>NW_023600993.1:18063381-18811204 GCF_014898055.3 Talpa occidentalis
CCAGATAATTCTGATACCTAGTAGAGTTTGAGATCTACAGGGTTAAGAAAAATCTAAGGTAAGAAAATAAATTATCAGTAGCTTTCAGATAAGCATGTAGTCTCCTTCTTAGACTCTGTTGTATTACATAGACTTGGAGTAAATTTGCTATAATTAAAAATGTATCAATTGTTTTAGGGTCTGTTGCATAAAGCATTAAAAGTCAGATGTTAATTGATGTGATCTTATAGATTGCAGATATGGATATAAGTAAATATTCACTCCAAGAACCTGTTGTTCTGAACATTATCTAGGACACAATGTGTACAGTAGTAGAAATAGTATTTTTTTAAAGGGGATTCTAGAAATGATCATATCTTGCTATTCACACGAAATATGAATTCTTTGCTCTTTACTGGATCCCAGCTAACATCTTGCTGTTACTATTTCGTATTTCGGAAACCAAGATAATTGACAATGTCAGCAATGATACAAGTTAATAAATAGAATCAAAGAGAATAACTAGAGAAAGTCTTGTGAATTATTACTAAAACAAGTAGGCACATACTGGCCTGTGTGTCTCACAGAATTGAGATTTGAATGATTTAGTTCATATTAGCTGACCATATATAATTCTGGTGACTTTGAATGACACAGCATCTAAAGGAACATACATAAATCTTATGAACATAACTACCTATATCCTATCTCAGGAAATTTCACTAAAGATGATAGATAATAAATTTGTCCATCAAAAAGGGGAATTAAGTGAAAACACTCAAATATCTCAGGACACAAAAGCAAGCTGATACCTTAGTAAAGCACTAAGGCAAAGGAAATAGGGTCACGACAGTGTGGTGAGGAAGGGAAGGCTGAGTAGGCTGGGATTTCATGGCATTTGTTAAAGAGTATTTAATTTGCATTACAAAGCCATCAATATTAGCCACTGACACCCCAAACTATATTTTATATTAGGGCAATGTATATTTAAGATACTTTGCAAACCCAGGGAGTATATAGAATTATCACAGTATAGCACCAGGTTACTAATTATGGCCCCTTTAACTTCCACTTTAGTTTTTTACTTTAATCCATAAGTTTTATTAGCTGAATTCTCAGACTATGAACACATCACCTGATTTTATTTGGGGAGTGATGTGGAACCAAAGACTATTATTGGGCTGTGCATTTACTGTGGGTCAGGTGCTGAGCTAGAGATTTTATTCTTATGAGCATCCTGGGGATTGGATCATTGACATACTGCTTGATAGGAGAAGCACTTAATCTGCAATTTCCCTCCTTGTCTGTTGTTGACAGACATGTTTCCATTTTTGCCTTAGTTTGATGAGTAACCATTGACCTATTAATAGCTTCAGTTTCATTAGGACTTTGAAAGTTCTGTATAAACAGTGCTCATTGTCTTATTCAATTTTATATTCATAACTGGCCTTTCTCCTTTCACTCAGTCACCTATAATCTACTTCCCATAGAGTAGCCAGAGTGAGATTTTAAAAACATACATCAGAGCACATATCTCTCCCTAAAATCTTCTTGATCGATTGATGTTCCCATCATTTTGGAGAAAAATCCTAAGGCCTTACTGTAGCCCAAGTGTGTCCCTGGGTTTGTCTCATCCCTCTTATTCCTTGAGCCATGTCCCTTGCTTTCTGTGCCGTTTCCAGATAGGCTTCATCTAACATGGGAAGCTCATTCTCATGCACTCTCTTTGTTTCAATCCTTATATTAAACATCTCCTAATGTACTAAGAGCAATCACCAGAAGCCCGTTCTTTGTCCCCTTTTACAAGAAGGTTGGATTTCCCACCTTTAAGAACCTATCATGATTGCATTTCTCAATGAAGATAACTGAAAGTGAAAAACCCACTGAGCATTTACTAATTGAAAGTGGACCCCTGGTATGGCCCTGATATAGGCTCTGTTTTAATGGAAGGAGGAGGCTGGAAGACTGGAGTGACAGAATCTCAATACTATTTGGAAGTAATAGAACATAATATAGACAGAAATACCTCTGAAGCTGACAGGGCATATACAGACTATATCTATTCAGGGATTTCTTTCATGCAATCATAAATGCATGACACAGCACAGCGCAGATGTGTCATATGCACAAGAAGCTAGATGCCTCCATTCCTCCCAGTGCCCAGACTGGATAAATCAATCATTTTTACTTTGGTGTTTGCATTCCATGAAACATTTTGCCGAAGCCACAGGTTTTGCTCATTGTTTGCTTCCCAAAGTTTTGCTGGGGAGCTCCAGGACAGACATAGGAGTACAGCATTTGCAGGACCTCCAAAACACAACGTATTCCCTTTAGTAACATCTGGGTTGGGGTGGGCCAGTTGCCAGAAGACAGGATGCTGGCTTGTGTCCCACAATCTTTGGATCCCTTTAGGGTGACTTTGCTTGGCCTGGGAATCTTGGAGGGGTCCGGAGCTGCAGTATTTGCCACTTACTTCCATTTATGGTCTCAGTAGGTGACACTTCCCCAGTGGAAGTCACGAGATCTATCAATCTGTAATATCTTGGCAAGGGAGGGGATTTCTCCAAAATAGGGAAAAGTCAAATTGCTGACTATTTTAAAAGGAAATTCACTGTCACTACTTTCAAGAATGGCAAGGGCACAGCTCTACGACTTTTCTGAGGAGGCTCACTAGTAAACCTGAATGAAAATGCCTCCCAGTATTGGTGTGGGGTTGATGTGCGTCAACGTAGAACAATTTCCAGCACTGAGCAGAAACAGAATAAGTGCTCAAAGTGTTTCCTTCATATTTCACTAGTAAGAATGACAGAGGTTAAGTCTACAATGCTGGGGGTGTGGGCGGGTGGGGAGGGTCTGTAGAATCTCATGCTCCCCTCTGCCCACCATGGCTTATACAAACATTTTGAACTGGCCAGCTCAGTTTGAGTTAGAGTCATACTGCTTTTCTTTACTATTTCAGTCTGTGGTGAGAGGCTCATCCTTTTTGAAAAACATTCATTATTTATTCTAATAACAGGCTATCCCTCATTGTTTCTGAGCTCTTATTGGGGGTTTATTTGTATTCCCATATGAAGACTTGCATGACTCTTGAGATTATGACCAGATCTACATTGGTTTTCTCACAATTTAAACCTGCAGAATGGACTGGAATGTCCTGGTCATTATCAGATGCATCGGGCTTCGGTCACAATGGCGGAGGAGGCCTTTTAAAGGAATAGAAGCCACTGACTTCTTGGAGGATGAGAACGGAAGGAAACCATAGTTATTGTTATGTACAAGATACTTTACATGAATATAATAATAATAATAATAATAATAATAACAACAACATCTAAATGTCCCTGAGCACTTACTATATGCCAGGTTACTAGCCCAGGCTCCATAAATAAAAAATACTTTCAGCACCTACTATGTTCCAGGTAGCATCCTAAGGGTTTTTCACATATTATCTAACCTATCTCACATACAAATACCAAAAAAAGATATTATTTCTGTTATTTTTAAATCAATGATGAAATGAGAGAGAAGGAAGTTATTGATTCCTGTGTTTCTATTTAGAATGAGTTACAATGCACAGAAACTACTCTTTTACCTGTTTGGAATTGTGAGTTCCTGCATCTCTGGGACCACAGGATGTAGCAGGGGACTCACCCACTGATGAATGCTCATGGCCTTGAGTGGAACTGAATTAAAGTCACCAATTCTCTCCATCTCTGTCCTTCTCCCCGATAGTTGGGGGTGGGGGAGGGGATTGGAATCAGTGAGAGAACCCTTCTCCTTTCTGTGATTGTTCTGTCCTCCTCTGGTCAGTTAGTGTGCCCTTTCTCATTATCTTTTCATGCTCCCCACACTGTTTCTCCAAACCTTCTCTCCTGTCACTCCTGGCATCAACTGCTATGTCCCTGGCTATTCAGTATCTGGAGCTGTGGTCTCTAAAGAAACTCCATGCTAGGATTTGAGAAGAAAATTGGGAACTTTTATTTGAAAATTTAAAAAGAAATTAAGTTTCATTAACATTGTCTTCATGCATGTATTGGATGAATGGAGGAATAGAACAATAAAGGAGTGTAAAGTACTCAAACCTCCAATCAGGTTGGATTCATCTCTGGAGAATGACCCTGCTGCTTCACTCCTGAGACTTTATAACACTCACTTTCTGTCTAGTTAGACAAAATGTGTCCCCAGAGATATCTTCTTGTAGGGTAGGCTGCCTTCCATTGCTGTGTAGTTTTGGTTTTCTTTTACTGAGCATCTGTCTATTAATTGTCTCTTTTGTTGAGACTGGCTTTCTCTGCCCTGTTTCCAGGTGAAATCAAGTTTGCTATCACAAAGTGTTTCTCTTATTTCACTGGCAGGGATTCTCAGTCCATTAACTGAGGGAACTACCAAGAGGAAAACAAATCGTTTCCTTATCTGACTGTTTTCACTTCTCCAGTTTTCCTGTATGTTCCATTAGGCACTTTCCATCCAAATGAAAAATGACCATATATGTATAGAAACCTCCAGTAATTAGTCTGAAACTAGAAACTACAGTGGTGATCTCTTGATAATAAGTTAAAACTATTGAAAAGTTTGAAAAGTGTGTGTTTGGAATCATTAAGTGGAATGGACATTCATCCATTTGAAAGTTTAGCTTGAAAGAATGTTAAAAAGAAAACACCAACCAGGAGCAAAGACTATGGTGGAAACTCCATGAAAACATGGTGGTGACCAGTTGCGTGAACAATGTCTTACAATTATTTAACCTCACAGGAACGAGCTGCCTGTCTGATCACTGACTAGAGGCCCCAAAGGCTGGTACTGTACTTTCCAGAAGACACAATGGAATCCTCCCCAGGAACAGCCACTTGGTTTTCCATAATTCATACTGGATTTAATCAGAGGATCCTCAGGTTGCATGACTCAAACTTTGAGGTAATTACTCTAAAGGCCCCAGAGATTCCATTTAGGATATTAGAAAAGCTACAGCTGTTGCAGAAACATTCCTATTAAAGAGCCACAAATGCATATAAAAGGGAACAGATGTTTACTGCCAGGATTAAATTTCTCTGTATGAAAGTTCACATCAGAATGTTTACTCTTGTTGCCTGTCTGAACTCACATTTTGGAGAAAAAAAGCAACACATAGGTAGTTTATAAAATCAACCCATTTTATGTTCCCAAACTTGAAATACCCATTCCCAAAGTAGGAAATACATGCAAACCTTTACGAACTCTGGAAACTAAGGTAGGGCATAGTTGGTAGATTGAGACAAACTCTGAGATCAATAACTTCTTAAATAAAAGACAAAAGGTGGTTTGGGCAATCAGATTAACTTTATACAAGCTGGAGACTCCTTACTTGGAGGCAAAACACACATTCTTTCAATAAATGACACTCAGGGGTTAACAAAATGGACAAAAATATATGCTGGTGTTAATAGAGTAACATATAAGACTACAGGCTGCCCATTCTGGGTTTTCATAGACTATCACTGTCATTTTCCATATTTTTATCTGAACATAAGTAAGCAGGATCAATGCAGATATTTCTTTCAGTTAGGGGGGAAAGCATTTAAATTTGGAATGTTTGGTTTTCTTTTTGTTCAATTTCTGTCACTTATGTACACCTTCCTTACTCTGTGTTACGACAACAGACATGACTTTTTAAATAGGGGAGGAATGTTTGAGAGTAAGCACTTGGAGATGTTTCAGGCCTTCAGAATACTACTAAAGTTACCAAAAAAGCATATTTTACTATTGGGGTGTAATGGTATGACAGTTGCCTGCAGGTTAAGCACAGTTCCCCTAGGCTGGTTTGGCTGAACACCTGCACCTCACAATTCCTGCCCCATGGCAGAAATAGAAAAATTAAATTGTTTTCTATCTGTGTGTCTTATGGAAGTTAATTTAGCATTGAAGATGGGTCAAACTGCTGGCTGCAATCAGTTTTATGATGTTTTTAGAGTTCAGGAAAATAAAGAGAAGTGTTGCTTATGTCTTTTTCATACCTTTCTGCTTTCATTTGAAGTGTTTTAATTGTTTAAAATTGAGTTGGAGGGGCTGTGGCTGCAGGGGAAGGCAGTGAGTCACTCTCCAACATGCTTGTCCCCAGTAAGAGTCAGGTGTGACCCCAAGCTCCAGTCCATCCTCCCTCAAGTGTCTTGTGAATGTATGAGGCTTGTGACTCTGACTTAGGGACCTATAGCATCAGCATCACGTGGGAGCTTATCAGAAATGTGGTATTGGATCCAGAATTGATGCATCAGAAGCTGCATTTTATTAAGATCCTCATGGAATTCACCACTGATGCTTGAGACACTTCTACTCCGTAGGAATTAGACAGAATTTGTTAAATGTGGTTTTTAATATTTATGGAGGTAAAAATTTCCTATTCGGGAATCAGAAGGGAAAGTGGCATCTGATAAATTGTTGGTTAAGGGAATTAAAAGGAAGTGCTTTTAATGTCTTTCCTAAATGATTAACTGGTAAATTTGGAAAAAAATGAAAAATGATGTAAAAATGATTATAACTTTTATAATAACTCTGTGAGATAGAATTGTTATCCCCACTTTTTGGATGAGGAACTGGAGCACAGAGAGGTCAACAACCTGCTTCAGGTGACACAGCGAGTGAATGACAGAGTCAGGATCCAAACCCCAGTTGGTCAGCCGACCATGTCACACCTCTACATCTTTATGGAGAGTCACACCGAACAGCTTAGATGCTCACCACAGGCAAAAGATCGAAAAGACATCAGTATAAAGAAACTAAAACCCAGGGAGGTCACATTTTTGCTCAATCACCCAGATGGGGGAAGGGTTAGAATGAGGTCTTCTGAGTCTTCATCTTGTGATCTTTTAATAGAAAACATGTTTTTGGTATACACCAAGGATTTATTGCTCAATCTCAATAGTTTTGAATTCTGACATTTTCACTCTATACCTCAAATATTAAGAGCTATTTTTCTAATTAGACCCTTTTTTTTTCTTCCACTAAACTCACCAAACAAGAGACAGCTGCACACACAGTGATTCTATTTCTCACATTGGCTGTTGATGACGATTTTTCAAAAAGTTAGAGTTTATGGTGGTATGGGCTCTGCTCCAAGCAGCCAAGAACTTAGAGGGGAAAACAGACAAAAAACAAAACTTCCAAGGTAAGGACGAATTGATTGACTTCTTGCCTGCTCATCTGGAAGGTTAAAAGGCCATGAAACAACTGAGAACTGATGAAGGATCATTTCATTTTGAGTCTAAGATATCGAAAGCCAACAATTACTGAGGGCCTACTATGTGCCAGCATTGGTGCATACTGTGTTTTATTTACTCATTACAACACCACCATGAAGGAGTGCTGCTATTAACTCCATTTCACAGGTAAGGAAACCTTGGCTGAGAGCTAGATGATGCCCAAAGTGGCAGAAAGTAAAATGAGTAGCTGTTCTCATAACGCTGTGCTACATTTTGTAGGAGAGGCAATAGTAGCCCAGAGAAGTAAATCATTTGCTTATGCTCAAATCCAGTCAGAGGGCCATGCTGTGCCCAGAATCTTCCTTCAAATGGGCCAACCTGGCAAATGGTAATTGCCGTGGAATTACAATGCACCATTTCTTAGCAGGAATGTTACTTAGAGAGAGGTTCACCTATTCCCTTAGGAACCATGGCTGCAGGAAGTAAAATCTCTCCTCAAAAGAGAATGCCATCAAAAGGCAAACTTCTTGCAGCAACATGGATGGAGCTAGAAGGGATCATGCTTAGCGAGATAAGTCAGAAAGAAAAAGAAAAATACCGGCTGGTCTCACTCATAGCCGGAATTTAGAAAACCTAAATAAGGGATCAGGAAAAAGACTAATTAATACAAACTAAAAATCAAAATCAAGGGCCTCTCCTGGTGGCGCAGCGGTTGAGAGCTGGGCTGCGAAGCTGCCCACAGCCTCTGCAGCGCCGGTTCAATCCCCAGCCACCGGCGAGGGTCCCACATGGTGCGCAGACCTCTCCTGCCGCGCTTCTGACTGTACCCAGTGCTTGTATAAATAAATAAATAAATCTTAAAAAAAAAGTATGTATTAAAAAAAATCAAAATCAACAAGCAATTATAAACCAGAGACACACTATGGGGTGGGGGGTGGGGCGCCAGGGAGAGGAAGGATTAGGGTCAAAATAAGGGGGGGGGGTGCAATTGTATGGGGAATATAACCAAAATGAAAAAGCATACATTGAGCAAAAATGAAAAATTATGTAAGAATTATATAAAACAAAATATTAAAAAAACAACAAAAATTAAACTTCTTTAGATATATAGGAAAGAGAATCATGTCCAAATGAACAGACTTGTCTGTTTTGCCCATGGAACAATACTGTTTGAGAACATAGATGCTCGAGAACTTAAAAGGCATGCTTTGTTTAAAAGAAAAAAAGTCACAGCTTAAGATTCAAATATTTCCAGCTTTATGAAAGTCTAGCCTGAGGTAATTTCTGACCAAATAACAACCCAAAGAAGAAAGAATATTGTACTGTTAGCAATTAATCTGCTTGTCTGGCATATGTCTCCAGCTGACAGCTTCTGCAGAGAGAACAGAACCACCAAAATGGCGGTGCCAAAGTGCTGTCTAGCCTAAACATGGCACGTCCCTCATGTAAACTCACTGTTGTGTTTATTTAGGATAATGTGACAGGTTAAGTGCAAGGTGTTGCAAAATCATGCGATCTTGCTATCCCAAGCAGAATGGGCTGTTTACTTCCTGGGCTGCTTTGTCTCTATCTGCCTTAATTCTAGGGGAACTTTTGCCTGGAAAGACAAGAAAAGGAGGAGGGAAGAGGGAAGCTGCCAAAGTGAGGAAGATGCTCTGGTAGGGGAATCCCAGCCCTGCTCATTATTTCCATATGAGAGTTCTTCATTGGACCCAAACATGGGATACAAATATCTAAGGTCAACATAGGTGCCTCCAGTTTGATGGTTCTTGCCCATGTTTTTTGTCTCCTAGGGGATAGCTGGCAATTTCTAGAGGCAGTTTTGGTGGCCACAACTTAGGGGTGTATATGTGTATATGCAGTATTGACATATAGTGGGTACAATTCAAGGGTGTGACTATGAACAGGATAACTCCCCCCAATATAGAATTTTCCACCCCTAATGTCACTACTGCTTGAAGTCAGGAAACCCTGCTATAGGCAAAAATGAGGGAGTGGATTTCTCATGGCCCCTTCCTCAAAGCGCTCTTACTCTGATCTCCGGCACTGGAGTAACTGTATCATTTGCTCCCCACCAATCAGTGTGGCTGACTCCAGGAACGACAGTCTGATTGAATCAATACACACTAAGGTGAATAACGACAGATCCAATGCTGGCAGGAATATCTGTATTTTATGTGACTCACTAATCTAATCTAAACTCACCACTAATGTTTGAAATTTTAGCCAGGGTGCCATGATAATGTGGACATTTATTTTTAGTAGATGGTGAAAGTCACAAAGCATTGCTCATCTTTTAAATTCATAATGCATATAAGCAAATCTGTGAAATGGTTCCATTGGGATATAATCATTGGGATATAATGCCAAGTGATTATTTACACTGGATATTGATTACAAATGCTTTCCAGCAAGGGAAGAAACACTATAGGAAACTTCCTGTGCCCCTATCAGACCTCATTTATTTTTTCTTTACTGCTAATGTTGATATGTAGGTTTTGAGATGATAGAATGAATTTGTTAGGTATTTGAAATGTCCTGTCACCATAAGTCCCAGACAGTCTTCTTTCTGAACTGCTTAGGACCTATATTTGGATGGCATGCTGTGTAGGCTTTTATTTAAAGCAAGTGAAGCAGACACAACACAAGCAAAGTAATTAGCAGTAGAGATGAGCTTCAGAGTCAATTCTCCTCCTTTAAAGACTTAGAAAGGGAAGGGTTTGCTCTTCTTTATGTCAGTGGATAATGCTGACACAGTGATCCTACCTCGGGTAGCCCACACTGGGTGACTTCATGAATCATTTGAACTTGCTGTTCACTTTACCCTTGCTCTTCCGACCGTCACCAGGGCTGTGTATGGCAGCTGGATTGACATCCATCTGTGCCCAGTTTCAGAGGGAAATGAACTAGTTCAATAGGTCAGTGTATAGTAGATTCTGAGTTGTAAAATTCAGGGAATAGTTGGGGCTAACGGGGATATATCGCTCATGTTTAGAAAACACCACATGTTTAGAAAAGGAAATCACAATCCAAGAAGGTGCCTGGCTTGATCAAGGCTATTTGGATAGTTACAAGCAAAATTAAGACTCAATTTCTACATGTGCCAATCCCTGCGTGAAGTCAAAGTCTCCCAATCAGCAGCTTCCCTCATGCTACAGGATAGCTGAGAGAATCCTGGTAGAAGGCAGGTAGTTTTTAGCCAGGTGAAGTCACTCCTTATTTTCAGACTCAGCAGCTCTGAGATTAAGGTGGCTGCTTATAATTTGGGATGGAATAATATTGGATGGGAGCATTTAGATGATTCCTTGTGCCAGGATAACTGGCCTGCTTTCTAAGCCAGTACATGCTTGATGGTATTCTGTAGGGAGGTAAACAATTCTGGCCATGTGGTAGGATGTGAACAATTAAGTGGAGGGCAGTGATGGAAAGTTACAAGCATGCCAGTAGAGTAGACCCTTAGCCAGAAAGAGAGAGAGGTGGAGAAGACTGATTAGAAAGCATGTTTGGTGAAATTATCATTAGACTGGTCCAGCCTCTTCCAGATCCAGGAGCCCCCCATTCTGACCAATTTAATTCTTGTCCTCTTGGCCAGTGCCTGTGGAGATCAAAGGCCTTTCTTCAACCTACTTGTGGCACATGGAAAAATTATTAAGAAGCCTTGGGGTTTGACAGTATCAGGCAACACAGCATATTCTTAAACTTGGACATTTGGAACCTTGCAGAGACATCTATTAATTAAACGTGCTACCAATTATGGAGTTTAAAAGAGAAAAAGTCAACCATGAATACAACTATCTGTGCCCAAAAATAGAGATTAGGCTAATCCTAGGCCTGGTAAAATTCCCTGAGTTCTTCTAAGAGAGGGGACTGGGTAAAAGCCACAGCAATGGAGTTTAAGGAACTCTTATCTAGAAAGAAGGGACCAATATAGTCAGCTGTGTTGTGGAGATAGCTAGCAGCAAAAGGATCCAAAAGCTGGAAGGGCCAGCTTTGGGTCAGACCTTTGACTCTACTTCTGGAATGGTGCAGTGGATTGTTCAGGGAAGCTGAACAACATTTGGCATTTGATTATGGAATTATGTTAGATTCAACTTGTCACCTGTTTGAAGTAAGAGATGGCTGTGTTGGACCAGGTGGTGTCTGAGATTCCTTTTTATTCTTAACCTTTGCTAAGTATTTTTTAAGTGTTAAAAAACATGTAGTGAGGTGTTTAGAAACTGATTTTTTGACTGTGAGCTCCTCAAAGATAAGGATTATGTCTCAATTATGTTTATATGCCTAGAATCTAATATCTTTCATGCTCTAATAATGCTAAATTTAATTAAAATTTTCTGTTGAAAAACCTCAGAATTTACTAATGTTCTGATTTATCCCAATGATTTCTTGATCTAATTTGGAGCACAGTATCAAATGATTGAAATTCTCATGAATATTTTCATTATGCATTACTGAGTATGATAGGCTATTTTATATTCATTTACATAGCCTTAATATTTGAAGAATGATTTCATAATACTGAAAGACTTTTTTTTGATTAAAGGTAGTGCCAGCAGTAATTGGTATTCTGATGGCTTCATTTATAGTTCTATTTAGCTAAATAATACCATATAATTCCCACTTAGAGTTGAAAAAATTAGAGTACAGAATACGCAGAATTTTCTCATGCAAATGTCTCTAAATTTGAATGAAATCCATAAAAATAGTATCAGGGGATACTATGAACAGTTAAAAAAATTTGAAAGGCCCCAAGGGAAATTACACAACGTTATGAGGCAGTCTGTGAAAAATATATGGAAAGTTTTTCATTTTTGAAAAATACGCAAATATTTCTCTATACAATCATAAAGTATGGAAATATTGATCATTTCATCCTGTTCATCAAAATACCAGATTATTTATATCTTTGATTACTATAGGCAAGGGGTTTTATTACTTAGTAAACACATTTTTCCAGGAAAAACATTTTAAAGCATGGGTTAAAGGGAGGGTAGGAGAAAAACAACAATGGTAAGCAGAACTTGACATTGCACAAGTAGAATGAAGGTAGTTATGGGAAACTAGGGCCTTTTTAAAAACTTCTTATTGGTAGCAGCAGGGAGCTGTGTCTCCCCCACCATCCCCTTTTCTGCTATCACCTCCTACCTGGTGATTATATTGCTCTGTGTCCTCCATCCTGGTGAATGTGGGCATCTAGGAAGACCCTGTGTGGTTCCTTTGCTTGACTGGCATAGGAACTTGTGCTTATTAAAAAAGGAAGTAATATGAATACTAGCAAATGTTTTAAGTAGCTTTATTTTATCAGGGATTGGGTAAAAAGGATTAGTTGAATGGTGAAGGATGGAATCTATATTTTTCTGGTGGTTAGGATAATGTGGTATATACAGATGCTGATTTTTAATGCTATACACATTTTTAAAGTATGTTAAATATTTTTAAACCTATATCATTCTTTAAACCAAGGTAACTTCAATAAAATCTAAAACAAGTTCCTATTTCCTTTTGCATGAATTTGTCTTTAAATGTTATATGTAGACTACGACTTCAATTCAAACTGTCTTTCCATAAAACAATAAGGAATAACAAAGATATTTCTTGTCTCTTACATTTTAGAAAAACAAAAGGCCTTAAGCTATACAAAAAATTCTTCAGGAAATCCTAAACAGGTGCCAAATCTGAATGTGACATTAAATAGGAAACATGAATTATGGAAATCAGCTAACCTAAGCTATCAGAATTAAAGCTCACCTGAAAACAAACTCCTTAAGAACATCACACATTCATTTATTTCTGTTTTTTCCCCCCACTGTTGTTCAGTAATTCTAGGACTGTTTTCTCACAATTGAATTAAGAGTCAGTGAGAGTCTACTATATGACAGGTACCCCGTCAAAATAGTTGTTTCTGTTATGTCCCAATGTGCCACACCCTGTGTGAAATGATTTATATAAATCTTACATCCTGAGACTTAAAAGAGGATGCAAATGCCAAGACAGATAAGATATGAGCCTGGGACTTTTTGGTTCAGGGTGAGGGCAGGTGGTGGTGGCATATAAAACTAACTCTTGGTCACTGCATACAGCAATGACAAAAAAAAATTCATTGGGAACTAATGCAAATTATCTGAAGACCATTGCGTGCAAACAGTGGGGCAGCAACTGAAAACTCCTGTTATATCCTTGCAAACATCCCTCCCCTGGTTCCAAGGAGACAATAACAGTGCCCACAAGAAATATCTTTGTTATTCCTTATTGTTTTATGGAAAGACAGTTTGAATTGAAGTCGTAGTCTACATATAACATTTAAAGACAAATTCATGCAAAAGGAAATAGGAACTTGTTTTAGATTTTATTGAAGTTACCTTGGTTTAAAGAATGATATAGGTTTAAAAATATTTAACATACTTTAAAAATGTGTATAGCATTAAAAATCAGCATCTGTATATACCACATTATCCTAACCACCAGAAAAATATAGATTCCATCCTTCACCATTCAACTAATCCTTTTTACCCAATCTGCTCACAATAGGAAATTAAATGAACAAGCATGTCACAAAGAAGAGATGCAGGGTAAATAACCAAATGAGGAATATGTTATTCATATGCATCAATTCCTAACAGTGTGGTTTCAAACGACAGGGGCCCAGTTTCTATGAAAACATTTTTGCTAACTATGTCCTATACCATCCACTAATCTCACCAAGCCAGGTTCAGTGCAGACATGGTAGAGCCTTTTTTCTGCCTCTTCAGGAACATTGGGGTGGATTTGAGACCTTAGTTTCCTTCTCAGTCAAGGCCAAAAACCACTAACCTGGTATTTAAATTTTTAGGTGTTTATACCTTAGAACAAACTCCCTTATTCTGTGAATCACAGTTTCATGCAAAACAGAGCTTATTATAATGCCATAAACATTAGCAGAATTCCCCTCAGATTACTTAGGAAGTAGTGCTTAATTCCAGCCTAATAAAATATCATATTAAGGTACTTTCATACTTTCTCTTTTTAAGGCTCTGTATTTCTCAATGAGTGATTTCATATCGTCCTAATATCCAGTTAGGTGAAATAAAGCAACGAGGAAATTTTGGCAAGTCCTGAATCCATTACAGCTGATATTAAATAACTCCAGAAAATAACAATTTTCCATTTGGGCTGATGCAAAATACGTAAATTTAATAAGCACTGTGGCTGAAGGAGCTTGCATACCAACAAAGTGACTCTTTACTCTGAAAATGCTGGTCTGGTCGGTTTTAGGAAAATAGATTCAATGTTCTTACTCCTGTTCATTTAAAAAATGGCTTTCTTTTGATAAAGCTTAATTGATTTCCTGTATTGCATTAACAGTAATATTTCTTATTATGTTTTTCAAAGAAGAAAATATGCACATTTGCCCTTTAAATTATGCTCCTAAAGCAAGCACTTAGCTTTGATGGCTTACAAGTATATTATGGTCTCTCTTTAGATTTCTTAAAATAAACATGGAGCCCTAGATGATAGCAAATGAGAGAGGGAAAAGGGACACTGTCTTATTTCATCCACAAACAAGGGAATCTAAAGTAAGGATTTTCTCAGCTGAGCCTATTAATATGCGCTGAGCACACGCAAGTATGGAGTAGATTTCTTTTGAAAATAGAATTAATGTTAGTTTCTCCATTATGAAGCAAATGCTGGGAAGCAAAAATTCTTCTACTAGGAGGCATCTGAGGTCCCAGCACATTCTTCAAGGTCTCCTTTGGGGTTCCACAGGATGGGTTGAGGGCTGGCTCAGTCTGGTACTGTCCTGGAGTGAGCCAAGAACCTAGGTTCAGCCCTGGAGTTAAGCCAACTAGGCCTTGCAGACTCTTCTCAAAGCAAGATGGTTTGGAACCTTGGACTCTATTACAGTGGTCAACAAGCTACAGTACTTGAGCTGAAGCTGGCCCATTGTTTGCTTTGTCAATAAAGTTTTAATGAAACACCGTCAAATGCATACATGTAGAACATGGTTTTTCATGCTAAATGGCAGAGCTGAGTAGTCCACAAAGCCTGAGATATCTACTGATCCTTTACCAAAAAAAAGTGGTTGACTCCTGCTCTATGGAAATCTGGCATGAATGGTCACTTCTATGCTCTATCTAGAACCAAATCCATAGCAAGCAAAACCCCACTGTTGCATTCCTACTTTCATACCAAGTTTTGCCATATTCATGTGGCTCAGGAGGGTATGTTCTTTCATACCCAAATTATCATGGAGTATAGAGGCAAAACCAATAGCATGGGATCCCACATTATCCTTCATCAGAGAGGGACACTTGTCCTAGGTTTGCAGTATGGTTATCTGCTGTCTGACATTCTCTGTGCTCACACACACCTGCAGCTGCAAAGATATGCCATCACACCTCTGGCTGAGATTCTCATCTCTGGTTGAGATTCCCACTCATAAACATGGAGGCTATAGCTAAAGTAGAACTATCCAAATTTCCCACAAAATGGGAAGTTTTATGCCATAGGTATGAGATTTACATGGGGAAGAATTTTGGCTGAGGTGGCAGTGAAACAGAAATGGGAGTGGGACCTATACTTGAGGAATAAGATAAGGAAGAGAATATGGGATGTAATTCTAAAGCCCTCGCTTCTTATAGGCGAGACTCACTCTGGTTTGCCCTTTCCGGTTTTGCTGCATGAGGAGCCCAAGCACAGGTGGGTAGAGTGGCAGGGCAGTGATTCTGAGAGATGTAATGTTATGGTCACTGAGTTCTAAATGTTCTGGAGGGCTGAGTGGCAACTTTCAGTGGCTTCAATATGCTTAGATCTACTGGGAAAGGGTTCTTGCTCTATACATTTAGTTTATCACTAGGTAAGGAGGTTACTAATGGATCATCAAAGGTCAGGCTGTACCCAAGACTGGCAGAAGTCTATGGGTATCTGCCCTATTGCCATAGTAACCAAAGGACAGTGACGGGCCTGGTGCTTGGCTGGAAGGTAGAGGGCTGAAGTTGTCAACTGACAGTCATGGGTTGATTCCAGTCAGCAGACATATTTGGACTGGTCCTTGAGACCTTAATATTCCTGTAAATTAACAGGAATATCAAAGTAAATGCTAACATTTACAAATATGGACATTTCATTTAAAATCTGGATTTCCAACTTGCATATTCGAATGTTGTCAGTGATTGACTAGAGTGGAGGAATGGTTTCTTCTCTTCAGACAGAACCTAGTTCTCCAGTTTTGTTTATTGCTTTTCCTTACTCCCAACCTGCTTTGCAACCACTGCTCAGTGAATTGCAGAAGGAATTCGTGCTAATGCAACCTCAGGTTCCTCGGGGGTCATCTGTCTCTCCTTTTCTCTTGTTAAGAGTTTCTCCAGCTCACATTACCTTTTATGATCTGACTCTACTGCCAAATGGACTAAACAGCCCACTTTTGGGAAGATGCCCTGACTTGATGGTCTCTAAGTATGCAGAGTTGTTTATTACATTGTTCAGAATGTCATGTAAACAGCATCAAGGATGGTTTTAGGATGGCTAAAAACTAGCCTTTCACTGAAATGGTCATTTTCTCTGTATCATGTTTGTGATGATGATCATCTCAGAGTTTCTGAAGTCAGGAACATTTTCAAGGATGTATTCACAGTGTGTATTTGCATTAATGACACTTGTTGGTTTGGAAATAATTTTAAGATTCTCAGGTCTTTTAGGAACCCTGTATTTCTCTTTAAGTGGAACAAAATTGGAGACACACAAAGAAAATTAAAAAAATATATAGATACCTGTCATACTGTTGGGAGTCATAGGTTAGTAATCATTCTGGACCCTTTTTTTCACTGACATCTCCTACAAAGAAAAAAAGACAAGAAAAAAATGCCACAGGTTATGATTGGCATTTCTATAACGTTTTTGTTCCAAATGATATCACAAACATTCATTAGTGTGGGGAAATTGAAGCATAGGTGGGTTATGTGATAAGTGTAAGTTTATAAGACCTTTTATCTCAGGGTTCCTTCTATCAATATGCCTTTACAATAATATTTTATTCAATATCACACATCTATTTTCTATTTGTCCATCTCAAGTGTAAAGAAAACTACCAGTACAGTGACTTGCTGTTTTCCTCACAAGTGGCTTAGCTGTACCACCTTCTTTAATTGGGACCCTTGCTGTCAAAATGTGGTCTCTGGACCAGTGGTTTCAGCATCACCTGGGAGCTAGTTAGAAAAAGAAACTTGGGTCCTTTCTCAATCGTGTTCAATCCTGCATTTGGACAAGATCCACAGGTGATCCATGTGCACTTCAAGGTCTTGGATACATTGCTCTAGAGAGTGTAATCCACATCCTCATCTTTCTCTTTGTGACTTTCTCTCAGTCAGCCCTGACCTCTTCTCCCTCACCACTCATCCAAGAGCAACAGACAGACTTGGTCCCCAGATGAGGGATGGAGGCACTGTGGGCATCAGTGAGCTGAGGTGCGCCCACTGAGGGAAGGATGTTGAAAGGTACACAAAGTTGGATGACCCAGAATGGCTGATGTACACAGGGCAGAGTCCTTCAGAACACTGCGGGGAACAGATTGGGGCTAGGTATCTTTTTCTAGAGGTGGCTTCTACATTCAGGGGTAGATAGGGGCAGTAAAGAGTCCTAGGAATAGCACTGAAGTCCAAGGCATGGGCCTGGGGGTGAATGCTGTCACATACTAGCTGTGGGATCATGATGGTCATTTCAAAGCACAGGAATGTCAATTTCTTCATGTGTAAATAATATTTGTTCTACTTATTTCCCAGGTCTGATGATTCTGAGGTTTAAAGATAATATGAATGAAAGTACTGGGTAAACCATAATGTTTTCTGCATATGAAAGTCACTGGATGTGGAAGGAAACATCTTAGTGTTAAATAACTCCTTGGAGAAGAGGAAGTGTGCAGATTATGTTCACAGCAGGGATGTCTATATGGCCATTATTGCCTGTGTCCACATCTAATACTACAGCACTGAATTCATGCCTGGATCATAGTTCTTATCATACCTGGGATAAATATGTGTTTATATGGCTGCCTTTCCCACTAGACTGTGATTGCTTTATGGCAGGGATAATGTTGTTACCATTTTTATATCATCCATGTTGACCAGAGTGTCAGATAGACCGTATGGTTATAGAGGTATCGAGACACCCTAAGATGAGAGCACAGATCGTTCCTATAGGATTGAGTGTCCAGACTCTTGTTCTTCCTAGATACTCATCTGCAGTTAGCCTCCACCTTGCAGTCCATGGAAGCTGCCATGTTTTCACATGACGTTGCTCTTGAATGTTGTGGAGAGAATGAGGAACTTGGCTCAACCTGGGTTAACCACAATGCTCTACCTTTGGTCAAAATGATTCAAGAATGGAGGTGGGCTAATAAGATGTTTTTCAGGATGTTTGCAGAGAAGAAGAGATAGAGGAATGGAGGATAAGAAAGGGAGGGGAAGAAGGCTATTTAGTCCCTTTTTGTTGGCAGGATTTATCAGAAGTTAAAATCCTAAAACTGCTTGAGGCTATGTTTCCCTCAGCCTCTGGGGAAAAGCCTGTCTGAAGGTAAGAAAGAGGATCAAGTTGACATTCACAGAGCACCTGAGGTGTAATGAGAATGCTATGGCCTCAAACCTCACTTTGAGTTCTCCTTGGGCCAAGCCGTGCCTTTTCTTCCCTCTAAGGGTTTGGCTCCTCCATACTTCCTCAGCAGAACAGTCTCAATTTTGTGTAATCTGGTTCAAGTCATGTTTCTGACACTTGCAATTAAAAGGCTCCTGACTGATAATACTGATACGGAAATATAACATTTATATAAATGTGCCAGAACAGTTCTCTATCCCTTTAAAATCAATAAGCAACTATAAACCAGAGACACACTAGAAGGGTGGGGGGAGGGATTAGTGTCAAAATAAGGGGGGTGGGAATTGTATGGGGAATATAACCAAGATGAAAATGCATACATTGTGCAAAAATGAAAAAATGATGTAAAAATATATAAAATAAAATAAAAAATCATCTCAAAGGTATAACAATGGTATGTTATGTTCTTGCTTAACCATTTATTTAAAAAATGTTTTTGTTTACAAATTTCAAGCAAATAGACATAAGAACTCAAGAAAAGTAGCATATGTGAAGCAGAAAGTATCCAGGAACAGAAAAAGAACTTATTAAGGTTTTAAAAATATTGTTCTCACCCCAAGAGTTAGTACTTATTTTCCTTTTAGTACAATTTCCCCACAATAGTACTCTAGTACTTTACTATTACTATAGCATTATTTGTATATTAGCATTACTATAACTTTAGTACTTCACTGTCACTAATGCTATATGACTATAGCATCAATCATATATTAATATTTTACCAGCACTATTGCTACTAGCATTAGTATAGAGTTAACTGTACATTAACGTTACTATGACTATAATACTCTACCATTCCTCTAGCACTAATATATTACCATAATATAGTACTTTGCTATTGCATTACAATTCCCATTAGGGTTATTATAGTATTAATAAAATATCAGTGTTACTATTACTACAGTACTTTATTATTTGGTAGCATTTAGTATTATTTAGTTCAATTTTCTTTCAAAGTGCTTTAGTGTTCTATAAAATAATTCCAGGAAAGTGTCTCACAATATCCGGAGTAAGTTATGTCCAGGGCCCCATTATTGGTTATCCAGACACAGTGTGAGTGTCAGGAGAGTACCCTGTGCTGAGGAGGGTTGCAGAGAAGGTCCTCTCCAGAGCCATGGCAGAAACTCGGGATTCACTCACTAGTCATGGGGTCATAGGAGCAAACCAAGTCCAAAGAGCTTACAAATAATGAAAATTGAGTCTTTTCTTACTTCTCAGGGAAAAAAACAAACACAGCAATAGGCTTCCCTGGAAGGTAGAGTGGGGAGGACCAGGCTGTGGCAGTTAGAAGGGGCGGCGGCTGATCAAGGGTTGACAACCATATCTTGGTCCCAGAGGGCCGAGTGACAGGTCTGCAAGTTGTCCCTTCAGACAGGCCCCCTTGCTCATGGGTGGGTGAGAGCCTTCAGTTAGGCTGGGGAGGGTGTAGCGGTGGCAGCCCCTCCGTGCTGAAGGCCTTTAACAGCTTCAACATGTCAGCACCAATTGATGGAGAGAATGACATTCAGTTCAGTTTCCTTGGTGAGTTACTGGAGTGGAAAACATTCCTTTTACATGAATCATTCATTTATTTGGTTGGTTAGGGAGGCTTCTGCTCAGGCAATGTTTCAGGCTTTGTCTAAATATATTACACCAGCCTGTCCACACGGGGCTTGGACTCTAAGAGAGGGTGAGAATCATGCTAAAAAATTACAAAAGTGTAAATAGATTTCACTTGAAGTGTCTCTTCAAAGCAGACTTGGACACAAAAGCATGAGAGGTCATTTCTACCTGGGGCTACCTGGAAAGGTTTCCCAGTGCAGGTGATCCTGGGTCCTGAGGCTTTGCTTTTCAATAGGCTCTGCTTTTCACTCCTTAGCTCATGATTTAGTGTTTTATTTTTATGCTTGTGCTTCTGAGGTACAGGGACTACTCTGCAAAAAATGAGTCTTGTATGGAAAAATTGGGTAAATCCTTTACATTATGCAGGTTATAAGGAGGGGTGCAATAAGTCTGAATCTTTAAAGATTTGCAGTGGCTATGAAGTGAAAGCAGGGTTGGCAGAGAACTCCAGCAAGTCTGGAGGAAATGAAGTGGGTTAGCAGGGGCTGGTGGCAGTGGAGGTGATGAGAGGGCAAGGGACTCAAGTGACATTGAGGAGGATGAAGTCAGACACAGTGATGATTGTGATATAAGCATTTAATGCTGGGATAAACATTTAAAGCTGGGATGCAAATAGATTAAGACTGGAAGCTTTCAGCCCTTTAGGAATTTACAATCCATTTTACAAGCTGGCTCAGAGGCGGAGGCCATTGGCAAGTTGCAGCTAAAAATATAAGCCACAGATGTGTGTGCCAAGAATTACTCAGGACTGAGACTTCCTCTGCCCCCTCCATCTAGACTTAGTCCAATCCGTGTCCCTTGGGTGACACTCTGCTGGGAAGACTGGAAAAATGTGCATTAACCTCTCAAACATATAAAACACAAATGTTGGAAAAGCTGTTACTGAGCACTCTGAAGTTGACTAAATGGAATTATTATCAACCTGTAGAAAATCGGCCTGGGAATTTGGAGCGACATTGAGCTCTAAGAACTCCAAGTCCATCTTGGGTTGTGTGCACAGACACACAACCTCCAGGACCACATTTGGGCTGCTACATTTTGAGAGGAAGTTGCATGTAGAATGTCCAGGTTGATGGAAATCACGTGTTGAGAAAATGTGGACAGAAACCTAGAAAACGGAGGAGTCACATGAAGGTTCCATGGTGGTCTTCATGTGTCTGTGAGCACACTGATAGACAGAGGGCACGGGGAGCCATGCTGCTGGGGAAGCTGAGGGGCAGGAGCTTCCACTGCCCTACCTTAGGTCGAAGAAGATGCCCACATCTTGGAGGGATGAGTGCACAGAGTAGCACACTTTTCTGACCTTGGACTGATCTTTGTTCTCAGGACATATAAACCTCTTTTGAGAATACCAGTGTCCTTCACCTGCAAACAAAGCAGGTGCCATGCATGATAGGGTCCCAGGGTCACGTTATTGGTGTGTTCCCTGCCCCTCTTAAATTCTCTGTAAAGCTTCATTTCTTTAGCTTAGTGGATCTCAGCTCTTTGGGGTGTGTGTGGTCTACTCAAGCATATTTAAAGATTTATTTATTTATTCATACAAGTACTGGGTATAGTCAGAAGTGCGGGAGGGTGAGAGGATTCACCAGAGCTAGAGCGGGAAACACAACAGGCAGAGTGACAAAATACACTGCTGAGGGGAGCAGCGGGCCCAGCAGGAGAGGTCTGTCGTGCCATGTGGGACACTCGCCGGCAGCCGGGGATTGAACTGGAGCTGCAGAGGCTGCGGGCAACTTCGCAGCCCAGTGTTCAACCGCTGCGCCACCAGGGGAGGCCGTACTCAAGGATCTTAATGAAAGTTAAGTTTGAAGGACAAGCTAGCAATTGTGTGAATATTTTCAGGAGAGTTGCAGAAAGCACACACAATCCATCTGCGGATGCAATGTTCAACTTTGGCTACAGACTTTGATCATTATTAAAAAGCTAAAGCTCATGGAAAAGTCATAAAATGATATAAATATAATCTAGTGAATAGCATGAAAAGGAGATAAGAGAATCATTTCTGGTCAGGGGCTAAGTGAACAGGACTGACAAGCAGCAGATCCCTTCATGGGTAGAAGAAGTATGGGTTTCTGAGAAGCATGCTAGAGGCCGAAGAGAAATCCATCCCTTCAAGGGTTGGGCCTCGGCTGCCCTATTCATGCCATCAGAACCAACCCCAGCTCTGGATCACTCCAGATCATTTATTCATAGCTCCTGCCCCTAGAGGACTTAGGTAAAGAACCAACCTGTAATTTAGGGGCAGAAGTGCCAAACAAGACTGAAGATGTGTTTGGAGACACAGAGGAGAGTGTGATTAATTTTTTCTGTATGAGGTAATCTCATGGTGACATTTGATCTCGGCTTTGAAAAATAAGGCAGGATTTTTCCCAGGCAGGGGATGAAAAGTGTAGCTCATGCACTACAAAAGAGCAAAAGATACAGCATCTTAGCACAGGGTAGGTGATATGAGGTGGGACAGGGCAGGAAGCAGCCAGTGATGAGGTGGCGAATGTGTGTGACGACCAGATAGTGAAGGGTCTGGAGAGGTTTACTGTAGAATTTGGACTTTATCCTGTGGGAAATAAGGAGCCATGGAAGGTCCTTAAGGGAGTGATGGGACTTGAGAGGGATAACTGTTGTCTTAGGAAGAGGACTCCTCAGGAGGCTAACATCCCTCCCTGCCGTGGCACCTCTTTGCTAAACTGGGGATCATTGCTATTTTCCTGTGTTACTGTTCAAGCTCATGCAGCCAGACTAGGGTCAGAAAGAACTAACTCCACTGTTCCATTTTGTAAAAGGCCAGTGCATTTGTGCTCATACTGTGCACTTTGCCCCCACCCCACCTACTTATTTTCCTTACAGAAATCACATCTTAGGGAACTGCAAACTGTTAAAATCACCCTTCAACAAATCTTTCCATACAGACAAGTGAGTCATTGCTTATAAGTCCTGTGTTCAATTAAAATGAAACACTGCACCCCCTCGTGTCTCTGCAGCAATGTTTTCTAAGGAAGGTGTCTGTGATCCTTTCAAGGTCATCTCTCTCGTTTCCTTGACCTTGGCTCTCTCAGGAGGAGGAAGGAAACTATGACTGTGTAAGCTCACAGTTCTGCTGTGAGGGAACACTGAGATTTAATAGGGCTGATCTGTTTATATGTCAGCAGGAGCTCCATGGGCAGCCCAAGGAAGCCCAAGAAGGGGCTGGGGTGGGTGGGGTAACTTTCACAGGCAGATATCTTGGTTCAATTGAAAAGGCCAGTTGCTCAAGTTTGGTTATTAGAGACTCTATCCTGAGACTGTTAACCCAGGGAAGGGCTCTCAGAGGAGGACAGGTCTCCCCTTCTCCTGGCATTCAGTAAACATGGGTGCTCTAGGCTTCCAAAATAGAAAGGCTTTAGAGGTCACCATGATATAAGTGGAGGGCATGGCTTGAGGATGTGTCTTCAAGTTGTGTCTACATAGCGACTTCCTTTACCGTTTATTTATTGTGGGGCTTGGGGCAGTCTCTTGCCCCACCGTGTACCCACCATGACTGTCTGGCATCTGGAAACACAGGTGGGTGAAGGTGAATGGCTGACCCTCAGAGTGGCTGCACCCATGCTTGGGCGGGGGGCGGGCAGTGAGGTAGGGGATCTCCAATACACATCTCTTGCCTGACTTTGAAATGTACTCCTCTATCTCCTGGAGTTTCCCCTTCTTTCTCTCTGTCCCTCATAGGGAAGGACCATTTACATTCAAACCTTTGACCTGAATATTTTTAAGAACAAATTCAATGCCAGGTGTGGGGAAAAGACTTCAGGACTGAGGGACACTTTGGGTGGTTTTGAGTCTCAGCTCTGAAGTTAGGGCATCTTGGACGGATGCCTTAAGTCTCCAAGCCTCGTTTGTAAAGTGAAATCATGATCCCCACTCTTTAGGGTTACAGTGAGGACCAAGGGAATTTGAAATTTCTTTGTAAATTTAAAAGTAGGACACTAATGTAAGGTATTGAAAGATTTCTTCACTATTGTACTCACTATATTTATGGTCTACTCATTTCTTGGCCAGCATCCAAATTCCTAGGGTGTGGGAAGCTGGGACAGGTATCTGGCCTTCACTTTGAGGTGTTCTGAGGTAGGTTAAATACTCATCACAGCACAGAGCTCCCCACTGAAGCCCCATTACCACAGAGATAAAACATGTGGAATTTCTCCTCTCTTCTACCATTGCTGTCTTCCCAGTCTGAATTTTACCTTTTGAGAACTGCTTTCTCTTTTTTTTTTTTTAAGCACAATTTCTTAATTTTTTTTTTATTTTTTACATCATTGTTCATTTTTAAACAACATGTGCTTCCCCCACCCCCTCAGGTGTAGTCTCCATAGAGTTTCCTTCACCAATGCACCCATGCACCATCACTTCAAGAAATGCTTTCTCTTTTACCTCTTGTGAAATTTTTTCTCTTTTAAAGTTACCTTTCAAGTTCATTTAAATTTGTTATGGTTGGGTACACAGACTAATCTGTCCCCAATTCTATAGTAGCCTAAATGCAGCCTTAGTTATCCTTCCCTGAGGTTTTGAATTTTTATAGTAACTGTAGGATCCAATGAAGTGACTATGTAATGGCTGAATTTCTGATAATCATAATAACTCAAATAGAAGAGAACTGAGGCAAGATGTATTCAAATCATATTGTACTGCGACCTGTCTTATCCACCTTGTAAAACTAGCCCTATTTGGGACTATAGCATTGAAAAATCAGTAAGAGAAGAAAAAATTAAAAAGTCAGCACAGCTAGACTGGGGGTGGAGTTCTTTAAAAATGAACATAAAACTCTAAATTAGTTAATAAAAATATAAGAAAATGGTAGTAGTTTTGTCCTGTGCAGCAGGGAGAACTCTCCTGCTGGGTATGGTGGGTGACTAGGGCCCCACATGAGAGATATTAGCAAATGACTATTGAGTGGCAAAGCTATAATTTTCATTTCAGATTTTCAGTAGTCACTGTAAGTGTTTTGCCTTTAAGGAGGGAGATAATATAACCAGGATCTGGGGTTGAAACTGAGCTTAATTTTGCTGTGGCTGACTTTTTTTTTTTGTTCTTGGTAAGATGATTAACCTTTATTTCCATCCCACCCACACCTTTTAATTCAAGTTCAACAAGCTCTTTTGGAGGCTCATGTCTACCCTTCATTTTAGCCCATGTCCAGGCCAAGTCATTCTTCCCTTCTTTGTGTCTTCCCTCTCTTTTTTCATCTTTCTTCTAGGCAAAGCCATCTTGGCAGGGAAAGAGCATGGCCCCTGCAAGCACCAGGAGAAAGACACAGAGGATGTGCAGTCAGGAGTCATGTGCTCCCATGGGGATAAGGTCATCCACCTGAACAGGTGAAAAAGCATCAGGTGCGTGACACAGGGTGTGGGGGCAGCCTGGGCACCGTGCTTTCCGAGGAGGTCCAGGTCATCAGCGATGGGTTTCTTGGGGACACAGTGAACTTTGAAACAAGCAAAAGAGCCCGCTGTGAATGCAAGACTATCTGCTACCAATAACTTATTGTCATGCTGCATGAAACTTGGAATAATTTCTAGTCATAAAATGTAGGGACAGAAGAGCAGAACAGATTTAGCTAGTAAAAGTTTTACGAGGCCAACTCTGGAAGGATCACCTTGATCCCTGCTGTTTATGGCATATTTTCCTCATAGCAGCCCTTCTCTACAGGTGGACTATCATCTCTGAGTGCTTTTAAGAAACGGAAGCTGGTCTCTTAAGAGAAAGCAGATGGGTGGTGTGTGAAATGTCTGACACAGCAGGAGAAACAACTTCCACAGATGCCCTGTTGGCCAAATCAAGCTTAAAACTGACTCTACTGACACCTGGTGGAGAGGAGGGAAGCTTCTCTGTGCCAGAGAAAAGAAAGTGCAAGGGCGTGCGTGCATGTACATATGCTTGTATGTACACACACATGTATGTACACGTGCACACACATGCCCGCATGTCTGCACGTGCATTCTTATGTACATGCATGTATATCCTTGTGCACATGTGCTTGCGTGTGCATGTATGATTTTTTTTTTGTGTGTGTGTGTTTTGAAGAGACAGGAAACACATTCATCATGTCTGGGGAATGAAATAACTCCTGAGGAATGAGGGAACACACAGAGCCACCAGATGTCTGAATATACCATCGTGGTTAGGTGACTCACTGAGACACATGCAGGAAAAAAAAACAAACAAGAATGTAGAAATAAAACATTAGAATGAAAGTTAATGATTTATTATTGCTTTTTTAAAAGTGTTTGATGATGACTAAAACAATAACAACAAACAAGAACTCACTGGCTCTCCCCCAAGGCTGGACAGCTTAGTGAGAAAAGACTCCACTACTTGTGCCTCCACACTAGGGAGGTCTCATCTCCGCCCTAGGGAGAGGGTGTCTCCCAGTTCCAGCTTGCGCTCTGCTGCCCTGGAATCGGCAGTGAGCTCCTTGCAGATATTAACCCTGGGATAAAAAGAATAATCTTCCTAAGAAGGTGATAGGGAGATTGCTTTGCCCCTAAAATTCCTTGAAGATGAAAAGAAAATTCTCCTAATAAATGTAGTCATAATTGTTTACTATTTTTTCAAAGAGAAAGGATGGGTGGAGGAGGGGAGGGCACTCCAGAGTTCCTACAGAAACACATTACACAAGCTTCCACCTTCAGCTGGGTCTTGCCTGATACTGCTTGACAATGGTCCTTATGGCCAACGTTATGGGCAAATTCAACGGTTTGCCACGAAATGTTCTGCAACATGTGCAGAATGTGCACATCCTGGATTTTGGCTTTTAACCATCTGTTTTAAAGGTGATTTTCGGGAATGCGCCATAGCAAATATTAGTTCACATGAATTGGTTATGTTTAAGTCATGAAGAAAGGGTGGCAGCACTAAATGAGAATTTGGGGTATTTTAAAAAAAATCTCAGGAACCTTGGTTAAAGGATTGAGTCAGGGAACTGGGTGGGTAGATCTAGAAAGAAGGGTAGGAAAGGAAGTCCCTGAAAGATGTATGGAGTTATAGTTTCCTTATAGCTTTTTTTCCTCTGACCTTTAAGTCGAATTTAAAATGTATGTTTCCTTCAATGTGCTGGTTTAGTTGCATGATAATGGCCAGAAAGCGTTGCAAGTAAATGTCTTTCTATATATCTAATAGATTTCCAACTTTCTCAGTTCACGCTCCCTTAATGTTTCAGCAATATTTTCAGGGACCTCAGGTCAAAATAAATATTTAGTTGTCCTATTTATTAAGCAATTAGGTCTAAACAGCCTAATAGTAGGATTTGCATAGTGTCTGACAGTTTTTGCTATATTTCTCTCAAAAATTAAAAATAGTACATTGTGATTACTTGGTGTGTGGTGGCACTCACAGGTGCCTTGGTACAGAGTTTGAGAACTAGGGTTCTAATAGTTTGGGGAAAAATTCAAGAGTGTGGTTTACATGACCTCCTTTCACCCCCCACTCTTTTTGACACCATGATTACATAATCTGGAATTTTCAGTTTCATAATGCTGAGTCAGTTCGGCCTTCTTCTGTGGAACAGAGAATAAGAGACGGAGATGCAGAGTCAAGACTCCAGGAATTTACGCCAGTTTTGGGAGTGATATTTGACCATTATTCAATAGTGTTTTCTGAGCCCCTAAGGCATGGGGAGTTTGTGATGAAGCATCTAAAAAGTAAAAGAGGGCCTCCCCTGGTGGCACAGCAGTTGAGCGCTGGGCTGCGAAGCTGCCCGAAGCCTCTGCAGCACCAGTTCTATCCCTGGCTGCCGGCGAGGGTTCCACATGGTGCGACAGACCTCTTCTGCTGCGCCTGCTGCTACCCTCAGCAGTGTATTTTGTCCGTCTGCCTGTTCTGTTCCCTGATCTGGCTCTGGTGAATTCTCTCACCCTCCCGCGCTTCTGACTGTACCCAGTGCTTGCATAAATAAACAAATAAATCTTAAAAAAAGAAAAAAGTAAAAGAACACAGTCTTTGCATCCTCTAAGAAACAGGATGCAGTCAGACATGCTACCCCTGGAAGATACATAAATGGAGTCTAAGAGCAGCTGAGAAGCTGGCCAGATACTAAGTCCTTAGGTTAAAGTTTGACAAGCGAGTCCCAGATGTTAAACATGCCAGGATCCTTGTGTCAGTCTCTCAACAGATTTATAGATAGCTGTCGACTGCTTTTCCATCCTGCTCTGTTTTGGATTTGGATGTAGCACTGCAATGTCACCTATGAACTTAGCCAGTATTCTCCAATGTTGGTGAGCACCTGGAGTGCCTGGTAAACTAGATGTCTGGGCTCTACCCACAGGGTTTCTGGATTAGCCAGTCTGGAGGGGGAGGGGCCTGAGAGTTTGGGTCAGGTAACCTGATGGTACTTTCAAGGGCCACATGTTGGGAGCATTTAGGAACCTGCTAGCGGATCAAGGCCATGTCTTGGTAGGCTACACTTGACACTGGGTGGGTGTCCCCACTTCTCCAGTCCTGACCAGCACACAGCCAGCATGGAACATGAGCAGTGAAAAGCCCACCAACGCACCGGGTTCTGTAGGAGAACAGCTATTTCTCAGATGGTCACTTACATCTTAAATGGGCGCCCTTGAATTTGAGATACGCAAATTCCATGGTAATCAAGTGACATTGAGACACAATGTGTGAGGAGTTTTTACACTTTCTGAGAGGCGGGCTATGCGCTCTGCTTGCTTGTGAGTGAGGGCCATGACCACAGAGGCGGCACAAAGAGTGGGTCTTAATCTCAGGGAAGGGGTTCCCAGCAAAATCATCTGAGGAGTCTTGCTCACCCTCCCCAGGGCTGGGCCTGCTCGTGTGTACCTAGAAAAGTCTCCCCAGCTGGTTCTGTTGAGAATCTCTGTTCCAGAGAGAAACTCTTGAGCATGAACACAAGGGGAATGGGTGGGGAATGTGGGGAATGGGTCAGCCTCCTGTCCCCCAGGTGTCCCTAAAGTTGTTCACCTGCTCCGAGTCACACGCATGGTCTGGAGTCACAGACCCAACCCTGCTGTTATGTCCTGTTTGATCTCCCCAGGCCTCTAGAGAACTCCCTTCTCTGGCTCTGGCTACTCTTCCTTGGGTGGTGACAAAGCATGGCCAGTGTGGTTTATCCCAAGCACATTGCTAATTAAAGGCAATTAGCTATATGGTGAAGAACAAGCTGAAAAGGGGGCACCTGCTACAGTACTAATTAATCAACTGCACCTCCCTGGTGGGCTTCTGCACTCACTCATCTCATCCTCTCTACCCTGTGCACTTATTTATTTTTAAAAGATTTATATATTTATTTATTTATACAAGCACTGGGAACAGTCAGAAGTGCGGGAGGGTGAGAGAATTCACCAGAGCCAGAGCTGGGAGCAGAACAGGCAGACTGACGAAATACACTGCTGAGGGGAGCAGCTGGCGTGGCAGGAGAGGTCTGCGTGCCATGTGGGACCCTGGTCGGTGGCTGGGGATCAAACCAGTGCTGCGGAGGCTGTGGGCAGCTTCGCAGCCCAGCGCTCAACCTCTGTGCCACCAGGGGAGGCCCAGCACTTATTTATTTAGAGCAGGGTTCTCCACGTGTGGTCCCCAGATGGGCAGTATCAGCATCACCTGGGAACTTGTTAGACATGTAGATGCTCAGGCTCCACCCCAGGGTGGTGTCTAGCCACGGTGTTTTAACACACCCTCCAGATGATGATTCTGATGTATGCTCCCTTGAGTTTGGAAACAGCTTTATAAGATCTCTGCATGTCCCTACCCATTGTTGTGGACTGGAAAGTCTCCAAAAGGAAAGTGTTGCTCTCTTCCTCTCCCCGCAAGCTAGCCCAGCAACCAGCAAATAGCAGACACTCAGAAACATGTGCCAGGGATCCAAGTGAGGACAGGTCTTCTTCCTGCTCACCAGAGTGAATAAACGCTCGCCTGGCATGCCCCCTCTGAGAGGTTGCCAACGCTAGGTCTCAATCATATGCCCTTTCGTATGGGTTATATTTTCCATATTTACAAATCAGCTTTCCCTAAATCCTCTCCAAGTTTTTCACATTCCTTTCAGCTCAGGAAGCCAAAAACAAAATGCCGTGTTTTAGCCAGTGTCTGTTTCCTGCTGGGGGCAGGGCATTTCTGCATGATTCTTAAATTCCATACTCCCAGCATCGTGATTATTTTCCGAACAATAGAAAGAGATTGCTGATTCATGTTCGGCTCACGGCTCCAAGCAGCTTTTTTCCTGCTGTACTTGTGCCGATGCAACACAATAATGTTCTATTCATCCCTCTGAATTAGAAATGCCAGCAGCTCAGATATGCAACCCAAGGGTTCCCCCTCCCTTCTCCTTTGGCTTATTTAAAGCCTTCCCACAAATAACACTTTCAGAAATATTATCCGACTTTGCTTTGAGCCATTTGGCTTGGGCAAGGATGGTTAGACCTTATCGTTTTTTTTTTTTTTATCAGCAGCTCCTTTCACAATGCCTGGCACCCTGCAACTATCAGTTCTCAAAAAATGCTTGTTGAATGAATCACATACCATTTTCTGAGGTTCAAGTCTTATCCTCCTGTTCTACCCTGATACATTTACAGGCCCTCTGTCAGGTGCAGGGTGAGAGCTGAATCTTACATTTAGAGACTCGTGCTTGGATCCAGCCCAAAATTGGAATTGCTCTCCTCCAGGTCTGGCGGTCTAGGTGGACTCTGCCCAGACCCAGTTGGCACCCTGTGTGCAGTGCCAATTCTGGCCTCACTTGAGCAGTGAGATCTCTGGTCCTTCCTAGGCACAGTTTTGCCAGTAAGCAGCCTGCGCCAGCTACAGGTTTTTCTTTCCCAGCAGCAAGGCACACCGGTGGGATGGCTCTGTGCTCTAAAGACTCTCCTGCTTAACCTGAGCTGCAACCCAAACCCCCTGGGTGGTTCTGCAAAGGTCCAGCGCCCAGGCTGCCTCCCAGATCCATTAGTACTTTGTGGCTCAGGCCTGAGTTTTGTGAAGCCGCCCAGAGGATTTTGATGTGCAGCCAAGGTAGAGAACCACTGCCCTAATGTGGCCTCCGAAATAGTATCTGGGAGGTCTCCCCATTTTGTGGCTGCTTCCTTCTAAACTCTTCCCAGCATGTTAGTAGAGAGGATCTTTGAGAACATAACTCAGCCCCTGCTTAAAACCCTGCTGTAGCGCTCATGACCACTCTCTTTCCTCTCTGTGGAGGTCTCCTTCTTCTCTGCCCATCTCGGCTTCACCAGCTCCTTGCTGCATCTTGAGCCTGTCATCCATTCCTGCACCAGAGGCCTTTGCCCTGGGATTGATTGTTCCTCCGCCCCAGACACCTGCTGAAGTCCCTCTCTCACCTCCACTAAGTCTGGCACATCTCAGTTTCTTGGGGATGCCTACCTTGAACCTCCCTGCCGGTTCTGGATGCATTGCCTACTCCCCCCAGTCCCCTTCAGTCTGCTCTACTCATTCTTTTCCCCCAAGCTTGATGTTAGCGTCTTATAACACGCTGCATAGTTTACTTCTAGTTTTGTTGTTGTTGCTTATTGTTTTGACTTCCTCTGCTCTTTGAGGTCAGGGTCTGTGTTTTGCTCGCTGACTGCCCCTAGAGCTCAGCCGGTGTGTGCACGCAGCAGGCCCTTGCTAACATGTGCACAGTGAAGAAGGTGTTCACCTCTGTAGATGATGGTAAACAGATCGGAGGAGGGAAGGCTCAGTGATGCATGAAAAAAATGATTCTCCAAAATGACAGATTGTGAGGAAACACTTATCATTTGATTCTAATTATAAGTCAAGGGCAGGAACTGCCAGGCAATGTCTAGAGTTAAAAAACAAAACAAAACAAAACATACAGTGAAAGAAAGGGAAAGTAGAGTAGTGGTAATCTAGGGCTGGACAGTGGGGGTGGGGAGGGGATGGGATGGGGGGTGACTGCCAATGGGTACAAATGTTCTTTTTTGAGGGATGATGAAAATGTGCTAAAATGATTATGGTGATAGCTGTACATTGTCAATATACCCAAATCCACTGAATGGTACAATTTCAATGGCTGAACTTTGTTATGTAAATTATGTCTCAATTAAACTGTTAAAAATGCACACGTAACTGGAGCATCATACAGAGTGTTAAATCTAACGCTAAAAAAGGAACATAGCCTATTGATATTTCTTCTCAGGCCTGTGGGTTTTCTCTGGCTTGGGTTTTGAAAGGGAGGTGGGAGAGCTTCATTAGCCTTCACTCGCTGTCAGAAGCGTGAATAGGTCAAGAATGTGACTTAAAATTCTTGATCAAGGCTTAAATCAAGAGTGATTTATTTGGACTAAATGGCTTTCCCTCAAAAACTTCAACACCTCCCGGAATTCTGCCCCTTTGCAGGACTAGCTGTTTTGGAAAGCAAGCCGTCACTTGGTTGTGAATCGAAGCTTTGTACAGATTTGGCACCTTTGAACTTGTAACGCCAAGCAAAACGCCAGCCATGTGGACATCTGCCATCTACTCATGACCAATTGTCCTGCACACCCCACCGATCTGCAGCGGTGAACTGAGAGACTAGTCTTCTCAACCAGCGGATGCACACACATGAACCATAACAGCATGTCAGGATTAAAACGATAGAGACAACAGCTCAATGAGGCTATTCTCCCTTCCTTGGGACTTTGACAGCTTGTCTACTATACCCTGAAGTGGGTGGGATAGCCTTCTTTCTGCTCGTCTGCCCCTTTTCTCCATTCCACATCTTGCCAGGGCTCCCCCAAGTGCAGAGTATCTGGTGAGCTCAACTCAAGAGGTGGCCCAGAGTCTGGTCTTCAACATTCCCACTAGGGAGTCCCCAACATGCTCCAGGAAGTCTCCTGAGCACTGCTGCTAGTCTCCCGAGATTTTCTGAGGACACAGCCTTGATGTCATCAATATCCGGGACACCCCAAGGAAGCGACACTCAGAACTGGTTTTTGAAACAGTGTTAGAGGGGCAGAGAGACAGATCCTTTGTCTCCCAGTTGGTGAGAACGCCATCTCAGAGTTAGTACCGAGACACCCACCCCATCACCACACGCGCATCACAGCCGGGGCCGACGATGGCCCCCGAGATGACTAAGTCCCTCTCCTTCTCTTGCCAAGCACTGCCTGGTGGAGATGACAGAACACACGCAAACATTCTAATTAGAGGAGGATGTATTTGGTACCTATCGGGAGTATAGTGGGCTGTGGAAGTGTGGGGGAGGGAAAGAGTAACTAAAAAAACTCCAACTCTCCTCATCATGCCATCCCAGCTGTGACCTGGGGGCCTTTCAGAAGGTGGGTTTTGCAAAGTGTGGGTGGTTGGGCTGAACTTATGCTGGCTGTGCTGCCAGGATGCTTGCAAACAATACCTACATCACCTTGTTTTAATATTGTTTGTACATTTGTCCCAAAAGAGGCTGGTAGGACTTTTATGGAGATATTATGGGGAGTAAATGAGTTCACACAGGAAATGTGCTTAGGACTTGTGCATAGTAAGTGCTCAGTAAATGTGCATGGTTATGTTCTGGGGCGCTCTGAGGATGGGCTCTGAGAGAACTGACCACACACATAGGGCTCTGGATATTCTGTCGCAGAGTGAGAGAAGAGCTGGTCCATGAAGCTGGGCTTTCTTCATGGGGTAGCTGAGATGGGGTGTGCGGAGGGGCTATAGGGAGGGGCATTCACCAGGATCACTGCCTTTTGCCAACTTGCTTTACCACATTCCTGGTTATAGTTTTTTGAAGAGGGCACACTATTAGGTGTTATTTGTCAGGGTGCAACATTTTTTTTTTTGTAGAAATAATTGATAAAATTATTCTGACATTAACATTGCAGCAACATTACTACAAATTGTGTGATTTTCAGTAAAAAGAATCCATGCGATTTTAAAAAAAGATTTCCAGAGGAAGGGAAATCAGATCATTTCTAAAATGCCAAAGAAATCATGCAGATTGTACATGAAATGTATGAATGGTGACCTGCAGCTACATTCTCCCAGCTCCAAACTAAAAGACAAGACTGGAAAAGGGCACATGGTGTGTAGAAAAATCTACAAAAATCTAAATAGTTTCTATTTGTGCAAAAAGAAGCTAATGACACACATTAACATGTTCATGTGTCAGCTCCCACACATCCTGCACATGAGTGTACAGTTGCCTAAAAAATAACAGTAAAGGTAATAATAGAAGTAGCATCTGCTATTTATTGAGTATTAACTATGTGTTAGGAATTCTAAGTGTCCTACATATACTACCTTATTTATTATTCCCCCCTATGATGTAGGTGGTACTATCTCCATTTTCATTTGGGAGAACTAAGTTAAGAGAAGTGAATGCCCTGCCTTACCTACAGATGTAAAAATTTTTAAGTGTGAGAGACATGAATTTAATCCAGGTCATATGGATCCAGACTTTAAGCTCTAGGTCACTATAGTAGATAGACTTTTGCAAGAATTATAATGATTACAGGCATTTATGGTGCTTGCAAAAAGGAAATTTACATTAAGTGTTTCATTTGTGCTCATTTCATTTTGTTACCTCTTTTATAGACAAGGATGCTGATACTCAGAATTTAAATGTCTAAATATAAACATGGTACATGAGAAAATCAGAATTCAAATTATATCTCCTAGCCTCTAAGCTAAGTTGGTTGTTGAATAATGTCAGTTTAAGCCTCTTCTGAATGGTAGGTAATGACAAAGAATTGTTGATGTCACTACCTATGAAGACAAAACCTGAGCAATAGTTAGGCATAAAGGATGGTTCCTAAAAACATGAAAAGTCTAGCTTGGAATATCAGGCAGCTAAAATTTTAATGTACAAAACACCAGGTTTAGTCAAGCTGACATAAATTATTTAAAAAGATCATTCTTGATGATTCTGAACCTCCTGCACACACCCAGCCCAGAATCAGTGAGACATCTATTACCTAAGAGGCAGGCAAACATTTCTTGTTAGATACGAGCCATTTTGAGTTCAATAAAGGTTATGTAGTTGCTCAGGAAATTAGAAATTCTATTAATAATCATTGCTGCATTTGATTGTGGATACTAGTCCTGCTATTATGCAGCTGAGTTTGTAAGCATAAGTCTCACCCATGTACCAATTGGGTAGGAGTATGTGACAATGAACTACCCTTGCGTCCCAGTCCTCACCTGCTATCAGGTGTAATCCCATGTTGACATTTCCAGAAAAGTTTATAAAGCGATTACTAATAAATACTCCCTTAATAAAGGAAAAGGTTTTTCTTTTTTTTTTTAAATCCAGAGATACTTGGAAATTTGTTACATTGGTAGTTGTTCAAAGGAAAGGCTTGGAATAGTACAAAGAATAATGCTGGCTGGCTGCCACTTACAAAATCATAGACCTTTCAACCCAAAAGCTAAGTGCCTGTTTGTTATCTATTGTGCCTAAGCTCCAAATCCACCCTTCAATTCCCTGCTCTGATTTTGGCCTGGACTTTGCAGCCTCTTTCCCAGAGTCCCTTCTGGAAGGCTTTCTATTTGATTCTGCCAATAGGAGGCATTAGAGAGACAGGATGGTGAGAAGACAAAAGATGCTTCCTGACCTCTTTTTTCAATGCCCCTGTGAGCAGAGAAGCTGTGGGTTGGAGTCTCCAGGCTCTTATCATTTCCAGAGACAGTGGCTTTGCACTCTGCAGAGGTTCTGGCAGCAGCTGCTGGCCCCTGTTTTGGTGCCCCATGTGCCAGCTCCACAGGACTTCCCTTCTGTGTGCCTAGATCCTAGTAGATCCATTTACTAGGTCTGTTCCCCAACTCCAAGAACAACAACTCTTTGCAAGTAGACCTCAGAGTTCTCTTTTTGCTCTTCAGGTGCTTCAGCACCAGTATAGTAACCAATTCCCTGTACTAAATCCTTCTGTTTGAATGACCTGGTCTGGTTGTGTTTCTTTGCCTAGACATTGACGGTTGCATGCTGGTAGTAAGCTTGCTGCATGATGGCATGTGCAATGCTGCACAACAGTGCAGACCAGAAACAACAGCATTGACTGAATTCCTGCTATGGGTGAGAAATTATTATTTCTGGCCAAGAGGTGAACTTATGTGAGACACTCTAACCCTGAGCCAAGGGTAGTAGAATGGAGCCTTCAAAGGATCAAAGTTTTAAAAATGACTTTTTTAGCATAAAAATAATTTCTGTAAATGCATTTAAATGCTTGAAAACACAGAAAGTATAAAGAAAAAAGAAGCTAATACTGCCCTTATAGTTAACTACAGATATGTTGACTTATCCCTTTTAATCTTTTTCCCTCTCTATACACCTACATATTTTAAAAAATTGTTATTTTTACAATTTTTATCTTGTTATTATAAGCACTTGTTTTTGGCTCATTCAGAAGTATATCTGTCACCAACTATCTATACCCCTTGAGAAGTCTTCAAGTTTGAGACTTTCTCAGATAAATTGGAGGTAGCACTAATTGTCTATTGGTCCAGTGTTTTACTCTCTATCTGCCTTAAAATTATTTATCAAGCAGAAAAGATAACTGATATAAATCTTATGCTCCAAATAACATAACATTAAATATATGAAGTTAATCACTTCAGACAGTTAAAAGCAAAATAAATTGAAACACAAATGTAGTAGAAGATTTTAATTTACTTTGCATTCATTGAAAGATGAAGTATAGATAAAATAAGAAAGACTATCAGAATAATATTGTTAATAATGTTGATCTAAACTTGTATGTCAAATTTCATAGCTGAAAAACAGAATAACTACAGAGTAACAGAAAAAATCAAAATAATTATAAAATTAACCAAAGTTAGATGATAAAGAAACTTCCCAAGACTAAAAATAAGTAGAATACTAGAGATAAAATAATCTTTCCTCATTATAAGCAACTTAGAAATTTTAAAAGGAAGATGAAAGAAAAGCAAACACATGAAAAAAAACTACTATGGTATTTGAAGCTTAGTTAAATAAAAGACAAGTCCATACTCACTAGTTATTATGGAAAAATGAGCTATTATTAATGAGTTCTCCTGCCACTTCCTTGAAACTATCAAATCCAGATGATTTCATGTTTGGATTACATCACAGACAAAAATGTAATTTAAACTTTTGAGAAAACAAAGAAAAAGAAACATTCCAATGAATTTTGTGAAATCAGCATAACTATGATACAAAAAATATGAAGATGGCATGTATAAGGAAATATACCCAGATCACTTAATTATGAAAACTTTCAGATGCACAAAAATGATATCAGTAAATAACTTTTGGGGGAAATTAAAAAAAACTCTACCAGACAAATGAACTATTTCTAGGAAAGTAAAGATGGCTTAATATGTTGACACACATTGCTAATCATTGATAATAAGTCCACTGGGTAAACAAGCATTTGATCTTGAAGCCTTGTGATAATAGTTACTATTGTTCTTGAAAGCTCAAAAATACTCAGGGAAGGAGAATATTGAATATTATTTTGACATAATATTAAATATACCGAAAATTTTGAAAAGGAAGATAAATGAAGGAGAATAAGCTGTGTGAGATATTCAAACTCAATATAATGCCTTAATGGTTAGAACACGGCAGCACTGGTGCATGAATAGACAGCAGATCAATGGAACAGAAGTTCAGAAACCGACCTAAGTATATATGGTAATTGAGAATGTGATAAAAAGTCACTTATTTAATTCATAGTAAATCATCTAGAAAAAAAGTCAAAGTTGAATCCACAACTCCTACCTTATACTTTATAAAACAACTTAATTAAATGCCAAGAGGGTATGATGGATGAAAGACTTAATTGTAACAAGTGAAAGTCCTAGCAGAATACATGTTGTTTCATGGATTTAAAAAGTGTGAGACTAAGTATGGCACAAAACTTAGAAATTACCCCAAAGCTCACTTTTTAAACACTTTAGCACCCATATTTTGAACACCTGTAAATATCCATCAATAAGGACTAGGTAAATAAACCACCTGATAGTTACTCAATGGAATGCTATTGAATGAAAAGAGAATGACGAAACTTGTTATGATTTGAAATGGAACAATATTCAAGAAATATTAAGTGAGAAAAGCAAAGTATAATTATGTATATGGTATGAGACATCTATTACTATAAAGAGAAAAAGAATACATAAATGTGTATGTACAGAATAGCAACGGATGGACATAAAGAGACTAACAACATTGCTTGCCAATGGAAATGGAACTTGATCATTAAGGGGGTTGAGGGAGAGTCTTTACTTCAGACTTTAAAATAGTTTGAATTTTGAACCATGTACAGAATATAGTAGTTGTTCAAAAGGATAAAATGGATATAATACAATGAAGTGAATACAATATAAAAGTAGAAAAGTTTGAGGGAAAATTCAGACTTACTGTACAATTTATAAAATTATCACGACAACTAAGTGCAATAAAGTGTCAGTGGCATAAAATGAAGTATACGTGGTATAAAATATTCTTGAAATAGAAAAGGAAAAAATTGGTCTTCTACTAACTACAACTCTAGCAGAGGATCATTATTAACTCAACTGCTCACAGGGGCTAGACAATCATTCATTCATTCATTCAACGGATGTGCATCAGTGCCAGCTACAACAAGGCATTTCCCTGGTTTGTTCATTAGGCAGTGAACAAAGACAGTAAAAAAAATCCCTGCCCTCATGAACTTTTAATCTAGAGGTAGATAACAAAGGCAGTTAAACAAATGTCTCATAAAACAAAGTGCAGTGGAGTGCAGTCATAAATCATGAGCTCAGGGCAGACAATAAAGTCTGTGAAGGATGCAGGGCTGCTGTTGCCTTATAAAAGGTCTTACACTGCACTTCAGGAGGGGACTGTCATGTGTGATTGTGGGAAGAGTTTTGCCAGACTTCAGATTTTCCATAAGACACCAGAGAACCAAATTTGTACTTGAAATCTCCTGATTTTAAAATCTTGACTCAATTTTAAATTAAATCACCATGTTAGCCAAATAAAACATCTCACTGACCAAGGCTGGCCTGGGGGTTGGCCAGTTCAAATCTCTAAAGAAATGAGATTGAGTTTTAAAACAAACACATCAGAACTTGTAAGCCTTGTCATCCAATGAAGCCATGCATATTTTCCATGTCTTCAAACATTTTGAGAATGCTTCACTGAGAACCAGCTGGCTCTCTACTTCCATTTTGTGGGTTACCTCATAAGAAAACCTACATCATTTTACACTTAAATCTTGCTTGAACCAAATGCTATTACTTGACTTGATCCTTGTCTTTATTCACTAGATATGATTCTTCATTATAGTGGGTTTTTCTAAAAATCAAATTTATCCTCTAGATGCTGAGGAAGTGTTTAATAATATACTCTTGACTTTGAGGGTAGTCCCCAAAGAGGAGCTGCAAATATTTAGAATAAGGATAGTAGCACTTAAATAAATATATTCCTTCTTCATTAGAGTTGAAGAGGATTACATATAAGCATGTAGGAGTCAACATAAGTGTTCTAGACTAATAACATTTTGTAAAAGGTTCTAATCTTTGGATACAAATTGATTGGTCTAGGGCATTTCTCCCTTATCTTTCCTTTTTTTTTTTAAAAAAAATTAATAAGTATTCATTCTCAGGACCTGATTGAATGCTATAAGGTAGTTCATTCTAGAGATCCTTGGCATGCAAATTCACCCAACAAAGGCTTTGTGCCAAACACAACCAGTATATACACTATTTTTTATTTTCCTATGACCAATGGTTAAGTTTCTGTGGTCAGCTAATGATATTAGTCATGTAAAATCACAGTGAAGAATGCAGGGCTTTTTATGAGTCTGTGACAGCTCGGATTTTCCTCCCTAACAACATGTATGAATCAGAAGCCACAAGTTTGCATTTTAGAAATGTTTGTGGTAGGTAAGAAACACACACTGCACTTGTTGTTGTAATTATAATCCCATAGAAATAGTGTCCCTGGGAAGAACATAAAAGTGGCTTGGAGATATCCACCAAACATAGACATCAACAATCCCACTGTTGTCAAATGTGTTTCTCTTGCTTTTAATTAATGGAAACTTTGCAAAATATTTATCCCATTGATATAGTACCTACTAAGGCACATACTTTAATTACATACCTGTTTGTCCATCTGTCTATCCACCCATCCATCCACTCACTTATCTCTCCCTCTCTCTCTCTGCTTCCTTTCTCTAGGGATAAGCTAGGGGGAGAGTAGGCTTTTCTGAGATGGTCAGAACAGGTCTGTCCAAGACATGTCACTTTGGCATGTGGATTATTTTGAGCTGAGGACAATCAAGACCCTGTCAGTTGAGGCATATGAGAACTTTTACCACTCTCTTAACTACCCAGAAGAGTGAAAATTGGGGTATTAACCAAAATTAGGATTTTTACCAGAAATCTTTCTATCTAGGTCTATATTGATGGCAGACAAACTAATTACAGATTGTCAGGTTTTCATCATATGAGTCATCTTTTCCTTACATGAGTCATCTTTTCCTTGTCATATGGATCTCTCCTCCTCCTACCTTGGAGTCCCAGGTCCCTATCCCATGCTTAGCTCAGGATGTATATCCTCATTTTGTCTCATTGACTTTGGAATCCACATCTATGTAATCTCCCTGTACATATGTAGTTAAAATTGTAATTTCCTTTTACTAATCTGTGTGATGTTAATTTGAGTGCTCAGTCAGCTTGAGAAAGATCCAAAGGGGTAGGGGAAAATTTTATCTCCTCCCCAACAATGCTTTCATGAAATATTTATTGAGCACCTATTGCTGATCAACTTAACTGTGCTAGGTGCTAGAAACCTAATATAAAACAAAAATAATGCATAGTAAGTTCCTTATGGAGCTTACTGTCTTATGGAAGAGAACAGGTATTAGTCAAGTTAATTATGCAATTTAGTGTTAAAATACAGCTACGTTTAGTCTTATAAGGGAACGACTAAGATGTGATTTGACTTAGGGAAGTTGTAGAAGTGGCAAGATAAGATTTTTCGAAGTGCCAGTGGAATGAGATCAAAGGATAAGGAGTTGCTCGGGTAGAAAGAATAAAAGCAATCCCAAGCATTGGGAGAGAATGTGCCTAGGCTCTGTGGAGAGGCAGGGAGCCAAACCCACATTGGGGTGATAGAAAGCTGGTGCAGTGGGAGCAGTGAGGGTAGGGAGGGAGCAAGGGATGAGGTGGGGTTAGGGTGGCAGACAGGAGGCTGGCCACCTAGAACATTTTAGGCCCCAGACAGGATTTACTACTTGTCCTAAATTAGAATAGATTGAAGGCTCTTAAGTGAAGGAAGTGGAAAATATTAGATTTGCCTTTCAAAAATCATTGTGGTCATTTGTGTTGAAAGAATCAGAGGAGACCTCCATTTGCATTTAGGTAAATAGTAACTGAAGGTGCTGATGGATGGGATTGCTTCAGCATTGCAAATAGAGCAAGAAGAACATTACCTACAATCAACATTTGAGGAATTCTAACATTGAAAACTCAGCAGGAAAAAGCAAATTGGTAAGGGAATCTGAGCAGCAAGTGAACTAATAGGAGAGCTTGTGAGAATTTGTGTTATAGAATCTAAGGGTTGAGTGTCATGTCAGGAATTGGTATTGAATGATGCTTAGAGGTCAAATAAGATGAGATCTGGATGTGCACTGCACTTAACAAAATGAAGATCATCAATGACCTTAACAGGTGTTATTTAGTTGGTGAGAGGAGAGCTGCAGTCAGGCAGATTGGGTTGCAGAATAAGAGGGAGATGAGGACAGAGAGAAGGTGCACACTGATGACCCTTGTGAAGTTTGACTGTGAATGAGAGGAAGAAAGAATTGGGAATTAGCTAAAAGGCTGTGTGGATGATAGGCTGAAAAAAATCCTACTGTGCACATATTGAAAAATGATGAGAAGGCTGCAATGAGAGTGAGAGAAAGAAAGAGAGGGAGGGAGGGAGGGTAGGAAGGAATCCCATTCAGAGAAGGGACAACTCTCCCATTGTAAGGGGGAAGGGAGGATGGGCACAGTTGGGTTCATGTGTTTGGTGTCAGCACAGTGAGGGTTCCTGTGTTAGGGGTTCCATTTTCTCTAAAGGAGATGAGGTTATTGATGAGGGAAGGGAAGATGAGGGGATATAACACGTTTATGGAAGTTGAAGGAGTCTGAAACAGTCATGGTTGAAAGTAGAAGAATATATTAACAGGCTCTTAGCAGGACTTCAGGGCAATGTTGATGGCTCATGTAAGTGATCAGATTAGGTGTCACCTGAAGTCTCTTCCCAGCTTGAAACTTTTATGAATGGCCCCAACATTCATAGAGAGACTGTTATATTTTATCAAGAATTTTCTCTTGCCCCCTCTAATTTCAACTTAAAAGAGAAATGGGAATCTGTAGAAAAAGTCTTTTTTTTTTTTTTAAAGATTTATTTATTTATACAAGCACCAGGTATAGTCAGAAGAGCGGGAGGGTGAGAGAATTCGCCAGAGCTAGAGCGGGGAGCAGAACAGGCAGAAGGACTGAAGTGCACTGCTGAGGGGAGCAGTGGGCGAGACAGGAGGAGTCTGCGCGCCATGTGGGACCCTCGCCGGTGGCCAGGGATTGAACTGGCGCTGCAGAGGCTGCGGGCAGCTTTGCAACCTGGCGCTCAACCGCTGCGCCACCGGGGAGGCCCCAAAAAACACAGTCTTTATAGGAAAAAGAACTTTAGACAATTTATATGGCTATGCTCACTGCACATATTACATCTGATGTTGCTACATCTGAGTCAGGGGTTGGCAAGTGTAATCTGAACAGGTCTATAGAGAAACTATTCCAGGCTTCGTGGGAGGGGGGAGGGGGACGGGTCACATAAGTCTCCTTTGCAACTACTACACCATGCCATGTAGTGAGAAAGCAGCCATAGACAGTGCATAAGTGAATGAGATGAGCACAGCCCAATAAAGCTTCCTCTTCTTCTTTTTTTTTTTTTAAAGCAGGCAGTGACTAGATTGGGCCTTTAGGTTGTGGTTTGCTGATCCCTGATCTGAAGAGTCGTATATTCCATTTCCTTTTATTGGGGAAGGTTCATCTTCTTAATTGGCCCCAAGAATGAATCACTTCCCATAATTGACAGGCAATGAATTATATAATTTATATAATGCATTAAACACACTGACAAGCAAGTGATCATACACTGATCTACACCAATGGGGCAATTTCCCACACTGGGAATTACAGCAGAGCCCAACACTCTCAGCCACCATTCTGTCCTTCAGCTTCAGCTTGGAGGACTTGGCAAGTAGGACTTAGTTATGTGGTTTGGCAGCTCAAACCTGCAGCATTATTTCTAAACCAGCGAGTGTGCTGACAAGGAACTGATGGCACGAAGAACTAAGGTGTGTAGCACCTGAGATCAAATTGTTGTAATAAATCAAAACAGTCTCTTTGTATTAACTTATCTGCCACAGGGTACAGAGGTGGAGGACAAGCAGGTAAAAGGCAGCATATTAGGAAGCAGCCTCAGGCACTAAGCCCGGGACCTTGAAATCATTTGGGGGAAGATGATAAGGGCACCCTGCAATTTAAAAATGGCACCGGCATTGCAAGAAATGCTTGAGAGCCAATGGGGTGGGAGGGTCCTGCCAGTCTGAGGCTTGGAGACAGGAAAAGGCTGATGGGTCTGCTGCTAGTTCCCCTGGGTGGGCCTGGTTTCAAAACCAACATAAACTTGGGAGAGCTAGAGGGGAGGAAAGAAAGAAACAAACAAACAAGTAGAGCTTCAGTTTACGTTTTCTCCCAACCAATAGTCTCATGTGCCAGCTAACCCTTTTCTGGACTGTTGCTTTGTAGGAATGCCATAAGCCAATCCTCTCATAGAGGCTAGCTTTACTCCCCAGTTAGACTTTTGTGTTGAACACAGATGTATCATTATCATTAATACCAATGGAGTTTCTCCATCCTAGGTCCTGCTGTCAGTTAACTTATAGGCTGTGCCTAGGCAGCAGGCATTATTCTTACTGTCTTTTTTGACAGGAAGTTACTAAGTCACAGAGAGGCTAAAGAAATAGAGCAAGGCCACCTGTAAGTAGAAAAACCAGAATTCCAACTAAGTGATTGCAACTTTTGGGGACCAACTCTTTACTTCTCAGAAGTTTGTAGGCTTTTCTAGAAATTAAGAGTTGGAAAGAACCCCAGAGGCTGCCTGATCCAGTTTCTCATGTTTACTTGTGGAAATGGAACTTTAGAAGGCTTGCCCAAGGTCACAGGGCCACTGCTGAAAAGCTAGTGCTACCTCTCCATGCTCCTCATGCACCTATTGCAAAGTCCATTGCTTCTCAGTGAGTATCCAATAAATGCCTATCAAATAGTAGAGGGGGAGCCATCGTCTTGAGAGAATTTATTTTCAGATCCTGGAAGACAAGACCATGTGGTCTTGTCTGGCCAAACAGACGATGAAGGAGTCACTTTCAATCACCAGGAACACAGATAAGTAAGTGCCAGCTTTAAAAAAACTCGGGGCAAGTTGCACTTTTCAACCACGGCATGAAATGAGTGTGTGTCCCTAAACTTAGAGCAAACAAATTGAGGCAAAAATGAAACCCAGGACACTTTGCCCTCAGCCATGAAGCTGACAGAAGCAAAAATAAATTTGTTCTTAATAACATTTGCCACCTCAAGACTCCTGGGAGCATTTGTTTTGATGGGTCAGGGAGGATCTAGCTTTGAAAAGTAGTTAACAGCAGTTTTCAGTCCAAGCTTTTCATAACAAAGCACTGCAGAGCAGGAGTTAGCTTTCCTCTCAGTTTATTTATTTTTTTTTTTTAGGGGATGAAAAAGCTTAGCTCCTCGAAGTTATTTTTTATATTAGATACTAGAAGATTTTAAAAAAAATCTACAGTAGAAAGCCCTGTTTGTTTAAAAATGAGGCAAAAGAATTTAGTCACAGGTTTAAGTGACTTGGCTTACTTTCATTAACAAGTCCTAGATTTTACTCTCTACAAATAGGTTATTAAATATGTGGGTGTGTGAACTTTTAAAAATAGCTTTATTCAATTATCATACAATGTACCCATATAAATGTATAACCCACTGGACTAGAGTATCTTCATAGATAGAGGTAATCATTGCCACAGTCACCACTGAAACTTAGATTTTCAGTGTTTCAGAAAGAAACCCCACACATTTTAGCTCTTATTCTCCCTGCTTCCCATTCCTTCTTGCCCTAAACAACCACTAAGCTATTTTCTCTACTTTCTGTCTTTTTAGATTTGCCCGTGCTGGGCATTTTGCATAAATAGCTTCATACAGTATGTGGTGTTTAGTGAATGGCAGATTTTTTTTTGAATCATTTTGTCTAAATAGGAAAATGTGGCAGTCAGGTGAGGAAATGAAGAAACAGATATTGTTCTGGGCGCTCTGTAGGTGCCCTGGCACTTCTGCCCTCGCTAGTTTGCCATCTGACTAGCCAGGCACCCCTGCCTCTTACGGCACAAGTATGGGTGGAGGTGACACAGCAGCCATCACTCTTTACCCAGAAGTTTGCAGGTCAGGCCTCCAGGTTGGACTTTGGGACCTCAAGAAAAGAGGTAGGCTGGTCTTTGGGAAATAATAGTTTCCATGCTGCAGAGCAATGTTCACTTCTAAAGCACATATTTATAAGATAGTAATAATTTTATTCATTTATTTCTCCTTTGGATTTCTCTCTTAGCTTGTCAACTCCAGTTGGATGTGGCTGGAGAAAAAGACAATCAAAGTGATGGTCTTGGGGTAGATGCATGACCAGGAACCTCAGGTGGGCACCTCCTGTTTCCAGGGGTTCACACTACAGCCCCTAGCTCACTCCCTCTCCTATTCTCAAAGGTAACTCTTTCAAACCTTTTCTGCCTCTGAAAATCTCCAACAACTTCTCTTTAGATAATACTCTCTAATCCTCACTCTCAACACTTCCTTCCTACTTCTTTGAGAAAACAGAAGCAGAGAGACCACATGTGCTTGCCAACCTATGAACCGATGCCCTCTGTGACTGCAGACCAATGCTTCCCAGGCTTTAGTGTACATCAGAATCATCTGGCGGGGGGAGGTGGGTGGTGGCTGTTAGAACAGATTGCTGTGCCACAACTCCAGAGTTTCTGTATCAGGAGGTCTGGGGAAGGGCTAGAAAATTTGTATTTCTAATAATTCCCAATGATGCTGAAGCTACTGGTCTGGGACCACACTTTGAGAAGCACTGCAGTAGCTGTCATGGCTACAGTCCTACCTAAGTTCAATTGCTCTACAGGTGCATGTGACCCCTACACCTCAGGCTCCTAGCTCAGGCAATTCTCCCATTTCCTTCTCCTTACCTTCCTTATCTTGCTGGTCAACCTCTTGACTAGCAAACATGTTATTTCTTTGGCCCATGCTTTACTCTTCAACCCCCTCTGCATTTCCCTGCTCCCCTTTCCAGCAAAGATTGTCCTTACTCCATGATTCTGATTACTTTCCTTATTTTTCTTTATTTAACCTTGGCCCAAAACACACAAAATTTACAAGTTAAGCGACCCACAATACCCACATGGTTAAATCCTGTGGTCAATTATTTGGCCTCATTTTGTTTGATCTTACAGCAGTATTTGACTCAGGTGATTACTACCTCCAACTTGAAATACTTTCCTCTATTATCCTCAGCACACATTCCTGATTTTCCTAACAAATCACTATGGACACCAATCAAAGTCTTCCATTCCTGCTGATTTTATTTTGTGCTGCTCTTTCTTACTCACTCCATTTCAGATAGCTGACCTCTCTGTTGTTTCTAAAACACACCAGGCTTGCTCTTGCCTCAGGGCCATTGAACATGCTGTCTGGAAAGCTCTTCCCTTAGATGTTGTTAAAGATCTTAAGCTCAGGGATTCCCTGGTGGCACAAGGGGTTAAGCACTGCACTATGAAGCGATCCAAAGCCTCTACCGCATAAGTTTGATCCCCGGCCCACCAGGGAGCAATCCACATGGCGAAGCAGACCTCTCCTGTCTTGCTGCTGCTCCTCTCAGCAGTGTATTTCGTCAGTCTGCCTGTTCTGTTCCCCACTCTGTCTCTGGTGAATCCTCTTACCCCCCCGCATTTCTGGCCTGCACCCCAGCTTTTGTATGCATAAATAAATGTATCTTTTTTTAAAAAAGATCTTAAGCTCACCTTTTTCAAGTCTTTGCTCAGATGTTACTTTTTCAACATTTTACCTAATCACCTATTTAGACCCACACACCCTCATTCACTCTTTTGTTTTCTCACCACAGAGCTTTTTATCCTCTAAAAATGCTTCTTACATTATTTACTGCCTATTTCTTCCCTGCTAGATTGTAAAAACCATGGATAGGAATTTTCCCTGTATTTGTTTATAGCTCTATCTCCAGTGCTTATAACAGTGCTGGGCACATACTTGATATATTTATTGGTAGAATTTATTTCTTGCCAATCTTCTTTCAGCCAATTTGGATGGTGGGTTAAAATTGAACATGTCTTCTAGAGTATCCAGGTCCAGAACTGAATGGCAATGAGTATCAGGATGACATAGAGTGGTAGAACATTCCATTTTTAGTCTTAAATGTAATTGAAGATGATATTACTCTTCAGGTTATTATTTTTTTTAAGACTTTCAGTCATTAATGTACAACAACATTAAGAAACTTTGCCATTTTGGGCATTCTGCCAACTTGCCTGCTGGATTGCTTCCAACTTTCTTTTCTCTCTTTTCCTGTTCTTTTTCACTCAACAGCTGCCATGTATTGAGTGTGTATGCCAGACTCTTTGTACACAATGTTTTATTTAATCCTTACAAAATCCACTGCAAATTAGGGAGTATTATCTCTGTTTATCAAGTGAGGGGACAGATGCGCAGAGAGGTAGGGTGGCTTGCTCAAGATCACACAGCTAATAAGAGGTTGAAAGGAAATCTGTCAGATTCCAAAGCAGATACTTAAGAAATGAAAATTATATTACTGCCATTATGCATAATACAGCTAATATAGCCAATCTTAGCATTAGCCCTTTGGCATTTTACTCCCTCAGTTATTTTTGAAGATGGTATGGATTAACTTCATTACACACTAGGTAGCAGATTTCATGAGGGGGTCACAGTTATCTCTTTTGCTGATATTTCCTCCATGCCAGTACCAGGACTGGGCAGAATGGGCACTCATTAGGTACTTGTGTAAATGTCTGTTGAACTTAAACAAAGACACAGCCAGTTATATTAACACATAGCTAATTACAATCAGAGCATATCTATCATTCTTAAGTTAAGGGTTACCTCTAAGGGCTTTAAAGAAGTAACTTGGTTGCAAAGCAAAGTTTTTCAAGTGTTAACTGACATTTGACACAATATGTAACAAATACACTCAATTTATATCATCATCCAAAGTGATGTGTAGTTTTTAGGATTTCAGAGCCATTGTACTGGAAGGATGATGTGACCTGCTTGCCCCCCTTGACATTGGCTGAGCATACTGATTGGATCTCTGGATCTTATCTAAAGCACATTATACCTGGAATGACTTTAGCCTCTTTTACATGTGAGGAAACTCACATCTTTGTCAACAATCTCTAAGTGACACACAATAATGAGGGTCAAAAGGGGTTGAGAATCAGACTTGCGAATTCAGACCCTTTTGGTATTTAGAAAAGCATCATGTTAAATGCTATGTTATCCCAACTCCTATTCTCCCTGCCCCCAAATCAAGAGTTGCAGACAAAGCTTGGAGATAGAGAATGAGCTTTATTCTGAGGGTTGGGAAAACTGTCTTTGTGTCTTAAATTATTGCCTTGTTTCTCCAGCTGACAATGCCTAAGCTAAATGAGCTTATGTATGAAAATCCCTTCCTTAGCACAGTGGTTGGTACTGAGAAAACATTCATTGAACAGTAATTATCATTATCACACCAAAGTCTTTTCACACTTTAAGTAATTCATTCATGTTTCAGGTAGATTAAAAAAGTATTAATCGGTTACCTGAAAATCATTAAGTTTCAAGAATTTGATACATGGACTGCCCCCATGCTCCCAAACAAACCTGTAGTTGCAAAAAAATGACATAGACTCTGAGCCTTTAGAGGAAATATCCTGAAAGTCCACAAGAGGGCAGTCCCCCTCATAACAGAAGCACCTCATAGTTGTAGGTGTGTAGAAGGGAATTATGGGTGCTGAGGTAAGCTAATAAAACCTTCAGTCAGAGCCATTATTATGATAGTTTTAAATGGTGAGAAGTACTATGATGAAAATAAAAGAGTAATGGAATAAGGAATAAGCTTAAGAGAAAGTTAATTAGCTGAGCAGGGAACTAACTTGTATAAGAAAGGGGCAGTTATGAGAAGACTTGGGGAAGAGTTATATTTGAAGGAATAGTAGGAACCAACTTGGATGTGATCTTTGCCTCCTTGAAAGACATAAAGGTCAGTGTTTCTGGAACATAATGAAGGAAGCAAGTAAAGGACCAGAGGTGCAGATGGTGTGTCAGATCTCGTAAGTTGGGATTAAATCTCAGGTCTTTCTGACTTCAGAGTTTGTGCACTGAATCACTATGCTGCTCTGAACTTTAGAAAGAGCCAAAGGGTACAGATCAAAGCAGTAAATGTGCTCTTGAAAATAATGAAAACAATTTAGGAAATGCAGTGACTTTCATTAAATAATTCATCAGAAATCATGTGATTTGAGACCTGAATGTTTTAGGAAAAAATCACTAATAGATACATACCTAAATTTATCCCAAATATAATGTGTAATAATCAAGGTTTATAGTAATGTCTGTAAAAAAGAATATATATCTCAGAAATATCTTTATCAAAAAAGAATATTACTAACATATTTTAAAAGAAATACATCCAAAAATTTGTATAGGGATGTTCATCCCATAATTAATGTTAATATAAATATAAATAGCATGTCCAACAATTGGGGTATTTGAATACATTAACGTGCTTTCAAATGATTAAAATTGTACTTTCAAACAACATTTAAGGCTATGTTAAATGCTCACAGTGTGCTGCTAGAGGCAAAACAAGTGACAAGATAAAAAACACACATGAAGTGCAAACCCAATTTTTAAAAATCATACTCAGATAAATAAAAATGCTAAAAGACAATGTCTATGCGTTCTTTACAATGTTTTCTGTATTCCTTTTTTAAGTGCATTTATTTTATAATCATCAAATCGATAATTAAATATTTGGCATGGAAGTTTTAATCTTCATTGAAACGTGTCAAAATTGTTCAGTTTTTTTTTTTTTTTTTGGTATAGAAATTGATGTGGTCTTTGGGATGAAAGAGAGAAAATATCATTGGGTGAAGTTGGATCATGGGGGCCTTTGTCCTTTAGTAATGAATGAACAAAAACATATTAAAATAAAACTAATCAAAACAAAACATTGGCAGCAGCCACAAAATAAAGGAGTGTAACTCCATATCCTCATCCTAAAAGGACTGGCTAAAGGAATAGGGATAATTGAAATTTCAACCCTAAATCTGAGACAATCCAGGGGAAAAAAGGTGAATGGGCTGACTCCAGAGAATCTCTAATGATATCTTTAAACTTGGGAAGCAGATATGTGAGAGAGGTGAAGGGGTAGCCTAAGAAAGATGAAGAAAAAGGCCTTATAAAAACATGAACTTTTGTGTATGATCATGGATGTTGGCAAAGGCAGGGCTCAGATGGAAACTGGGGAAAGTTCTCAAGTCCATAGACACAGGATCCTCTACAGTTGATGGAGGGGTCCTGGCTTGGGACATCTAATGGAATTTAGAAGAGGGAGTTAAGTATAGACCTTCAGAAAGGGACTTTGCTTTATGGTGCTTCCTCATTTGCATTTTCTTTAGGAAAAATGTTGCAAGTCAATATACAATTCATAGACAAAGAATTTTGAGATATTGTTAAAAAATATCAAGAAAAATTCACCTACTCTAGAGTAAAAAGAAGATCAGGAGGATCTTCATGTTACCCATCAAGCATCAATAAGATGAAAAGGTTTGATATGTAGATAGATAGAAAGATAGATGTTGAGAGAGAGAGTTCAGACTATGAAGAAACTATAACCCAAAGAAAATAGGTATCTCAATTTAATAATTGAGAACTCAATAAAACAGGAGATTAAATTGAGACTCAAAAAGATTAATGAAAAGGGAGATGGCAGAACTAAGGAAACAAACTGAGAACAAAATGCCACTGCTGCAAAAAAAAAAAAAATTGAACCAGCAAGGATGATAAAATTAAAATAATGACAAGAAGAAAACTTCGTTAAATAATCAACAGAGACACTTCTCCTTAAATGAAAAGAGACTCATAGCTGCATATCAACAGGACATGCCATGTTCCAGAGAAGAAAAACTGATAAAGAATTATTGATCACTAGCCATAGCCTATTTAAATTGTGGGCTTTGAGGTTAAGAAAATATTTTTTTTAGTCACTAGGCAGAAAAGGAAAGTTCTCTATAAAGGTAATAATTTTGGCCAGTCTAAGACTTCTTGATGGTATTCAAGCTCAAAGACAATGAGGCAATTTCAGGATGAGCAGGCACTGATATCCATCCATATGGTCCGAGACTATCCACATGGCAGTAAGAAAGTAAGCATAACATTAAAATTTTTTGATAGTCTTTGATTTGTACAAGAATAACTTTGTCGTATGGCTTTTTCTGTATTATTGTCTCCCTAAATTTTCTGTTTTTTCTATTTTTTAACTTCTTTGTGATATCTAATGTACTTAAGTATCTAAGAACTAAACAATGCTTTTTAACTTCTTATAAATGGTATTTACTCAGCTTGAGAAATGGAAAGGAAACACTTTAAAAAATGTGATCACTTGGATCTCAGTTTTACAGTTTAGAAACATAGAAGGTAATAACTGTTTCTATCGAAAATGACCAAAAATTTTAAACTGCAACTCCCTGGCAGTATTGCATCTTTCTTTTTCATCATTTGTCTTGTTTCACATCTTTGAAAAGCAAACAGACCATTAAAAGCATGCATGATGTGCTAGACACTTAGCCAGGTTTATTACTGGATGGGGTACAATTTTATGAAACTTTAAACACATTTTAATGAGCTGCAGGTATAGTTTGTTCTGCAAAACTACAATGAATGACACATTTCCTGACTCACTTTAAAAATGAAATACAAGTGTCAGGTCAGAGATGAACTGGAAATCCCATCTAATTATCAAAATAACAAGAATGTAAAGGGATCCACCCTGCATTTAATCAAGTGAGCCTGCACTCTGGGGTGCTAACATTATGAGCATCTATCTATAATACCATTACTCAGGCTGGCTAGAAATTAGATACTTTCCAGTCCTTCCAGCTGGGGCTTAATAGAAGCATGCTGACATGCCTGCAATTCTTGCAAGGGTCTGAAAAGGAACTCAAGATGTAGCGAATGAGGGTTCATTTATCAGTTCTTGGAGGTTTTAGGTAGCCTGTGTCCCAGAAGTTGCATGGACTGGCAATGGCAGATTCTAGCTTCACCCTTGCCCTCCATCAACCAGGGGCTCTTGGGCAAGTCTCTGTCTTTATAAAATGCAGGGGCTTGACTAGCTGATTTCTAAAATTCCTTCCTTTTTTTTTTTTTTTTTAACAGCCTTTGATTTTTCATTTGTATGATCCATGAGTATCAGGAGGGCTCTTTTTTCAAAATACTTTCTCCCCTGGATGCTCTAGTCTAAGAAATTTTTCACTTAGACACACACATTCAAAACACAGCGCCTCCTAGATGTGTGAACAATCATATGTCACTGTTTCCTCTGAGGGAATTTTTTATTGGATATTTCAGTTGATTAGTACACTCTAGTGTTGGGTGGGACCTGAGTCAGTAAGACAGTTTTATATATTGGGAGGATACTCAGTGCTGGACCCAAGGTGTCCCTCAGGAACCAAGACACTTTCTACACAAACCTATTCACATATGGCTTATGAAAATACCAAAGAAATCAGAACTTTTTCTTTTCTCCTAATCTACCTCCCATGAAAACATGGGCCTTTCTAGAATGTGCATTCTGAAGTCAGAAAGCAAACAGCTATGGGAACTGGGTTTGGGAGCTTATAAAGGGTTTCTACTTTGGTCAAGGGTGGGCTATTAAAAATGACAAAAAATTTTAACCTGCAAAAAATTTAAACTTCTTGACTGTCTTTTAAGAAGTAGCCCTCTGACCCTGACTGGGGAAGCACAGAATATTTATGATTTTTTTTTCCCAGATGGAGGTTCTTGTCAGAGGAGAAGACACACAACTAGGTCCTCTTCGAGTTCCTAGAAGCTCTTAATCTTACTAGAATAGTTAATAATTTAATAACTGTCAAGTACAAATGGATGTTCTGTATAGTACCCACTGCCTCATTTTCCAATCCAGTATATACTGCATGTCTCAGGATGCACTATGTGTACTATGATGACAGTTTTTTTCTTAAGAAAAAAGCTAATTTAATAGTCAGAGGACAAGCATGTGGGCTCTAGGGAACTTAGTTTCCCAATATTAAAGGCAGAGGGGAAAATATCACATGGCAAATGTAGAAAAAAAAATAAAGACCTTAAGTTAATTTTTCTATTTCAACTCAGTATCCTTAAATAAAGACAAACATCCAAATACTATGGAGTATTTGTGCTCAGAGCACAGATTCTACAACAACTACTACTACTATCTACTTTTATGCTTCAAGTGGTTTGTAAATGTTAGTTCATGCAATGCCCAGAGAAAATTTTCTTCTAGTAATGTTTTGTTCACAGATAGTAGGGGACCATTATTTAAATATTTGAATGTAGAGTGTTCAATATTAGATATCCTCCAGTAGCAATTAAGTCAGTTAGTTAACTGGAATTTTTCAAAGGGACAGATATCATAAAGTTGCTCAGCATTCGCACGGTTCAACAATGAGATAGTAGTCTTCTTCTCCTTCTCCTCCTCCTCCCCCTCCCCCTCCCTCCCCCTCCCCTCCTCCTTCTTCTTCTTCTTCTTCTTCTTCTTCCTGTCTTACTCTAAGTCTGTGGTTTAAAATTTTTTTTTTCCTTATAGGCAAAACACTACATGACATGTACCTCAAAAACATCTTTACAGACACATCATCCAAAGCAGTGATAGTGAAGGCAAAGATAAACAGCTGGGACTACATCAAATTAAAGAGCTTCTGCACAGCAAAAGAGACAATAACAAAAACAAAGAGAAACCCCACCAACTGGGAGAACATTTTTGCACCCAACACTAATGATAAAGGACTGATCACAAAAATCTGCAAAGAGCTGATGAGACTCAGCAACAACAAAGAAAATAATCCAGTCAAAAAATGGGCAGAAGAGCTAAAAAGAAACTTCTCTAAAGAGGAAATGCAAATGGCCAACAGGCATATGAAAAAATGTTCAACACCACTTGTAATCAGGGAAATGCAAATCAAAACTACCATGAGATACAACCTTACACCAGTGAGAATGGCGCATAGTAAAAAAACTAGCAACAACAAATGTTGGTGAGGTTGTGCACTGCTCTCTTGCACTGCTGGTGGGAGTGCAAACTGGTCCAACCACTATGGAAAGCTGTGTGGAGATTCCTCAACGTACTAAAGATAGAGCTTCCATATAGAGCTTTCAGCAATTTCACTCCTAGGTATTTACCCAAAGGACACAGAAACATTTATTCAAAAGGGCACCTGCACCCCTATGTTTATAGCAGCACTATATACAATAGATAAGCTATGGAAACAACCCAAATGCCCCAAAATAGATGACTGGATCAAGAAGATGTGGTACATATATACCATGGAATATTACTCAGCAATCAAAAAAGATAAACTCATGCCATTTGCAGCAACATGGATGGCGCTGGAAGGGATCATGCTCAGCTAAATAAGCCAGAAAGAAAAAGAAAAATACTGGATGGTCTCACTCATAGCAGGAGTATAGAAAACCTAAATAAGGGACCAGGAAAAAGACTAATTATAATAAAGGAAAAATCAAAATCAACAAGTATCTATAAACTAGAGACACACTATGGCGGGGTGGTGGGGGGAGAGGAGGGATTAGGGCCAAAATAAGGGGGGTGGGAACTGTATGGGGAATATAACCAAAATGAAAATGCATACATTGTGAAAAAATGAAAAATGATGTAAGAATTACATAAAATAAAACAAAATATTAAAAAAGTTTTTTTTTTTTCTTTCCTGCCAATGAAAGCTATGACAGTCCAGAGTGTAAAGCAGAGTCACCTGGAGGAGAATCCTTTAAAGACAGAGGTGGGGAGAGGGGTTGCTGGAACTTGACCTGCTCCCCCACCTGCCTCTCTCTGCATTGCCTCCACCAGAACTTCTGTGACCTTCTGGGGTTCTCTGTACTTCACTTTTGCTCTAGGACTGACCAGCAGCGTGAGCATCCCTTGGGAACTTGTTAGAAATAAGGAACCCAAGACTTGCTAAATCAGAATCTTCATTTTTTTACAAAATCCAGTGGTGTGCATGCACCTTGGGGGTTTGAACAGCCCTGGCTTAGCAAAGTGAGAGTGATTTTATAGAAAAAATGGGAGAGATAAAAGTCTTTATGCAGGATTCTCATATCTATTTGCAGAGTCACCGGGAGCGCTTCTTAGACCACTAATAGCTGGATCTCTGCCTCCAGAGTTTCTGATTCTGTGGGTCTGGAGTGGGTCCCCTCACTTGTCATTTCTAACAAGTTTGCAGGTAGTGCTGATACTGCCACACTCTGAAAACCATTGATGTAGACTATTTTATCTCTTCTTCCTTATCCCTCACTGTCTCCCTCCCTACCTATATATTTAGCCTGCATCTCCCTCCCTCATGTGTTTCACCTCTCCCCTCCCCTGTGTTCTCCTACCCTCCCTTCTTTTCTTTCTCTCATCAATTGGGGGAACAATAGAGTGACATTTAGTTTCAATTTGCTGTATCTGCTCATCTTTCACCTCTTTTGAGGCTCTGAGGGTTACAAAAGATGTGCTCATCCCACCTGCATTTAGGGCCCTGTCAGTTCTGAGCGTAGATCAAGCGAGCACACAAATATCTATAATATAAGGTAGAAAAAGATAAATGCTCTAGAAGAGATCCGGGTAAAGTGTTATGCAAGTAACAGCAGTGAAAAACCTCAATTCCTTCATTTAGAAGAATGAATTTAATTTTCCGGAGATGATTCAAGGTCTTAGGTATTCAGTAAGGGTTTATTAAATTTGTTTATTGAAACATTTTGGTCATCAGAATAAAAAATGAGGCTCAACCATAATCATTGCAAGCTGAAGTTCTCTAGGATAAATCTGGATTTGTACACCTGTTCTATGTTTATATACATAATAGTGGGTTGAGTTTTGTTAAGTTTTTCTCATTTGCTTCTTTCCTCTGAAAGTTTAATAGGGGAATTTATGTGTGGGGAGCAGCTATTTTAATTCTAGGTAACTGAGGTTTTACTCTTGATTGACTGTGCCTTCTCTTTTGGATATAAAAAGTAGGTTGAAAAAAGTCAGGCACATGACTTGTGATACTATTGGGAGGAGGGGATCAGTGATTGTTGTGTGAGTTCTTTTTCTTTAAACTGGTCAGGATGTCACATCTTAGATGGTATCGCTGTTTGTATTTTGACAAGCTGCAGTGCAATCTACTTATAATAAAATAAAGGGAGAATACAGCCATAGCGGTTGAAATGGAGGGGCACTCTGGAGGAAGAAGGCACATATAGTGACTTACTGGCTAGTGAACACTGGTCCAGGCCAACAGGGGCATGGAGCTGAAGCTCTGCCTTTTTAAATTTCTCCCGCTGGATGCCAATGTTCAATGGCCACCCACAAGATTCAACACTGCCTCCTGGAACAAAGCATAAGTCACTAGGATCAGCCTTGTGTGTCTTTGTCATGCACAGTTAAAAGGCTATAGAGTCAAGTTCTCAGCAAAATAGTGAAAGACATAGTGAGAAGCAAACTTCTTGCTGGGCTGTGATCTGCTTATTAGATTTCCCTCTCACTGCCGGGGGAGTGCTTGCTTCTGAAAGATACCCAAGAAGAAAAGCTTCCACCAGGCCTATACTCAAACAATCTTGGTTCTGGGGAGACCCAGGAGAGAAAGGTTGGAGCACTGGCAAGAGGGAAGCTGACCCCAAGAGACCAACAAAATACAAACAGTAGAGAAGATACTAAGGAGGAGGCCACCAGACCCCAGCTGGACAGAGAAAGGAGGGGGAAGAGAGCTCTGCGTGGAGAAAGTGCTTTGATAAATCGAAGTTGCAGCTCTTTGCACAACTCTATAAATCCTGAAGGTGTCCACTGGTTGAGAGAACCCCCTAAGTCAGAGAAGAAGATGGGAATTATTTTTAAGTAGTGTGACAGAGTTAGGGTTTACAAGAAGGCATGACATAATCAAATCTGCTTGCATTTATTGCTAAAATTAGCACTGAGTAAAGATCATTGTAAAGGATATCTTTGTAAAATGTTAAGAAGAGAAACAGGGGCAGTCCAAAAGTACATAGGGCCCTGGATACATTTATCTTACATCTCGAAGAGCTCTGGAGAGAGCGACTTGCACTTAAAATCATTGTGGGTCACAGAATACCAGACAGCACGTGTCAGGCAATCTCCTGACACAGATTCTTTAAACAAATGTGTTAGTCATTTTTCCTTAAAAAGAAGCCCAGAATTTTATTCTCTTTGGAATTGAGGCATTCTATAGTTAGGAAACTAACAGGTTTTAGTTATTGTTTTAAACATACCCAAAGTTCCCCAAAGGAACACAGTGTTATTTTGGGGGAAGAAAGGACCAGTTTGCTAGGAAATTCTAAATAGTTCTGGCTGAAGATCAGTCCTGGGTGAACCTCCATTTTCACAGAACTTTGGGAACTGGAAACTCTTAAGGTTTATCTAGTTTAATCCTTACAATTTCTACTAAAGGAAAATGTAGCATAGAGAGGATAAATGATGTGGTCCAACTTACACAATGAGAGGGCTTCTGATTCCATTTCTTAAAAATGAGCATTTCCAAATGTTGCTCAATCAAGTGTAAGTTTCATGATTTTGGTCCTATCCGAACAACAACTGTGCTTGATACTTTCCTCCAAATCAACTCACACACTTTTAAAAATGTTAAATGAGTTGGAAAAGGCAATTTTATGTTACTACTCTATACTATTGTACTATACACCCATACTACTCTCTCTATATACTCTATATACCCATGCTACTCTGTATGAGTGTCATGAATATACATAAAGTGAATTAATGTTATGAATTTGTAGCTAGAGACAGTGGTTTAGGAACAAGTCTGCAGCCTGAGGCCTGATGCTGTTGTACAGACATGGGCAAGAGCTAAGAATTGTTCAGGGCAATCAACACAGCTTTGTTGCTCTGGCAGGAATCCAAACAGACTGAGAGTTAATGGAGAAGGTATGTCCATGTCAATGCCACATTCTCTTCTGCCTACAGTCATCTTGGACATATCTAGAATCATCCAGGTCACCAGGAGGACAGAATCCCCAACAATATTCTACCTGACACTTATTTTGTAACCGAAGGAACAAACTAGTCTAACTAACTTAACTCAGCATCTCTTTCCTAAATTGAATTTCTTATACCTCAAAGCATATCTACCAATTTCTAACACATTCTAGGGGACTCAGTATATTTGTTAAAGGATTGAATTAACGATGTATACTTCAATTATACGACAATGTGTTTATGATCTGTTCAGGTGGAGAGACTGTTGAAAAATTAGGTTATATTATGGGAATTCTGTAATTCTTTTCTGGTGGAGACTGGCAAAACAATTGCTGAAGTTTTTTTTTTAATTATTTAAGATATAACATAGTACAAAAACAATTAGAATATTAAAAAAACTCCACAAATCTATTTCAGAATTAAAAGCTTCAATAAATAGGTAGGGAAAAAAATGACAATTGAAAAGAGTATTAGCTGAAGTGGATTGTTATTGACTTCATGGAACAGTCATTGTCATGGGTAGTGACAAAAGATGAAAATACCAGAAAAAGATGAATTACAATAATTGGACTCACTGGTTGATGGGTGTTAGTTACCTTTACATCAGACAGCGGAAGATGTTTATAGCTTCACATGAAATAATGTGGCTGGAGGAAGGCAAAGTGGCACAGAGGATAACAGGTGGATGATATGAATATGGATTGCACCCCATTTTGCCCCTTACTCTGGTGGAAACCTAGACAGTCACTTGACTTTTTCTAATTTAACTTTCCTCAACTACAAAATGGCAGTGGGTGTTGTGATTTGAAGTTTCTAAGAGGAATAGTATTGATTGTTCAGTGCCTGGCAAGTAGTAAATACTAAGAGGCAGATTTTATGATGATGATGGTCAAGGATTATTATGTTTAGCAGATCATGGCTATATATGAAGAACTGAACTCTATGCTTTTTGGATGGATAAGATTGCAGACCATTTAAAATGTCACAAGAAACCATTGTGACATTTGTTGGTAAGTGGCTGCAGGATTTTGTCTTAGTTCTGATAAAGACTGCCAATAATTTATGATGTGCTAACATGTTGTCGTCACTTCAGAAGATTGTGATATTGATTTACTCTTAGTTGGGAATATTTTTTTCCCTCGTCAAAAATTTTTGCCCATTTAATCACACTTTATCAAAACCATACCTAGAAGAGGCAAGGGGAGAGAACAAAACTAACTTCCTTTCTGGAAGAGTTATAATACAATTATACAAGTTTCTTTTTGCCCTCACATTTTATTCAGCTGTAGTCATATTTTGTTATGACCATGAAAATCAATTCTGAGTCTTGGTTTCTAAGCAGTTTCTTTTTAAAATTTCACTGAATTATTTTATTATTTTCACTAAATTACTTCACTATGTTTATGGTGTTATTTCCTATTAAGGTTCATTGATCATTCACCTACTTTTGGACCACCTGGGTTCAAAATAGCAAAGCAAATTAAATATTCTGTTTTAAAAAAATAAATGTTAGTACCAAATGCTTGTTTGTGTTGACTCAGAGTTTCAGATGATTCAATGTATGACATCATCATCTGGAACTCCCTTATCCAAATTGTGTTTACAACTGAAGAACCAGTAGGAAACCCTCATATATATATTTTTTTAAATAGAAAAAAATGTAAGTTGAATTGAATTACACACACACACACACACACACACACACCTGTATCTATGAACTGTCTTTATATGTATGAGCTGTCAAGAGTAATTTTAATATTTGCATGGGTTGTTAACTTGCACATTTTTCATTTATCTAACAAATACTGAGCACCTAAGGTGGAAGGCGTGCTTTTAAGTGCTTGGAATACATCAGTGAACAAAATAGACATCCCTGCCTCCTAGAGCTTACATCTAGCATGGTGGTCATTTGGAAATCTCTTCTTCAATAATACTCAACTAAAATATGACATGAATTGACGTGTCTTATTCTAATCCCAGGGTTGTGCTTGCAGTTGGAGAGTTAGAAGAAATTATATGAACTGAGCCCAAACACACACTCCATGCATTACGATGCTCAGACCTGAATCTGTCAGTGATAACGTTCCTTGCTTCATGGCAAGACAAGAAGAAAAAGGGTAACATCATATAATACGGATTCTTTATAATTTCTAAAACCCAAAATGTCTGGAAGCTGAAAATATCAGAAAGCTGGAAGTTTTATCATAGCTTATTTGGTGGCAAAAGCTGACCTGTTGTCATGTGAATATTCTGTAAGTGTTGATCCAACAGAGTGTGAATAATTATATGTTTCATTGCAGAAATATTAGTGTAGTTAATATGATGTGGGATATTCCCTTACATACTATGATACTTCCTTCCTACCTATCTAGAAAAATATCTCCCTCTACTCCCAATTGAGACCTGTCTGGTAAGGATTTTCGAGGACTGTGACCCTGCATCTTTCTTTGTGAAGGTGTCAACCATATTTTCTTAGAAAGACCTGTCCTTTCTTTCCTGATATGGTCTTTCTTTCATTTTGGGTTTTGAAATATTCTTTCTTTTATGTGGTGAAACAGAAAGGTTGGCATCCTCTATTTTTTTAAAGATTTATTTATTTATTTATACAAGCACTGGGGTACAGTCAGAAGCACGGGAGGGTGAGAGAATTTACCAGAGCCAGAGCAGGGAGCAGAGCAGGCAGAAGGACCGAAGCACACTGCTGAGCGGAGCAGCGGGCGGCAGGAGAGGTCTGCATGCCATGTGGGACCCTCCTCCGGTGGCTGGGGAGCAGCTGGGAATCGAACCGGCGCTGCAGAGGCTGCGGGCAACTTCGCAACCCAGCGCTCAATGGCTACGCCACTGGGGAGGTCCTCCTCTATTTCTTTTTAAACATGATGCTCATTTGTGAAATATGGAATTCGGGGTGATTCTGACCCAGTCTAGCAATCCTGTTTCCTAGCCACTCATACTCAACCTTCAATCCATCTGCCCTAATATTTAACTATTATTGTTCTTTAACTGTGCCCACTAAAAAGAACTGAAATAAACCTCTGCAAAGAAACTATTATATCATCATCGTGGATGGAAAAACCATAGACAGGAGGTCTCGAAAAATGAATGTGGCAGAAACATAACACATGCGTCTATTCTTGAAATGGGTGATACAAAGTGTTTTAGGTTTCTTTCTATTTTACCGTTAAAACTCTCATCTCTCCCAAGACAATTCAATTTCCTTCTGTTTTGATTGGTAAGGGTAGCTCACCAATCTTCCCCCAAGTATTTCATATACTCCACAATGACAATCAAACCACACTAGCTCTTTTTCACCACTTGGATGGCTACGGTTATACTTTTTTAGTGTTACCTTGGATTTATGAAACTTTAACAAGCATAGGAACCCCTGAAGCAGAGTGTTCAAATGCGGACTTTGATTCAGTAGTTCTGGATTGAGTCTGAGATTCAGTGTTTCTGACAAGCTCCCAGGTGATACTGCATAGACTGGTTAGGACCACACTTCAAGTAGCAGAGGAGTTTCCAGCAATGTACAGTCAGGACTGATTGATGGGTGGGTTGGGTAGAGTCTCCTTGTGCCCCCCCACCCCCACCTCCATCCTTCTTTGCTTGCAATTCCAACGAGTGCTTTTTCTAAGATTGGGACAGCACAGCCTTAGGTTACTCTTATTTCCATTTAGTAATAGAGCCTGTGACATGTTGACCTTCACTGTCTCTAATTCTTTGCCTCTGATAGCATGTCCACAGCTCTAATGGCATATACTACATTGCAACACTACTTGTATGAACTTAAACTGTAGAATGTTCAGAGCAAAAAGCAAAGGATAAGTAATCAGGGTTAATTGAGGAAGCAAATTAGTGTTAACTATTGTTGAGTTCCTGCACATTGGTGCTCTCTTTCTTTGTGAATTACAGACATGCATAAATTTATCTATCTCCAAAACTCAGGAATGAGTGTATGCATAAATAATGTGAAGTCTTTGTAAAGACCAGTTTTGACATCTCTCATTTCTTCTCTTTGTTTCCTTTTCCTCCTTTTCTTCTTTCCAGCTTATTTCTCTTTTTATTATCATAATCAAAAGCATTCATGTCCTAGTTGTGATATACAAAATGGTTGAACTTCACCGGGTACCTATCTACAGAAAGTGCAGTGAAGATTCATCACATTTAGTTCACTGCAAAAACACTACATTGCTGCTTTCCCAGTGGGTGGCCATTAGAGTAACTAAATTTTAAGAAACACTGAGCCTAGTAGCAAATTGCACTGTTAATAGAGTTTTCCCTCAAATACCTTATAATGTTTGCTTTTCCATTTACTTTTCTCTGAGAGGACTTTTATACTCTGATCAGGCTTAAGCTACAAATTGTATAATACCTAAACTCTAAATGTGTATACTAGAGTTTGGGCATCAATCTATTTTTTAAAATCTATCCCTCTATTTACTGACTGAAGAGAAAGTAAGAAAGAGCAGCCAAGCTTAGATTCTGTATTTACACTGATGATTTTTTAACTTGGCAGTGAGTAACTACTAACTTGTGAGCCTCCGTTTATTCATCTGTAAAAGTAGATAATTAGAGACCCTACCTTAGTGTGGGAGAATTAAATGATGTAATTCAGACAAAGCTCTTAGCACAGAGCTCAGTTCATTTGAGCTCAATGCAACTGTTCTACTATCCCGTGGGAAGAGATCTACAGGTTCTCCCATATAATCTCAGGTTTTCTACTAAGGAAAATCTGTATCATAGTAGAATCACCATCACTTAGATTTGGGGAACAATTGGGTTTTAAGGGATCTAGCTGCTTTTTAAAAATTTATTTCCTCAATTTGTAGTAAATAATAATTTAAATAACAATAGGAAATTCTCAATTTGATACAAATTGAGAAAATTTAAAAAATTAAACATTGGTCAAGTCACTTAATCTCTTTTGGTATAATATTTTTCTATTTATATTGGATGAGATGATCTATAATAAGAATATACATTGTATAGTGACACCCGGAACACCCCATACACCTAAATCTATAAATAATGTCATTTTTTTCATTTACACAAAATTTGGGTACAAAGTTACTGAAGTTATTTTGAAGTCATTTACTAACAGGGGTATTCAGTTAGTTACAGAAATTTATAAAATTCAACTATACTAAGTACATTTTAATAGGTATATTAAAGGTAAATCTTCAATGTACTACCCCAAATTTCTCCTGCTGCCTTTTAGATGTCTTTTTAGCAATGGCTCTCCTTAAATGTCATGTTTAAATTCAAAATTTCTCTAAAATTCATGTTTGTTATAAGAAGTCAGCCCTTTGGTATTTACCAAAAAATCAGTGTTCTCAATAAGTAGTGATATCATTAATAATGTATATCCTTGCTAATAATTATGCTATGACATTGACCATGCATGGATATATTTTATTAACCTTCATTTTCCTTCCAAACAGGCAGAAGTATCATCCTATTCTTCTCATCTTATGAAGGGTTTGGGGATTTAAGGTAGATTGAAGGAATATGATTTTGGAGCACAGAAAATAGCCAGGAAAATGAAAAGGACCAGACTCACAGAGCACACAATAGAAAATATTCATAATGCCTCACCAGTATACTTATTAACTCTCTTATTAATTTATTGGATTTTTATTTGATAAAACACATGAAGTACATAATAGCCACTATAGTGTCTGACTAATCTCAATTTACAGAACTAACAGAAATAGGCATAAAATATACTATCAAGAAAATGGCTGGAGAAAGAAAAGAGGAGTAATTTGAGCATTGTTAAAATTGATAAGACTCGCTAAAGGAGATTTTGTAATGTAAAATGTAATGTAATGTAAGATTTTGTAATATAAAAAAATCAAGTAGATTTCATTCTACTTGTGAAGTCTGAGACTGTCTTGCCCAAACACAGGCGAATGAAACACTCTGCCTTTATAGTTTGACTTAAAACCTCCAGAAAAAGTCCAGTTTCGCTTCTCGAATACGCAGCATAAGATCATACCTTAATTTGTACAAAAAGATGATATGTTTTGTCATTTAAAAGTAACATGGAGGGCCTCCCCGGTGGCACAGCGGTTGAGCGCTGGGTTCCGAAGCTGCCCGCAGCCTCTGCAGCATCGGTTCGATCCCCGGCTGCTCCCCGGCCACCAGAGGAGGGTCCCACATGGTGCGTGACCTCTCCTGCAGCTCGCTGCTCCCCTCAGCAGTGTACTTCGGCCCTTCTGCCTGCTCTGCTCCCCGCTCTGGCTCTGGTGAATTCTCTCACCCTCCCGCACTTCTGACTGTACCGTGTTTGTATGAATAAGTAAATAAATAAATCTTTAAAAATAAATAAATAAAAGTAACTTGGAATTATAGGCCAGGAAGGTACATTATTCCACAACACTCTGTGTAACTTGCAATATTTGGAAAACAAGTAAAAAAATAAGTACTATATGGAAATTGTCTTTTAACTTGTCTCTCACTGCCTCCAGATTCCTAACGACTTGTGGGCAGGAACCTTGGCTCAGAATACCTAAAATTCCACCAACTAGAATGGAACCTGATGTGGCAAGTGCTCAAAACTTCTTACTGAAAGAATATCCACCATCCATTCCTAGATTTCATACAAATGTTTAGTTTGCACAGGATACAATTTGAGTTGCACCTTGATTGAGAAGTTGAGAGTTGGAAACATGGAAATGTGAACATGTGGGTTTGCCCAATAGGAAAATAAAAATTCTGTTATCGAAAAACATCTGGAAACTTCACACTTGGAAGGAGCAAAAGATTCTGCAGTCCCAGTTTTGGCCCATTCTTGGGTACTTTCTCCTTAGTCATGGCCATGGGCACTTCTGTTACTTGTAGATCATTTCAGAACTATTATTGCATTCTCACATTGTCTTGTAAGATGATATATAATACCCTAAAAATACTGCTTCTTTTCACCTGATCGGTCTCCCTTACCCATCTTCTGGGTTTTAAGTATGTGGGTTCTTAATCTGTAGTCTACATGCCACATTCTCCAAAGGGTTGGGATGAAGCTTTGTTTTAGTAGAATTATCAATAGTTTCCTTTGTCCTTTGTAATCCTGGGTATTTTATTTCATATATTTAAAAGCATTCTTCTGCAAAGGTCTACAGGCTTCACCACCAGGTCAAAAATGTATATAGCATAAAAATGTCTACATCTGAAAGGCTTACCTTCCTATTACCTTGGAAAACAGGCTATTTGGTTATCAGTTGAAAGTAGTACTTAGCCAAAAGTTCTAGAGTAGGAGTATGTGGGATTCCATCTATCTTCTCAGAGTGTGTGGTAGCTCGTTTTGTAACCCCCTTGCTATATTTTCGGCTGAGGCCCTCTTCCATGAAAGACTTAATACCTGTTTATTTCCATTGCTATTAAAAAAACCTCCTGAATAATGGCAGAGGATAATTTTACTCTGTTCCTAGCTTGTCTTGCTTCTTTTAAGCCTGTGATTGACTGTTAAACTGGAAATTCCCAAACTGAATCAAATACACGAAAGCAATGTTTTTCAAATTCAGTTCCCAACTCAGAAGTGGGTTAGGAAATCAATTTTGGGTAGCAAGATGTACCTTTTAAAATAAATGAAAGAGGAGAATGTATCCGCAATCATTGCATTCACTAAGAGTGAGGACTGTTGTGAGACTTTGCCTTTGCAAACACATCACTTGTAGGCTTGGTAATCATGTACAATGTATTTCTTACTGTGGACTGTGGTCATCAATTTGAAAGCCACTCCACCAAGCAAAGCCAGAAATGCTGAAAGAAGTGACTTGCTTAAGGAAAGAAAGTCCTTCTGATTTTTGACTGTCATCCAGAGTGCTGGCTAAGAAAAGGGAGGGGATGAGGAGACTCACGCAAAATGGATGAAAGCCCAGTATGTGGTTTCAGGCCAGAGGTTTGCTGGCCCAGTGGCGGGGTTGGCAAGTAGACGCACAGGTCTTCATGACTACTGTTTGTTACCACATGAACATGAAGGAATTTTTAAAGAAATTAAACACATAGAGTTTAAAGCACCAACAAGATCTCCAGGTATATAACTTTACTTTGTGAGAGATTTCATCAGCTGTATGGTTGATGTTTTGCACAGTTCTAAATGCTCCATAAAGGCAAACAACAGTTGAAGTGTGCTTGAGATGCATATTCTTTTAGGTTGAAACATAAGACATTGCCACATATGGTCATTTTAACATACAAAACATTGTAATTTTGTATGGGCCTGCCTTCAAAGAAATTGCATTCCAGATTTTCTTCAGGTGAAACAGTCAGTTTTGGTACGTATTCACAATGTCTATCCGTCTTTCCATCTATCAGTCTAGTTTTTTTTTTTGAGGGGCGGGGGCTAAGGATTAAAATGCAAGTTTTCTTTTCAGAAGGAAAGCAAAATTGAAAATATCACTTGGCTATTTATTATAGCTGTGCTTAGAGAAAATCTAATTATCTTGAGTTTGTTTCTTGGTTAGTGGATTTAAAATGCCACCTAGGCTAAAATACCAAAAGAGGTTGTCCCTTTGATTTTTTTCCCCATGAAATTCCTCTAAAACATTTTTAAATACCCTGAGACTGAAGTTAATTTCCTTACTTAATGACATGACTGTAAATTCTTTCCTTTAAAATATATTTATAAAATTATGCATGTATATACACAACCATGTGGGCACACATACATATTCTCTCTCTCTCTCTCTCCCTCTGTGTGTGTGTGTGTGTGTGCAATATATTAAACAGAAACAGAGTATTGGGCTCTTCCCTGTTGAACAGACACATCTCTGCCACTTTGCCTATAGGTCCCACAACCCTAGTAAAGACCTCCAATAGATTTCATAAATAAATTCCTTATTTTTCAATGCAATGATTAACTTCTTCCCCTGATTTTCAGTTATTTTTCTGGTATTATTTCTTCGAAGAAAAGAAATGAGCTATGTTGTTCTTATTTTTTATTTCCATAGCCTCCCAAAATGTGTCTATAAGGCAATAAAGTTTTCCATAATGTCTGAGCTGAAAAAAATATCAAGCCAAGAAAAACTTCAACACACTGGCAGAAAGAAAAATATTTGGTGCATAGTTATGTTTCTTTTTAGATATGAAGGAGGGGAAAGAAATCTTCCAGAAAGTTTACTAAGTTACTTTAATTCAATGCAATGTATGAGTCTTTTTTTCATGGGCCATACAATTCTCAGAGTGCAGTTTGTCATGTTCTAGAATCTTCTAAAGTGTCTGAATTGACACAAAAGGCATTTTGTAAATAAGCTGTACTATCAAGTGTCCTAGCTTCATATCCTAGGATGCTCACTGTAAATGTCAAAAGTTATATCCAAAGGCTTTTGAAACTAAAATATGATGGTTCAAATTTTAACATTTCAAGGTGTGATTTTTCTGGCAATTTAATTCAATTCCCACTCTAATATACATGGCACAAAATTAATTGGTGAAAACTCTCTAATTAACTAGAAGATGAAAGAACATCTTTTTGACAAGAGGAACTGATTTTTCTAGCCATTCTTTTTTTCTTTCTTTTTTTTTAAGATTTATTTATTCATGCAGGCCTCTCCTGACTTGCCTGCTGCTCCCCTCAGCAGTGTACTTCGGTCAATCCAGCCATTCTTGATCTTGGGCTTGTGTTCAAATCAGACACAGCAGCAGAATTACATAGTAATGACCAACTTTGAAGCCTTCCATTTGAAGATGCAAAGCAATGGTCTAAAATTTTTTTAGAAGCTAAAATTTTTTTTTTATAATAAATTTTATTTTTATATTCCCCATACAATTTCAACCCCCCCATTTTGACCCCAATCCCTCCCCTCCCTCCACCCACCCCCCAAAAGTGTCTCTGGTTCATAGATTTTTGTTGATTTTGATTTTCACTTTCTTATAGTTATTCATTTTCCTGGTCCCTTATTTAAGTTTTCTAGATTCCTGCTATGAGTGAGACCATCCGGTATTTTTCTTTTTCTTTCTGGCTTATTTCGCTGAGCATGATCCCTTCCAGCGCCATTCATGTTGCTGCAAATTGCATGTGTTTATCTTTTTTGAATGCTGAGTAATATTCCATGGTATATATGTACCACATCTTCTTGATCCAGTCATCTATTTTTGGGCATTTGGGCTGTTTCCAAAGCTTAGCTATTGTAAATAGTGCTGCTATAAACAGGGGTGCAGGTGCTCTTTGGAATTGATGTTTCTGTGTCCTTTGGGTAAATACCTAGGAGTGGAATTGCTGGATCATATGGAAGCTCTATGTTTAGTAGGTCCAGAAATCTCCACACAGCTGTCCATAGTGGTTGGACCAGTTTGCATTCCCACCAACAGTGCAGAAGAGTTCCTTTTTCTCCACACCCTCGCCAACATTTGTTGTTGCTAGTTTTTTTAATATGTGCCATTCTCACTGGTGTAAGATGGTATCTCATGGTAGTTTTGATTTGCATTTCCCTGATGACAAGTGATGTTGAACATTTTTTCATATGTCTGTTGGCCATTTGCATTTCCTCTTCAGAGAAGTTTCTTTTTAGCTCTTCTGCCCATTTTTTGACTGGATTATTTTCTTTGTTGTTGTTGAGTCTCATCAGCTCTTTGCAGATTTTTGTGATCAATCCTTTGTCATTAGTGTTGTGTGCAAAAATGTTCTCCCAGTTGGTGGGGTTTCTCTTTGTTTTTGTTATTGTCTCTTTTGCTGTGCAGAAGCTCTTTAATTTGATGCAGTCCCAGCTGTTTATCTTTGCCTTCACTATCACTGCTTTGGGAGATGTGTGTGTAAAGATGTCTTTGATGTGCAAATCACGTAGTGTTTCGCCTATATTTCCTTCTATGTATTTTATGGTTTCAGGTTTTATGTCTAGTTCTTTAATCCATTTTGAGTTGGTTTTTGTGTATGGTGTGAGGTAGTAGTCAAGCTTCATTCTTTTGCATGTAGCGGCCCAGTTTTCCCAGCACCATTTATTGAACAGACTTTCTTTGCTCCAATGCATATTCTTTGCTCCTTTGTCAAATATTAGTTGACCATAAATCTGTGGGTTTATTTCTGGATTTTCTATTTGATTCCATTGGTCTGTGTGTCTGTTCTTGTTCCAATACCATGCAGTTTTGATGATTATGGCTTTGTAGTATAGCCTGAAATCTGGGAGTGTGATGTCTCCATTCCCTTCTTTTTTTTCAGGAGAGCTTTGGCTATTCGGGGTTTTTGGTGATTCCATATGAATTTCATCAATAATTGTTCTATTTCTTTGAAGAATAACATTGAAATTTTTATTGGAATAGCATTGAATCGGTATATTGCTTTTGGTAGGATGGCCATTTTAATAATGTTTATTCTTCCAATCCATGAGCAGGGGATGTCTTTCCATTTCTTTATATCTTTTTCTATTTCTTTTAACAGTGTTTTATAGTTTTCCTTGTAAAGGTCCTTTACCTCTTTTGTTAGATTTATTCCCAAGTATTTGATTTTTTTTGTTTCGATAATAAAGGGGATGGTTTTTTTTCATTTCTTCTTCTTCAGATTTATTGTTAGTGTATAGGAAGGCTTCTGACTTTTGCATGCTGATTTTGTATCCTGCCACTTTGCTGAACTGATTGATGAGTTCAATTAGTTTTTCTATGGAGTTTTTGGGGTTCTCTATGTATATTATCATATCATCTGCAAATTTCTATGCGTCTCAGACAAGAAATAAAAAGATGCTAAAATAATTTTTAAAAATTTTCTGGCTGTAGGGAAGTGGCATAAATTACCTGAGATGTCCTGTGGCTATGAACTTCCATACAGAAAAGAGGTGGTTCAGGGAGACCAACTTGATACTGAACTTAGTCTTTAGGATTCAATAGGGGCAGGGGGTGGGGGTCACCTCTGTTGATGACCTATGATTAACTGAGGTGAGTAACAGATATGAATAACAGATATCAGTTATTCACCCCAGTTATTCAGCAATTCTTGAAACATCACCACGGCACTTTCCCTTCCGAGAAACTAAAGAATTGAGAAAGCCACAGAGTAGTTTCTGTTATCATGTTCCTCCTACAAAGGAGAGAAGAAGCCAAGTTGTACATGAACCCAAAGTTCAAGGAAACTCTTAAGCTAAATTCCTACAACACAAGTTTAGGGACTTTAGAAGAAGTCTGAAAATAGAAGGAACTTGAGTTTTCCCTCTTCCTTTCATTAGTAAAGACACTGGGCTCTGCTCAGACTTCACAAATAACAAGGTACAAACTTGAGGCTTGGATGGCTCCATCCTTCACCTTGTGAATATGTGGGTTTTCTTCAGGTATATTTCTGGCAAAAGAAAACAGACTCACACACTCTTAACAAAAATGCAAATTAGTCTGACCCTTGGCAGTATCTTTGAGAATTCTAAGTGCTTATGTCCTCTGACTACCTCTTGGAATTATCACACAGCTGTGTTCATTCTTGTTAATATGTATATTAAGTCTCTGTGGCTTGTGCAAATTCATAACAATCTGGAAACAACTTAACTGCTCATTAAAAGAAGACCCAGTAAATAAATTTTGATATATCTAATTATCCCACAGACTAATATGTGGCTTAAATGAGAGTAAAATAGGGTGAAATAAAATTAAAGGTATATAAAAAGGAACAGAAAGGTGCCAAAGCTTTGTATTTGAGGAAAAAGTAAGTCATTGCATGATCTACAGAGTATAATCCCATAGTTGTAAAAGATTGTGTTTGTGTGCATTATAAATGTTGGGTATATGAAGTTTCTGGTAAGGTATACAATACAATGTTAGTGATGGTCACCTGCAGGGCACAGGGAGTTAGGAGATAGGGAGAGGAGTTTTACATTTCATTTTATTTCTTCTGAACTTGTCAATGTTGTATTTTTTAAAATATAAGTCTGCATTATCTTTATTAAAATACATTTTATAAAAAGTTCTATAGTCAGTGCTACAAAATTATGCCTTTCAGCTCTGAGGGGGCATTAGGGACACATCTAACAAACTCCATGCTGGCATTTTGGATTAAAGAGAGGCTCTGAACCAAGATGTAGATGCTGCCAAAGACTGGGTACCCAATAAATCTTATTGAATGAAAAATGCAATAACTTCATCTCAACTTCAGTTTTTACAGGATCATTAATGTTAGATTTAAAAAAAATCAATAAAGGAAGGAGGGCAACTTTTGAAGCTCTTAGTAAAATGAGCCATAAACCAAAAATTCCAAATACAAGCAGTTGGCTCCACACAGCTGGCGCTCCTGGAACCCGCTCTTTGGAAGGCCTTTTAGACTCTTCCAAATTTTCACAGTTCTCTGGTTGTCAAAGCCTCCTTTCTCTCTTGTGTTAAGGGACAAGCTACTCCTACCATGTGTGCTTCTTTGAGATTTGAAATGGCGCTTGTTGGAATTCAACTGTTTCTCCAGAAATTCTGGAAAAGGGGTTGTGGCAAAATGCTCATTTAGATTGATTAAATTACCCTCCTTTGTAGAATTTGATGGGGTGGGGATTGGAGAAAGGGCACAGGGTAAATCAACTAAAAAACACAAGCTCTCTCTGTAGTTGAAAACCAACAGAGTGCAGGGTAAAATGGACGCCTGGCTCAGCAGCCAAAACTCTTTCAGAAATCTTGCTGTATCAGGGGCAGGGGCACACCTTGACCTCTCTCTCTGAGAGGCAGTGTCTTATAGTGGCTTTGAAGTCAGGATGTCCTAGGGTTCAAATCCAGCTCCATTACCTATTAGCTGTGCAGCCTCAGACAATTTACTTAACCTCTCTCAACCTGTTCTCTTAATCAGTAAATGGGCTCATCATAGTCCCATCTCATACAGGATTTGTGAAGGCTGAACAGGAGAGGTCTGCTATACCATGTGTATAGTTCCCCAGAGGGGATCGAAATGGTGCTGCAGAGGCTGTTGATAGCTTCACAGTCTGAAACCCCTTGCACCACCAGAGAGGCCCTGACTTGCCACTTCTTTAATCAAGAGTCCATCTCCCTCTCCCCCTGAGTTGAGGTAACCTTGTGGCTTGCTTAGTCTCCAGAGCCCATAGGTAGCCATGTGTGACTACACTTTCAGAGGTCTCTATTTACTACTTTATCACTCTTGGAGTGAACCACCATGTAGGAAGTCAGACTACTTGAGGCAGCCATACTGTGAAGAAGCACAAGTTTCACATGAAGAAGTCAAGTGAAGAAAGATAGTTGCCCAAGTGGGGCAAGGAGTCTGGTCAACCAGGTTGAGCCAAAAGACATGTGGATGAAGAAATTATCTGTGATGTTGCATCCCCAGCAGAAGACACATGTGAGGAGAAACTACTTTGGATACAGTTGTACAAGCATATGGCACCTTGAAATGTGACACCTCATGACTGAGTGTACAAGCCTTGGCCATGAAAGGCACCTTGGGAAGAATGAAAGAGAAACAAGATGGAAGGCTTTTTTGTGATCTTGTTGTGCCAAAGAATTCACAAATTCTGAAACCAAATACCTCTGCAGTTCTTGCTTGAGATAACACACCTTTAAACCACTTCTAGTCTGGAACTCTTAAATTTTCACCTGAACAACACAGTTAATATGTGATTCCAGTAAATAGAGAGGAAACTTCCCCTTAACACTAGCTGTATATAGCTTTTGATAACACACTGGCTCTTAGCTCAGTCATCCAAGGGCTAAGGAAACAGGAGAGAGATGTCTTCTCTCAAATGTAAGAAGGTAAGCTACCTGTGAATTCACTAAAATCTCTGTTAACTTTCTGAAATACTGTGTCAAAAAAAGTCCCTGTAACTATGACACCAAATCAAATTCCTCACGTAATTGTTTTTTAAACGTTGAATATTACAATCTTTTTAAAACTCACCACCTTGTTTCTGGAAACCCAACTTAAAAGCATGAATAAAACTGATATTCTTTATAGTAGGGCAATCATGGGCACATAATTATATTATTGAAATCAGCTTAAGGTATAAAAGAGAAACTGAGCACATATAAGCATAAGAAACATTTTGAGAAGTCAGGTATTTCACACCAATAGATGATTTGTCACAGCCCTAACTACATACATGTAGATTTAGAAGATGCAAACACAAAACTTTCTTTTGGGAATATCTTCCTATGCAATGAATATAATTATTATACAAGAGCAGGAAGTTAAATAGTTACAAGGGTGTACAAAGGTTTTTGATAAGCAAGGAACTTCCTCATCTAATAAGCTGAGTGATAGACTAGTACTTTTTATGGCCACATGGTTTATAAAGACAAGGATTGTTCAGGAGTTAAGTTTTCATTTAAGATAATTACTATGTCATACGCTTTTTACTTACAAATTTTATTTCAGTGAGTTTTCTTGGTTTAATGAGACTGAATGGCTACTTTGTACTTTGGAATTCAACTGAAATTTGCTAGCCTTCCTATGTCTTTGACCTGCACAGACAACACAGACAGTAAAAGTGGGAAAAAACACATCATGGAGTGTTATGAGGTCAGCCTAGGGCTCCCCACGTTTGAGACCCTGGCCAAAGTCTACTGTGCATCCTTGGGTCAGTCACTGAATTTCTCCAGCTTTCAGATTTCCCATCTGTAAACCTAGAGGATTTCCCCCTGGATCCTTCTGTCTAACAGAATTTTCTGTGTTCATGGCAATGTCCTATGTCTGAACTACCCAATATGGTAGCCATTAACCTTATGTAGCTTGAGGACCTGAACTGGGACTAGTGCAACTGAGGAACTGAATATTTCAATTTGCTTCATTTAATTAATTTACATTTAAGTTAAATGGGTACTTGTGGCTAGTAGTTGTAGCACTGGACAACACAGATCAATGGTCTATGTTTCTTCATTTCTCAATATTATTTATTCCTCCTACATCAACTTTTCAACTCCCATTGTCTTTTCATTTTATTTAAAGTTAAAGGTCAGATAGGCCTCCATTGCCATTACAGTTTAAAGTCAAGAGCCTAGAATTAACCTGCAGCATTAACCCACTTCTTGAAGTGGAAAAAAGGACTAGGTCTTAAGACTTTCTTTGATCTTCCATTAGAGCCCAGTTGGAGTTATTTGGATGGAATGAGATCTGACATTTATCGAGGCAAAAGGCAGTGTTGATGCAGTTTCCTATTTTAGGATAACGTCAGCTTCGGTTAGAAGCTTTACTGTCCACAGTTCCTGCTAATAAATATGGCCACGTTGTCAGGACATGTAATTCCAAACATCATCTACTATAATTGCATGGTGTGATTCCTACCATATGCCAAGGCTTAGAACTAAGTTCTGAGGCTGAGAATATGAATAAGTTTCCTGTCTCTTCTAAGAAGAGCCCAGGTCTAACAGAGGAGACCAGTTAGAGGATAAATATTTGTAACACATGGTGACACATCCTATAATCAATACATGAACAATGTGTTGTTAATAATCCAGAGGAGGGAGCATGTCCTCATCCCTTTTTCTGGCACTCAAGGGAAGGTTTCAGAGAGGAGGTTTCTATCATATGGAGAGTGACTAGAAGTTTATGAAAGCTCTGGACATGGGATAGGGACATTTCTGACAAAGAAGCATGGTTCTTTCAGGGGTGTCAGTGGAAGAGGATTATCCATAAGCTCTGTGTTTAAGTTTCAGGGAACAAAGCAAGAAATGAGTGCTGATTTTGCCACCTCTCATCAGAGTCTTTTAGCTGAACAACTTTTCAAAAAGGTAAAAGATTCAAACTTTGGATTCTGAATCTTTGCTTCTTTCAAGGAGGACTTTGGCTTCCTTAATACATGTCAAGAAGCCATACCCCTTGTAAACTTTCAGCTCTGTCTCTTGGACACAGTGAAGGGAATTTTAAGGCATATCTCAGGCAAGAAATCTTTTGAGTGTACTCAAAAGTAGATTGAAAGTAGATTGAAAAAAAGTAGATTGAAAGTAGATTCTATGGGTTAAAAAGAAGGCAAGGAACTAAGAAGCTGTATGAACAATGAGTATAGTCATCTGCAATGTTGATTTTCCTATCAAAAATAGAAGCATTTTCATCACCAGAGTGAATCTTGGGAGATGAGTCTTACTTTTGAGTCTTATGTTAACCCCTGTGAAAGAGACACTTAGCCTCCCAAAATAGTTTGTTTTCCTGCAGTGAAGTCACTAGGACAGAGGAGATAGAAAATGGTAGAGATTGCCCCTCTGTGCAGGCAGCCTGAAGGAATTTCTGCATTATTGTGATCATGCATTTAATTGCAGCACTTAGCTGCTTGTACAAGCAGTAACCCCTCCCTTACCCCCTGCTGTTTAGAAGAAGCCTACAGGCTCAAAGGAGGATGATGATCTAGGCAGGATATTGTCTCTATAAACAGATAAATACTTGTTATAGAAGCATGCAATAAATATTTGCCTTCTGTGAAAGCCACAGGCCCTGGTACAGGGTGGGTGGGTGCTGGCAGATTTGGCTTGAGGCAATTAAATGGTGCTGAAGTTCCCTGGCAGTTCTCACCTGCTGTTGATAAATACCTAGAAGGGATTTCCAAGCTACTTCCCTCTGTCTTAGACAGTTGTTTACAAGCCTTGCTGCACATTAGAACCATCTTGGGAGCTTTTAAAAATCTTGAAGATGCCCAAGTCACTCCCCAGACCAATTAAATTAGAAGCTTTGGAGGTGGAACCCAGCTGTCAATATTTTTTAAACTCCTTAGGCAATCGCAACATGTGGCAAAGTTTAAGAACCACTGCTTTACTCTTCAGAGTAGGGGTTCTTGATTTTGATGTTAAGAAACACAGATTTCTGGGCTCCATCCTAGACCTGCTGAGTCCCCATCTCTAGAGGTAGATCTTCAGCTTAACTTTTCAAAAAATACCTAAACAAGTCTGATCTTAGTTCAAAAACTATTGTTCTAAAGCACTAAACTTTGATTTCCCCTTTGATGTGCATGTGAAATGTGAGAACAATTAAAATAAAAGAGGTCTATTAAACACACATAGAGGAGATTTACTTTCTTGACATCTTTCTTTTGTTTGGTTTTGACGTTTTATTAAAGTATGATACATTTATAGACACATATGCAGAACTAAGTGGACAGACTGCGTAACCAGCACCCAGCTCAAAACCCTAAAACTTACTAGTCACCCATGAGCCATTCTTTCCCCCTCACCCTACCCCCCTACCCCCCCCATCCCCGCTTGCTCACTGCCCTGCCCTTGCAGCAATACTCCTTCCTACAGGAACCACAACCCTGATTTCTATCAAAACTTTAAAAAAAGTTTTATTTAATCCTATTATCAAATTGCAATAAAATTGGTGTGTTTAGGTGCAAATAATTACTGAGAGATAATTAAGAGATCAATAATATTTTGAGGACAAATGGTCTAACACATCCTGTATGTCCCTTGTTAATTTAAAATACGGATGAAGAAAATGAAATACTGTACTGGATTCTCCTATGTTGTCAGCTTTTGGGTGCCATTTTCCAACAGTTTATAATAGTAACCCTCCACCTGAAAAGGTAAAAACTCTGCAAAGGTAAGGATTATCAGCTTCAGAGAGGCAGTCAATCACCAAGTATTGGCTTTCACCCCCTCTTACTTGGAAGGCCTTTCCCTCCGTGCTGCAAACCTCCTCTCACATTGCTACGAGTGGAGAGTTTAATCTCCTGTAAATATCTCAAGTAAAGGTCTCTAGGCATTCATGCCACGAAATTCTAATTATGGATCGATGGTAACTAATTTGGCTGTTTTTTTTTTAAAAATCCACTCCAAAAATACTTTATCAACTATAATTCTCAAATCACATAGATGAGTTTTTAGTTAATGTATTATATTTTCTTCTGATCAGAAGAGTAATTCATATTAATTGTAGAATAAGATAAAAATAGAGAAGAGGAAACTAAGAACGTGCATTATTAAAGAGCCTCATCCTAAGGCATTTTAAAAATGAGGAGGACCTTCAAGAAACTGGGCTAGGTAGGTCTCTGACCTTGCCAAGAGGAAGGAAAATGAGTTACTTGATCTATGGATGCTTTTTGAGAGGCTTGATGTGAACAATTTATTCCTCAGCATTCTGGAGTTGATAGAGACTTTATCCCCATTCCTTATAGTATGCAAGCAATTTGAAAGGATTGACAACTATCTGATTTCAGGGTTTCACAGATTAGCAGGTGACACTGCATATCTTCACAATGAAAAAAATGGTTTCTATGACTAAACAAATTATCCTCTTTTTCTACTTGTTAACGGTATTGGCTGAAATTATGGTATTTAGACAGCATCAGTAAATCTGAATTCTTAGCAGACATTTCAGGAAGCTTTGAGGTTTCTGGGCAAGTGCATGTTCCCTTGCTCCTTTTTAAGCAAACATACCCGAGCTTATACTTTTAAATGCACATGGTTTTTTCTGGGGAAGGAAGCTGTGTAGCTTCTTTGATGAATTTCCATTGTTCAAAATATTTTGGGGGAATTACAGGCACAGGGGCAAGATGCTTTTGAGTGGCCTATCCCCAACATGGCCTCAGTCCCAGGACTAAGTGGCAGAGGAATTTTCTCACTTACTCAGTGATGACACTGACAAAAGCTACCGATGCCAACTCTAGATCTGTCAGTCAAATCATAAAAAAATATTCACACCATGTGTCAGGGAGAGCAGAACCCAGACACTTTGCTCTTCCCCGAATTCAGTATCTATTCTAGGATCCAGGAAGAGAGAAGAGCAAGGGCTCCTCTGACCTAAGGTTGAGCAATTAGTAACCCAGCGTGGCTAGTTATGGGAGACTTTTCTCAGGTGTACTAAGAATTGGGGATGAAGTTGGTACAGGATCCCAAACATTGTGACTCAAAGTTATCTTCTCCTCTTAAAACCACAAACATGAATGCTGGCATGATCTACCAACCACTCTGTCCATCATGAAAGCTGTTATTTATCCTTCCATAGATTTCTCAAATCTATTTTACATATATTCATAATATAAATGTACCACAATATTTTTCAGTCATTTCCCAACTGCTGGGCATTCATTTTGCTGCTTCTTTCCCTCATCACAACAATGACGTAATAACACTCTTGTATACAAAATCTTGCACACTGCTGCTTTTATTTTTATGGGCTAGTTTTCCAGAAGCTGAATCATGTAATATATGACATATATGTGTTTTTTGTATTAATAGAGTTTGCTACATTGCTTTTCAAAAATTCAAAGACTGCAGCAGAGTATGAGAACCTCCCTTCTAATCCACCGCAGGTGGATACTCATTGCAGTGGCTGAATGGTAGTCCCTGCCAAGATATATCCATATAAAATCACCAAATCGATGAATCTAACCTGATTTGGAAAAGGGGTCTTAGAATATGTAACTAGAGATCTCTAGGTGATAAATCAAAATTATCTGATGGGCCCTCAATCCAATGACAAGTGTTCTTATAGGAGACACAGAGATTAGACACTTAGGAAGAGGAGAGGTCCATGTAAAGGACTGGGCAGAGACTGGAACTTGGTAGCTATAAGCCAAGGAAGATCCAGAACCACCAAACACTGGAAGATCAAAGGAAGCGTTCTCCCCTAGAGTCTTCAGAGGGAGCATAGCCCTAACTAATCATGATTCCAGAATTCTTACCCCCAGAACTATAAGAAGAATACTTTTCTGTTATTTTAAATCAGCAAGCTTGTGCTAATTCTTTATGGCAGCCTGAGGGAACAAATATATAGAACCCATGACTACCATAAATTTGTGTTTTCCTGAAAACTACTGACACTGAACATGTTTTCGTGTGGTTTCACTGACCATTTGGATTTGCTTTCCTGTAAATTGACTGTTCAGATTTTTTCCTCATTTTTGGAAGTTTTTTTCCTGTCAATTCTTATGAACCCTGTTAAAATGCAGACATGAACATATTGTAAGACATCTAGTTTGTTTTTTGGGTTTGCTTATGGTATGTTTGGCCATCCAATTAAAAAAATTACACAGTACAGCAGGTTCATCTTTTTCTTTATCCTTTATGAGTAAGTTCTCTGTTGATGATAAACTTTTCTCTGGCATCTGGGTTATAAGACTATTTCCATAAATCTTCTTTAAAATGTTTGCGGCAGGCTCAATGATGGTCCCCAAAGGTGTTCATGTCCTCATCCTCAGAACCTGTGACAAAGCTACCTTACACAGCAAAAGGGATGCTGCAACCGTGACTGAAGGTACAGACCTTGCCATTGGGAGAGTTATCCTGCATTATCCAGGTGGACACAATCTAGTCACGTGAGTCCTTTTATGGGACACTCTTTCCTGACCTTGGTCACAGGGTGATGTGCCTTTGGAAGAAAGGGCAGAGAGCTGTGTGACTGCAGGCTTTGAAGGTGGAGGAAGAGTGCACAAGTCAAGGAAGATGGACAACTTCTGGGAATTGCAAGGAGAGTCTCTCTCAGAGCCTCCAAAAGGAAGGCCATCCTGCTGAGCCCTGTGAGACCTGTTCAGACGTCTTATCTATACAACTGTAAGGTAATACACTTGTGTTGTTTAAGCCACTAGGCTTGTGACAGTTTGTTATGGCAGCATTAAAAAACAAATACATATTTATGTGCTAGTTGGCTGTGATGCAGCATTATAGTGATAATAAACTGCTGATAGAGTCCTATGCCTGACTTTAAAATAAGGAGCCTTTTGCACCATTTAGAATTTTGGTATTTGGTAGTTTTTGTGGATGATTTTTATCATATTTAAGTAAAACAGAAAGATAAAGTAATTAGAGCTTTTCAAATTAAAAATGGCTGCTGAATTTTACAAATGAATTTTCTACATGTATGATTACTATCTTTCCTCCTTTGAATTACTGAAGGGACAAATCATTTTGATAATTTTTTTTTTATTTTTTTAAGGATTTATTTATTTATACAAGAACCGGGGTAGAGACTAGATGTGCGGGAGGGTGAGAGGATTCACCAGAGACAGAGTGGAGAACAGAACAGGCAAAAGACTGAAATACATTGCAGAGGGGAGCAGCGGGCAAGACAGGAGAGGTCTGCCATGCCATGTGGGTATCTCCACGGCCCGTGGGGACCAAACCGGCACTGCAGAGGCTGCGGACAGCTCCACAGCACTGTGCCCATCTGCCTACACCACCAGGGAGGCCTCCACTTTGTTAATTTTTAAATGTAACTATATTTTAGGAATAAGTCCTTCTTTGTCACAGGTTATTATTATTTTTTTTTTGAGATACCTCTAGATTTTACTTGGTGATATTTAGAAGTTTCTATCTGTCAAATGACCTGAAATAGGCCTATATTTTGTTTACTGGGTTTTGAAATTAAGGCGATATTGGCTTTAGGAAATGAGTTGGGGATATTCAGAATTGATCAAGGAGTCCAAATATAAGAAAGGACATAAAGATTTGGAAGACATCAGGCAGATCCTCAATCTAATAGGTTTATACACAGAACATACATTGTAATGGGATATCAATAAAATACAAATGAAAAGACTGAAAGAGACTTAATGTACTTTAAATAGTAGATTATGCTAAATGAAGTAAGTCATAAATAGAAAGGCAAATAACAGATGGTGCCACTTATATGTGGAGTATAGAGAAACAAAACAAAGGGTCAGATAAAGTGAAACTAGTAACACACCCTAGAAATCTGACCATGGAACTGAGGCTACTAGAGGGGGAGGTGGAGAAGTGAGAACAGGTGGAGAAGAGGTTCAATGAACTATTGTGGAGGAATATGGGTGCTTTGGTGGTGGGTGTGGTGCGGTAACAGTACATGAAGGGGGTCTGTCTATACATCTAAAACACATCAACGTTGTAAATCAGTGTTATCTCATTAAAAAAGTAGACACTTTAGTAGACCATAATCTTAGATCATAAGCAAATAAAACTGATAATAAATAAGAAAGCAATAGCTAGTCAAACTTTACTTGAAGAACTCTAGGATTGATGAGAATAACTAAAATAACTATAGGATTAAGGAGAAAAGCAAAATTTAAATTATAAACTATTTAGAATCAGTGGAAAGGAGAATGTTCACTACCATTAGGAAATGCAGGTAAAACTAAGAAGAAAATGTAAAGCTTATAGCTATGATAACTTAATTATTGAAAGCTAAGAAATAATGAACATAATGTCCATATTAAGAAATTCCATGAAGAATGAAAGAATAACCCTAAAAAAAGTAGGAAGGAAAAGTTAATAAAGATAAGTACTGAAATAAATGAATTAAAAACAAAAATGTAGAAAGAATAAATAAATTAAAAACTAACTTTTGCAAAATATATATAGCCAGTTCATGCCCACGATTAAGAGAAAGGAAATATAAAAAGAAATATAAAAAATTAAAATAATTATAAGAAAGTACTATGTGTTCTATTATAATACACATGAAAATCTAAGAGGGAATTGATTATTTCTAGCAAAATAAGAATAAACTAACCAAAGGAGTAGAAAAATTTAATAAAAAGAGATTGAAATAATGATTAAAAGTCTATCATTTAAAAGGTATTTGTGTATGTGTGTGTGTGAGTGTGTGTGTGTGTGAGAGTGTGTGTGTGTGTAGTGGGGAGTACCAAGATGAAGCAATTTCACAGCTGGGTCCCAACAAACTTTTAAAGAACAGTTAATTCCAATGCTACTTAAAGTATTCCAGACTATTAAAAGAGACCAGAGGCTCCTAAATTCATTTTATGTATTACACAGATCTCCAAGTGTGTTTCCTGGACCATCAGCTTCATCAGCATCATCTCGAAACTTGTTAGAAATGCAAATTATCTGACCCTACTCCAGATCTATTGAATCAGAAAGTCTTGGGGGGTGAGGGACCAAGAATTCAGGCCTCAGCTGATTCAAGTGCATGCTAAGTTTAAGAGTCACTGCTCTTGGCACAAATGGCAAACATACATGCAAAAGGCTTCATCTTTCAGAATGTTGTGTCATCTTTCAGAATGAGTCTCCTAAATTTATCTGCTTCCCTTTCTTTTTCTCAACCTCACAATTATCTTATGAGCATATTATATTGAACTTGCTCATAAAGTTTTTCTTTCCACAAAATATTTTTATGGCATCACAAATCATTAGCTTCTATGATTGCCTGGAAAACCATTTCTATGGTGTGGAAGTGGTGTATGGTTACAAGAGCGGAGGAAGTGTAGTTCTGTGGTAGTTCAGGAGTTTCTGCTGGCAACAAGAGTTGTATGTATGGGGAGAGATGTGATGGTCCAGATGTCAATATTAGTATCTGTTTATACACTGTTTATACAATATTAGTATCTATTTAATTGGGGGTAATTAGTCCCAAACTAAATTACAAATGACTATTTGCATGTTGCATTCTTCTTTTTCTTTTTTCAAAATTTTATGTATTTTTTACATCATTCTTTATTTTTCTAATGCCCAAATGAGAAGATTTAATTGTGAGGGCAATTAAATGATAGAGATAGATGACCAAGGATTGGAAACATTTTCTTCTCCTTTAATGAGAAAAGGAGGTATGTGCAATGCACTCTACAAAAGCCAGTCACTTCACTTTCATTATATCACATCCCCCTACATCTTCTGTGAGGAGTAGTTATTATTAGCTCCATTTTTTTCAAAGAGGAAAGAAAAGGTCAGTAAAATTCTGGAACTTGCCCAGGGACACCCATTTCTATTCAGGATTCAAAATCAGGTTTGCTTTATCTAACCCTCTTTGACTCCTTCTACTAAATTCCTTAGAACTTTTTTCTAAGATCGTGTAGGCCCCCAAGAAGTCTACATTCTCCTCCAATGGATGAACTCCTTCAGAAAAGTCTCTTCCAAGAGATAACATACTTCCTCCCTTGTTCATTTACAAGTGTTTCAGAGTTCAGGTCCTTCAATCATGTTTTCACCGACTTCACCAGAGACCAACAAATCACTACACATCTCTATAAAAGAAACTATTTTAACATTAATAACCCAGTCATTTGGGGATTAAGAGCTTGGGGTTTATTTTGGCATTCAGAAGGAATATTAGTTACCTGTAATTCTGGTTTTCGGGAGGCTCATTGCTGTAATAGATAACAGCTCCTTGAATCTAAATTTCCTGGCACATGGCAGGCCTGTGCTGGACAGCTCAGATTTCCGGGCCTTCGACCACCCACAGGGAAGAGGCACGAATTTGTCAACAATGTGGTCTCCTCTGTGGAGCGGGCTTCCCCACAAGGCTCTGATTCCTCACACTGAGGCTCAGTGCACATGCCAAGATGATTGGGTTGTCACAAATATAGACTCCCTGAGAGCAGAAATTATAAACAGGGCTGAGGAACAGGGGAAACTCTCCCAAAGTGGAGGAGCAGAGATTCATGGCATTTGCCTGTTTGAAGTCCACTAACCTAGCCCCTAGGGATGAAGGAGGCCAAATTTTCAATGTGACCAGAACAGCTACTTTCATTTTTCCTGAGGTGTAACAAAAGATTTGACATCTGGGTGAAGAAATAAAGGGTTATAGTTAAACTCCCCTCTTCCAGTTCATTGTTCCAAGTCCTTGAGAGCTAAAATCTACTTCAGGTAAAGAGTTTTCTCTTTAGTTTCTCACAATTCATTGGTAAAATTTAGCAATCAGGCCAGTGCATTATTGTAAGCCAATGGATAACCCTAGCAAATCTGCCCCTATAAGAAGATTACATTTTTAAAGTAAATCATGATCACAGATATCCTCTTTTCTCTCATAATAAAGAATGGAAATCTCCTACGAGAGTTCTTGATTGTTTTTACAAACCCCATAAATTATAAAATAATAATGTTGCTTTATTCCTTGGCAATAATTTGTTGTTAAACTAAAAAAATATATGTTCATTGATGTTGGCAAGCAAATTTTAATATCCTACATAGTACTGTATGCATGCTGAATGTGATATGAAGCCGTAAGTTATTTTTACATTCACTAAAGAGGGAAAACATGGTAATGTTTGAGCTAAAGTTTATTTGTTTATAACATGTGCTCATTATAGAAGGAATTAAAAATACTAAAAAGCATAAGAAAAAAGATTAGTAATGTAACTATCCAGATTTCTTAACTATTATTTGCTTTCTTGTTTTTCTATGTACCTATTTATATGCAGTTGAAATTGTACCAGAAATTCTAATTTTTATCTATTTCCATCTAACAATATAACCTTACCCTTTTGCTATGTTAGAATCTCATCATGAAAAACACTTTTAAAGACTATGACTACTGTGTTGTATAGATAAAATATTACATATTTAACATTCTTCTACTGAAAGATATTTGGTTCATTTCCAAATACAAGTACTACCACACATCACATTTCTGTGCTGAAATCTATTGACTAATTCTGGATTATTTTTTGGGAAAAATTATGAAAACTATTTCAGAAGATCCTCAAATTACTGCTTCAAGGAATAAGTATACAGGTAGGTTCTTGATGTGATTGCATACTGCTGTCCCCACTCATTTGCTTCAAGAATTTTCTTCTGCCTTAGCTCTGTTTATATTCAGAGTTTTCACTGAATTTCTGATGTCTTCAGCTAACATATAAAATATTGGCTCCAGAGCTGTCAGACCACTTGCCAATGACCTGAGGTCCCACAGTCCATTGTTGTCAAGTTAGGACTATGAGCATATATTGGCAAACACTAAAGTAGCTTCTGTTGCCATTAAGGCAGCCTTTGTGAATTCTTCCCACTTGGCAAAGAAAGCAGGATGTTGAATTTTGAGGAAGGTGCAGACTGTCAGTCAGCAGCAAGGTAAATAAGGGATATTGGATAGGACTATACAAATAGCTCATGCTGTGAAACTGAATGAGATAACAAGGAAACAGAGTACATTAAAATAATAATCACAGTAATAGTAAGTTTGTTACAAATACAGGCATAATGACCATCAAAGTGATGACTTTGGAATTTGGGGTTCCATGAAAGGATTAGGGTGCCTTAGGGTGTTATAGAGATTAGAGTGTTATAGAGATCTTAAATTTCTTTTCAATGCTTTGTTTGAGGTCCTAGAATATAAAATCACTGTTGGGGTCAGAACATTCTTATCTTTTGAAATATAGATCAGAGTAGATAATCTAATTATGCAGAAACCATTCAGTTATCTAATTAGGCAGAAACCATGAATGAAATCTCTGTTACAAAGCCAAATAGAGAAAAATAAGTTTGAGGCATGTGGAATAGGCCTGGTTATAAAGGAGAATAGTCGACAATTTTATTAATAGGTAAATTAAAATCTTTGAATTTTGTGAATATATACTTTTTCAGTATGCACACACATACACACACACACATACTGAGAACCCTATATTTAATTCTTAAAACTTGTTTGTCCGTAAATTTACCAGTGTAATTCTTTACCCACGGTAAAAATGCAATGATATTTGCTGAACTTTAATCAAATATATGGTTATTTGAATTGGGGATTTTGAAATGAAACCTATCTGTGTATTTGTATTACTATCAATCAAAAGTTCTAGAATTTTCCTTCCTAAGGAGGAAGGTGGTGACCTGTTGGTTTGTGTTGTCATTTGGGCTGCCATATCCTAGGCATTCAGGCCCCAGACAGAATCTTTACTTGTTTCTCCCCTTGCTGGAGGCTGTTCGTCTCTCTTCTGCTGGCTGGCCAGGTGTGGCCGGAATATGGCTTCAGAGAGGCAGTCTCTGACCACAGCTAAAGCTGGTTCCACTGCCCCACACTTGACATGTTTTGTCTTTTCTGCTTTCACCCCTCAACCTTTTCGAGGAATGCATTAAAATTCAAAGCTATTTAATTTATTTCTGTGTTGTAAAAATTTCAGTCTTTTCCAAACTTTTAAAACTCATAATGAGCAATGCCTAACATCGATCCCTGTAGAAGTATGGTACAGTAAAGTCTAGTTTCTTTATGCTATTCCAGCTTGTTCGTTAAAGGAATAATCATGAAAACTTAGTGGCCCATTAAACTGATCTCGTAACCTACTAACAGGATTCAACATAAAAATTGAAATACTGGGGTTGCCTCCCCAAAAATGTAAGTTCCATAAAGTCAGAGAATAAATATATTTTCTTATTATCTGATAAATGGTTGACTTAGTTAACATTTTTGAGCAGATCAATACATAAGAAATGATTAAATTAATGAACAAAGTCTTACTAAATTTGTCTTTCTACTTTTGGCATACTTGTACGCTTAAGTAAAAATAATTAAGTGGGTTGGCATTTCCTTTTTGGATAAAATGATCCAATCTAATGTCCAGGGGCCCAACAGACATTTCAGGGAGGATATCAACATCAATGAATTATTCAGCATCCCAGAATCTGAAAATACACTTGGAAATGGGACTTTAATCTGAGTTTTTATAATTTGTAGAATGTGTCATAAAATTACTGTTTAAATAAGTCAGAAAACTCCATTCTATTATTTAGTGCTGTTTTGGTGGAAAGGGATGATGAACAAACAAGTAAAAAAGGAAGCTAAGAAAGAAAGCAAAGAAAAGGTTTACATTCACAAAAACTTCTGCCTTTGTTTCAAAAGTATTGAGTGCTGAGCAGTCTGGTGGCCTAGCCAGCCCAAAGGGAAGCTCCACATCACATGTCTATTCTACTTGTAGAAAGTTATTTTACGTGCGTATTTAAAATCTTTCTTTGTTAACCTGATACCCACACTGTTACTGTTTCATCTTTGTGAACTAAACAAAAAAGAATTTTGTTCAAAAAAATCAAACTTTTTGTGGGATTTAAAAATGGTTTATCTAAGCTATTATTCCATGACAGGATACTATTCATCAATATTTTTTGACTTTCAGAATTAAAATGATGTGCTTTTACTTTCTCTGATGAAAGGGGAAGAGGAAATGGCAAGGGCAAACCTTTTTATTTTTTTAAGATTTATTTATTTATTTATACAAGCACTGGGTACAGTCAGAAGCGTGGGAGGGTGAGAGAATTCACCAGAGCCAGAGCAGGGAGCAGAACAGGCAGACTGATGAAGTACACTGCTGAGGGGAGCAGCGGGCACAGCAGGAGAGGTTTGCGTGCCATGTGGGACCCTTGCCAGCAGCCGGAGATCGAATTGGCGCTGCAGAGGCTAAGGGCAGCTTCGCAGGCCAGTGCTCAACTGCTGCACCACTGGGGAGGCCTGAGGGCAAACCTTTTTATAGTCAACATTTCCCTTACATGAATGACTATTTCTTATGCAGCTTCCATGACCATTCATTTGCTCTGGAACCATGTACCAAAATCATGTGGAATTTCCTTAAACACAGGACTGTGGTCTTGGGCCACAAAATTTGTATTTCTAGAGTTTTCAGAGGATACTGATACTTTCAGTCTGAGTATCATTTTAAGAACAACCACTCTGAAGTAATGATTTTGACTAGGGCAATTTTATCCCTCCCTCCAAGGCATTTGGTAATGTCTGGAGACTTGTTTGATTATCCCAACTGGATGCATATGTGGGGTACCCCAGTGGCATCCAGTGGGGACAAGTGGAGAATGCAGCTAAATATGCTATACTGCAGCACAGCCCCCCACAGTAAGGAATTATCCAGTAGAGTTGAGGTTGAGAAACTCTGCTCTAAAGGAACTCTCTTTCTCATGGAAGCCCATTGTTTAATAAGAGTTTAAATAACAGGTAAAACAAGAGCTACTCATTTTAGAAGCCTTCAACTAAAGTGGGATGATGTCACAGAAATTAAATTAATTGGATGGTGTCTCAAGCAGATATCTACTGTCATCTTCCTCTGTGTCTGTCTGTCTCTCCCACATTCACATGTCCATTAAGCTTATAAAACACCACACAGTCCAGACATTTACTCATCCAAAATGTAAATGAGGACCTGTGTATGGCTGAAGAAGGATATGAAGCCAGTTGGGATGAGGAAACACTTTTATTCCCCAACGGCTGCCATCACTTTGTCCAAAGCAGAACACCTTGGCTCTGGACATACCTTGGCTATGAAAAATGTAAATACCAGAATTACAGAAAAATAAAGTTGGAAAGGGCCTAGATATTACCTATCTGACTCAATATTTCTCTTTAATATTTTTTATTAATGACAGAAGTACTTGCTTGGCATCTTGGCCTGGGCTCAAGAAAAATCAAGGAGTCAGTGATTCCCTTAGGTCTCCTCCCCACCTTTCAAAGACTCTTCCAACCATCTATTTAAGAATTTCCAGAGCCCATACTACAAAGAAAATCCACTCTCATATAAAAAAGAATGGTATTCCACTTTCAGATGTGGATTTTCTCCCCATTTTCTCCCAAGCCTCCTTTTCTAAACAAGTCCCTTTATCAGTAAATGATAACTTGGGGAAGGTTGCCCCTGATGGCAACATACTTAAAACATTCTTTTTACTCTTTTCTTATTAACCACTGCATTATCCAGCTCATCTCAAAGTCTTGTAAATTTTTCTTTCTAAATCTTTCTTCTGGACTTCCCTCAACCCTTTCAATCTCCATGCTGGTTCTCACCAACATCATCTGTGATTATAGAACAGCCTTCCAACTAGTCTACCAATCTCTGGACTTGTCCCTCTTGAAACTCTACCTAGAATGAACTGGATATAAGATCTAAAACACATATAAGAACACGTTATCTTGCTGTTCAAAACCTTTCATTTGCTACTAAGATGTTCAAAGATCTTACAATGACTTATAAGCTTTTATATATACAGACCGCTGCTTACTCCTTGTGTCTGTTTTCCCTGCATCCCCCCATGTTTCCAATATGTTGCAACCATCCTCCACTTTTCTGGTTTTCATGAAAGTGCCATGCTCTCCCTTTATGCGACCCCTTGGTGAGTAATGCTTCCTCTGCCAAAATCCATGAATCTTACCTTTGCCCTCTCTGCCCCACATCCCATGATTTCAGGTCTCAGCTAAATGGCTCTTCCCTTGGGAAACTTTCCTTGACCTCACAAGTCAGAGTTAGGTGCCCCACCCAGGTGTTCTCATGGCATCTTGTAAAAGTCCTCATCGTGATTATCTTCTACTGTAATTGTCTGCATACCCCAGTGGCCCAACAACACTTAGAAGGTATTCTGTAAGTCTTTTTTTCTTATACCACCAGAGCTTCTATATCTAGGACAGTGCATGGCACATAATAAATATTGATTGTACTTCTTGGTGGGAATTTAGTAAATGTATTCTCCTGGGAAAGAATTTAATAAAGTTGATGGGGAAGATAAATCTTGAGATATGAGTCTTCCCCCAGTGATCCTTGAAATTAAACCATGCTGCTGACATTTTCTACTTAGACACCCATGTGGTAGAATCATTAGAAAGCTAAGCTCTCCTGCTAATTTTGAGAGCTGATCTCCTTATATGACATTCAATAATTTCACATTATCTTTTTTCTTTTGTACATCTAGCTAGATGAAAGCATCACAGGAAGCTGGTGTGGTTTGATCATGATGAGTTAAGAGGAGTAAAAACAGGGGTGAGGTCAGTGAGGCTGGACCACATCCCAAAAGGCTTAGTAGACCACACTGAGAAGTGAAGACTCTCTAGTCCAATGGGAGATCTTTACAGAGTTGAAACTGTGGTAGTGACTTCATGCCTCCAGCTGCTTTGTGGAAAAGAGATTTAAGGATGGGCCAAAAATGGAAAGAGAAAGACTAGTAATATACAATTGAAGTGTTTCAGGAGTGATGGTGACTTGACCTAGGATGATGGCAATGGAAAGGGTGGAGTCTGCAGATTCTAGATATATTTTGGAGATAGAAGATAGAGGAGTTGCTGAGAATTTGGATTTTGGGGTAAGAGAAGGAGATGCAGGTCTGATTTCTAGGCTTCTGCATTGAACACCTAGATGAATGGTATTGCCATTTGCTGAGTTGGGAAGACAGAAACTCCTATGAATTCTGAAGGCCCAGCTCGGTTCTTACCTCCTTAGTGAAGGCTGTCATCAACTTATAGCCTTCTTTCTTTCCTCCCAACAACTTGGGAAGTCATTGCCCTAGCTTATGTTCCTAAAAGGTGAGGGATCTTTTTCCACATCATACAATGCCTGGGACAGTATTTCAAATGTAGTAGGTGCTCCACACAAATTTGTTTCTTGGTGAATTAAATGCAATTCACCTTGCAGTGAATTCTCAGGAACTGTTCCCTAGAGCTGTCAACTGCTAAGAATATCCTGCCACCCACGGGACTAAACGCTCATATCCTCCAGTTCATACCCAAATTGGACATTTTAAAAAATGCATTACTGAAAGCCTTTCAAAACTATGTTCCTTTCTAGAATCTTAAAGACAGGCATTTAACTTCTATTATACAATGTATGATTATTTAGTATTACCCCTTTTCACTTGATATGTAGTTACTTTTCTTTCCCATTATTAAATATTACCTTAAAATGCAACCTCATTTCCTCTCCTTAAATTGAAATTCAGTATAAGTTTCTCCTCATTGAAAACACTTTGAATTATTTCAAGAACATTTCATTTTCTACAATGTTCATTCACACTTTGGTTAGAATGCTTAAAAAAAAAAAGCTTCAAGATACCATAATGTCACCTTTCATTTCATTTTAAAAGTTTTTTAAAAATATAAACCTGGTACATATTTGGAGTTAGACATTTATTTTAACTTCCTACACAATGCTAGAAATCTGTCTATAATATTCCTAACAGTAAAAAAGGGAACATAATTATGAAGAACTTATGCAGAGGCAGGGATTAGACATTTTCTTATTCTTCCTTTCAACTCATGATCTTTAAGAATTAAATAGAAAAGTTAAAATTTGTTCATAATCTATTCTACTACTAGGACAGATATGTATGCACCCCTTGCACTAAATTATCCCAACCACCTCCTGATAGGTTTTACCCCCATTTCACAGCATAGGGAACATATACTTAGGATGAAATGATTTTCTGAAGATGCACAGATAAAGGCAACACAACCTGCATCAGATCCAGATTCTGAAGAGTCTGAAGCTCATATAGCCTCTCATTCAGATGCTAGTGATGGGGGGAGTAAATATCCTAATGAAAATCACAGTTCCATTCTAGGACTTACCAGACTAACTCAAGCCAAATCCTGAAATTCCTATTCACTGTCAGTCCTACCACGCCCAACAGGAGTTCTTCACATGAACTTCACAAGGTTTCATGCAATTCCCGATTGTATGTGCCAATTTTGCATTTATCTAAATGCATTTCTGGGAAGTAAATATATGTTTTTTTTTTTTAAATCAGATTGTCTAAAGGTTCTATTATCCCTTCTCCCCAATTGATCAAACCTCCTTTTCCTAGGGAAATATAGAATAAGCAGTCTCCTTATTCCATATTCAGTCTTTCTTATAAATAATTACAATGAGTTTTGCAGGCTTTTCTCCTCCAGACTGGATGCTCCCAATTCTTTCTACCTTCGCATGTAACATGGAACATCTCCAAAGCCTTGGCCCTGTGAAACCATCCTATGGAACACACCCTCGTTATTCCCTTAAGTGTGACATTCAAGGGACCTCAATGTCCCTCAGTTTTTAGCGATCACAATTTTTCATTTATATGTCCTATTCAATATTTTATTTAAGGACAGGAAGAAAATTATTTTCCTTTTCCAATTTCTCTTAAAAATTTTAAAGTTTAGAAAACAGCATTATAATCTATATTTTGTTATTATTCTCCTCCCTCTGCCACTCCTTCCCCTGCCTTTCCAAAATCTTGAAATTCAGGAGTTAGATTTTCTTTATTTTGTCTTTTAACTCAAGCTGAAGGTATCTGAGAAATACTTTCACCTTTAGAAATGGTATATTAGAATTTAAGAAAAGTTGGCCATTGGATGCCCATGCCCTGAATATGGGCAGATCTTGGCCATATTCAATTGTAACAAAATCTCTTTAAGCACACAGAGGTTCACAGGGAGAGCTGACACTTACCTTGCTGTTTTATCGGCTTTCAGGACCTTCTGACACCTCCACACTCTCATCATGAGCTTCTCCTACTCCCAAGTCAGAGGGAATGAGGACTTTCTAACTAAATAAACCACATGGACCCAAAGCCACGTCCTGCACTTATGTGGCTGAGCTATCCCAATTATATGCTCTTGAAATGCATCTCAGATGCTTGTGTTGACTGACGCTGGGCTGGCGTCAGGGCTGGATAGATTCTGCCACATAACGCAACCCCCAGACAAACAGCTTGCCACCCTAGGCTGCTCTCTCCAGCTGGGATTGCTCACCAGGCCTCCCAGCCTGCTACCAGAAGCCAGTCTTGCTGCAGGAAGATAAGTGAGGCTGGTGGTAACCTAAACCCCTCATGAAACAAGACTCCTCTAAACACCAGGAGGCTGCCTGGACAGCTAACACCTGACATGCTACCTTATCCACCTCCATCAGCCCTGGGACGATTAGAACTTTTACTCCTCTCCCAACTCCAATTCACTTCTACCTAGCCAGAGCATCATAATTGTGGAGAGAACAAGTTCATGCTGCTAATTATGCTGCTTATGGCCAGCAAAGGGGGCAGAAACAATCTGACTAGAAATAAAGCTTCTGATCCCTCTATATTTGAGGTTTCCTTGGACTTGAAGGCATCAAGATTCAGGCTGGTGAGGCTGAATTTCATGCCTCTTTATATTTTCATTTTTAAATTTTTTAAAAGCAACACATTATTCTGAAAAGGTCTCATAAAGCAGCTCTTGTTTGCTGCTAGGGTGCCTAGCAATGAATTTAATTTGCTTTATTGCACTCTTCAGATAACATGTTTCTGCTGGTGTGTAAGGTCTGGAAGCTGTCTGCGTGCCAGGGCAATGCCCCCTGAATGAAGTCTTACATAAGACTGACAAATTATCTTCAGATAGAAGCAATCTCAATGGGCTATTATAGAGCCATGAAAATAACTGCTGGTGAACCACCAACACAAATCTTGCTGAGCAAATACTTCAAAAAGCCTCAATCATATTGGGATTTTGCCAGTAATATTTTGCTATGAGATTTTTTTCCAAGGTACTTTTCTTTCCTCCTTCCAAACTTTCCTCTCTCTTTTACCCCCACCCTGTTCTTTTCCTTTTCCCCTCTTTCCTTCTCTCTCTCCCTCTCTCTCTTGTTCCCTTTTTCCCTCCTCTCTTCCCCCTTGCTGTCACATATTTGTCCCTTCTCCCACAGTCTTCAGGCCCCTCAAGGTGTAATTCAGACTCTATATTTTATTGTCGCCCCACCTAATTTACCTAGATTCCAAGCACCCTGCTAATTTCCATCTTCTTTTGGATGATTGCCATGGAGATGGCTTATCCCTCTCTCCTCTACTTAACCACCTCAGTGGCTTCCCTCCGGGTACAAGAGAAAGCCCTAATTTTTAAGCCTTATACAAGACCCTCAATCTAGATGTCCACTCTCCCGCCAGTCACCAGTACTATCTCCCCAATTCCCATTAGTCTTTTTTTTAAAATAAACTTTATTTTTATATTCCCCATACAATTGCAATCCCCTTATTTTGACCCCAATCCCTCCCCTCCCTGCCCCCCTCCCCCCATAGAGTGTCTCTGGTTCATAGTTTTTTGTTGATTTTGATTTTCACTTTCTTATAGTTATTCATTTTCCTAGTCCCTTATTTAAGTTTTCTAGATTCCTACTATGAGTGAGACCATCTGGTATTTTTCTTTTTCTTTCTGGCTTATTTCGCTGAGCATGATCCCTTCCAGCGCCATCCATGTTGCTGCAAATTGCATGTGTTTATCTTTTTTGAAAGCTGAGTAATATTCCATGGTGTATATGTACATCTTCTTGATCCAGTCATCTATTTTTGGGCCTTTGGGTTGTCTCCAAAGCTTAGCTATTGTGAAAGTGCTGCTATAAACATAGGGCTGCAGGTGCTCTTTGGAATTGATGTTTCTGTGTCCTTTGGGTAAATACCTAGGAGTGGAATTGCTGGATCATATGGAAGCTCTATGTTTAGTAGGTCCAGAAATCTCCACACAGCTCTCCATAGTGGTTGGACCAGTTTGCACTCCCACCTACCACTAGTCTTTTTAAATACCTCCCACCACCACCCCTTTTCACTAAAAGGCCTCCTGTGTCCTGGAGGCCCATCTCTTATTCCTCAGGCAAAGTCAGCTACTTTCTTCCTTAGGTGAATGTTGCATGGTGAATATTCTCTTCCATTGTCTCCCCAGGTAGGTTTTGACTTCCCAGGCAAAGGTGTTGCTGACTCACCCACCAGGCAGTTGCTCAATAAATGTTTGCTGAATGAACTTTGTTTCTCTTGGATATTTTACAAGTATGAAGAAGCAGCACTGCACAGAGTTTACATAAATGAATGTGTGGGTTCCAATTTCATCTGTGACTTGAACAAGTTATTTAAGTGCTAAGTGCCTCAGTTTCCCCATTAGTGAGATGAAATAATGTTGCCCAACTTTAGGGTGGATGTGAGGATTGAGAGAGTTGTCCAGTGCCATAATTAGAATACTGGCTGGAAAATGCAAAGAGATAGATGCTGCATGAATGCTCATTAAATTAAGTGGTGGTAATTCTGCTGTCCATGTCTTCCTTGCCTGGGCATGAGGGGTAAAGATGAGATATTATCATCACTGACTTGATTTGGATGAGCAGATCCTTTATTATAATATCTCCCTGACTCTTCCAATCAAAAGGACAAAAGCTAACGTTCAGAATAAAACTCCATTCCATAAGAAAATTCAAAGTGGGCTGATCCCACATGGACTCAGGGCTATTGTGTGAGCTAGGGAGCTGGATCTAAAAGGCACTTAAGGAACACCCACTGAAGAAAACACAAATTTTTGACTATATGTGAGACTGTTTATATTGCTTCCAAACTGTGTGCTTGTGCCCATATAATTAAACTGGAAAGAAGTCTAATATCATGCAATTTAACAAAAGATGAGTGGAAGCCACAATTCAGAGATGACAGCAGAAGGGACACCTTGATTCCTTTTGCTTGCAGACAAACCAAGGAGACTCTGTAGGCTGAAATTGTGCTAAATGCACTTTCCCCTAAATATACCTTGCATGATCCAGTCCTGCAGGCATCCTGGCCTCTATCCCTTGTGCCTCCTGCTCAAGTCTTACACTCCAGTTGTCTTGAGAAACCTGGAAAAGCCACGCAGAGGCTCATTTCCTTGCCTTTCCTGCAGCTGCTCACCCAGGATGCCCTCCCTCTACTTTTGCAACACTCGTTCAGACTATCACTCTTCCTGGAAGACTTCCCTTGCTCTCTCCAACCAAGCCCCCTGAGCACACACATTCCTCAAAGCTCATATCATACTGCATTGCACTCATATGCTTCTCTCTGTTCTTCCACTAGACTATGCACCTTTCAAGAGAGAGACTATGCATAGTCTCTTGCTTCCTAAGTGTCCAGCACAGCACCTGGAACAAATAGGTGCTCACTAAATGCTCATCTGGTTCTTACTGAACAGGCAGGCTGCCCTGAGTTTGTGGGAGCAAGCTTATTAGCAGGTGCCTATGCAGGAATGCTGGGTGGATCCTGTGTACCATTTATCAGGGTCATACCCTGGGGAGATTGCACTAGGGGTGCAACTGAGGAATTTTCACATCTGACAAAACTGGAATGGTTGCACAATCAGGCATCATGTCTCTCAGGATGGAGAAATAGTTAGGATTACTGAAAAGGCTGAGTAACTGTCGCACGTATGGTAGCCTGAGCCAAGAAATGAAAGGCTTCTATATGAATGTTAATGATTTTTATGACTCACTTATTTTAGTGAAAATGCACATTAAGGCCACAATAAGACAGCACTAAACACCCATCAGAATGATATAAACTGAAAGGACTGAGATAACCAAGTCTTGGAGTTATTAGAATTCTCAAGCTTGGCTGGTGGCAGGGTCAGTGTAGTCCTTTCTGGTTTTTTTTTTTTTGTTTGTTTGTTTGTTTTCTATATATTCTGCATATGAGTGAAATCATCCTATCTTTCTCCTTCTGAATTATTTCACTTACCAGAATTGAGGTTGCTAGAGGGGTAGGGGAGGTAGTTGTGGAAACAAAGGGAAGGGACCGAATACTTAGGGTAACGGACTATGGGTGCTTGGACAGAGATGGAGGTTGTAGGTGGTAACATACATCTGAGGAGGTGTGAACCTCCCCTAAATCACATACACTATTGTAAATCAATGTTACCACAATAAAGGAAAATAAAAAAATAAAAAAACTTTTTTTTAGTTATCTTCTTACTTTTGGCAAATGACACATTTTTCATTTATATGAATGATATAGTTTCCTTTTAAAATAATTTATGTTACTCCAAAAATGTTCAACATTTAAGAAAAATTATGAGACTAGAGACAGCATCACGGTAGTTGGAATTATTTTATGCCAGGGGGTCCAAGATAGCTTCTAGGAATTCATAAATTGCTTAAACATTTATGCAGGATGTTAACATGGATTTTTCTGTAAGGAATGTCCATGTTTTCCATCAGGTTCTCCTAAGTTACTAGCCACACATAACTATTGAGCACTTGGCATGAGGCTGTTTGAAGGGAGAAGTGCTATAAGTAAGTACACAAAACAGATGGGATTTCAAAGATGTAACATGAGAGAATGCAAAATACCTCAATAATTTTTATATTGGTTACTTGTAATGATATTTTGGAATTAAGTTATGTAACATGTACTATTAAAATAAATTTCATCTGTGGTTTTTCTTTTTTAATGTGGTTACTACAAAATTTAAAGTTATTTGCACTGGTGGTTCACATTGTGTTTTTAGTGGACAATACTGGGTTACCGTAAAAGAACAGAAAACAATTAAAATCCATGAAAAATTAAAACTATGACTATATTTTAATGCATATTTATAAAGGAAGAAACTAGAGATGAATTTGTGTAAGAAAACAAACTTTTGTTAAATACCAACTTAGACAGAAAAATTATATGTAAGTGTGAATTTCACTTTGTCCTCTTATTATGTGGCCAAAAAAAAAAAAAGTATTTAAAGCTCAGGCCCTTTTGTCTTCTCAAATCAAAACCATAGTTTCCATCGGCTCAAACAGAGGATTTTTAAAATGTTCCTGGAAAAAGCAGGTAAATGGGTAAAGTATCTTTTTGTTTTGTTTTGTTAATCTTAATCTTATCTACATGTACCAAATAACAAAGCCTTTATTGTATTTGCTTTGAGTCAGGTCCAGGTCCCACCTCTGTCTTATGACCCTTCTAAGGGTAATTAAAAGTGTATAAAGTCTTAGATTAACTTATGAGACTCCTTTCTTTGCCAGGAACTCCAGGAAGGCAGCATTGGTCTCTTGGCCTTCAGGTTTTGGGGGCATCAGAATCTCCTCAGCTTTTTCTTTTGATCTGAAAGCTAATGGCTTCTGGTGCTAATTGCTTAAAGTTGCCCAGGTACAAAGGAATATCATTGCAAATTCTTTCCTCTTTCATTGTTATCAAAGTTTTGACTCATTTAGAATATTCTAATGAAAGATATTTCTTGTTACAGGAACTTGGGTCTCCTGTGGTTGAACAATGTGTGAGTATAGTCTCATAGTCACTTTATCACATAGTCCTGCATTTAACCAATTACAGGAAAGATCAGAAGTCTTTAGCTCCATCTCCTCTTCCTCATATGTTGGCACCTTTGGCAATATAAGCACTGTCTAGGTCCTATGTTGCTAGAGATAAGGAACTCAGAGTGAATTTAGACATCAGGGTATTTTTCTCATGAGGTTTGTATTCATATCCACTCATCTCCCACTCACTCCACTTCCTACAGTCCCCAAATCTAAAAAAAAAAAACACAACAGTAGTGGATGTGGTGTGGTAACATGCATCTGAAGAGGCAGGATTCTATATTTCTGAATCAAATACAGTGCAGTAAAGTATTAACTTAATATGCTCAGCAAAATAAGCCAAAAAGAAAAAGAAAAATACGGGATGGTCTCACTCATAGCAGGAATCTAGAAAACTTAAATAAGGGACCAGGAAAATGAATAACTATAAGAAAGTGAAAATCAAAATCAGCAAAAAACTATGAACCAGAGACACTTTTTGGGGGTGGGGGGCGGGAGGGGAGGGATTGGGTCAGAATGGGGGGTTTGCAATTGTATGGGGGAATATAAAAATAAAATTTATTATTTAAAAAAAATAAAAAAATAAAATGTCTTATCCATTTCTAATAAAGTCATTTTTCTCTGTAAAAAAAAATATAAAAATCTTGGTGTCCAAGATTTCCATAAAATGATCATGTTCAGGTGACATGAAGTGGCCCACAGATCGTCCAGGGAAATCACAATCACAGTTTCTGCATATAGTTTTTCAGATCCTGTTCTTGTTTTTCTCTTTAATTCCTCAGAGAAGCATTTCTTCCCTTTGAAAGAGAAACTGTTTACCAAGCCAGCAAGGAATAACTAAAGACTCATTTTATTTTAGAATGCTCTTATGGAGGTGACAATAATAACCATACAGTGTGCTAGCTACATGGAGTGTAAGGGATAGGAGTAGGAACTCAGCCTTCTCTCACTTTACTCTGTGTGAGAATCACTTGTGCATCTTAAAGTGTAGCCAGTTCTGATTTATTAGCTCTGCAGAGGACCCTGAGATTCTCTACTTCTAATAAGCCAGCTCTACTGGCCATAATCCTCAATTTGAGTAGCAAAAGAGATGATCTTATGAAATCTTTTGTCTCCAGGATTCTATAATTTGGTGTGACCAGGAGCCCAAAGCTGACATAAGCCAGGGTACACTCTCCTTAATACACTTGGCTAGAAGTCATAATACCTCAGAAGTCATAATACCTGTTGTAAAAAATTACCTATGAGAAGGATTGAGAAATTAAGTGTGAAATCTGTTACCAAACCATTTTAGAATCTACTAGTTAAACTACTAGGTCTCTCAAGGGTATATTTAGCTACTTTGTACCTAGACTATCTCTACAAATGGAGCACCTTTCTATTCCAGCCAGGTCTCTGATAATGCTGGGTGCAAAACTCATCTAAGTTTATTCAGTAACCTGATACATTTGACAGTAGTCTTGAATCCTCATTCAAAGACTTTTGCTAAATAAATATTTGCTACTCAGTTTATCTGTTGTATAAATACAGAAGTTCCCAAGTAAGGTTTACTTAAAGTGGATCATTTCTCCTTCATTCCATAACTGATAAGTATGAAGAAAATGCTTTATAATTATAGCAAGCAAAAATGCACAGATCCTTATATCAATTTTTTAAAAAAAATTCCAGCTATGTATATCACCACCATGTATTTATGCTGGTATTATATTTCTTGGTATAGGGAAATTCAAAATGATGAAGTAGACTAAGTGGAAATCAAATATAGCTTATATATGATATTTTTATGTATAATTTTTCTGTCTTCCCTGACTATAGGCCTATTATTTTTCTCCAAATTAATTGAGTGATATGAATATACTATGTGCCAAATAGTATGTGCAGGAAGTGGGGGCAAGAAGAATAGTTCCAATCTCTCTCCAGACAGACACTTAATGTCATGTGTAACATTCTATGTCTATAATCAAAATATCTGTAAAATATAGCACAGAACAGAAGCATGGTCAGTATATATTGATTTCAATTTAAAATGAAACCTGAGTATATAAAATGAAAATCTCACACATATACCCTCAGAAAAATGGAACCTAAGAAATGAGAGACTGATTTCCCAAAAACGCCTAATATACAGAATTTGGGGAATATTTTCTGACCAATGAGCATTTGTTGAAGTCCAAACACTGATGCAATAGACCAACCTTAAGAAATTCTTAATTCTTCGTGCGATTGGTTTTGTTATTTCCAAGATAATGACGATAATGATAGCAGTTGCAGCTAACACTTACATCGCTCTTTTATGTTCGAGATACAGTTCTAAGTATTTTACATACAATAACTCATTTAATTTTATAGCAATGCTATGAGGTATTATCACCATTTTATGACTGATAAAGGCAAGTTAAAATGCATTCCATACACTTACAGGGAGAATTCCTTACAGTTACATGGCAAAACTAGGATTTGAACCTGGGAAATTGTTGCTGGAGCTAATTTGCTTCTCAAAGTGTGGTCTGTTGACCAGCATGGTGGTCATTACCCAAGAGCTTTGTTAAGAATATGGATTCCCAGCTTTGTCAAGAATTTGTAAATCTTGGCTTAGATTCAGAATCATCAGCATTTTGAATGAGATTCCCACATGACTGTAAGATCATTACAACTTAAGAAGCTCTTCTTCAAATCATCACAATATGCAACATCTCTTGATAAGATCTATCTCCACCACCACTTTCCACCTTGACCTAAATTTCCATTTTGAAAGATTTCGGTAGCGCTCTCCGACACCATGCTTGTGCACTCTTGATTTGCCTCCGTTTCACCTCGTGGTGACTTTACTCAAAGGTAGGTCCTTTGTGCAATGTGTCTATAAGCATTAACATTTTATCTTCTTAACTGAGGATCTGAGGGTTCATAGAGAGTAGTCACTTCACTAAATTTATAGCATTCTGACATTTTTTTAACACTGTCCCTTGAAGTTTCTCCCTCTTTCCTTCACTTCCTTTATTTTCTCTCTTTCACTCTCCTGTCTCTGAAGTAATGACCCCAAACTCCCCTTGTCTCTAGCAAAAGAGCTCCACTCTCATTCGGATCTCTCAGAGATTTATCTTTCTACCTCCAAGCACACCGATAAAGGCATTTCCCAAATAAACAGTTTCCTTCCTTGGAAGAATTCAATTTCTAGTTGTTACTAGATATCATTGGTGCCTCTTCTCATTGTTGTTTCTGTTCTAACCTTTTTACCATGAAACATAATACACATATTGAAAACTGCATATAACCTTCAACTTCCATTCTCTTCACGTTTTGACAGAAAATAGTTGCTTTTCATGAGTAATATATTAAATAAAAATATGAACTACAACATGTAGCAAATGGACCATAAACAGTAGCCTACATGTGCAAGATATCAGTGAACAAAGGCAAGCTTAAACTAGAAAGCTGAAGGCCTGTGTCCTGTTGGTTGCAAAATGGAATACACCAAACTGTCTACTCCAGATTACCAGAAAATCAAGTATGTAAATTCAGCATATTCTGCTACTGTGTCAACCTTGTTGCAAAATATGTATGATACTATTTCCAATTAAATGGGAAATGCAAAATATGGATAATGGCATTTTGGATTAAGTGGGCATATCTGGATAAGAGGAATACAATGGATAATTGCGGCAGGCTCCTATTTAGTCATGGTCTGTTTCTTCAGACTGTGGACTAAGCTCCTGCTTCCTGCTCTGACTGTCTTTGATCCTCTTTCAGACAATAATAAGAAGTAGTAGAAGAGAAAGAAGCCAATGTATCAGATCAATTCTGTTATTTATTAATCACTCTCATAAAAGATTTGCTGGGAGAAATAGCTTATGTTGGGACAAATGGCAGTCTCTAGAACAGGTGAGAATCACTGCCCCCCGACCTCATTCATGTTAACAACTAATGGTTGGCAAGATACCTGCCATATTAAATGCTTCCTCTCAAAGGAAGAAAAACTACATTGACAGTAGTGATCGTCCATCCTCAATTAATTGCAAATGACAGTAGTGGTCGTCCATCCTCAATTAATTGCAAATGGCTTTAAAAGAGCAGGGAGCGGAGCAGGTTTGCTGCTGTCTCTTGATGATCAGTCTAAATATAACTATCCTTGCTAGATTTTCCTTGCTGATTAATTCAACTTCAAAGCTATGTTAGTGTATCAAATATTTAAAGTAGAAATAAAAAGCCGCTCAGACATGTATGAAACCATAATATAGCCTTTGACCAGAAAGAAAACCACCCATTGCCTTCATAAACAGCAATGAAAACATGGAAAAAAAAAACCCTAACTGCTAAATGTTGGAAATAGTTTTGAGGACTATTACATCTCCCTTTCCCTTTTTCTCTCCTTCAAGTCAAATACTTCTTGTTCTTAAAGGTCTAATTCATATTATAATCTCCTCAGTAAAGATTTCAGAGGCCATTACAATCAGTATTATCCTCATCTTAATTTCTTGATAACATACTAATCAATGTAATTAATATAATAATATCTTGTGAATATATTCTACCCCATTCATTTGGATTCACCAAAAACATAATTAATAGTGAATATCTACAGTCAGAGTTTATCTTTCTCTATATAGCTATAGAGCTAACCTTTCTCTATATAGGTATGTTAACTCACTAACTGATTTTTAAGTATCTCTTTTGGAATTATGATTGTACTTTTTGTATCTCCCACTGGCATACCAAGGTGTTTTGCATAGAGAAAAGCTTAGATAAATATTTATTTGACAACATTTTTAGCCAAAGGGAGCCAACAACAAGCTGTTCTATCAATGATTAACAGGAAACACAATCCCAAACCAGAATTTTTTGTGCCTTCCTATGATCTCCTCAAATTTCAAGAAGACATGTCCAGTCACAGAGGGTATTCATGAACATCACCACAATTTAGAAATCAGCAATTGCAAAACTTGTGTTGAAAATAATCATAGTAATTTGCCCATTTCGTGAAAGACATGAGTATTTTTTAATTAACTATATATTGTTCATCTCAGTGAATGTTAAGGGACCTCCCTTGTTCTCTCATTTCTAACAGATGTATTTAAGAATTAGGAAATTTTAATTTTGTGTCTAGTTTAAGAAAGACTTGCTATAAAACTGTCTGCAAATCCAAATGCCAAGAATTTGAAGTGTTTATCATATAATAGAACAGTCTGGGTTCCATTGAACTACACCAGCTTCCAATCAGAGCATATTGTATGAATTTAATGTAGGATTGTAATAGGTGACCTTCTAAAGTAATAAGGGAGAGATAAAGCAGTTTTAAAAATGAGAAAAATTGACAATTTAGGAGAAATACCTAGTTAAAGCCTCATCACACATTCCAAAATCTAATGAATGCTGGATGGTTTAAAGAGCAAGTATTTTAAGAAAACAAAAGAAAATTGAAAGAATATTTAGTTGACCAGTTAAATATTTGACCTCTAGATGAAGAAGATATTTAGGTATAAAATTAGTGGAAGAACTTGAAAAGGAAAGATTGATAATTTATATGGATTAAAATTTGAAACTCTAGGACTGTGGGTATAACTGTGAAGGTAATAAATAAAAATTAGCAAGTAGGTATTAACACCTACTTGGTGCCAGGCACCATTCTATATGTTTGGGATATATACATACACCCCTATATATATACATATACACACACATACATATATACACATGCACCTCCATATATATATATACACACACATACATACATACACACACATACACATGTAAGACAGAGATTCCTGTGTCCCTGCTGTAAACTTGTTATAGTGGTCAGTGACAATTACCAATTTATAAATGATCTTGTATGTGGAAAGATAAAAAGTGCTATGGAAGCAGGAATCTAGAAAACTTAAATAAGGGACCAGGAAAATGAATAACTATAAGAAAGTGAAAATCAAAATCAACAAAAAACTATGAACCAGAGACACTTTTTGAGGGGGGGGGCGGGAGGGGAGGGATTGGGTCAGAATGGGGGGATTGCAATTGTATGGGGAATATAAAAATAAAATTTATTATTTAAAAAAAAAGTGCTATGGAAAGGAGAAACGTTGCATGCACACATGTATGCAAGTATAATTTTCAGTAACATTGGCTCCAGGAGAATCACTGGAATGGAGTCAACACACAATTCTGTCTTGGTACTTTGCATTTGGGTAAGTTGACTCTAATGACTTGATGAAACAGTTCCTTTCAAATGGACCCAGAATTACCAAAAAGCAAATCCTGCTCATACTCTTATATTGTACAATTTCAATTTTGCTCTTATGCACATTAAACTAAATTGGTGGCTAAAATCTAGCTAAATGAATTTGACTCGATTAAGAAATGTGTGTGTATGTGCAGGCAAAGGACAGTCTGTGTGGGTTAAAAATGTGTGGTTATTTAAAATGTTCTTTTTTATGGATGACTCAGTTTTGCCACAGCTTCATTAGTGAGCTAAATTTTTGTTAATGTGGATCCATCTTCTGAGTTAAATAGGCCTTGACCCTTTGTTGAGAAATCACTCAACTAGTAGACAGTTTGTCCTTTCTGAAGAAAAGTAACATCATAGACTCAAAGGTTGGAACAATCTAGCATCTTCACATCCTTCCTGCTCCGACTCCATGTGACCCTCTTTTGCTATTTCTTAACAGTGTCACCATCTCCTTTTAAAAGACATTTTTCTTGCATATTCCAATCTTGGTTTTCTTAAAAGGCTCTAGTTGCTAGAGCTAGTTGCTGAGTTTTATCTGCCCTGGCCTAGTCCTTAGCTGCATTTCAACCCAATTAATTACCTTTCCAGATTTCTATTACAAATTGGTTCTAAGTATTTCAGGGGATGGAAAATACTTTCGAGGGTCAAAATATCCTAAGGCAAGGATAGAGGTTTCCATGTGACACATGGCTAATTCAACAAGCCTGAAGCCAGCAGTGGCCAATGTCACAGGGGTACTTGAGCCCTGCCTTCTAGATTCAGTCACCAGAAGTTCCACTCTGCTAAGATAGATGAGAAGAAATCTTGCATTTTATAGGTCATGGAAACATTAGACAGATGATAGGCTTAAAAAGCTATCAAGAATTTACTGAGAATTATCTATAAGTCCAGGTCAAAGAAATGTGTATTTGGGCTTCTCACACCCAGAGCTCCCTTGTAATGCCATTTTAGGCATTCCAGGCTAGAAGACCCCAAAAGTATTCAGTGGTTCCACTGTCTGGAATTCTCTGAGCATTTGCTTTTCTGGTTATGGTGATTATTGAACAAAAACTGTTGGAAGTGCAGTGAGGCTGCCCATCTTCTGACACTTTGCATGGCAGCCTGAGACTAGCTCTGTTCATATCCACACAGCTTCATGGAAGTTCACTGGTATTGTCAGCATTTAAGGAAGCTCAGAAGAATTTTCATTCACTAAACATCTAATTTTTTTTGCTTTATTTTTTCTCTTTGTTTTATTTTTTAATGGTGTTATAAGTTTTTTTTTCTCCAATTTTATTAATTTGTCAGTCATTTACATAACTACATATTTTGGGGGCTATATTTTCACATGTCCAGTTGTGCACATGCTTCACTCATCCTCCACCCTAACTGTCATACCACTGTCCTACTCTCTTTCTTTCTTTACCCCCCCATTTCTTCTGATAACCAACTTGACAAAGACAGAATCATTTATATACAGTAAAAAACACAGATGAATTTTAACAAATACATGTAGCCCACGCTTTAATAATGAAGCACATTTCTATCACTCCAGAAAATTCCCTTGTGCCCTTTCAATGACCTCTTCTCCCCAAGGTAACCACTGTTTTGATACCTCTTACCATACATAAGTTATACCTTTTCTAGATCTATATAAAAATGGATTAAGATAGCATGAACTCTTCAGTGTCTAATGTCATAAGTTTTAAGTCTCTACAAAAATCACCTCTTAGTTTCCTTATCTATAAATGAGGGAACGGCTTTGTAAGAATAGTGTGTACATATTCTGAGAGTCCGACATTCTTACGGGAGGAGTAGGGAACCCCATAAGTCACCTCAATTGGGGGGAGGTGAGGAGGAGGCAGAGAGAGGGGTTTGCTGAGGCCCTTCTCACCTTCAAACAGAATAGCTGTACTTTTCCATGTTTTAAGTTGGGTGGGGCTCAATAGAAGATTTCACTTGGGAAAAGGATTCTTTGTAAAAAGAAAAAATTAGAGGACCCCAGGTCTAGACGATCCCTACTGATGCCTTTTTTTTGAACATTCTATAAATTACAAATAGTGTTTTCTGACATGAGAGCTGTGGCTGGTCCCCTGGAGAAAGGGCTGGGAGACAGGCAGCCAGACGGGGGCCCCCAGGGAGGGCTGGGCATTGAGCCCTGTAATATTAGCACCGGTTACAATCAGATAGTGCCACCCCACCTGAGGCGCCTAGACAATAGGCCAGAGGCCCTGGGCAAGAGGAGGCACAAAGGCAGCATTCACAAGAACCGACTCTACAGCCAGCAAGCATTTCTATAGACTCCACCAGACCTTGGCCAAGCCTGAATGTCACCTTACAGCCAGAAAGCCATTTTTTCATGGTTAACTTTTAAACGGCTGAAAATAATAAACACAGAAGGGAAAGTGCTGACACAATCTTTACTGCAGAGACAAAAGGAAAGCGTTTTGTTACAATAATGTAAACAAACTGGGTTCCTAAGGAAAACTCAGGGTTGCAAACAGGCTGCTAGATGTTAGCAAACATCTGGGGATGAGAGGAGGGATATTCAGCGAAGAATGCAGAGCTTTACTCACAGGTGCTCACAGCTTACCTGACCTGCTCTCCCCATGGCTCATCTAATTCTTATGCCTTTCATGGCACTCAGGGAAGACAGGCTGGAGAGGGCTGATGGATCTTTACTTAGCACAAGTTTTCCCCAGACAAATGAAAAACAGACTCCACTCTCATCCTATCTTACTATTGCTCTTCTTCCATGAATGAATGTGGAACATTCCTTTTCTCCATTATATATTTTAGCTCATTTTAATTTCTCTGGAATACCACAGAGTTCAAAATCTATTGCTAAATCATAACAGCAGCAACACCACACTCTAGAAGATAACTCTAATAATGCTAAAAGTACAATCAGAAAGATAGCAAGTCTGCAAACAGCCAAGTCAAACTTGACATCTGACCTTATGATCCATTCAGTCACGTGTGGAACTTGGCACCCACGCAGGACAGCCAATGGGAGGGAAACCACAGATCTGTAAAAAAGGAAACATAAGAAGATAAATAGAAGTGCTTTTTAAAAAAGTTTCCTAACATTTGCTTAATCTGCAGTCACTCTTCTTTCTGTGTTTAAATAGGGTCTGGTTTCAGAGCAGTCTCTGATTTTTGAATAAATGCAAATAGACTTAGATAATATCTCATTCTAAAGGGGAGGTGGTTTCAGAGAAAGAGGTTTTAACACAAGATCTGTAAGAACATGTTATAGGCATAGGGACAAAATCTGTGGATCCCAAAGACCTACTTTTTGATGGACAGGACTCAGGAGTTTTGGAGTCCCAACCTGGGAAGGCGACTAAAAGGCAAGCATGAACCTTAAACAACCTCTAGAGTTTGTGCTCAAGAAGGGTCAGTGGGGGGTGTCAGAAGAAGGTCCTGGGGATAGTTCTTAAAAGCTGCGACCCTGCCTCAAGGGGAGGGTGCCCTGTGCATGGAACAAGACAGGTAATTTATTAGGGCTTGCATTCGACAGGAAGCTGTGGAGCAGTGTAGATTGTGTTAAATGTACTTGTACTGGTGACACTTCCCACCGCTATAAATTAGACGAGAGAGGTGGCCAGACTGTGGCATCTGGTGGACCAGCTGACCATGTCTCCAAGCATTTGTCTATACAGCACACAAGATGCTGCATGTGAACTGTACTCCACAATTGCCATTGTGGGTAACTTAGGAATTGTGGAAAAACAGAAGTTACTAGAACAAATGTCTGATTTTCTGCTCCCCAGAACAGACTTTGATAATACTTTGTCACATTTGCTCCTTTTTTTAATTAAAAAGAAAAATACAGTGTAATTATAATTTCCTAGACAACCCTACTCCAAGGCCAGACCATGCATTTTTTGTATCTTTTCAGTTTGCTTTTTAAAAACATTTTTGTATAATATATGCATCTAGGCAATGAACAGTGTTCATGTTTTTAATTACCTATATGATATGAATTTTGGTTTGATTCTTTTGATGACTCTTCTACAATTTTGACTCAACATTATGCATGTGAGAGCAAACTATGTTGACTGGTAACAGCTCATTCTCTAATTTCACTGCCACATTGAATAAATCTATGCTCAGTCATTGTCTTCTCACCCAACACCAATGTTTATGGCATCATAAAAGCACTTGTTATATCATTAAAGTGATTATTGGTTATGTGTGGGTGTGCATACATGTATATGTGTGAATTTCCTCTGCTACTTACGCTGAGCTCAAGATGCTGCCTTGCTGTGTGTTAATGGCGGCTCACCTACATTACAATTCGAAGCAGAATGGACACTCAAGGTGGAAAAGGCAAAAAATAATTGTTAAAAATGTATCTGTAGGTTACTGATTTTCCTTCCTCTTAAAACAACACTAAGGAAGACTTTGGTTTGTATTTACCTATTTTTCTCCAAAGTTTCTCTCACTACTGCTATCATAAATCTCCAAATGCCAAGATGTCAACATCACCTCATTGTTTCCTAGATGATCAGAAACTCCAAGCAGATGCAAAACCTACAATGTCAGGGCCAGAAAGGAGCTCATGTTTATAAATGTGGTTATGCCTTTATGGCAAATATGAGTCAATACACACCAGCATCCGTGGTGGCACTAACATCTCTTATATGAGCACAATTTACTTTTTGAGGGTTTAATCTGACTTGAACTTTGAAGAATAGATATGAACTTGACTCAGTGAAATCCTAAAAATTCTTATATAATGATTAATAAGCATTTTATGCATAATATTCATTAACCTTATTTAATGGGATGGGTTATGCTAAGTATTTAACCTAATTTCAATTAATTTAATTCTTACAATGATCATGTCAGGTGGATATTATTAATAACCTAGTTTTTCATGTGGTTTACAATTTTGCCCAAGTCAAACAGTGATTCGGAGGCTAGCCAGGATTTTTGTCCAGGTATATGATGTTATGGGCCTCACTCTGAATTTCTAAGAGTAGGCTTAGTAGGTATTAAAGATAAAACCATATCTCTATGGAAAAACAGTGTCCCCGAGGTAGCTTCCAAATTTTGCTATAATACTACTAGAAAGTATCTCTTTCCTGCTATGCCTCAAATCACATTAAAGTTCTCTAAGTAGACAAATTCAAAGTTATTTCCTAGTGATGAAGGAAATTTGAAGGAGCAAGGTCAAGCTACAGACCCTTCCATCTTAAATATGCCCATTTTAAATTCTCCTTCTTTTTAGAAAACAGGTAACTGTGAATTGCTCATGGCTCAGAGGAGTCTGCCCAGTTTTGTTTATACGAGATTCAAAGCAAAAATGAGAATCACTTTCTGGGACAACTTTAGCCCTGAATGTGTGTTTTTTACACATTTTTAATTGGGGCACAAATATATTAACAGTGTGGTTATTTTGTACTTTCAAAAGAATCTGTTTTGTAACTGATTCATATTTATATTTGGAATACATTTATTTTGGGGCATGAAACAGTTCATTTTGTTAAGCCATCTGACCTGAAGTGAGGTTGGCACACTTTCCCATGACTGCTTCCAAATTAATGCAAATTGTAGGTTAAAGGATAAATCAAGTCCCTTTAACTTGGTTTACTAATATGTTATTTATAAACAACCCTTTGCTTGGTCTACTTTTTTCTTGTGGTAACCATGCACAAATGAACTGTACAAAGTAAACCAGCAAATACTTAATGTATGTTATATTGCAAAGTTTTAATTTTGAAAGGTTAGTATTATGGCAAAAGTGTTATCTTCCTACCTACCTATCATTTATTTAACTACTTATCTCTTTAGTCTCAGATCTCCCATTGAATCTTATGAGGCTGAGAAAGACTGATTGCATTGTATGAAAGGCTTACATTCTTCACCCCTCTCTGTATCTACCCTTTTGCCATGTAACATTGCAGTTCCTCTCACTAAAGAGTTTATTTCCCTCTCTTTATAAAGTGGAGGAGCAACTCATGTTTCCAAGATACCATAATGATTTACTAAATTGAAAAGTTCCAAGATAAACACATATATCACTACTGCTCCCCTCCCAAGTTCCTAACAGATATTACTAATCAAATACAACCTTTCCTTACTGCTTTGCTTATTGCTAACACAAACTCCAACTTCTATATAGCGCCCCAGATAGCCACTATGATTTCTAGAGCAATTATTTTTATTTGTTGGTTTTTCTTTAGCTTCATTAGGATGAAGTTCTAATGAATGAATATATTTGATGAACTGTATTATATATTAATATGATCTGTATATATGTATTTGATTGCATATATCCTAATGTGGAACTCTGACTTATATACAATTTGGCTGTTAGCTAGATTTTACTCAAGATCATGAATCCACTAAATGTTAACTCAAAGCAATTAACAAGGATTTAAATTTAGTTGAATTGGGAGGGGGGAGTGAACTGGAGAGCTGCAAAGTTATTCTACTATTATCAATTCATCATAGTAAAGTTGTAAAATCAGCTCTTCTTATCACAAGCAACTACTAATGTATTCACTGTTTAGTTCTTAATTGTAACCACAGGCATCAATAGGTATATGGTATTGCCAGAAGTTATTTCCCTGTCAAAGCATGGTGACTTTTGGGTTGGTTTTTCAATGCCTCTGTGATGTTTTTCTTATCTTGGGATGTTTTCTGACAGTTGAAAAGTGGTCTTTATCATACATGCTTTCCATATAGGACCATAATGACAGATTCAAAAAACCTAAACTTTTTTTTTTCTGCTTGAAATCTTGATCAGCAAGAAAATAATTACTGTCTACATCAGTATGAAGACTTTCTCACTTTAACCCCATATCCCAAAGTTTGGCTTATTCAATGGGACACAAACAACTATTTTTTGAAACTTACATAGAAGAAAACACAGGCAAACACTCCATGACATTGATTTCATGGATGTATTTGGGGACTTGACTACAATGGCAAAGGAAAAAAAGCAAAAACCAAATGAGACTACATCACACTAAAAAGCTTCTGCACAGTAAAAGAAACTATCATTAAATTGAAAAGACACCATCCTAAAAGGAAGAAAATATTTGTACATCATATATTTGACAAGGGGCTATTATCCAAGACCTACAAAGAACTCATACAACTTAACAACAATAAACAAAAGGAAAAAAACCAAAAACAAATAAAAATTGAGCAGAAGAGCTAAATGGACATTTCTCCAAAGAAGACATATAGGTGGCCAACAAGTACATGAAAAAATTTTTGTTATTGTTTATCATCCAGGAAATGAAAAATTTGATTGGCATTCAGAAAATGCAAATCAAAACCACCTTGCGATATCATCTCACACCTGTGAGAATGGCCCATGTCAAGTGTTGGTGAGGATGTGGAGGAAAAGAAACCTTAATACTCTCTTGGTGTGAATGTGGACTGGTCCAGACCCTGCTGACAATAGTATGGAAGTTTCTCAAGACATTAAAAATAACATGGTGACTTTGGGGTTGGCTTCAGCAATTCTATTCCTAGGTATCTACCTGAAGAACACAATACTAATTTAAAGGGGAAATATGCCTTCCTACATTCATTGCAACACTACTTACAATAGCAAAGTTATGGAAGCAACCTAAATGCCCAATGACAGAGGCATGGATTATAAAGCTGTGGTATGTATACGCAATGGAATACTACTCAACTATTAAAAAAAAGATGAATTCTTGCCATTTGCGACATTCTGGATGGAATGGGATTATGCTAAGTGAAATAAGCCAGAGGAAGGAGAAAGACAAATATGAGGTGGTTTTGCTCAGATGTGGTATACAGTGAAACAAAACAACATACAAAATCAAACAAAACAAACTTTAGAAGTCTGACTAAACATTGAGTCTACCAGAGGGGAAGGAAAGCAAATGGAGGAGGGGACCCAGTGGACTATGGTGGAAGATTATGGGTACATTGGTGTGATGTGGTGTGGCAATAGTCACAACCGGAAAAGCTGTGACCCTTTCCTTTGAGTTATATACAGCGTAGTAGTTCAATGGTTCCTCAATAAACAATAATTAACCAGAAAGTGAAAATAAAAAGCCATTGCTAATGAAAAAAATTCCTAGTAGTAATTATTTCCCCATGATCCACACAAAAAATTGTTAATTTATAACACATACACTTTTATATAGGTGTGTGTTTGTACATCTAACTAAAACAAAACTTCCATGAGATAAAAGTCTTACTTATGTGGCGCACGTGTACATTTTCTCTTCTACTAAGTTCTGTCTTATTCTATTTTATATACCATTTCACTAATGAAAAGTTAGTAATGACCTGCCAAATTGACTTCATTACTCACTAATAAGGCCAAGCCCACAGTTTATAAAACACGACAGTAGCAAAATGACTAAAGTACTCTGACTTTATTCACCAATGTAAACATATCCACAAAAGATCAATCTGAGCAACTTAGCAGGAGAAAAAAATCTCTTGGCTTTCTCCCTAGTAACTTGGATGAAGCCAAAGTTTGCTGAGCCAACTTTTGTACTTAGTGGTTGACAATGACTGAAAACTGAAAGGCAGAGATCAAATCCTCACTCTCCTTCTCAACACATCTCTTCCGCTGGGTAATTTATACGGTGCAAGTATCAAGCTATTCAATTTTGCTGTCATTTACTGTTCTTTTTCCAACAGTAATGGAAACACACGATCAGCTTACTGTCCTTCTTTGGTAGAATTAGATTATTTTCCCTCCTGCTCCTTTTAACAAAGATGGCATTCATGACTCCTGGGAGCCACCCCTGAGGATTTCCAAACAAAGCATGGCAAAGAAATTACCCATGAAGACACAACATCAGATTCTGGGTGTTGAGGCTATGAGTCCAGATGACATACCAGAACAGACTCTGTAATGATCTAGTGAACACAACTGAAATTGGAGCAACAGAACAGTAAAAACAAACAATAAAAGTAAAAAAAAACAAAAACAAACCAAAAACCAAACAAACAATAAAAGACTATATATTTCCAAATTGGTACCTACTAACCTCAGTGGTAGATACCAAAACAAAGCTATTAATTAAAACATTTAAAATCTATTTTCTCTTTCTAAAAGGAAAAAAAATTAACAGATCTACATAACCATCATATCAGAGATCCTTTGGTGGCTTCTTGCCAGCCCTCTGGCATTGGAATATTCTTTATTTCATGTGACTACTTTGACATCTATCTATTTACTATGCACCCTCCCCAAGACCCTTCCTATCAAACTAGTAAACAGCTACCAACTGCATCAAAAGCCTGAAGTTTTTCCTGTTCTTTTATTCAGCATTTCTACTTTATTTACCTTAAATAAATGATTATAGTTGAACAAAAAGTTTAGTGACAAAGATGGTCTTATGGTGTTATCTATAATGGTAAAAGACTCAAAGGACAAACCATTATTTGCTAAAAGTGGTCATCTTTGGGTGGCTGGGTTATTGGTGATTTAAATTTTATTCTGTATACTTAACTATATTTCCAAAAGAAAAATAAGACAAAAGGATTAAAAAATAACACATCTGTGCTTGATATTGAGACACTGGCAAATCTCCAGGTAGAAGATTTTCACCAGCTGATGAATATACAGTTTTGTTTATGACTTGAGATACACATTTACAGACATCTAGTACCTGCCTCAGGTTCCTCAGTGGTAAAACAATCACTAATTTGCAGCGTTCTGATGAGAATTAAATAAATTAGATGTTAAAATGTGTAAAGTGTTTAGGATAGTATGTGGAACACATAAGCATGGTATAACTGTTAGTGGTTACTATGTTACATTATTATCCTAGTGTTATTGTTACACTGGTCCAAGAAATTGTAAGATATTTGCCTGGTTCTGTGTTGAACTCAATACTAAGACCCAAGAAAAGATGGATTTATTCTAAGTGTCCCCAAAATTATGTTCTGCAATTTCAGAATCAAAATGGGGCTTTATAAAACTTCTAAGGGAATGGATATATTCATACATTGATTATGGTGATGTTTTAACAGTGTATACATAAATAAAAATATCAAATTACATCTTTTAAATATATTTATTTATGTCAACAAGACCTCAAAAAGCTGTTTAAAAAATGAAGATGAAACTGAGACTTCTGCAGACAAACAATCCTAAGAGAATTTCTACCAGCAGATAAAGCCAAGAAGAATATTAAAGAGTGTGTTTCAGGCAGAAGGAAAAAGATCCCAGAAGGAAACTTGAAAATGGACAAGGAATAAGGAGCAACAGAAATGCAGTAAATCTAACTGAATATTACAGTTCAAAACAATAACTGTTATGTCTTGTAGTTTTATGAAACTAGCCTAGGCCTGATCCCATAACTAAATAAGAACATTATAAGAACAGAGAATACAAACTAATACCCTTTATGAATTTAGGAGAAAAACAGAAAACAAGATACTAGTAAGTGGAAGTCTAAGATACACTTTTTTAAGTAGAGAAGTTTATTACTCACAGGTCTTGGAGGAAGTAGATGGCACTACTGGAGGCATCAAGCAGGGAGGTCAGGGCAGAGATCAGAGACTGAGGCAAGACTGAAGCTTTTATTAGGGAGAGTGCTTTGGGATTCCCAGGTTAAAGCTAGATTGATCAATTCAAACCAAAAATGAAAGGGGTTTTGATAAGTTCCATGGAGGGGGTCTTATCTAAAGGACATAAAGGGGAAGGTTCCTAGGAGGCAGAAGATTCTGTTTAATCACAAGGACTGTTGGGGAAGTCATATGAGGAACTTATAGTTGCTTGTGATTCTGTGGGTTGTTCTCTAAATCCTGAGATATTTTGGAAAGGATAACACATTATGAGCAAGACAGATTTGTTCTAGAAATACAAGATTGGTATAATATTGAAAACTAATCAATGTAAAGCATCCTATTTACATTAAAATTGAAAAATTTTCTCAATGGATGAAGGAAAATATTTGGTATCACTCCAATCTATTTATGATAAAAATCCTCAGCAAACTAAAATTGGAAGGAAACTTTCTCATTCTGACAAAACCTTATAACAAACATCTTACTTAATGATGAATATTAAAAGCTTCCCTCTTAGACCAAGAATACCTTCTGTAACTATCTCTATTCAACTTTTTACTAGGGGACATGGATGCTGCAATAAGGAAAACAAAAGACTAAAAAAAAAAAAAAAGGAAAACCCTGAAATTTTTTCTGCATCATACGTGTATATGAGATTAAACAAAATAATCTATAGAGAAATTATTAAAACTAGCAAGTGACTTTAGCCAGGTCACTGGATAAAAAGTCAACATACAAAATTTAACTGGATTTCTATGTACCAACAGCAAATCAAGTAGAAAATAAAATTTAGTAAATTATATTATTTTTTAACATAGAAATACCAAATACCTAAAAATAAATCTAAAGAAAAGACATACTAGATTTCTATATGGAAAACTACAAAATCTTACTGAAAATAAAGAAGACAGAGATACATTATGATCAGTTGACTCACATGATACAGAAACTCATATTAAAGTTGTCAATTCTCCTCAAATCAGCATATTCAATATGATCCCTATCAAATAGGCATAAGTATTTTTTTAGTGGAAGTTAGTAAATTAATTCTAAAATTTATGTGGAGAAGCAATGAGTTAAGAATAAAGCATCACTGAAGAAGAACATCAGAGGCTCAACACCATAGGTTACAGGATAATAAATCTATATTAACAAGATGCCATTGACACAGGATTGACAAATAGATCAAAAGAACTCAAGAGTCCAGAAACAGATCCACACAGACACTATTATTAATCATTAAAGGTGGCATTGCACTGCAGTGAGAAAAGCATGCTATTTTGTATAAATGGTGGTGGGTGAATTTCACATAACATAGAAAAATCAATTCCAGATGATTGTTATTCTAAATGTAAAAGGTTAAAATTGTAATGAATTTCTGGTAAGCAAAGTTTTTTTTTTTTCCTATTCAACTCAGTTTAAAGCAAAATTTTCTTTTTTTTTTTTTTTACTTATGGAAAGGAAAATTTATTCCCCATTTTCTTTTTTACAGAATATTAATTCTCAGGTACAGAAAGTCAGGTAAGAACTGGGAGTTCTAGCCCTTACTGAGAAACCCCTTCTTATAATTTTTAATAATCTAATTTTTAAATAAACATAACTTTATTTATTTATTTTTTATAATAAATTTTATTTTTATATTCCCCATACAATTGCAACCCCCCCATTCTGACCCCAATCCCTCCCCTCCCTCCCCCCACCCCCCAAAAAGTGTTTCTGGTTCATAGTTTTTGTTGATTTTGATTTTCACTTTCTTATAGTTATTCATTTTCCTGGTCCCTTATTTAAGTTCTCTAGATTCCTACTATGAGTGAGACCATTCGTTATTTTTCTTTTTCTTTCTGGCTTATTTCGCTGAGCATGATCCCTTCCAGCGCCATCCATGTTGCTGCAAATTGCATGTGTTTATCTTTTTTAAAGCAAAATTTTCTTAAGTAAACATAAAACATTAAAAATACAGGAGGATGGTAATGTATAAAGGAAAAAATAACTAAAATAAACAAAAAAGGAATTAAATACCAATGAAGAAAAATTAGACTATATTAAAGTCAATTTCTGTTCAGCATTATGAGATGGAAAAGTGCAAAACAATATTTGTGATAAATATGGCTGATCCAGGAATAATATTCAGAATATATATAGAATTCCAGAAGTAAATTAGAAAAGGGCAAGTTAACCTAATAAAAAATAGCCAAAAGAGTTGTATATCCTTATAGGAATGGATATTCAAAGGCAAACAGACATGTAGAAAAGTGCTCAACCTCATTATCAGGGAAATGCAAATTAAAAGTACAGGAGATATTTAAACACATGGACCAGATGATCAAGATTAAAAAAAATAGTGCCAATACCTAGTGTTGGAGAAGATACAGAGAAACTGATGGGAGTAAAATCACTTTGTTCTATGATATCTCTTGAAGGTGGTATATATATAGATATTATGTAGTGCATGTATATATTTATATATTATATATACTGTATATAATACATAATATATAAATATAGACACTATATATTATATAGTTCATAATATATAAAATGAACCTGTAATTTCATCTTTAAACCCAACAAATGCATACATACACACATTCATCAAAAGTCCTATACAAATATATCCTTAATTAAATTTTTCACAGTTGCAATAACTGGGCATGTTCAAATATTGATTATCAGTAGAATGGATGAAAAATTGTAATATAATCATACAATGGAAGACAAGGCAAAATGATGGATAGTCTCACAAACATTAAGCAAAATAAGTTACACACCTGAAAGTACAATCTACATGAAACTTTTATATTCAGATTAAAATGAAGCAAAATGAATCTCTAGATGATGAGAACACAGGGCAATTCAGACTCAGTGGGGGAGGAATTGAATGGTGCATTAGGAGATCTCCTGCTTTCTATCAATGCTCCCTTCTTGATCTATCTGCAGGTTATGTGAGTGTATGCACTTTTTGAAAACTTATCAAGCTGTGTGTTAAAGACTTGTATTCTTTCTTGCAACATATTAATAGCCCATGAAACCATCCTAGGACATGACCACCATTTTTAATGGAATGCTGCTTTTGTTTTACTGTATATTTTAATGAAATGGATGTACGTAAGTATTGCTTAAAAAAATAAGAATACTTTACAAAAATTTATGTTTTTCCTACTTAGAACACAGACATATATGACAGCCCCTAAAATACACAGCAGGGTAAATTTCAGACATCTTGTCACACATAGAGCCATGCTGTCACTCTATGTGGAGTGGAGGAAGTTAGGAGGCTGAGAAAAACAGCCTCAAGTTGCCAGTTTTTTCTGTAGAGATTGTTTATCATGTTATTAATTTTCCTCTTTGTTAAGGACAAGAGAGTTATTTTTGTATATAGTTTTAGGAGACGAGCAAGAAAAGTTGCTCATTCCCTTTCCATTGCTTTCTAGAAAATTGAACCTTTAATTTGCATTTATCTGAGTCAATAGATTTCCTGATTTCTTTTACTATTGCCACAGTAGGAAATGCATTTTATATCATGATTCAATATACAAACACACACGTTAATTTGAAGCATTCACTTTACTAAATACTAGCATTACTTTGTGCAATGCCCTTTGATAATTTCTAGTCTATTCTGTCCTAGTCTTCACATCCTATTCCATTACAAATAGTGGTCACTGACTAAAATGGTTTCATGGGTCATTAATGTGTTGCGACCAAGTTTGAACAATATTGTCTTTGAGAGATACTGGCAAGTATGAGGCCCTCAGCAGATAGTTACGGAATGAATAAAGGTATATATTTTGTATATTAGCCTAATTTCCAGTTCACTACCATACTTGTTCTCCTTTGCCTACTTGCCTTCCCCTCTGCCCCCCCATTTATGTTTAATTTGGTTAGTGTATGTATCCTTATAAGTTGTCAAAATCTTTTCCAGAACAAGTCCTTAAAAAATGCTTCCAAAGTTACTCAGTATTCAGTCAAGGCAGAGCCAGGAGAAAAATTTCTTTCCAAATGGCCAGTCACACTTCCTGCCACTGGAAGCTCCGTACCTATAAGAGAGACACTTCCTGTCTGCCCACCGTAATGATGTCGACAGCACCAGTGCACACCGGAGCAGAGCAGGTGGTGATTGTGCCTCAGTTACAGGATCTCATCTCTACCCTTACAGGGAGCCATATATATTCTTATTTTTCATGAAATTCTCTTACATTTCTGACAGCTGGGAGAGAGGGCGCCAGCTCATTCTGAGAAACAAAAAGACACTTTTTGAAAGAGGAACAAAGTGTTCTGCAATTGACAATGAAGAATGGTGTGAGCATCTATGTGCATCGCTGTGATAAAGGAGTTCTGGGTTTTGAGTTTCCTTTATCTTTCTTTTCATGGTGTAAAGTCTTTCTCAGGTCATTGAAATTGTTTTTGCAGAAGAGCTAGCAAACATGTTGGAAGGAACTAGACCAGACACATTATCTTTCTAGCACAGAACACATTTCACTTTAAAACTTTTATTTTAAAGGCTGTCCTGTCAACTAAGTTTCCTTACTAAATCTTGTGAGGACAAGATTGTGGTTTAAAGGAGTGATGTAAAGGTGACTGATCATTCCTTTGACAGAAAGGGTTAGGATCCTGAACTTTGTTTCTGCTTTAGCTCCAAGAGAGCGCAGAAGCTCTAAGGAAATAACCAAAAATGCACAGCAAGATTTACATGCAGAGACATGTAAAAAGTATTTGCCTTAATAGTGTGAAATAAGAAGCACCCTATAAATACCAAACTGTATTCTTTTTTTTCTTCAACATTTCCATTATAGGCAGGGATAGCTTTAACAACTAGATAAATAAAAGCTATTGAAATAATCTAATAATGCATTTCTTCATGAATTCTAGTTTATTCATTCATCGATTCATGAATATCTAGAAACTCCATTTTCTCTTTTATGACAACTGCAGTAGGCAATTTTTTAACCTCTCAAGGAGAACAGAAAAATTGGATGCATCAGTGAATATGCAAAGTAAAAGTAAATATGTGGTCTCTTATCCTCTGGACATATATGCATAAAGGGAAATCTCATTAAAAAACAGCTTAAAAATCCAAGTTGGGCCTCCCTAGTGGCGCAGCGGTTGAGTGCTGGGCTGCGAAGCTGCCCCGCAGCCTCTGCAGCGCCAGTTCCATCCCCAGCCTCCAGCGAGGGTCCCACATGGCGCGCAGACCTCTCCTGCCATGCCCGCTGCTCCCCTCAGCAGTGTATTTCGTCAGTCTTTCTGTTCTGTTCCCCACTCTGGCTCTGGTGAATTCTCTCACCCTCCCGCGCTTCTGACTGTACCCAGTGCTTGTATAAATAAATAAATAAAAAAAATCCAACTCATATATATATTTTCACGCGGGTTGTGTGTACTAATTTTAAATTGTATTTTATAAATAACCTTAAAAGTTTGGATGGCCTTGCTGAAAGCCCATTTGTTAATGCACATTTACACACCATCAAGACTTCCCCTGGCCACTTTCCCAATCCTACTGCAACTAATGTCATAGGTAAAAGAGAGCAATAATCTTTTTTTTTTTTTTAAAGGCTACATAGTTTTTTTTTTTTTTTTAAGATTTATTTATTTATTTATACAAGCACTGGGTACAGTCAGAAGCATGAGAGGGTGAGAGAATTCACCAGAGCCAGAGCGGGGAGCAGAGCAGGCAGAAGGACCGAAGTACATTGCTGAGGGGAGCAGCGGGCGGCAGGAGAGGTCTGCGCGCCTTGTGGGACCCTCCCCGGAGGCCGGGGATTGAACCGGCACTGCAGAGGCTGCGGGCAGCTTTGCAACCCAGCGCTCAACCGCTGCGCCACCGGGGAGGCCCGAGAGCAATAATCTTTATAGCTATCTGAAAAGGAAATGAATGCATTAAAAAAATAAGACTGCCATATTTGAGCTAGGACCACAGGATTATCACAATTTAGCAGGCACAGCAGTACACATGCTAAAGCATCTTCATTTTCCATGAGGCTTCTAATAATTTTGACACTTTCCTGATTTATACCAGTCAGTTTTCTATACCACCAAATGTCCATCTGTACTGACAGACGCAGGGAGGAAAAGACAGGTTAATTTGTACTGTCATTTACTTATCTGACGTTATGTATTTGACAGATAATTTGCTATGGTAAAAAAGAAAAAAAAAAACTCCAATAAAACTTGTTACTAGCAAGCCACTTAGTCAATTAGGAAGTTTGCCTTTCCATCTCTTCATTTAAATAAAACACCATGTAATGAAGGCAGTCCACATAACAATTTGTATTCAAGGAGATTATGGTAACAGAGCCACTTCAGCTTCTTGCTAAGTTCTGCTAAATTTTTTTTTTACATCTTCTCAGTAAGGTGGACAGGTACTCCACCCACAATATCGCAGGCTTATGTCTTGCCCTTAATTAAAATTTCTAAATAAAGAGTTTTACAGGAACTTCAGATGCTATTGCAAATTGGTTAGAAACACATTTTCTTTGGAAAAACAGGTGGAGCACCAGGAAGCTACTCTTGGGGTTTTCTTTCTATAATAGGAAGGTAAACAGTTTCAAATTCTTAGAACATTCTCCAGTCCTTAGTGCTAAGACTTTTGCTGCTGATTGTGGAACTGACATTTGGGGCACTGAGAGCACCCGAGGTTGGGAGGAGAGGAACTGGAATGGAAGTGGAGAGGGACCCAAAAATGTGTTCTGCCTGGGCTTCTGCTCTTGAAAAAAGGATTGCAGAGTCATAAGAGAAGGAAGCCAAAAGTCCAGGTTAAAGATTTTGGTTTCTAAACAAGATTACAAATCCCCTACAGCTCTGAAGACCTTCTTGTCCATTCACCCTCTGATGTCCCCACCCTAGTAGCTCCAAACCTGTTGTAGAAGCTCTGATTGGTTATCAGAGATTCTTGAAGGAGAAGATCATAGAAAACTCCAGACCTAAGGGTGAAGGATTTCTCCATGAGTCCACACTGATATAAGCAAATATTTAAGTAAATAAATAGGAGAGAGGAGAAAGTTCTTCCTCAGAGTAGATCAACCAAGAAGAAAGTAGCCACTTTCACATGTAAAACTTGGTAGACAGCATCTTAACTAAATGATCAAAACTAACATCCCCAGCAGTGGGATAAAGTGACACTATGTTTCCTGATATGATGCACTGAGGACATGGACTGCTAGTGTGCTCTTCCTTTCAAAAATGCATCAGCTGAATAAAATACTGAGGACATATCAGAAATGCAAACAGAGAGACACAAAATAATTGGCTTGTCCTCCCCGAATATCATGGTGGAGAAACATAAAGCAAGGCTGGGGAACTGTTTCAGAATAAAGGAGACAAGAGACAGGACAACCAAACACGACATATCACGAATGGATCCTAATAGGGAAAATTTTGTGATCACTGATATTATTGGACAAGTGACAAAATTTGAATACAGAATGTCCACTAGATAGTATCATATCAATGCTGAACTTCCTGGGATCGATAACCATACTGTAATTGTGTAAGAATAGTCCTTGTTCTTAGGAAGCAAGTGCTGAAGCATTCAAGAGCAAAGGGCAAAAAGGACATCAAGGTGAATAACAGAGATTTAATGGAACAGAAACACCATTCTCTCAACCATGGTGCTTCTAAGATGCTGCAATGTTAAACCACCACTTGAGATAGCTCTCTTGGTACTGAGCATATCTTCTATTTTGTGTGCTTGTTTACCATCTTATTTATACAAGTCCTTTGTCTCCAACTTGAATATATTTTATGGACTAGCTCTCTTTCCAGGATAGTTTTCTACATCCAGTATGCAATAGGTAAACATTTGCTGCTGTCAATGTTGTTGCAAATGGTGCTTTAATTGGTCTGCTGTAGGGCTTGGGCATTGGTATTTTTGAGAAAAGACTTCATGTGATTCTATTGTGCAGTCAAGGTTGAACACCACTGGGTTGTTGCCTACATCTCCAGCTGATGGTTGCTATGGAGAGATTTGGGTGGAGGAGTGCCAAATGTTCTGATTTCTGAAGAAAAACCTTAAAACTCAGATTTTTATAATACATGTTGTCAACAAAGTTAGATATTTTAAAAGGCTGTGTGCAAGTAAAGGAAACTAGATCTGCAGCCTGTGTGTGTGTGTTTGTGTGTGTGTGTGTGTGTGTACCCATTAAAGGATATAGGAAGTTCAACAGATTTAAGGTCATTCACTTGGGGGTCTGTGACTCACATGATGTCTGATTACTATAAATGCCACCACTACTGCTACCTTGAGAAACATGCCATGATCATTGCATGACCATCCTGGATTTGAAAAAGAGTCTTTGCATCATTTCTGTCGACATATATATAATACACAGCACAAATTAGAGACTGTCCAGTCTCAGAGAACAATAACCTGTAAGCAATTTTGTGTTGTATGTAGTGCCAAGATGTGCCAACAGGACTAGGGAACACGAACACTGAGAAGGGGCAAGAAGCATTTTGAGGTTCTGAAGAGAAAGGCATAGGTTAAGAATAAAGTACTGTCATGATTTTCACCCATGTCTCAGCACCGTTTAGTGATGAGTTAACACTATGAAAAGGTAACCCAAGAAGAAAAGCTAAGACCAGAAACAAACATGTGCAAAAGAGATGTTAGGGCCAGCAAAGTTTTCCATCTGGTTTCTGCACCATAATTCCTGCTTATGTCTGAACTTGTTTGTCGGGCCTAATAAACAGTAAGGAGAAAGCTACAGTGCCGAAGTGAAAGGACTGAGGACTTGGGTCACATAGCTGAAGATGTGTTGAATGGCAGGCCCATGGTGTGAAATTTGCTGACATCAGTTCGTCTTCTTGATTTAACTTGGGTGCAAGATGATAGAAGTCCCCAAATATAACATGGCACACATCTTGCCATGTGGCTCATGGTGATTAAAGAAACAGAATGTCAACGTCAAAATAAATAGTGATGATGATGATAGCACCATCAATAATAGAAGTTATCAATTATCCAATGTGCATGGTGGGGCAGGTGCTAGGCTAAACACGTTATGTGTTATTCTCAATACACTGTTTCTTTTAAAAAGGAAGTCATATTTTGCTAACCTCTCCTTAAAAACTTCAATGGTTCCCACTACTCAGTGTAAGAGACAAAGTCGCTTCCATAACCTGCAAAACCCTACATCCATCTGCTGTCCACTTCCCTCCCTTACTCATTATCTCCCGAACAACCCCTCTAGTCTTAAGAAATTTCTGCAGCTCCTCAAACATGAAGTTTTTGCTCTATGGCTCCTAGGCTGGAATCTCTTTTCTCCCGATAAATATGACAATCATTCCTGTCAGTGAGCCCATCTTGGACTAATCAGTTTGAAATTGCATCTCCCTACTTCTACTGTACATACTTCCCCTTCCCTATTACACTCTCCACAGCACTTACACTTTTCTAACATTCAACATTTTACTTATTGATTTTTTTATTGTTTCACAACCACTAGATTATGAGCTTCATGAAAGCAGAGGTTTCTTCTAATTTTTTCATTATAGTATTCCCAGTGCCTAGAAAAATGCCAGGTACATAGCTGGCACTCAATACATATTTTTAGGATAAAAAGATGAATGAATTTAATTCTCCACAACTATCCCAAAATATAAGCACTGCAATTTTCCTGGTTTAACTAAGCCAGAGTATGAAGCTTGAAAGTTGCATTCACCCAAGATCATGAATGAGGAACTACCAGGGTAAACACAGACCTCAGACCATTTGACACCAAAGCTCATAACAATTTATGATCCACTCTGTTGCCATTTTAACACTTTTGGATATTTCTAGGGAAATGATAGAAATAATAATTAAAATCTGGAAGTTATGTTGATGTATAATGATGTATATCATAAACCTGCATGATGTTAAATGTAATGCTATTTCAGTAAAAACATGTATATGTAAATCTGCAAGTGGAGCTGTTGGGTGCAGTTGGGAATAGGGCAATGACTGGAGCCAAGAAGAAAGTCAACAAAACTCCAAAGTTAATGGTTTTTGTTTCTTGTACTTAGGATAATTCTTAATTTTTAGGGCAGCTGGTACCATTTCTTGGATGATCATTTGTTGAATAGATGAACCTTTTGAAGTATTATGGTGATGAGAAATAAATCAAGGCTTAGCAAATCATACTTCTTTGGGGTGAATAAGTGAAGCGGCGCTTTGGACCTTAAATTTCTTAAGAATTTCATACAGCTGTGGAATTTTAAGAGTCCAAAGATACTGTGGTTTTGGAAACATATCCTCAGGACTTTTAAAGGTTTCTGTAGAGAGCACATTAACTGTTTATAGATCAGTCTAACATTACCTCATCCAAGAATAAATTGAATAAAATTCAACTCATGCCAAACACAGGATGCCTGAGCTGCTAAAGGTGTCTGAAGCCTTGGGGGCACTTGGTAAATATTAAGCAATCTACTTGGGCCTCAATTTTCAGTGGCTCAATGTGCCTAAGCCATTATGGTGTTTGGCCAAATTGAAAAGTGAAATTCAAGGAAAAGAAGATTAAAACACTTTCTCTGGACAAAAAAGAAAACAAAATAAAGGTAAAATAAAAGGCACATTTCCAAACACCTTTTGAAAAGGATGTTTTGATTGTTTTGAAAAGAGAACATCTTGTGACAACTTAGTGATGAAACTGATGGATGTTTCTTAAGTCATTAATGAAATTTAAACAATAAAATTTATATACAATAATATACATAGATCCTATTAAACAATTTGAGGTGATTTTCCATTCCTTCCATAAGTCCCTAATTGTCTACTTTATTAGTAGATGGAGGCAGGGACGCAACACAGGGTTCAATCTATGTATCCAGAATGATGGCTTGGATTGCGAACACAAAAATTCAATTCAAGTCTTGTTGAAGCAAAACAGATATTGGGTTCAATAATAAACACCTTGTACTCTTAATGCAAGTGCTTATTTATTTAGGGTTATTTGACAAGTCTTAAAAGTTTTAAAAGCATATGGTGGTAGAAAAAATAAGCCAGGGAGATGGAGGGAAACTTTGGAAATGGCAGCTAAGTAGTATGAGTAAAATGTGAACAGAAAGATATCCTCAATCATTTGATGTATCATTGCTGTGATGACTTGATTGTGTCTGCCTAAGCAAGGTAATATAGTGGTTCAACTGGAAGGAAATCACCTTTTCTGAATGCCTGCTATGTTTTGGGCACTTCACATATTAATAACAATGACTAATATTCCATAAAAGCCTTCAAGATAGAACTTGTCATATATAATTTCTAATCTTATGAAGTTGATGTTTTTCTCATTTTACAGATGGGAAAACTGAGAATTTAAAAGGCTGTTAACTTGTTCCACATTACTTATTAAGGAAATCACTATTCAAACCTATTTCTGATTTTAAAGTCCCACATCTTTCTGTTTTGTCACATGCCTGAAAACAAGACATAATAATTCGATGTGACTTATAAAGGACTATTCATAGGGTTGACATGAACAATTAGAAAGATGAAAATAAACAAATAAGATAAATTAACCACCTTTTTGGAAAAACAATTGAGAATAGTTGAAAAACTCTCTTTGGGGAGGTATTTTTAAATATTTTTTAAAAAACTGTATTCCCTCACAGAACCAACAAAAAAGCAAATTACATTTCAGTAAGATAATTGCTTGTAAGTATGTATATATGACTGTGTATAAACATCCAAATCTTCCATTACTAGAATACCCATTTTTCTCTAATTTTATCACTCTAGTTTTCAGATACGTAATATGTAAGATGTGAAGGATTCTCCATCTCCTGAATGTTAGAAGTAAATCACCTCATTTAAAAACATATTTCTAGACATATCTCTAAAGAAGATATACAGATGTCCAAAAGATTCATGAGAAGACAGTTTTCATCTCTTATTCTTATGGAAATACAAATCAAAACAACAGTGAGACATCACCTACCACCTGTAAGAATGGCTTTTATCCAAAATAAAAGAAACAACAGGTGTTGAAGAGGATGTGGAGAGAAGGGAAACTTGCACACAGCTGGTAGAGAAGTGAATTGGTGTGGCCATTATGGAAAACAGTATGGAGGTTCTCCCAATAATTAAAAACAGAAATTCTATACTATCATATAAAACTACTTCGGAGTATTTACCTGAAGAATACAAAACACTAATTCAAAAAGATTAGGAACTGGCAGAGGGCAGAATGGGCATTCTCCCTGCTCATGTTTAGAAGCTATTCCAATAATATCCCATGCTCACTGGAATATTATTTACAATAGCCAATGGTTGGAAACAACCAAAGTGCATACTGACAGATGATTGGCTCAAGAAAATGTGGCATAAACACATGGTGGACTGCTACACAGTTATAAAAAAAGATGAAATATTACCATTTGCAACAAAAGAGCTACAGTGAATTATTGTTAGTGAAATAAGTCATATGAAGAAAGGCAAACAGTATGATTTCACTCGTATGTGGTACATAAAGATGCAAAATAATGAACTAAACCAAACAATAAATAAGCTTTGAGACTCTAAGATCCAATTATTGTTTAAGGGTGATGGGGAGTGGGTAAATTGGGTGAAAGGGGTCAATTATATGGTGAAGAATAAACTAAAAGAATCAACTTTTAGTAGTAAACTTATAGTATATACAGATGTTGATTTATATATGATGTATACCCAAAGCTTATATAATCTTATAATATTACTTGAATAAAAAAATTTAAAAGGAAAAATCATATTTCCAAGCCCTGTGTTTATAAGAAAAGCCACTTGCCTGCCATATTTATTAGTCTGACTTTTCTTTTTTTAATTGCCTTCTTCACCAAGAGTTACTTGAAAGCATGCATCATTCCAGTAAAGAGTGATTGGATCAAGTTCACCACCCTCTGTGAACTTGGAGGTACTCAAGAGGGTGCAGGAACAGGCAGAGGGCAGAACAGGCAGTCCTTCTGCCCATGCTTGGAACCTGACAGACTGCAGAGAGGAAATGATGAATGGTGCAGAGGATCCAGCCAACTTTGTGTCACCAGTCTTTATAAAAACAAATAAACTAAAGCTTTTAACCAACTAGAACTGCTTAAAGAACTTTAATAACATGGCAGTTGTATAAGGTCCTTGGGCAGTTTAATATTTAGGCTGTAGATAGGACAACTTTGTATGGAGAAAATCCATTGTCATTATTATAAAGTGGATTTTAGTTTGGGAATAACAAACAATTGTAAACATGGATAGTCTTTATCAGCTAGAAAGATTTTAACCCCCAACAATAAGTATTGAAGAGGATATGGAGAAAAAACAACTCATTATACTGTTGTTGGGAATGTGAACTTAGGCCACCATTATGGAAAACAATCTGGATTTACCTTAAAAACTAAAATGGAGGGCCTCCCCTGGTGGCACAGTGGTTGAGCACTGGGCTGGGAAGCTGCCCGCAGCCTCTTCAGCGCTGGTTCGATCCCCAGCCGCCAGTGAGGGTCCCACATGGAGCTCAGACCTTTCCTGCCACGCCCGCTGCTCCCCTCAGCTGTGTATTTCGTCAGTCTGTCTGTTCTACTCCCTGCTCTGGCTCTGGTGAATTCTCTCACCCTCCCGCGCTTCTGACTATACCCAGTGCTTGTGTAAATAAATAAATCAATCTTAAAAAAAAAAAAAAGTTGCTAAAAAAAAAAAAAAACTAAAATGGAAATAGCATACAACAAGCAATCCTGTTCTTGGGCATATATCCACAGAATATGAAACAATTAACAAAAAACACATATTCCACAGTTATCACAGCAGCATTATTTATAATAGCTAGGATATGGAAACAGCCTAAATACTACCCATGGAAGATTGGAACAAATGTGGCATATATACACCATGGAGTATTATATTGCTCTGAGAAAGAATGAAATGCAGCCATTTCAAACAAAATGGAGGGAATTTGATAGAATTATGTGCAACAATGTAAGATAATGATAAAAACAAATACTGGCCTTTACATAGCAGACAATTCAGTATTGTAAAAACACTTTAAAAAATCAATGGGCATTAATAAACATCCTTTAAGAACCTTGAAGTTAGGAGGGGTGAGGGAGGCAAAGGGACAAGGGGACATATGGGATGGTGTGGAAAAAAAAATGATAAAGTATCCTACTCACTGGAACTAATACATATAGATATAGATAATATGTACATTATACATATAATGTAATATGTACATTATATATAATATATAAAACAAAAGTTCATAAATGATAGATTGGAAATATAATAAAAGTTACTTTCTTATGAGTAATTCTACCTAAATAACTGAGTCAATTTAAGATACTAAAAAAAATAATTTTATTTTCTTAGTAAACTTAATTTTATATAAAATTAAATGCTTAAATATCTCAAGGTACAATTACTTTACAGAAGTTTCATCCAATAACACAACTTGTACTTCTTATACCTTCTATTCCTTCCTTAGTGATTATTTTATATGACTTCTAAAAGTTTATGAGAAATGCAAATTTATTTAGAGTACATTTTTCTCCTAACCCACTCCCCATCACCCTTATATTGGCAAAGCACTATAAAAATTTTCAAGTATTTTTGTCACATTTAAGCAAACAGAAAGAAGTAAATTCTAATGAGGAGTGTTTAGATCTCAACTACATTTATAGACTAAAGACCTATGTAATGCATTTGGAAGGTTAGAATTACTTGTTTACTTGGCTATTTCCATTCTGAATCAGTTGGGCTAGTTATATACAATATTTGCATATTGAAGCCCATTACTTCCTTAAAGTAAGATGTGACTGATAAGTATAGATATTCTTAAAATTGAAAAAAATATTTGAAATTGGAACTGTTTTTGGAAAACAAATCATATAATTACCATATCTACAGAGTCTAATTCTAATCCAGATGTTTCAGTCAATGCAGAGATCAGCCCCTAAAGACAGCTGTATCTGGTCTCAGTTTTTGGCAGTAGATACTACACAGTGTGTCAATAGGACACAGCCATTAACCACATTTGTGGCAAAGCTGACTCAGTCTGTATAGAACAAGCATTATCTATTTGCCTTAATTCTAGTCCTTATCTTACCTGCTGGTTTCTAGGACAGGAGTGCCAATCTACATCAGAGCTGTGTGAGGTGGGGCAAGTAAACACTTCACCTTTACCCTTGGACTTGGGAAAATGATGACCAAGTGGCAGTAATAGTAGGACCAAGAGGCCAAGAACAACTTGTGCTGCTGGCTACATTCACCCATGTCTTTGCTAGAGTCTCTCTACTTTCCGGAAGCACTGTCCTATGATTGCTCTAAAGACCCAGAGATAAAGTTAACTGAGTTGTCTTTCATCAGGTTGTTGGTTTCAGATCCATTTCCCCTCCTTAAATTATACCCCCTTTTAAAATAATGTCAGCCAATATTTACAGAATGGATGACACAGCCATAATTCCTTAGATGAATGTGTACTGAGCATAAACTGCTTGCCAGGAGCAGAGCTGGGAGCTAAGGCTATAAAGCTGATAGAGATGGCAGAGTTCTCACTTTCAAAGAACTTTCAGCTTATTGGGAGGGAAGACATGGAACCATTCCAGAACAATTAGAAGGGGTAACATAGAGATCAGTAAAGATGTTGGAGAGGAAATGAACATTTGCCTATGGAAAGAGATGAGGGAGCCTCACCAGTCAGAGTGGTGGCTGAAGACTTGGCCAACTCAGAGAAAGGAATGGTTGAAAGCACTTTCATGTATAAACAAAGATCAATTGCTCTTTAGGTTGGAAACTGCCGCCAAGGGTGGAGACCCTGTGGTTTTGATAAACCACACTGAGATTAACAGATTAGCAGGGATGTGAAATAACCATCCTTGAATTTATTTGCTCACAGGGTACACACCATCATTCAGGCTGGATATGCAGTGTAGAAGGCTAGCTTTCCGGATGAGCTCATACTGGCCAGGTTCAAGTTCAGCTTTGTCATTTAGAGCTAAGAGAGAGTGGACAAGTTGCTTGATTACCTGTTTCCTCACCTGTGATGGGAAGGACAGGTCAGATAGCAGGCTTTAAAGATTTCCACTTTTGTTGGATATTTTGAAGGAGTTCTCAGAGCAATACTACTAGATTATAACAAGCAAAGTGCTTCAAGTTCTGCTGGGCTTATAGGAAATCTTTTTTTTTTTAAATAATAAATTTTATTTTTATATTCCCCCATACAATTGCAAACCCCCCATTCTGACCCCAATCCCTCCCCTCCCGCCCCCCACCCCCCAAAAAGTGTCTCTGGTTCATAGTTTTTTGTTGATTTTGATTTTCACTTTCTTATAGTTATTCATTTTCCTGGTCCCTTATTTAAGTTTTCTAGATTCCTGTTATGAGTGAGACCATCCGGTATTTTTCTTTTTCTTTTTGGCTTATTTCGCTGAGCATGATCCCTTCCAGCGCCATCCATGTTGCTGCAAATTGCATGTGTTTATCTTTTTTGAATGCTGAGTAATATTCCATGGTGTATATGTACCACATCTTCTTGATCCAGTCATCTATTTTTGGGCATTTGGGCTGTTTCCAAAGCTTAGCTATTGTAAATAGTGCTGCTATAAACATAGGGGTGCAGGTGCTCTTTGGAATTGATGTTTCTGTGTCCTTTGGGTATATACCTAGGAGTGGAATTGCTGGATCATATGGAAGCTCTATGTTTAGTAGGTCCAGAAATCTCCACACAGCTCTCCATAGTGGTTGGACCAGTTTGCACTCCCACCAACAGTGTAGAAGAGTTCCTTTTTCTCCACAACCTCGCCAACATTTGCTGTTGCTAGTTTTTTTAATATGTGCCATTCTCACTGGTGTAAGATGGTATCTCATGGTAGTTTTGATTTGCATTTCCCTGATTACAAGTGATGTTGAACATTTTTTCATATGTCTGTTGGCCATTTGCAAGGAAATCTTTTTTTTTAATAGAAATTTTCATCTGCAATTTTTTTTTTGCCATACGTACTTTTTTATTTTTTTATTTTATATATTTCTTACATCATTTTTCATTTTTGCACAATATATGCATTTTCATCTTGGTTATAGTCCCCATACAATTCCCACCACCCTTGTTTTGATCCTACTCCCTTCTCTCCCCCCTGTAGTGTGTCCCTGGTTTACAGTTGCTTGTTGATTTTGATTTTTACTTTATTATAAAGGAAATCTTAAAGGGAGATGATGAACTAAAACTAGAAGAGTAAGTGGCATGCAAATGAATAAACTGTAATTGCCTTGTGGCCAAATGCTGAAGTAGGCCTGGGATCAGAAGCATAAACCTTAGGACCCCTACAAATGGGAGAGTTAGACACGAGACCTACTTTAAGCCAAAATCCTTAAAGGGACAAGAATGGCCCCAGGTTAGTACAAAAATAGGTGAAGAGTTAGAGTTGGTCTGTAGTCCTAGTTTTGTGATCCCTGAAGTAAGATAATAACAACATTTAACATATAAGACAGCTTGATGATTTATAAAATCTTCCCACTATATCACATAATTTGATAATATATCCCCTAACCTAAGTCAAAAGCAGAAGAGCCTTTATTTATTCTTTTGGACATAAAGTATCACTGATAAGACATGAGGTACCAAATTTAAGTTAGGTATCAACTAAAGAAGATTAGACACAATGCTATCACTTCATAGAGGGAGGAGAGAAGATCAAGGAAAAGTTGGAAACCTCCTTTCCGTTGTCACGACCCACATCAACTGACCCAACCACAAAAATGAAATAGATGAAGCCTAGCAGTATCTTGTTTCCTTTGCTCCATGTATGCATGTCCTTTACTACGAAAGCCAATAAAACTGTGACTGAATACATTGCTGATGGCCACCTTGCTTATACAGCTTCCCCAGCAATCTCCAAAAAGAACAGAAAATTCACAAATACCTGGACTCATAATACATAAGCACGTTCCCACCTTTTATGTGCAAGAAAGACTTCACTCAACTAGGCAGGATTTACACAGCATTTTAGATCTACCCGGACTATAGTTCAGAAGTTTCCTGGTTTAACCATTGCAAAGCACCGTTCAGTCCATTGATATACTATCTTTTAGCCAAAGATCTATGACCTTTTGCACTTGTCTGAACATGCCCATTTTACACAGAGGAGAGGTGAAAGTTAATAAAATCAAAGAACATGCTCGAAGTCACATAGTACATTAGATTTGAACTGAATCATGATAGGGGGCTTCACTACCATACTGGAATGCCTCATCTATCACTGAAAAATGTGACAGGAAGTTCAGGACATCCCACAAAAGCAATATTATGGGATATCAGAAGCAGGAATACTGTGGGCCAACATAGATTCTACAACGTCTGTTTTTGCTGTGGTTCTCAGACTGTTCTCCATGAAACCCCAAGGAGCTTGTCCTTGGGGACAGAGAAAGGGGGTAAGGCCCTGTGGGCAAGACTTTGGACTTTTCCATCCAAACATGAATTATATATTGGGTGTCAGATTAAGATTTCTTTTGAAGAAAGGCTCTATGTCTTTTTAAAAAAACTGGAAAATCCCAGGAAAGACCAAAGTCTAAGCTGTTAATTTTCAAACAGTTTTGAACCACTTTAAACTGTTAATTTTCAAAAGTTTCCTTGATGTGATATATTGGCTCTTGCAAACCAAAAGATGCCTCTGGCTTTTCTCTCCACATGATCTGGTGAGATAATACATGTGCAAAAGAATGAAGTGTCTGCAAATTAAAGTCAACACAGGTCCTTAAGTCCACACCTGATGCTTTCTGACAGCAAATGTTATATTGCAACCTCACTGGATATTTTTCTACAATATCTCCCAACAGCCTAGGCTCTTGAGGTCTTCAGCTGGAAGCCGTGACTCCCTGTTGCCTGAAGTGGTGCACAGAGGCAGCTGCTCTTCCCACACTTGCTGAGGGACATGAGTACAAGCAACACAGACATCTGACAAGCCTTCTTTACAAACAGACAAGGCAGCTGGGCATAACAGTAAACAACCCACAGGTTTTCAGACCTACAAGCATGTAGTCATGCTATAATGCATTTCAGATGGAAAATCAAAGAAACAAAGGCAAATGTCTTCTCAACTTGTCAAAATAATTCAACTATTTCAAGCAGAAAAAGGAAACCTGGGGCATACCTGATCAAAGGCATAGATTTCATTTGCACTTACATGAAATAAGGTCATAAGAACAAATATTACATACTAAATATTTTCTGAGACATTCTAAGATTATACAGTAGACCCATATTGAAACATTTTTAAAACAAACATTCATCCTGAAATTACAGTGGAAAATTACATAGGAAAAGAATACATATAGATTGTTTGTTTCTATTATGGTTTAAAGTATTTAAGTATATGTATGTGTTTGTAAAGTATTTAAATATATGTTTATATGTGAATCTCTATAATGATCACTTTAAGATTAAAAAATATTGCATAAATTTCTTACTGGAATACTAAGTTGTTAATAGTGAAATAGTCCTCAGATTTAAAAGGCAATTAAAAATTAAACAAATCTCAAAATCATGTAAAGTGACTGTGAGTGAACATATTTGTGGGAGCCAGGCCTGAACACTATACGTATTAAGATGAGGGTTCTAGAACATAAAGTGTACACAGATAGAAATGAAAAGTATTGTGAGGCTGAAACTAAGTTTTAGTTTATCAAGGTGTCCCTCTTTTACTTTTTTCCAAGATTATATATGCCAAGAATATATTTAAATCACGTTGGTTTCAAATGAATTTAACACACTGAAAATAGGTGTGTCTCTCTGAAAATCCAGAACACAGCAGTGATGGAAAATATTCCTTTTACCCTCAAAGCTTAAATTTCACCACACTTGCCAGGCATGTAAAAAGTTAATCTTTAGCAAAGCTAATGTGCTTAAAATAGTTAGCCTATTGTTCTCAACAAGTTATAAACCTGGATTATGAAACTGTTAAATACTAGAGATACACAAGTCAAATACAAAGATTCTTTGACTCACATATTCCTCCTCTGTTTTACTTTTCTTTTATAAAGGCTGAGATTTTATGACAGGGATTAATAAGAAAATAAAAGCAATGCAAACTTCTGTGAGGCAAAGCCAAATACAAAGAGATATACTTGAAAATGCCATTCACTGTCTTCCTTTTAAACAACAGTTTTGGATTTGCTTCCTTTGTCCTACTGAAACATTTCACATTCAAAGATTTTAATAATATTGTATTCGGCTATTCAGAAACATTTAAAAACTACTTCAATGAACATGTTTAAATATCAACTAATTCTAAATTTGTTTTGTGCCATATACTATTAATGATAGCAAATAAAGAGTATGGAAAAAATTCTGAATATTGTAATAAAAAACCTGAAAAACTGGCATTTTTACCCAATATTACAGTAAATTTCAAGCCCAGGGATGGTGAGATTTGGTGTGACTTTAACCCAGATTTTCGACTTCAAGTTCATTTCTCCACCTTTTACTTCAAAGTTGTTCCAACAAATGTCCACATTCCCATTTAAAAGAAGATATGGAGATAAATTATTATTAGAATATACAGAGATATAAACAAATTAGGAAAGGATTACTTGTTTTCACAAAGGATTCACCCCAGATTGTTTTCGGTTCCCATCACTTATTTAAAAGGGGCCTAAACTTGTCCTCAGATTTTAAAGGAAATATTTTCTGAATATGAGTAGCTTGCACAGAGAACTAAATTCAGTGAGTGATTAAATCTATTTGTGCTTTAGTTGCACCATCACAAAAAATGTTTAACATCTGGCTCTATTGGATAAATGGACATAAGCAACTACAAACATAGACAAAATACTTGAGGCAATAATTTCAGGCATTAGATAACAGCGATTACATGACTGTAATCTTTGAGAGGAGGGAAACACAGGAGGTGAATTCCATGTACACAGTGGCCTTCTGCCTACAGGCACATTTCAATCTGTAGCTCAGGAAAGTGGAGTCCAAACAGAGAACACTGAGGTGGAGGGAACTGAGAGCCAAGTGGAAGATATGGCGAGAATTTGTGGGACAGGGTATGGAAGAAGGAGCTACACAAAGAATTCTAGAAATCAGCACTTGGGGTTCCCTTGAGTCTTTGGCTGAACAGTAGGCAGAGTGTATGCAAAGCCTTAGTCAAAACTGCTATTCTGTAAGCAGAAAAGTTTCTGACAGTTACACAGCAAGGAGATATTGGGATTCTAAATAGCCAGAGACAAGAGACCTTGTTGGACACTCCCAAGATTCAATTAAGCCTTTATGGCAATGACACTTAAAAGAACTACTCTAGTTGTAGAGTATGAACCATTCAAAAGTTACCCCAAAACAATTCCTAACTTCAAGCTTCAAATAGCTCCAGCTCTTCTACCAGAAAATTAAATGCCTGCCAGACAAAAATGGATCCCATTCAAAAGGGAGATAACAACATCCAAAGTTTTAACATGATTACAACCACATTGCCCACCATGAAATTAAAAATCACTATACATTTGGTCTGATTGACATCTGAAGAGGACAGTTGCAGTTTTTGTCTGCCCAACATGTATTTCTCCTACTTTTAAAACACAAATTTATAGTAAGAGACCTTTACTTATGGTTTAATCAGGCCCTTCCATTCCTACCAACGCAAAGTGGCCAGAAGAGATCCAGTGTCTTTACTCTTGCATGCAGGGATAGGCATATCACCCAAGATGAGCCAGTGAAAGTCCTCTTTGGCACCTATACCCTAAAAATATGATCATTGAAACTAGTGTGATTTGAAAGAAGAGGTGTTGATTCCATTCTATCTGCTACATGAAGTGAGCCTGTTCAAGAGATGAAGACGTAGAGATGATCAATAAGGTCATTTGTGTCCTAGGAAGGAATTGTATCAAAAGATTTTTGCAAATCTGGTAGGGTGGGATTCAGTAGTATTCTAGTTCTAGATTATTAAGCAATAATGTTTTCTTTTAGTACATATATATATATATATTATATCATTGTTCACTTTTGTACGTTTGATTTCTCCTCTCAGATGTAGTCCCCATAAAATTCCCACTAATAATTCACCCGTGAACCATCACCAAAGTCCCTGGTGTTAAGCAATAATAATTTTAAAAGGGTCTTAAATGCTCAGGGTTGCATGTATCCTAGATTGTGACTCAGAGCATAACTTCCTATTTAGCGGGAGAGTCAACATTTGATAGCTGAAAATGAATATTCCTGGTTCCTTGTTAAAGAGCTGTATTGGGCAAATCACTTACCTTTCCTCCCCTATCTGGTCTCCTCTCTACCTTTTCTTGTAAACTGAGAAGGGAGACCTTTCATAGTTAGAAAATTTCAGGAGTCTGAAATAAAGGACTTTGGAAACAAAGTCTGGATAACCAGTTAATGCTAATTTATAAAAAAAAAAAAAGACCTGTTCAAGCTAACAAAGAGTATAGGATGAGAAACACAGGAATTTAGTTACAAAGTTTGAAGAAAAACTGACATATCCTCTCCCCAACCCGTGCCCTAATTTTCTGATTCCTAGACCAAATTTTCTCCTCGTAGCTTCCATATGATCCAGCAATTTCACTCCTCGGTATTTACCCAAAGGACACAGAAATATTAATTCAACAGGGCACCTGCACCCCTATGTTTATAGCAGCACTATTTACAATAGCTAAACTATGGAAACAACCCAAATGCCCCAAAATAGATGACTGGATCAAGAAGACGTGGTATATATACACAATGGAATATTACTCAGCAATCAAAAAAGAAAAATTCATGCAATTTGCAGCAACATGGATGGTGCTGGAAGGGATCATGCTCAGCAAAATAAGCCAGAAAGAAAAAGAAAAATACTGGATGGTTTCACTCATAGCATGAATTTAGAAAACCTAAATAAGGTACCAGGAAAAAGACTAATTATAATAAAGTAAAAATCAAAATCAACAAGTATCTATAAACCAGAGACACACTAAGGGGTGGGGGGAGTAGGATCAAAATAAGGGGGGTGGGAATTGTATAGGGAATATAACCAATGCATACATTGTATAAAAATGAAAAATGATGTAAAAATATATAAAATAAAAAACAAACAAAAAAACAAACAAAAAAATTTTCTCCTCGTGACAAGTTTGAATTAAACCAATTCTATCATCCAGTAACATGGGTTCAAGAAAAACTCAGTGTGAATGAGACACAGACTGAATCAGGCAAAGGGATTATTGCTTTTCTCCTAGTCCTGCTGTTTCTTAAAGATTTTAATTAACTCCCCTAAGACCTTCTACTTTCTAATATATAAAATCATACACAGTAATTTTGGGCCAATGTGAATATAAAGGAGAAATGACTATAGAAATATTCGGATAAATGTAGTAAAATTATATTGGATTGTCATCTACTCATTTGTTAGCATCTTCTGAAAGTCCCATAGTGAAGAAGCATTTGCTTTAGATGTAAAGGTAGCCCCTGAACTGACATATTTTAATGAAAGTTTAGTGGGAAATGTTTAGTGGGAAATTCCTATTGTATTTAAAAAGAAACAGTGCTACCTCTCTTTTAGTCTGTGATCAGGGAAAGGCTAGTTCTTAGAAAAATAAAAAGATGGAAATATAAGTAAAGATAAGGTCAAGCAATGTATTTAAAGTACAGAATCTATTTTTTGACCTGGTTGTCTATTAGTCTTCAAAGGTGGGGACAATGGTCGAGTATAATGGGCCCTGGAGCCTTTCCTCTCAAGAAGGGGAAGGGTTGAGAAAGGATTTCAAAGAGACATGAGGGAGGTATCCAGATAAGAAATACAGGAACAGAAGATTCTAAACTAAAAAACTGAACAAATGTGTATGATTTTTTTCTTATTGACAAATATACTATTGTAGGAAGCTCATTTTATTAATAAAAATTCACCATATCAATTTTAATTACATTTGTCTTTTTTATACATCTAGAAAAAAGAAGAGATAAACATAAAGAAGAATAATTGTCCCCAAACCTGGCAATCCAAATATAATTATGTTTATAAAACTAGGTATATTTTTTCCAGTCTTTTTTGTTTGTTTGTTTGAATGACAGAATCATTTGAAAGCATTTTTTAATCATCTTATTAAATTCTGATAATGACACTATGCAACAGGTATTGTGCCCACTTTATAGATGAGAGTCAAGTAGCCCTGCCTAACTCAAAAACCTGTGGTCCTGTGTATTTAAGCACTATACTGTCTTGGATATGTGTGAGTGTATTATATATATATTTATATAGATACATATATATTTATTATATATTTATATAGATATTTATATCTCTTTCTATATACACACATATAAACACAAGCATATATATATTTACATATGCACCTATGTGCTCATTTCTATATTTACATATTTTCCTAATTCTACCCTGTTAAAACTAATTATAGTATTTTGTAATTTTTATCTGTCACAACATATCAAGCAAAGTTTCCAATTAGGTCACAGATTGTCATAAACTTGGAGGTAAAAAAAAGACAACTGCTATTTATCAGGTATTGAGCTCTCAGACAGAACCACCTAGGGTATCAAAATCTCTAGAATGAAAGAAACCAAGAGAAATACCTAAAACTAGGAGAAATACCTGACTCAAGATCATTAAAGTAGAAAGTTGTTTTTTTTTTTTTTTTTGAGCTATTCCAGAATATATGTGAGTACTGACTTATTGTTTGTTTTGTCTGAGCCACTTTCTCCCTTGGAAGAGTGGAAGTATTAGACAGGTAATTCCAATTTAGCATGAGAATTCTGTGACAAATTGCCATAATTTAGAAAGATGACTCAGCAAGTATACTTGACATTTCTGCCCTACAGTGCTGAGCACAACCAAGCAAGACTTTATAAGTGTGATGTAGAACTCATATGCTTTATCATGCAGTTCTATGAGTGACAAATGAATTTGAATCCGCACTGATTCCTGCAACTCAATTGTCTACAATGACCTAATTCTTATTCTCCTTAAGCATATTATTTCCTAGTCCTGCCATGCCTCTTTTTTTTTCTTTTTAATCACTGTCACTACCATTATTATACCAGTTTCTCTGGCAAAAATAAAAAAAAAATGGACCCACTTTTTGCTATCACTTTTCACTCCTCACTCCTATCTAATGCATCACATTCTGTCAGCTATTTCTTTTTTAAAGATTTATTTATTTATTTATTTATTTATTTATTTATTTATTTATACAAGCACTGGGTACAATCAGAGCGCGGGAGGGTGACAGAATTCACCAGAGCCAGAACAGGGAGCAAAACAGGCAGACTGACGAAGTACACTGCTGAGGGGAGCAGCGGGCGTGGCAGGAGAGGTCTGCGCGCCATGTGGGACCCTTGCTGGTGGCCGGGGATCGAACTGGCACTGTGGAGGCTGAGGGCAGCTTCGTGGGCTGGTGCTCAACTGCTGCACCACCAGGGAGGCCCAGTTAGTTCTTTTTCACATTTTAGCATTGGTCCCTTCCTTTGCCTGACAATTACCTTAACCCTGGTCAAGATTCTTATGACCTAGGTCCCTATCAGCATAATTTCACTATAAGCAACATCAAGAAGGAAAGGAGTCATTATTAATAATCACTCTGGTACAACGAGTTTAATCCCGATTATCCTGGGCAACTGATTGTATGTTCACCTACTAATGGAAACTCCCAGCCATTTTTGCTCATTGTCCTTTAAATATATATATATATATATATATTTATTTATTTTTGCATGTAACAGAAATGGGGTGCAGGGCAGAGGCATGGAGGGAGGGGGGTAAGAGGATTCACTAGAGACAGAGTGGGGAGCAGGAAAGGTGGATCTATTGAAATACACTGCTGAGGGGGAGCAGAGGGTGAGACAGAAGTCTGCTGTGCCATAAGCGGTTAGCTCCTGTGGTTAGCTCCCTAGCCAGGGACAGAACTCAGGACATAGCAGTGATAGTGCTGAGACTTAACCCCTAGACTACCATGGAGGCCCCCCTCATACCACTGCCACATAATCACCCCTATACATAAAGTGCAAGCTTCTTACTAGGTTTTAATTAAAATCAAATTTGGGTTTCATACTGCATGTAGAATAACTTTCAGATTTGACCTCCCCCTACCTTTTTAAGTTTGTCTCCTCCTACTCTTTTCCATAACCCTGCTATTTCAATGATCACTTGGTGGTCTCTACATTTACCAGGGACAGTGAATTCTCCCATAACATCACTGATATGTTATTGGAAATTGCAACTTTAAACAAAATGGTGGAAGACTAGATGGGTTTTCCATTCTTTCTTCAGATATCAGCACATTTGTCACTTCCTTAGAAAAACTCATATGCTCATTTAAATTTATAATTGTATATACTGCGTGTGTGGGCAGTATCTATTTCCTTCTGCTAGACCACAATACAATAATATCTAGGAAATTTAGTAATGTATCTAATCATCAATAAGGTAACTAACTCAGAAATAAAATATCTCCTCCCCCGACCTCTCTCATCCTCTCTTTCTCCCTCTTTCCCTCCACCCATCTGGTAGCTGCAGTAAAAATATTAGCCATGATTATTATCTAGGGAATGGGGTTAAAGAAAAGGATTGGAAAAAGAAGTAAAAAGTTTCACTTTTATTTAAATATTTGCATTTCTTTACATTTTTACTAGGTGCACCAAATAGTTCAAAATAATTTATCATAACGTAATATTTATTGTTGCTGACATGAGATGTTTCTTTAAAATTTCACCTTCAGCCTACAAAGGTATTGAAATAATTTCTTAATATCCTATCACCAGGACTATAATTGAACTCTGGAAAATCTTAACATTAACACAGTTGCCTTTTGTTGCTAATTCAATTCAGTTCAATCTCAAGTGTAGAGTAAATATAACTCATCACAAACATTCTTATGCATGGTTGTACACTTACACAAACATATTTTTTTTCTCATTTAAGAAAATTCTCCCAGGAAACTCAGTTAGTGTTATAATTTTTTCATAGAAAGGAACAATGTGTAGAAAACCAGATTCTCTTGATTTTGATTAATGTATGAGTTTCCTTAACCCAGTTCAGCATAGAGCACTTCTCCTTGATGGAACAACCAGCTTCTACAATTTGAGAAGGCAAGCTGTCAACAATTAGGGAAGAAGTTTTTAAAATCAACAATCTGAGACATCTACTTGGTCTTTATTTCTAACTCACCTAACACTACTCTCTCTTGGATGCCTTATACTGTGGAGAATTATCTCAGGAGTAGTAACAGCTACAGCAGTAACAATTTGGGTCACAAGACTTGCTGTCTTACACGTTATCACCAAACAGAATTTCATTCATCAAATTTGGTTGAATAAATGAGCCTTAGAAAAGTTGGTGTCTAAATGTGCAAATTTGGATTTAGAATACAAAGAACAATGCTATAGAATACAGACAAGAAAGGATATAAAGCTTTTCTGGGCTGTCGACAGTTTTTCTGAATAGTTAAATAAGAGAGATGATCTTGCGGTCATTTATCAAATTCTTCATTCTTATGTGTTGAAAACTGTCACATCTCTGAGAACTTCTGGAGTTGTAGAAAAGCCACGAATGATAACATAATAATTAATATAATATGTAGTGCAATATAATATAAAGAAATTTCATTCAGATAATACCCACTAAAACATTTAGGGATAGGCAATAATGAAAGGAGAGGACATTTTAATAAAGATCTGATTCTGTGAAAATGGTGCAAACCTATGACTTCCTTTAGAAGGCCTTAAAATCATTCACCCTTAGGGCCTACCTGATGGCGCAGCAGTTGAGCGCTGGGTTGTGAAGCTGCCCGCAGCCTCTACAGTGCCAGTTCAATCCCCGGCCACTGGTGAGGGTCCCACATGGCGCGCAGACCTCTCCTGCCACCCGCTGCTCCCCTCAGCAGTGTACTTCGTCAGTCTGCCTGTTCTATTCCCCACTCTGTCTCTGGTGAAATCTCTCACCCTCCCGCGCTTCTGACTGTACCCAGTGCTTGTATAAATAAATAAATAAATAAATAAATAAATCTTAAAAAAAAAATCATTCACCCTTACTATTACTTCCAAACCAGTCTTTGAAAGATGATATAGATTTTGGGTTTTCAGAAGGGGAGGAAGAGGAGCTCGGTAAGAAGGGGAGGGCAACAGGGGTGGTGGGAGGACCAGGAAGCTATGGTGGTGGAAGTGCTATGATGACTACATGTGAGGGGAAAATCCTATACTGCCAAAACACCAGCAAGGATGTAAAACAATGGTACTTCATTAACAATAAATAAATTTTTAAAAATCCCACTGTTGATAATTATTCTCCCTTTGTATAGTTAAAGTGAGACACTTCTGGTCGCAAAATCCAAAGGATTAGTCACTTGAATAGAAAGAGTTCCTTTTATAAAGGGACCCCTGGAAAGAAGTCAAGAGTCCTTGCTGGTACTCTAGCACACTCCAAGAAACATATTTCAGAATTTATCAATATGTAAGCATCATACTTAAAACCCATGCATCCTTGACCAAAGTCATAGCCATCAACATTGAGGTGACCTCCGGGGAGGGATACTAACAGTGATGAAGCACTTGTAGGGAGGGAACCTTGTGGTTGCTGGAAATGTGTATAACTTGATCTGGCTCATGGTCCCATAGGTATATACATTTATGAGTTGTGTACTATGTCAGTGTAATATCTTGATTAAAACTAAATTTAAGTCAGGGTAAAGTTGTTTTCTGGAGGGAAATTATTTATTGAGGAGAGAAATCTTTAACAACAAAAACAGATCAAGCTGATTGTCATTTCAAAGGTCAATAAGAAATTTATGGTATAGCAAGAATTCTATTACAAATGATGTTTTACAGGTGTACTAAAGATGGGGTGTTATTAATAACTGCTGGAGAATAAGCATGTAATTAGAAATACTAGATTTTTAATGAATAATTAGAAAAAGACAATTGATCACCAGCCTGCTACTTGGGAGAATAAACTATGCTGAAGTTTTATGCAACCAGAAATTTATTTCCACTCTTGACTTTGACATTATCATTTACAAATTTATAAATCGAGTGCCCAAATGATTAAATCATTCCCAGAAAGAAATCAAATACACTACAACTTGCGTGCACACACATAAAACACTTGTTTGTACTGAGAAGCAGGGATGAGTTGGATGTTTTGTCACACTCTAAATATTGGGAAATTGTTCCCTCTTTTTACATATAGTATACTTTGCCTAAAAAGCCTCAGGACTTTGATCAGAATATCATAAAAATTGATCCTTCAATTATATTGTCATTAGAATAAAAATTATAGAACTAACTGGCATTATGTAATGGTTTACTGGAAAAACCTACATATCAAATGGCTATAACAATGAGACAATTGGAACCACACTGACTCACCACCATCCATAGAAAGTTAAGGCTCTGTTTCCATATGAAACTAGCCTCCTTAAAATTTTGAGATAAATCATCATGTGTTCACCTCACCCTTCTCCTGAAACACTTTACCCAATCTTAAACATGAATTCTTACCCTAAAACTGAAAGTTCACACACTTCTTTTGCAGCCCATGGGCATAGCAACAGCTCATTTATTGTTAAATAATATGGTGTGCAATATGACTCCCTTTAACCTGTCTCTAAACTCTAAATGTGTATTTTCAGATTTCTTAGCCAAGCTGTTTTTTCCAGTATTCAACTAATTCCAAGTTCCTGTACCCATCAAAATTGAATATCCATCTCACCCAAATTTCAGTAGCCATAAAAAGCTCTAAGTGGAGATTCACAAGTGTTCTAGACAGAACATTTCTCCTAAGGCCCAAATTTCCATGTTCATGATTTGGATCTGAGCTCATGGTCACTCTACACTCCAAATTTATCTTCATCCCATATCCTCAATACTGCAAACTCAGAACCTGAGCCAATGGAATGACCAGTTCCTTTCTTATCCACCTCTACTAAGTCTTCCCTCCATTTCCTTCTACTTGCCCTGTCCTCATCCTGCTTACAAAGTCTCAACGACATTCAGGGTCTTCTCTTCTAAGCTTAAATGTTGCCATAATTCTTTCTACACTTGACAGTCAGGGTTATTGTTTCAAAATTCAGTTCTTACCACTTCCTTGGTTTCAACCGTCTTTGGATATCTACTTCACATGGGATAAAACCCTAACTTCATCAAGTTGGTAGGTAAGGCCAATTATGAGGAGACTATAATTTTCCAAATTTAACCTCCAAACCATGCTCCCACTTCCTGTACTTTGGTCATACCTCCTTCATTTCCTCCCAAACTCAAATGCTTTTGCCAAAACATTTCTTTTCAGTATGAGCGTTCCCTTTCCCCATGTTAATTTCCAGATCAATTTCAAATGGTTATACAACTTTGGATTAAGACACCAGACTTTGGTGCCAGATAACTTGGATTCAAATCCCAGGGTCAGCACTTTCTTGTCATGAAATCTTGATGTTTCTAAAGGTCTCAGTTTCTTCATATCTACACAAAGAGGATGGTTATAGTATCAATGTTGAATGATTGTGGAAAGGACTAAATAAGGTAAAGTATAGAGAGAATTTACCACTGTCCTCCATAGGTAACAAGCATTCATATTAGCTATCATCATCATCATGATTATCTACTTCAGAGTTTTCTTATTTCCTCAGTTGGTATTGATTGCCTTCCTCCCCTTTGTCCTTCCACAGACCAGTGCCCATTGGTCCGATCACATTTATTAAAACATGACACATGAGTTATTAATGACTGCCTTCCTTGCTTCACAGGGAGGAGTATATTCCATAAACAGTTATTAAACATCAAACTACATCTTAATTATCATCAATGTTTAACTAGTGCTTTGCATTTTCCTCCTCAGTTATCCCATAATTCATTCACATCTACTCAATCTACAATCATATTAGCCTGCAACTGGGACAACATATTAGGGTCCTCACATCCCCACCCCTCAAATATGCTAATATTCACTGAATTTTGCAGAGTCTGCCTCCTTAACACATTTCATAAGCTGACCCTCTCTGTCCCAGTCAGCATTGCTTTGGGGAAATGTCATTCACTGACTATTATAATTGTTTTGAACTAGAGGCTTTAATCCAAGTGACCTTCCAAGACAACACTTGTGACCACCCCATGACAGCATCTGTCACACTATATTTTTCTGTTTATTCATCTAATTTGCCAACTAAATACCAAGTTTTGTGCATGCAGGGATCATGCATATTTCATTCAATGTGGGTAGAAAGGATGGGGCTGGGAAAAACAATGAACATGAGATCAAAAGACATGATATCAGATCAGTTCAGTGAGGCAACAGAGTCCACATAGGAAAAGCTAACTGCCATTATGATGGATTCTGTGATGCACAACCCAGATCCCCCTTTAGGTGGGCAAGACTAATTCCCCAGCTGCTGGAAGTGCTTATGGCCCTGATGGTCATTGTTTTAGCTAATGAAAGCCTCATCACCCAAATCCATGCCCCTTCCCAAAGTAACCTACATCCAATTACTGGTCCATACAGGGTACAAAGGTCAAGCCTCCTTATCTAGGCCTTGGAGCTACTCTGTAAGGTTACCTCAGTTTCAGTACCTCATGAAGGCTGGCTGAGACCTCCACTGGGACTGCATTGCAGCTCAACTTCTCTTTCTATTCAAAGTGGATTCTGTCTCCTTTCTACTAAAGATGTTCATCTGAAGAAAATCATATTAAACTACCTTTTGGCTAAACTCTGTCTCAGAATCTACTTTCTGGAATCTGAACTGGGACATCCAACCATAAGGATGAAGGAATGAAATTTTATGACAGTACATGCAATAACTGAGAGGGAAAGAACCCCAGGCCCATGAACCACTTTTGATATTCTAGAATTGTTTTATGGTGACTTTTCAGGTATTAAAAGATTATGAACTATTTCTCAAATAAATATCTTTTGAAAAAGCTGAAAGCCTGGAAATAATGGACCAGCATTTGCATAAGGCAATGAGAACTGGAGTTAAGGGTTGGTGTTCCATTTAGTGGTATCACACACTCCAATGTGTAAGGGTCCTCACCAGTGATCTTTATTTGTTTCTTTTACCTGCCCAGCCCCAGAGACATTTGGGTGGTATGGGTCATGAATAATTCCAGTATTACAGAGTCCCGTCTTAATGGAGCTACTTCCTTGGCTGGTCTACTTTCCTCAAAAACTTAAACCTCTCATCTGACTTTTGCACAAAATGTAAACCTTTCTGCAGTCTGGGTCTGTGTAATAGTCCTCTTGGTGGTTGTCCCCTAGCAGCTGTCCTAGTGAACACAGCAGTTGGTCAAAGCAAGTGTGTTAAGTGAGTACAGTTAAGTAGAAGACTCTTCACCACTTTGTCATAACCATGAACAGTTTCTACTCTTCTAAAATATTTAGAGGGAGGCTCTAGGTAACTCTTTGGTGATATGAAGATGTTTTAAGAAAGAGTTGTGCTTTGTGACCTCCATTTTAGAAAACATGACCATTGGTGTGTTTTCAAGGCTTGAGAATGGATACAGTTTATTGGAAGGGTTTAAAAACCAGAGGCTGTACATAGCCCCTATCAGGACTTATTTGCTTGGCTGAAGTCACCAAGGACAAACCCCTAGAGGACTTAGCAATGCAGAACTAGTCCTGGCTGTGTTGCCTGAGTGCAGGTAAATGGCCTAAGTAATTGCAGTTCTTGGGTAGTCAGTCAAAATTCAAAGTCAAAGCTACAAAAAGGTAAGTGCTCCTACGGAGGAAAAATTATCAACTATTGTTACATGGAATAATATGTGACTGCTGACATTTCACCTTTTATTATTATAGCAATACTTTCAGAAAGAAGTGTAGTTAAGGTTGTCAGAGTTTCGTTTTAACCCCCTCTTTGAGGCTGTTAAAAATTCACTCATGCTGAAACTTGCCTTTCAGGTTCTCAGCCAGATTTGTGCTTTGTTTTTAATCCGTTGTTCTCTAATGGAATGCAAACTGTAATGCGGGAGAAAGGGCTTTTCCAAGAATCTTTCTACAAACTGCTTCATACTTCAATTCACTTTTCCTCGTGTGTTCCACTCTCTGCCAAAAGGTTAGTCTTAACGACAAAAACAACCGAAAAGATACTCTCCACTGGGAGAGGATTAAAGGCTTTTGGCAGTATTTATAAAAATAGCTACAGCAATAAGCAATACTCAACAAGTAGGAATCTGTTGAGCAGCCTTCACTCAAAGGAATCATGATCTTGGTATGTAGTAAATGTCCATAGTATATGGAATTGAGTCAATAGGTAATTTTGTAGCTTTTGCTGAATACAAGGTACCAACAAATGTCATCATGGGCTTGGCATAGAGGTGACAATCTGCTAGGAAGGAGGATTTAGAGATGCTGTCTCAAGGCACATTTATATAGCAAACCCGCTGATTTTGTTTAGACTGTTTGCTCTTGGCACACCAAGCTGCCATGGCCCTATCCCCTAAGCCATCTCCCACTGATGACAAGAATGCTAGGGGAAGGGGAAAGAACTAGTGATTTATTGGTCAGTTACTCTGTACCAGGCCCAATGCTTGGCCCATTATAATTGCAAGGTAAAATGAAGATACCAAGAAGCATGAGATGCCTGCCATCCTACTCTTCAGCCAAAACATCCTTTAGGTGTATTTACCTATGCCTATGTGGCTATACCACTCCTGTGCTTGCTTTGCTTATCTTGCTGTCCAGCTAGACTTATTATGTTGATCAGCACATGTGATATTACCACATATAATGGAGTATTTACTTTTGTAGACATCCCGCCAGCTCTTTGATAGACCTGTTAGGTCTTGCATATATACCATCCTTCCCATTACAGTAGTCCCAGAACCTGGGAAAGTGCTATAATTAGCCTTTTATTATTGTAAGTATTTCTGCAATACTTTCCATTTGCAGACTGCTTAACAATCAACTCTCCTCTTTATGTCTCACAAGAAATCAGATATCTCAACACTTGTTAGCTCTGTTTTATGGTCCTCAATCCTCAGGCCAAAGTTCAAAAAAATCAAGGGTTATGCAGCCAGCTCAGACTCAAGACAACACAGCTGCAGTGCCCAGCTGCTCTCCAATCCTTTTCCTGAATATATGTATATATTTTTATTTTTAAACTCTTAGAATTAAGAAAATTATAGTAAGAATATTGGCCCCAATTCTCCATTTTTAGCATAAAGAACTCACAGCCTGGGCTCTTGCCAAATGTTGCTGGATTAATTTTGGCAGATCTGAGATGGCCCTGCCGACAATTTCCCTCAGCTGGAGGGGAAGCAATGCTGAATCTCTTCAGGGGCCATTTTGTGCAGCCTGTGCCTGCAGCAGCAGGGAGGGAAGAGGCTTCCCAGGCAGAGTTCAGGTGCATTGTCCAGGCAGGCAGAGGTGGCAGCAGAGTAAATGGGGCTGGTGAGTGGGCAGAACTACCCGGCCTGGGGAAGTTTCTCTGGAGAACAATGGGGGCAGCTCAGGGACCTGCATCATGGCCACAAGAAGGTAAGGCTCAGGCGGCTCTGACTGTCCAACATGGAATATTTACCCATTGTCTTAGAAAATGAAAAAGAACAGCCATAGTTGAGTCTCAGAAAGGTCTTGTGGAGAGGTCCCCTTCTCCTTGGAGTCAGGCTGTTTTGTCTACCATTCCTGAACAATGCTGTCATCCCATATTTGTGGCAATAAATACTTTATTATCCTACATCATCATTTCATCATCTCTATGATGCTTGCTATTAAATCCAGAGACAGTGATTCCTTGTTAAACTTTGGTTTTAAATTGTATTTTCACCCTCAATAGTATACAAGCAATAATTGCTCAAAATATTTCATTTTAAGCCAATGGGAATTGCTGCTAATAATATTTCCCAAGAAAGACAAATGTCTCAATTTAGAGTGTATTTATAAAATGGGTATCCCTTTCATTCTACTTCCAAGCCTTTTTTTTTTTAAATAATCTGCTCACTTCTCTTTAAGTTGATTGGGTCAACTGTTCCCCCTCCATTTTTAAAAATAAATATCTCTTCCTTTTCTACTCTCATTTCTCCCCAATACATTTATATAATCATCATCCCCATTAATATTAATTGAGCACTTTTTATATGCTAGGCATTGGCCTGGACTTTTACATGTGCAATTTAGCTTTCACAGAAGTGATAAGAAATATTGTGATCCCTATTTTAGAGGTGTGGATCCTGGAACACAGAGAAGTGAAGTAATTCATAAGCACATATTAGAATTGAGACTCAAACAATCCAATTGCAGAGCAAGTCTTATCACCTCCAGGCTCCCCAGCCACTCCTGGCACCCTGCTGACTTACCACTTCCAAAGCACTTTTCTGTGCACCTTTTCATTGATTCTTACAATCACACACGCTGTTTTGTTTAAACTGGGAACCCTCATCCTGTATCTTCCAGTGTGGTGGAACAACACTACTGTTGAGTTTATTGAGGGTTTGGTTATTTCTTTTTCAGATGAATATTCTACATTTGATTTCAAGAAACACTATGAACTTCATGTAAAAAAGTTAAAGTTATATTCAACTGTAAATCATCCTCATATTATTTTCCATGTCTTCTTTGTTCCTAATATAAAGGAAGGCTTGCATGTTTCAAGGGACTGTGCTGGTCTGCAGTAGAAACAGGCAGTGTTTTTTAATGTCTTAAGTTACAACTGATTGCATTTCAAAATAAAATAGTTTAGGTTTTACATATTTATGGTTACATAAGTAACATTTTTATTTTTATGTCTAGATTTAGATAAGCAGGCCAGATCACAGAAAGATGGCTCAAAAGTTTGGGACATATACTACTTGGACTATATTTATATCTCTATCTATATCTATCTATCTATATCTTTATTCTCTTTTTAATATAGAAAATAAGTAATTTAACCTACTTATTAATATATCCACTTTCATCCACACAACTTTCCAGAAGGATATATATGATAATGTGGCCTAATAAAAATAAATGCTAAATTAATGTCCTATTGAATTCTTGTTTCTTTACATGCTTACTCACAGTTCTCAAATTTGTTGTCCACAATTTTTGACACATCATCATTAAGGAAACTTCTGAATGTTTTTGTAGAAAGCAATAGGACTGGATTCCATAGGAATATGAATAATACAGATGCCACTACTTGAATGTATATATTGTTATTGGAGAGAAATCCTTCCATGTCTGCTAACATACTGATAATCTTTAGGATATCACATGGAAGAAAAGATCAGCATTTCTACATCATGCAGAGGAAATGAAATTGCTTGAGAGGATTAAGTACACTGAAGAACCAAGGTTACTTGAAGAACCAAGCCAAACCCCCTTCGTCCTTATAGTGTCTTTTGCTGTCCAGGAGCTCAGACATAATCATTGTAAATGGTCCCCTTCACTTACTGTCACACAAATACTGAACAATTAACCCCACAAAAGACATCTTAGGGAAAGTGGGGCTTAGTTTCAGCTTTGTGACCAATAAATATATGCATAGACAAGCTTCAGGAGCACCTGGTAGAGGTTAGTGAAAGACCAAGGTCATAAAACATTCCAGTGCTTAACCTAACCAAATAATACAGACCCAGAAGATTTTCCAAAACCAGGAAGCTGCATTTCATCCTTGCATATTCAGACAAAAGAAAATAAATACCTGCTGTTTCAAATAGTTGGGTAGTTTGCTGCAATGCTGATGGATCACCAAGGTCATGGACAGTAGTAGTAATGTTTTTCTTACAGTAGCAGGAAGACCCCATGAAGTGAGGTCCCATAGCCTGCCAAGAAATAAGGGCTTTAATACCACTGAAGAAACAGAATGATATAGGAGAGGGTTGTGATGTATCCCATCACAAATCCAACCTCCATTTTTGCTAATGATCCTTTTAATTTTTTGGACTTAAGACCCCTAAAATAAGTTTCGAAATTGGAGGTCCACTATAGCTTTAGTATAGAAAAGAGAGGAATAAAATACATTAACTCTTAACTTGGGTCAGGGATTTTACATTTGTTATCCTAGTATATCTAACAATGACCATGTATAAATATTTTTATATCCCCATAACCTAAAAGAGGAGAGTCAAATAAGTTAAAACTTTATTGAAAATTACCCAGATTGTATAGAAGAGCCAAGGTTTGACTCCATGTCTATGAGTTTCTGTGCCTATTTTCCTTGTTGCCTTCTTGGGATAAAAGGATATTTGCCTGGAAGATTTAAAAGAAATGATGGAAGCTTCAATGTGGTCCCCCAAAGCATTAATTGAGATGCCCTCCTTAAGCTCAGCAGAATAGAAAGACTCTTCTCATGCATGTTCTCTCCTAGATAAGCAGACAGTGGTTGCTTGTGGAAGATGAACCCGCCTGCACAAGATTTAGCACTGTTAGAACTGAAGAGAGAGAGGGAATTCTTCTTGTGCCTAAATTTGGGCTCTCAGTCTGGTGCTTGATTTTTAGGGGCTTTCATCCATGCTGGTGGATTTGTTCCTGCTCCTACCTGCCACATTTGTAGCAGCACAGAATTTTGGGTCTCGATGATATACTTCTCATCTTTGGAATACAGTTCACTCAAAGGTCTTCTGAATAGATGGTTTATATAATCTTTTCTTAAATGTTTGGAGATAAGACAATTTCATAACTGTCATAGAAGCAGTTTCTGCCATATAATTTTTTTTAAAGTTTTTTTTTTCTTTGTTTATTTATTTATTTATTTATTTATTTATTTAGCGCAGGATGGTGAGAGAATTCACCAGAGCCAGAGCGGGGAGCTGAGCAGGCAGAAGGACCGAAGTACACTGCTGAGGGGAGCAGCGGGTGGCAAGAGAGGTCTGCGTGCCATGTGGGACCCTCCTCCGGTGGCCGGGGAGCAGCCCGGGATCGAACCAGTGCCGCAGAGGCTGCGGGCAGCTTCACAACCCAGCGCTCAACCGCTGCGCCACTGGGGAGGCCCTCTGCCATGTAATTTTTTAAGAAAGGTCTTTCTTTCATTCAAAGAAGTATCATCACAGAATGATGAAACTCCATCAGATAGCCCCACAGCATTTCAGGCCTTTCTGACTTATAGATCACACACTGTAGCCTATATGTATTTAGCCTATATGTATTTGTATGGAACAGTATAGAAAAGCAAACTCAAATCCTTCTGAGGTCTTTAGTGACTGCCGTCTTTAGTTAATGGCTAAGTGTGCCTTAGTAGGGGAACCTCAACTTACTCAGTAAAGATTATATAGATGTGTTTTTTGGTAGTTCTGGGAAATGCTTAGACTTTCAACCAGTGTATAGATTTCCTGGGGGTGGAGAGAGAAGAAAGAAACAGGACTTTCTGGCAATTCATTTTTGCTATGGATGTCCCATGTGCCAGACCCCATGGAGTTCATCACACAGCTGATTTTCAGCAAGATGTTCACTAACCTTTGGTGGGGAAGGCTATTTTAAAAATTTGCTGTAGGTCATCCACATACAAAAGAATGAAGTTAGACCCCTTCTTACTATATAGAAAGGTTAACCCAAAGTAGGTTATGACCTAAATGTGAGAACTAAAACCATAAAACTCTGAGAAAAAATATAGGAAAAAGTTTAATGCCCTTGGGTTATGAAAAGTTTTTTTGATACAACAGCAAAGTGCAAGCAAAAAGAAAAAAACTTAAATTGGGCCTTGTCAACAGTTTATACTTCAATGGAGATCTTTTAAGAAAGTGAAAAGATTGCCCACAGAATGGAAGAAAATATTTGCAATTCATAATTCTTATAAGGAACTGATATCAAACATATATAAAGTACTTTAACAGCATAACAGTGAAAAACAATTAACTACAAAATGTAGAGAGGCTCTAAATAGACATTTCTCCAAAGATGATATACAAATGGACACGAAGCATGTGTAAGTATGTTTAATGTCATTAGCTGTGGGGGAAATGCAAACTGAAACTACAGAGATATCATTTTTTTGTGGTTTTGATCAAAATGGTTATCTTCAAAAAAGATAAATACTAATAAGTGTTGGCTAAAATGTGAAGAAATTGGAACCCTGTACTTTGCTTATGGGAATATAAAATGCTACAGCTGCTTTGGAAAATAGTCTGAGTTCCTTAAAAGTTAAGCATAAAGTTACCTTATAACCCAGCAATTCTACCACTAGATGTTTTCATTTTTTCAGGAGAAATGAGAAAAAATGTACATGCAAATAGTTATACACAAATGCTTGTAGCAACATTATTCACAATAGCCAATATGCAGAACAAAAGTAATATCTGTGAATAGGCAGACAAAATGTGGTATATCCATGCAATGGAATATTATTCAACAACAAAAAAAGGGATTTAGTACTGATATAAGCTATAATGTATATGGACCCTGCAAACATTATGCTAAGTGAAAGAAGTCAGTCAAAAAAGACCACCTATTACACAATTCCATTCACACGAAATGCCCAGAAATGGCAAATGTGTAGAGACAGAAAGTTGGTTAGGGCTGTGGTGGGAGTGGGGGAGAAGTGAGGAGTGAATGCTAATGAATTTCATTTGGAGATGATGGGAATGTTGTAAAACTAATCGCAGAGATGGTAGCACAATTCTGTGAATAGACTAAAAACCATTCAATTGTAGATCTGAAATGGGTAAGTAGTATGGTACATGATCGTTTCTCAATAAAACTGTTAGATTTTTTTAAAACGAAACCTCACTCTAAGTCTTGGGTATCAGCCCTATTGCCCATTAAAGTCACCTGCAGGGGGGCAGAATTCTCAAATCCCTCTGAGGGCAAAAAGACAGCATTTTGGAAGATTATGAACACTGGTTTAGGAAAGAAAAAAAATTGAGGATGATTTGGCATTTTTGATACTTTGAAAACATTCTTTAGTGGCCCATCAAAGCAATTTTATTTTCATAGATATGCTACAGACTTGGCCATTTTGTTGCTTAGAGATTTGCTCCAGATATCTGAAAGTATACTTAAGGTAAAACCATCCATTCACCAAAGGGCACAAAAACACACTTTATCTCTTCTGCTCTCTTCCTTTGGTGTGAAATAATGCATACATCAAAAAAGCATATATTCCTTGCAATCACAGAGAAGCTCTCAGTGTCAGTGCACGCAATCAAGCTGGTCCTTTTTGTAATGTGAAAATTGACTGCTCATAGCCCTGGGTGGCTATTGTACTCTAAGTGGAAGAGGGGGGTCATCTGACCAGAATAAACCAGCTACTGGTGGAGAAGTCTCTTGTCTAGTTTGTCAAGATATTGTAATTGTAGCTTCTAGGGAAAAATAAAGACGCCATGCTATATTGTACTATCATACTAATTATGTGGCACTGGCGAGGATGATGTTGGATAGAAAGACTAAAAATATTCACTGGTAAATACAAGTAACTAACTCATTCTTAAGAATGGGGTTGAGTTAGGGAAAAGAAGCATAGAGGTAGGAAAAATGTAGACAATTACAGATGCAGATCATCAAAAATTACCCCCAAAATATTTTTGGTCATAATTTTGATCTCCTCAGTCTATCCAACAGATACAAAAGTGGCACAAGTGACAAATTTGAGATTATGAAGTTTTTTTTTTCCAGCTGGTAGACACACTGGCAAGACATATATTACCAAAAGGTGGGACGAACTACATAACTGATCGGGTCCAGAGCTAAATGAAAATGCAGGTCTTTGTTAAGAAGTGGTTCAGAATTTTCAGACTGTGGCAGAAAAGACCTAAACCAAGCACAGAGCCCAGTGGAGTGTGGGGCCCTGGGCAGCTAAGCAGGTTGCAGTCCCTGGAAGCAGCTCCTCTGGCAGGTAACAGAAAGGGAGGCAAGAGTCCACCTCACCCATACACTGGTCTGTTGTCTTGCAGCTAGCTAGTTTAGCTCCCAGCAGAATGCACAGCTTTCCAGGCTTCACAGCTTAGGAATAACTTTGTGGCACTCTCATCTATAGAAACCAATACTGAGAAATGAAATGACTTCTCTAAGATCATAGTTGAATTCACAGAGCCAGAAAGAATACCCAGGTATCTTGACAACCACATTTTTTCTTTTTCAACATGATACGGATCTCCAGTTTAAATAGAAATAATCCAGAAAGAATAATTACCGAAAAAAGTGAAGGGGAAGGGGCTAGGAGAGGACTTTACCTGATTGGAACTTCCTTCTTGATTCTTCCACTTGAACAATAAAAGGTGGTTTTAAAAATCTGGTTTCAGATTCCCTTTCTGACTCCACACTTCTCAAATGTTGGGAAAAGACATCCTGTGACAGCTTCAAACATTGAGGCAAATTACCTCTGCCGGGAGCTCACTGGGCTCCTTGGAGTTAACGATCATAGACCAAGGTGATTATTAGTGGATGGTTATGAGGCAACACGTTAGTAAACTAATCAGTGTTGCTGTACAAATATTTAAAATAATTCTGAGATAATTTGAACTTTAACTCTGAGCTAGCCAAATGCAGTTGTAATCTGAATCCAAGGTTCTAATAAGTTACTGCCTTTTGGATGTCCTTCAACGTGAGGGACATTTTTAGAAAGATTAGCACTTGAGTTAAACAAAGACTGACATTTTCAACATAAACATGAGACCTGGACTTTTTAAAACAAAGCAAAATGCATGTATCTTCCTCAATCAGGTATGTCTATACATTTAGAACATCAAAATATCTGGTGCAAGGACACCTTCATTGAAAGATACTGTACAAAACAAGCATAAATGATGCTTTCAAAGCTTATGAAAAACACACAATGAGGTGATGAAAGAGTTCAAGGTGGGCTGGCAATGTTATGACACAATGAAAAAACAGAGAGGCAAAAGATAGCAGCCAAATCCTTTCAACAAGGCACAGGTTTGAGGGCCAGACACATCTCTAGCTTCCTCTACACTTCATTTTGGTGAGCCTTGGCTAATTCATCTGCAAAGTGGGGTTGATACTAAAGTGAAACAGCTACATTAGATACTTTCTAAATAGCTCTTTGATCTCTGAACTGTCAATTCATATACTTTTAATTACACTTGAGTTGTCCCTCAGAATTTTCACTGGAGGCCTGCATTCGTTTTGCATGTTCAACACTTTCCACAACTTTATGGTCTGTAGGTAGCAAAAAGGAAAAACAAAATATTCTCCGGCTTGAATAAATTCTGGCATAATTATAGGTCTGGCGTTTGGAAAATGAGGGCCGGATGAAAATGGTGCAGAGACATGAGTAACCCAAAGTGTCTGAGGCTACAGCACTTACATCTCATTAACTGCCAATTACTGTATTCATAATTTAACACAAAAAGGAAAAACACAAATGGGGTTTAAAAAAATCCCTTTTATCTAGACTTCAGTTTATTCTTGGCCTCTGCAGACAGGATTAATGCAATAGGTTGAGAAAGGGAGTAGTTAGATTGAGCAATAAAAACACTTTTTGATAACATGTGAGGTTATAAAAATGGCTGGGCTGAATCTATTAGCCAAAGATAAATAATACCCTGCAGGAGGAAAAGAAACAGCTTTTTCTGGATCATAAGGTCTGGTATAAAGACCCTGCTTTCACTGAAAATGTAAAATATCTATTTAAAGAGACGTTTCTTAACATAATTTCTATCTGAAAACTTTCTCTTCTGGTGAGGCATGTTCTAGACTTTAATCAAAATGTAGGAAGAAAAATGGTCTTTCATTATTTTCACTATTTCATTATGAATCTTACTATTTCTATTATCATTGCTATTCTATCATTACCACTACTAATGGTAATCCTATTAACACTTCTACATCCACATCTTCATTTCTAAATGGCATCAAAGAGACCCATCGAATAGACCCTTGAATCTCTGGCTGACTCTGTTGAGTCTTTTGTCTCTGCCTCAATGTGGTCCACAACAGTAGCTTCAATATCACTTGGAAGCTTATTGCAAAATGCAAACTCCTGGGCTCTCTCCCAGACCTATGGAATCTGAAGCTCTGGCTAGGAAGGCAGGGAGATTTATCTTAACAAACTCACCCAAAGATTCAGATGCTCAAATTTGCTAAGTTCTATTGAACAGAGAAAGTGACTCAGGTGCCAAAAAATAGAGGAAGGAGGGATGGGAGAGAATCAAGGATGAACACCTGGAGTCACCACCTGCAGTGTTGACCTTGTCTGCTTCAAGGCAGACCGCCCATGCCAAAGAGAAGAAAGCAAAGTCTGAGGCAAGTTTTCATGAAAGAGAACTCTTCTTTCCTACCCCAGAATGTGGCTGTAGAGGCTCCTGGCATCAGCTCTAAGATGCCATATTTCAACATATGAGATTCATTTATAATTTTTTGTGTTATCCTTGTTAGGTTTGTCCTACACTGCAAAAGAAAGGCAAATTGGAAGTGTCTTTTTTTTTCCTATCCCTAGAATAGTTTGTACCTGTAAGATTACAAATGTGTGAAAATTATAATTCCCAAAAGCTATACATAAAATTAAGATCATGAGATAGGATCATTAATGTACAGATTTGCTCCACTAAATAATCAGGAGAGACATCATAACCATGCAGTTAAAAACACCACCACCACAAATTGTAGTAAGGTTTAGATTTCATTTCTTGGTAAACGGGAGCAATAATGAGGTGCTCTCATTCTCACAAATAACAACTTGTAGATAAAAGAATAAGGTTCTTCTGCAAGCACTGAACTGATTAAGTTAACATTTCTCCTAGGTCGATGGGACTAGCCACTGCATTGAGACCAAATGCAGAGTTTATTCCATGATATTAACACATCCAAAGAAAGAAAAGGTCAACTATTGGAGCATGACCATTTTAGATAAACTGACTCAGAGAAAACAAACTTTGGCAGTGGGTGTCAGGCACTGTCTACAGGAAGGAGGCATAGAATCCAAGCTCTAAGAAGTCATGAAAAATGTGTTCCCTAGTGTTGGCAAAGGTATATCCTCAGGCTTCACCATGCCCTGGAGAAACATCCCCCAAGACTATTTAGCTCTTTGTTGAGTCTATGTACACCATCAAGTTTCTGCTTATGAATTCAACGATATCTCCTGCTCCTGGACAAGTCCGCAGGAGATACTCAGATATATCAAGGGCTATTTTCCCTGCTAGGAAATATCACCTCCATGTTTTCATACAAGTTTCCTCTCCATGGGTATCTCCAAAGGTCATGTATATGATACTAAATACACCCACTGAAACAGAATTTTCTTTCTGATTTGAAATGCTATTAAGCTGGTGTGGCATTTTTAGAAGGATACTTTCTAATACATTCTGATTTATAAAAGAATAAAGTAATTTGCTAATGTTAGTACTTTGAACATTAGAAACAAATTTTGTTTCTAATACCTAAACAAATTGTGTTTCAATATACCTCATTGCTGTGTCAACCTGTCCATGTGGGTCTACACCCTCTTACTGGGTAGCTGAGAACTGTTGGGTAGGATAATTTCAATGGCATTTTCATTCCAGGAGTCTATAGGACATTTCTCCATCTGTAAGTTTAACATGGTATAGTAGGATTTCTGCAAGGATTTATCATTTGATCCACATTTACTTTTCCTTGGGATTGGCTTTCACCCATTAGCTAAAGGTATCAAAGAACCTGAAAGAATTGTAATTCTCATTTTTGTGAAATTTTCTAGTGATGCACAATTATTCCATACTTGACTCTCATAAGGGAATTCATGGATAATAATATAGCAAAATATTTGACCCATAAGCAAGCAATATCTGTCACTATGGCCCATCTTTAAGTTATGTCTTTTTTTTAACATGATAAAAATATGTCCTCTTTAACAAAATATAAATAAGGGGAAATCTTAAGAAGATTAAAAATGGTCACAATGTTATTCTATTAGATTGAACTATATGAATTTGCTGATACTATTTTTTTTGGATGTGTGATATATATACATGTTTGATCGATAGGATAGAAACATCAAGTATCATCAATTTTATCTAATATATTTTGACCATTAAAAGTTCATCATCCTATTTTCTCTTATAGAACAGAAACATGTCTATCAATTTACCAATGACAAGGAAGTTACGCTAAAACAAATTGGTCTTATTTTCCCCTCAATTATTCAAACATAACACTTCGGAGAAAGGAATGACATTCATTTTATGATTTGCTGTCATTTGGCTTCCCTTCCTGCATCAAACTGAATGAAACAATATTGTATCATTCTGCTGTTGTGATCACACCAGATTTCAACATATGCTTAGTATTTGGCTCTGTGTGCCACCGTGTCACCAGGTTCACATTTAGATCCAAACGTGAGTGTGCATGTGAGTTCATGTGCGAGCATGTGTATGAGCTTGTATGTGATCACATTTGGACATTTGTTTCCTGCTAACAGAAACTCAAGCATATGTCTGAGACAAAGCTTTCCTTCCCTTTTGACACATTTTCTGAGACTAGATTCATTAAGAGATACAAGAATGGCATTAAAAATAAGAAGTGATGGGTATTTGTAAACATCGACTGTGGTTGTGGCAAAGACCTTTAAGATCAACTAAAATGTGTCTTCTGTAACCATAATTGAACCTACAAAACACATTTTCATTTACTTTATAGCACAGTTCAAATCACTGCAGAAGAAAACCTTTTCCATAAAGAAAATAAAGATGGTGAAATAACACAGCTTATTTGAACATCAAACTGTCCTCTATAAAAATGTCAGTCTAACTGGATTACTTCCATCAATGCTGCAAAAATAGAATCAGCAAATGAGAACTTTGATGCTGGCAGATGAAAATAATTTTGGGGTATTTTATTTATATGCTTTATGAGGTTAATAAAACTCTTGATGTAATTGTGGTTTGACATTATCTTTTTTTTATTTATAGTCTTCCCAAGGAAGTGGTGTAAATTGCATTCTTTAAAACGTCACTGAACATGTTTTAAGTATCCAAAATGTCATAGGGAGTGAAATATGATTACTCAAAACATGAATAAGACTCTAGCTACACATTGAAGACTCACGAATCCAGATGGATGAAGACCCAACTCTAAGCTAAATTAGTCCAAACAGAATACATTCTGTAGGAATTCAGCTATGGATGATGTGAGAGGTATTTGAGTATGTCATTTATTTATTTATTTATTTATTTATTTATTCATTCATTCATTCATTCATTCATCCATTTATTTATTTATTGTTTCAAATCAAGTGTGATTTTAGAAATAAAATCATATTATTATTCCTAGAAATATAAAATAATACAAATCTTTGTGATATGACTTTTGGGAAGCAATATAGTGCTGAGTATGGGTTCTGGGTTCAAACAGAACAAATACAAGTATGACTTTGACATGTGTGAGTATTAGCTGTGTGGTCCTGGGTCACTAGCTAACCTTGGCTCATGAGTTTTCTTAGCTGGGCAATGAGGACAATAATATCTCGCATGTGATACAAAGTCACTGTAAACAAATGAAATGAAACAATCCATGAAAGCAGCTATGCACAGTCCTTGATATAGTAATTTTTGATAAATATTGGAATTTTTGTAAAGAGAAAATCAGCATGCATTTTGAAACAAGAGATTCTGAATACTGCACTAATGATAACAGAGAGGCAACTGGGGAGATGTGGTACCCAAGCAGCTGCAACTGCAGACATCAATTAAAAAAACATGTTCTTGGTTTTATTGATTAAAAAGCAATCTGTGGAAGCATGTGTAGACATTCTTACATTCAAGTCTCAATTTGTTTGACTTGTCCACTGTTATTCATTTGGGACTCAATGTTTAGCAGACCTTTGATGAGATGAGGTAAATATCAATTTCTAAATGCTATTTTCTCCATAGGCTACTAAAGTTGATTGCATTCTGATGAATGCATTTTAAATGGAAGAGCTTAAAATTGAATAGCTGCTCATCACTAGAATATACGATATGACCAACATTATAGAAAATTCCTATGGATTTCTTGATAAGCCAAAAGAAAAAATTAGGCAACAAGAAAGGAAAACAATTATATAAGTGACATCAAGACCCAGGAGCTCCCTACTGGAAAAATATGGCTTGGGATTAGAGGAGTGTGATCCAAATTCAAAGTCCTGAGAAAATGGAAAGAAACAAATGTATCTTAGTGTTGGAACTGATATTGTAAACCAAATCTGTCTACCTTAACCTGCACAAATTACTACATAGGTAGTTTAGCAGGAGCAAAACAAATATTCCAAAAGTAGAAGAGTCCAGTCTTTGGAATAAAGGGCAGATGCAGACAGTCATGTTTCCATGAACTTTATCTTTTGCATATATAACACATAAAGTGGGGGAAATTGGTGCCAGGGATCCTTGTAAATACACTTTTGCCAATACAAAGTCACATTAAACACAAGTAAAATTCAATCTCCATTTCAACACTTATAAAAGTCTTCCAATGAAAAATTTCCTCAGTTAGCCACTATATTTACATAGTGGCAGGAAAATTTATGTTTAGTACGACGTATTCCTCTAAGTGAATGATTAAAAAATAATTTAGTGAGAGGATAAATTAAATTTAGTTCAAAAACATAGTCAAAATGGCAAATTCAAAAACAAAAGTGAAAGTTGTTTAAATGCCTTTCAAAACTGTAGTCTTATTCACTAATTCTAGAAAGAAATAAAAAAGTCTGGCCTGAATGATCTATATTGTTTATAAAGCCAACTCTTATTTAGAGTGCCCTTCATTTAGTGTTTCTGCAGTGAATTGGTCTAAGAATATTAACAGGAATGGTCCATCAATGAGAGATGACCTTTGCTTTCCCAGGCTAAATGGTGCGGCAGTGCTGAATTGGCAACATTCTCTACTCTCATCTTCCTCTTGGCCATTGGCAAGAGTGGTGACTAGGGTTTAGCAGTTAATTCTGTTGCTATGAAGCTCGGTTTTCCCTCTGTGAAGCTAATTGAAACTGCAACATTGGCCTCATTATCATCTTGTACTACTCATCTGAACTAACTAGTTCAGACAGCCATGGTTTTATGCTAAAATAAAAGGCATGATGATTCAAAGAATTATGAACTTAGAGCTCAAGTCATTTTCTAAATACCAAGATATATAAGATTAAAATACAGGACATAATTCATTTACATATACCAATATGGCTATCAAATTGTCCAAATACCTAGGCTAAGTAAGGAGGGATGAGCCAAAAGAGAGCTCTGAGATGTTTTACTTAAGTAATCATAATGTCATTCTTACAATGATCATGTTAAATCACATGGCCAGGAAGAAAGCCCCAGGGTTGAGTTTTTTCAAGCCCAATTAGAGTGACCCACTGTGCAATTAATTGGATTGCTTTAGGTTCAATCTGATTATATTACTGATATTACAAAAAAATAATAATGAATAAAAGTGAAAAAAAGGTATGTTGCGTGCTGACTGACTTCTTGAGATACTGGGAACATTGCCTTAAATGGCAAAAGATATACTTAAGTTAAAGACCCCCAAAGGAAGAATGTATCATGGATTATGCAGGTAGACTCTAAATGTAGTCAGAAGACACAGAGGGAGTTTAAGGAGGCATGAATTAGAATTTCTAGCCAAGGAACACTGACAATCCCCAGAAGCAAAGATGAAAGCTTTCTGGGAACTTCTGGAGGGAACCCACTGTGATTTTGAACTTCTTGCCTCCAGAAATGAGATAATAAATTTATGTTGTTTTAGTCACCAAGTTTATAGTAATTTGTACAGCTTCCCCAGGGAACTTATTCAATAGGTTTACGTTTAATCTTTTAAGCAACTACTAAATGATTTTCTAAAGTGGCTGTAATACCAGCAGTTTATGAGACACTCATTTCCATCACTTATTCACCAACACTTGATATAGTCAGTCATTTCATTTTAGCTATTCTGATAGGAATTTTAAATTTGCTTTTATATGATTTTAATCTGCATTTCTCTAATGACTAATAAGGTAGAGCATGTGCTTGTCTAATAAGGTCATGTGCTTGTCTAATAAGGTCATGTCCTTGTCATCTATATATTGTTTCTGATAGAGTGTCTGCTCAATCTTTTGCCTATTTTCATTTTGGATTGCTTCTTTTGCTATAACTGAGTTTTCAGTTTTCTTTATGTATTATTTATGGTCTACCATGACCCACTCATTCTATTCCTAAGTATTTATCCATGAATAATAAAGGCATATGCTCATACAAAGATTTTCACATTAAAAGGATGTTTTACTTGTAAAGGTCAAAATTGAAAACAACGTAAATGTTTGTCAACAGGTGAATGGAAAAATAACTTATGGTATCTATATAATGAAATAGTATTTAGCTGTAAAAAGTAATGACCTATTGGTACATGCAACAACATGGATTAATCTCAAATATTTATGCTGAGTGAAAGAAGCCAGACAGCAAAAATAATACATATTCTGAGTCTGAAGTTCTAGAAAGGGTAAAGCAATTTACAGTGACAGAAAGTAGATCAGCGGTTGCCTAGGATGGAGGCAGTGGCGAGAATGGGTAACAAAGGAACATGAGAAAACTTTGGGAGTGACAATTACATCCATTGTTTTGACTATTGTGATAGTTTCCAGGTATACATACATGTCAAAAGTTATCAAATTATATGCTTTGCATAGGTGTAGCCCATTTTATGTCAATTATACCTCAATAAAATTTTTAGAAATTAGCTTAATCTTTATATGCCTCAGTTTATTCATCTATAAAAAGGAATGATAACAGATCTTGTCTGTTAGGGTTGTTTTGAGGATCAAACTGGGACAATATTTGCCAAGCACTCTTCAGAGTGTGATACACAAAAATTGTAGCGATATTTTTGTAAAAAATTTTTTTAATAAAAGATATATTTATTTATGCATACAGGAACTGGGGGACAAGCCAGAAATGTGGAGGGTGAGAGGATTCACCAGAGACAGAGTGGGGAACAGAACAGGCAGATTGACTGAAATACACTGCTGAGGGGAGCAGCGGGTAAGTCAGGAGAGGTCTGCTGCACCATGTGGGTTGCTCCCTGGCCGGGGATTGAACTTGTGTTGCAGTGGCTGCGGATAGCTTCATAGGTTGCGTCTTAACCCCATGCGCCACCAGGGAGGCCCTATTTTTGTAAAAATGTTAATAAAACTTTTCATACTGGATGAGATCCCAATATGTTAAAAATATGATTTAATCAAAATTGCAAAATTATTTTTAAAACTCTTTGAATTTTAGGGCCTCCCTGGTTAAGCATTCTCTGGTGGATCCTCTCACCCCCCACATCTCTGGCCTGTACCCCAGCTCTTGTATGCATAAATAAACTTTTGTTTTTCTATATTTCCTAGATTTTCTTCAATGAGTATGTATTATTTTTATCCAGTAAAAAAAAGTTAATAATAATAACAATAAAAATAATCCTTTAACAAAACAAAGCTCTGCTAAACAAATCAAATGGCATGAGTCATACCTGTTTCTACATACTTTTACACACTGGCACCCCTGTAAGCTTCCAAACGGCGAGAGCAATAGTAGCAGGTCACTTCTGAGATCATGTAATAGACCTGGCTGGGCTCAAATTCAAAGGTGATTGCATGCAAGGGGAGACCCTAGTTAGTTCTGAGTTGGAGTCTCATCCTCAATTAAGAGAGTCATAGCTGGAAGTTATAGTTGGAGAGTTAAGAGGAGTAGAAGATTTTAGGTGCAACCCTGACAGGAAGCAACTGGGGAAAGTCAAAATCACTCCTTTTTTGGGTGGAAACCACCACCCCAAATAACTAATGCTACCAGTTTTTGCCAACAACCTCTCCTGTTTGAATGATTTAGGTTAGCATCTTTATAATGATCCTTCCTCTTTTCGATCACGATCCTTTCCATTTTGCAGTCAGGGTGCGTACAGACAACATATTTATTTGTCCGTAGGCTTTTTAAAATCCACAACCTCTCCTAACCTCTTAGATAAGGTCTGCATTCTGAACACAGCCCACTCGACCCTGTGTGCTCCAGCTCCTGTCTATTTCTCCAGGCTTATCTTGTATCACTCTCCCTCCCTCTCTCTATGCTCTTGCCCCACTGGCTTCTCAGGACCTCCAAGTTTCTTTGTTCTCTCTCAGTAATGTCATATCTTTCTTGATTCAAACCATTAATTCATCCCTCATCCCTATCGACCACTTCTAACTTACTGATTTCCTTTTCCTTTAAGGCTCAGCTAAATAAGAAAATCTCCCCTGCCACCTATCTGCTATACAACCCATAATAAAAATTCAATTTACTGGGCAATGGGTCTTCCTAGCTGGTGATCAATCTGACAGCAGAATTTTGTCTGTTGATCTTAGGGGTATCACCTAAACATAGCAGAGTTGTGGTTAGTTATTACTGGCGATAGGATAGGGCTGTTCCAGATTTCCTGACGAAAGTATCTTGGTAGAGGAGTAAGAACACTGAATCACTAGGACAACCACCTGCCAGTGCCAGCCTTGTCAAGTCATTTCCTTCTGGTGCAATAATAAATATTATCAAATGGACCTAAATAATCTAGTAGGTCCCCTCTAGATCTAAACCACACTTGGGTGAGATTGAGGTCATGACCCAATGAGTTAGAATGATTTCTTGAGCAAATTAGTGCCCCCTAGTGTTTCGATTGCAACCAGCAAATAATAACTTTCTAGCATAGAAGACAAGAGCAATATCACCAACAACTTGTCACTTACTGCTTAGAAGTCAAAATGTCAAAATGATGAGTTTCTGCTATTAGATTATCATAAAATTTTGTTCTAGCTACAAATATTGTAACCCTTGGGCCACATCATTCTCCTGCAGACAGCAGTCAATAAGAAACCCTAAAAGAATGGGTCACTAAACTGACTGTACACTATCTTAGAAAAGAGTGAAGTGGGATGAAAAATATGAAAAAGTGATTGGGGGGCATATCTGGACCAACCCAAGAACAGAAAGATCACCAGCAGCTGAAACACTTGAGGTCCCACTTGCTCTGGACCCCTATGATTTATGTGCAATTACAGTTACGTCTCTAAAGGTAAGGAGTAATAATACACTGCATAAACAAATGGAAACACCAAATTCCCCCAATTCTACCCTGATAACAGTAGCAAGTGTGTTGAAAGACAATTCAAGGGAAATGTTGCATAAATGAAGCAAAATATGCAGCCATGAAAATGCATCTTTATGAAGAGACAACCTATGTTTCTAAGAACAAAAAGTTGCAAATCTTCTATCTTGGCTCAGGTAACAGTGAGAAATCATTCCCAGCATATGTATGTCAAATTTACTTCAACAAGATCAATTCAATAGGAAATTCAGGGTGAATGATGAGAACTTATTTGGTATCCTTCCTCTCTCTTTTCTGACATGCTAAATGAACAGCACATATTTGTGTCTTAGAAGCTCTACACCACAAACAAGGGAAAATAGACTCGAACAATTCTGTAATAATTCAGACCAAGGAAAAGTTCAATAAATAAAACCTTTTCTTTGGTCATCTAGACAAAAAAAATTACATGCCATTAAAGACAAGTATACAAACATAAAACACTGCTGCTTCAGGATATGCTTTGATATTCCCAGAGAATTCAGTTTTGAATTTTGTTTTTGAGAATACCTAATCATGTAGCATCCATATAATCTCCAATACTAAATTATTGCTCAAAGGGGGCAAATATGGAACAGTCAGCCCTTAAGTTATTTTCTCCACAAAATGCATTATGTTAGGAGGAAAATAAGTAAAACCAAACATCTCCATGAGTTCAGTATTATCAATGACCTTTATAAATGCCATTTTGTAGAAGGAGTGATTTACTACATAACTGTGTTAGTTAATAAGCATGTCTAAAATGAAATGGCATTCACTGAAAGTCTTCCCTAAAAGGCTCAAATAAATGTGCTCAAGAGCAAAGTATTATCTACAGCATTGTTGGGGGACAATTCTCCACGGGTCTTTAAAATTCCTGCACATTCATGGGCAGAGACATTGACTGCCTTTGTTCTAGACTAGATATTCATGGATATTGTATAATGAACAGACTAGGAAGATAAAGCACCTTACTGCATCAAAGATCAGGCAGGCTTATCATCCATTACAAAAGATTTTGGTTCCCTAAACTCAGGATTTTTTCTAGAATTACAACTAACTGCTTGCACAGGTGTCACCTAGCTACCTTTGTTTCACCTTGTGGGTTTAAAGACTCAGAGAACAGACATGAGAAAATTCCTTTATTCTAGCTACTGCTAGCACTGTGAATACTAAACTCTTCTTCATCTCTTACCTAAGAGTATTGTGGTTTTTTTGCCTTCATTATGATGTGGTGACAGGCTAAGATTTTAACTTGCTAGTAGGGTAAAAATCAGATCTTTCATCGTTCTTGTTAAGAATAAAACTCATAAGAGCTCTACTCCATTTTGCTTTTGAAGGATTCAATCTAATGTCAATTTTGTACTCTCTAATCAAGTTTTTGGATAAATATTGTGTATCTCTCAGAAGAAAAGGCCTGGTTACCAATACTCCAGACACTACTTTCTTACTGATACTGTCACTGAGGCAATTTTTGAAAATTCCAAAGAAACATGTAATTGAGAGAGAAATAAAATCAGTCCAAGAAATCCAAGCTACTAGGTAATAAGAAATTGACACCTTCAATTCGCAAAACAAGGATTTACTTCAAATTAAGGGATACCAAGAACCCCAGGACTGCAGAATCAAATATTTTCAAGTATCTTACGCTTTTGCTATGGAAACGCAGAATAGGTAAGATGCATTTTTAACATGACCCCACCTTATTTAGCAATAACTGTATGCCATTGGATTTTGCATAAGACAATTGACAATGTCTCTGGTTTTTGAACCAATAATCTAGAATCATATTTCAATAACTATGAGTATGTACTCATAATAGTAATGGAATGGAATATTTGAAATCAATACAGTTTCAGAAAATTGGCTACATAATATAATTATGCCAGGTATTTGGAAGCACAATCATGAAATTCCAGATCAATTAACTTGAGGCATATGAAAAGTACTTTAATGGTGCTAGCTTTTATAAGCATATTTTTCCCCCTCAAGTACTTTCATGTGGATTAAAGACCTGTAAGGAGTAGACTCAGCAAACGAGAAAAAAGATACAAGTTTAGAAGAGGCAAGATACTTGAACCCAAAACAGCCAGTGTTTATTACTAGGAAATCACATGAAATTGAATAAAATAGTCAGCAGAAATATTCCTCAGACTGATATGTGTATGTAGATTGCTGATGAAATGAAATGCTGATGAAATGAAGCCACCAAGTGCTTCCCAAATTTCACCAGGGGCTGCCTTTGGGGAACTGTACTTGTAGAATCAAGTGTTAATGAGCAGTGAAAAGGATTAAAAAAGAGGATGTGAATAAAATCTGTTAGCCTCTTACAGGGAGCCTGATCAGAGCAAAGTACTTTGTTTATAAGAGACTGATCCAGCTATTTAATGGGAGGTTCTGCTGTCTGACATAGGTCTTGTTCTTCAGAAGAGCAGTGCTTGCTTTAATTCTACAATATGTTCACCAGACAACTTTTTCAGCCCTCTAAGTGAACCATCCAGGCAAAAAACAGAAAAACTGGAGGTTTTCAAATTCTGATATTTAGTCTACTCAGATCAGAGTCACTGGATTGTGAAAGATTCCTAGGCTCTAATCAAGATCTATTGGTGCCATCCTCTTAGTTGTATCCAGGAATTTGCATTCTGATAACCAATCCCCCTCTTCTCCCCTCCCCACCAAGAAGTGGATAATGGCTGAATTTTGATACTCGGTGGAATAGAGTTTATTTCTAAAGAGTTTACATTGGATACTATTTTGCTCTCAATTTTATGTTTATGAACACGAAATCAATTTGACCAACAATTCCTTTTAAATTATAAAGCACATAACATTTTCTTTGCCTCAGAAAGAAAAGTTTCATAACTTCAAGAGACTCTTCTTAAATCTATTTGTGCATGCTTATCATTCATTGATTAATTTTGTAAGCCAAACACACACACACACACACACACACATGCAAACACACCATTATGAATGATTTGTATGATTAGATGCTGCCCCTAATTGAAGTGGTCTACTAATAAAGCATATTCTTTGTGGCTACTTAAGAATGGACTCATTAAATATATATATATATATATATATATATTTATGATTTTGTGATGAAGGAAGTAAACATGAATGGATATTCCACTGAGATAAATAAGAAAGGCCAGAATTCCATTGCCGTGACATATTGTCCATATCTAGCCTCCGATTAGGGAACTCCATCCAACAAACAATGTTTAAGTTTTTTGAGTCTTGACTTTAAAATATGGTTGAAGATAAAGAGCTTATGGGAAGATTTCCCATCACTATGTTGATAGGTGTTTGAAAATTGTGTCATTAGGAATTAAGCTATTTCCCCTATGAAGTAAAGCTATTCTCCTATCCCCTCCCTCATTCAGCCATAGTGAAACTAAAATCCTTAAGGCCTGGCTGGCAAATTCCATGAGGATTAAATCATCCACTGTCCACATATGTGAATGGACAATAGGGAATGAAATTACCTCCTTATTCTTGCTTACCCCTCAATTGTGTGTCATCTACCAAGTGAAGACACTCTTCCCTTTGCCTGACATGACTTCCCCACTTGGGACCTGCCTGGAAAACTTGTATTCATTCATCCTTCAAAGCCAGACTCAAATACCTTCTCATCAATAAAATTCCCTCACCTCCTATTACTGGAGACACAGTTAAGTGGCTCTTTCTCTGTGTTCTTAAGGTATCTGTTCCATGTCCACAAATTTGGAAGCCATTAGAGGGCAAGCACCATGGACTGACTCATAAAGACAGACCTAGGCTCAGAGTATATCTATGTTGAATCAAGTAGCTGATTAATTATGATATATTATATACTATATATAACTTGAGGGAAACAAAAAAAAATTGGCTTCTTCTTAGGAAGAATCTCTAGATGCCAAGCTAATTCTGGAGGCTGGTGATACTAGTGATAGGCCCTCTTGTTTTTTTTTCATAATGTATGAGCAATTGAGCCTCAGTGAAATTAACACATGCCCTCCAGGGAAATGACACCACATTATAATAATATTGATCAGCTATACTTCAAAAGAGAAAGTCATTTTATCTTTGGGTCTTCTCCAACAGATGCCACTGAGAGCTTGTTACATGCCAGCACTTAGTTGTTTACCTTATAGCTCTTATCACCACTTGTGCCACTAGTTGTGTTGGTTCTATAATCCAGTTTCACAATGAGGAAACAAGGATAGAGAGGAATGAGCTAACTTGCCTTTAATCACAGAACTGGTTAAGTGGCAGATTCAAACTCAAGTTGCCTGGTCTGAAGTTCATGTCTTTTCAACAATACTGCCCTGCTTTCATGTGACTGTTTGAGTTGAAGTACTTATTCTAAAGACCTCCTAAACATTTGTCCTATTTCTTCCCTTTTCTTTCCAGACCTCATCCATCTCAGATAATTATATAACAGAACTTGCCATTGCTTAAAGTAGATTTTTATTCTTCCATCTTTGTTGCGGTTCTCTTGAAACCCTGTTCCCCTTCCAGTTTTCACATTTATAGGTACACACACAGAGACGCCCTCCAAAGAGTATTTCTGTTGTCTCATCTAGTGTTAGTTGTTAAGTAATTTATATCTGAGACTTTTAATAAGAACTTTTATTTGGCCTTAAGTTTTATTTATCAAGTTCTACTAAATTCCAGCACCATTTTCAAAGTAGCCACTTAGTTAAAAATACGATGCTCTAAATGAAAATATCAGCAGGTTTAAAAATACAATTTTTCTTACCCAATCTTATAAGGCAATGATTCTCCTACTTCAACACACACACACACACACACACACACACACACACACACCCCAATACATACACACACACACAATCAATCATTGAGAATATCTGTGAAAATGTAGATTCCTAGGTCTATGTGCTAAGATTTTGAATTAGTAAGTCTAGGTTGAACTCCAGGAAGCAGTACTTTGAACAAGCTCAGCAGGTGATTTTGATGCAAGTATTTCATGATTCACATTGAGAAATTCCCTGTTTTTCACTTATGGGGCAATATACTAAATTTTCTAGCATCTTCTTAGCTAACTTCTGGGACTATGCTTTTCTCATCGTTACAACAAAGTTAACACTTAGAAATGGCTGTTCAGTCATCCAAAAATATTTCTAGAATGTTTATGTTGAGCTAAGGATGGTGAATATCTAATTGAAGGGCTATACATACTATCGATCATCCCCTAGACATCAGTGCCCACAACAGATATCATTTATCAATCATGGCATTCTTGTTAGCTGAGCCTGGACCCATGACTGGGAGAGTCCCAATGACCCCTAGAACAAAAATTGGGACATGGCCTTGGGTGCTTGCCCACAGGGCTTTAAAATAGAAGGAGCGCAAGAGTTAAGTCAGGACTGAGAATTAACCAGCAAATTGAGAGCTCCTCCCTTCTTGCTTCTGAACATATTCCCTGCAATATCCCTTCTAGCTTGGTTGCAGGCTCACTGCATCTCAAGTAAGCAATCTGGCTACTGAAGACAGGCAAAGCCAAAGGCTCAGACAGGGTGTGGAAGCCATCCACTCAAGGAAATGTCTATGCACTTGGGATAGAAGATCCTTCCTCTCTTCTCTTTCCTTTCCCTCTTCTCATTTACGAACCTCTCTCTGAGTGGAAAACCAACTTGGGCTTCCTGCCCTGGGTATAAACAAAATTCCATTCAGAATTCTAATTTTTTAGAACTATAATTCATAGTTGAGATACAGAGAGGTCAAATACCTTAGCTGAGGTTATTTAAAGTCAAAAGTAGAATTTAGTTCTTTGGACACCTAATGTATTGCCATTTATAGATTTAAGAACCTTGATGAAATTAACTTACAAAAAACAACACTGCATAACCCTTTGTCCAGTAATTCTGATATTATATCTTGATCACATCTGCACATCAGAGCTTTAATCTTTGAGAAGCTTTTATTATGTCAGATTCAACCAGGAATAAGTTAATATGTGTGCAGACAGCAATGCTACATTATTGTAAACTTTAATAATAATTTAAGCTATTTCTGCAGATAAAGAAAAGCACCTCATAATAATACACCCATGTACAGTAGGTGTTTTCTTATCTTGAACAGGGAACAGCCTGGAGGAGTTAAATGAAAAAGGGCATTGAAGTCAGACACACCTGACCCTGAATCTCAGCTCCACCTCTTTCCAGCTGTGTAATCTTAGGCAAATTACTTAACCTTCTTGAGAATCTTTCCTTATCTATAAAATGATGAACTTATTTACCCCATAGAGTTGTTCTGGAGGTGAAATTAATTAATGGGTGTAAATATGAAAACTTGCCCGGCATTTAATAGATGCTCAGCAAATGGTGGCTGCCTCTTCTCTTTCCCCTTGCTTTACACATGCATCTTGTAGAAATAAGATGATTGTTCTCCTACATTCTTCCTCTCACCCGAGTGTCTCCCAAGACTGACTACTCCTCTCAATTTCCTCCGTGGATGCACACTTTGTTTTCTGATTTTTTAAATGACAAAATGGGAGCTAGAGGGATGTATAAAAATTTGTGATTCTTTAAGCTGCTGGTAAGAATTGTCACCTCTCTGACCTCCACTAAACTTGTTTTGGGGACATCATTATATTGATGGGTCATACTTTAATGAGTTAGAGCCTCACATAGGTCTCAAGCTCCTTGAGAACCTAACAGTGAAGAGACGTAGAATAGCATCTCCAAAGACAGCTATCATCTATTTTTTCCTTGCACACACACACATATATATATATATATATATATGTGTGTGTGTGTGTGTATACACACACTCACACACACACCACTCTGCTGTACAAAAGGTTGGTAATATTTCTCATTGGTTTTAAATCTAGGGAGCTTTGTAACTTGCTTTAACCAACAGAGTGGAAGACGTGATGTGCCTGATCCTGGAACTTTTCAGTTCAAGCTCCTGTTTCTTTCCTCTTGGAAGCCAGCTTCCAAGTAAGAACAATGACTACCTTCAAACCACCACCCCATGTGTCCAAAATAGCTATAGAATGATGTCACAAGAAAAGCACTAGGCCACCCAATAATTGAGTAATCTTTGAGAGCTGCCATAGCCCAGCCCAGTCACAGCTAAATAAGGCTGAATGAGTGATCCTCAATGGATGCTAAACAGAATTGCCTGGTCAACCCTACCTGAAATCCTAGCCCAAGAAATTGTGATAAACTTTAAATCATTGGTATGTGGAGTCACTAAAGTTGTGGGATTGTTTGTTATACAACAATATATAATTGAAATAGCTGGGGAAGAGTGACCTGCAATAGAATGGAGAACACTTATGAGGTAAAGAAAAAGAGGACAGAGGAAAATAATCCTACTCTTTTACCACTCCCTGGTTCCCACTGACCCAGCTTTGGGATTATTTTTAAAGGACCTTAACCATTACTTCCATAGGCAAGTAAATTGCTTTCATGCATAATAGTTTCATCAAATTACTAAAAAAAAATCTTTGTTTGATGCCATTCTTGGAATCAATCCCTAGATGTAGTTTGCTAGATCAAAGTGTATATACCTTTAAAGGTTATTAATACATACTGACAAATTATCCTTTTAAATAACTATATCCTCAGTAGTGAAAGAAAGAATAAATTCCCCTGCATCATATAGTAATACTACATATATTACCATTTCTTTTAATCATTTGACTTTAATACTAGGATGGATTCATAGTGTTCTTCTTTAATAAGGTTAATTATTTTTTCATTAAAAAATTATAGTCCTTTGTAGACAAAGACTCATTCTTTTTCTATTTAAAAATAAGTATTTTATTTTCTCCAATTCATATTAAGAGCTCTTTATATATATTTATTATTATTATTTTTATATTCCCCATACAACTGCAACCCTGATTTTGACCCCAATCCTTCCTTTCCCCCCAAGAGTGTCTCTGGTTCATAGTTGCTTGTTGATTTTCATTTTTTTCTTTCTTATAGTTATTTTTTTCCTGGTCCATATTTAGGTTTTCTAGATTCCTGCTATGAGTGAGACCATCCGGTATTTTTCTTTTTCTTTCTGGCTTATTTCGCTGAGCATGATCCCTTCCAGCGTCATCCATGTTGCTGCAAATTGCAGGTGTTTATCTTTTTTGAATGTTGAGTAATATTCCATGGTGTATATGTACCACATCTTCTTGATCCAGTCATCTATTTTTGGGCATTTGGGTTGTTTCCAAAGCTTAGCTATTGTAAATTTTGCTGCTATAAACATAGGGGTTCAGGTGCTCTTTGGAATTAATGTTTCTGTGTCCTTTGGGTAAATACCTAGGAGTGGAATTGCTGGATCATATGGAAGAAGAGCTCTTTATATATTAAGGATTACTTTCATCATCATTTAGAGACAAAAGTATAGCAAAACTCAACTGAGCAGCATAAGAATGAAAGAATGAATTAATTTCAATATTTTGCTAATAGAAAATAGACAACAGATAATTTGGTTGGATTACATTATTATGAATTTGTAAAGAATCATTACATTTACCTTTCCTAAGATGGCGCTACACTAAACAAATGTAATCTTTTACTAATAATTGGGTGTCTTATGGTGACTCAGAGTGATTATTCTGAATTTTTCATTTGTGCAGAAAATGGGATTTAGACAGTCTGAGTCCAGCTTCACAAGCCATCAGTTACCTGAACAAGGGGAGTAACTGAACCTCTTAGTGACTTAGATTCCTCATCCTTAGAACATATATCATGAAAATGACCTTGATTTTATTTGGCTACCGTAGGAACTAATTGCATACAGAATTTCGGAGCCTAACTACCTAGAGTTCAATCTCCATGCTACCATTTTATAATTTACAAGTATGGCATTTGTACAAGTTTTTAATCTCTCTAGGTTTTGGTTTCCATATCTATAAAATGAGGATAATAATAAAATAGAATTGTTAGTAAAACTTATCTATTTGAGCACTTACAAGGATTAAGTATAAAGTATATATATGTTATAATTTAGAACAGTGCCTAGGAGGTAGCAAGCACTATGTATTAACAAAATAATCATTATAATTAAATAAAAGAGCTTAGATGTTATGTGTTTTCTTAACCAGGGCCCCACACAAATGTTTCTAACTACTATAGAGGCCACTGCAGTTTTGGGAGGAGGGCAGAGTAGGGCTGAATCTCTACTGACCCCATAACATCTTCTGAAAATGAGTTTCTGAATAAGATTCTGGTATCAACTTGCTTTTTTTTTTGGTGATTCACCTCTTTCTACCAATGTGGCATACAGGAAAACCAACCTGTGTTTTATTAGCTGGATTATGACTGTCAAAGCTTACCCTGTGAGTTGATCACTTTGTTTCACCTAGGAACTCACCTTCAGCAGACAGACAAATTATAAAAGCATTGTGCCAGGTGCTCGAAGATAGGTCTGCGCCAGGTCTCCTCCCACAAAGCAGAGCATTGCATTGATTTTTAGATTCATTGTCTACAGTCGGGTTAACTAAATTCTGTGTTCTCTGATTTATGCTCTGAAACAGCTAACAGGGAAATTTTTTTTTGTCTGAACACTTAATACGAATCATAACTAATACAGGAGATGATTAAAAGAAACTCTCCCCATTTTGGTCATTTTATCAGATAAAACACCCACTTTTGTCTCCATGATTTACACTGTGTAAAAGAAAATATACCCATATGGAATATGCTTGTGAATAAAAAACAAAGCCCATGCTCAAAATACAAATCAAAAACACTGCCTAGAACAACAGGCCTCAACTAATGAATTAAAATGATTGCTGGTTTCTTTAAAATATTAAGCCCATCAGTGCTTGCCAAAAACCCTTTGGCTAGCTGAGGGATTCCAACTGCATTGTTCAGCTAGAGATTGAAATCCTTCCATTCATCATTGACATGTGAGAGACAAGACAAGGTTTTTGACAAAAAGGGGATGAGGCACCAGATGGTTTCCATCTGTATCGCCATTGATTGTACAATGAAAACCCACCTTCCCTAATCAGAAGGCTATGTGCTACATGGAAGATGAATAGCCAGTGTTTTTAAGGAAGCATAATCGCCCCTTCCCAACCATAGATGTATAAATATTAATGAATACAATCTGGTTCTAAGCAAATTTAGCATGAACTTTTAGCAACCCTCCCTTGACAACTTCCTCCCTTTTTAACTGAATTAAGCTTCTAAGTTCTGTGATTAAAAATAGCAATCCCTGCACTGAAGTTGGATCTGTGACTGAGGAAAACCTCTCCCTTTCAGCTAGTAACCAGCTAGCATAGTTCATATCATTGCATGCTTTTTATAACCAAAAAAGGGTTTCAATTTGAATGAATGTTTAGCAAGTATGACTAGTGAAACAGAATCAACACAAATAAATGGAAATTGATTATTACCCCATCTTTGAGGTCACGCTTATTTCCAAAAGGACTTGAGAAAATTTAGGGATTATTATACACACAAGACCAGGAGTCGTTCAACAACTTAGTTTCCACAACATACTGTACTATATCATGTATTGACCCTAAAAAAGGAAAGGACTCTTTCCCTCCCCCACTACCTCCTTCTCTCTTTCTCTCCACACACAGACACAATTTTAACTTTCCTGCAAACTTTAACAGATAATATTAGAATAGTTGTCATTATATGGATGGAGCTGGAAGGGATCATGCTCAGTGAAATAAGCCAGAAAGAAAAAGAAAAATACCGGATGGTCTCACTCATAGCAGGAATCTAGAAAACTTAAATAAGGGATCAGGATAAAGAATAACTATAAGAAAGAAAAAAATCAAAATCAACAAACAACTATGAACCAGAGACACTCTATAGGGGTTGGGGGGGCAGGGAAAGGAGGGATTGGGGTCAAAATAAGGGGGTTGCAATTGTATGGGGAATATAAAAATAAAATTTAAATTAAAAAAAAAGAATAGTTGTCATTACTAATACTCAAGAGACACTATTAGATGCCTTTCTAGAATGTCTGAAATGGCATCATTTGCTTTACAATATCTCTAATCAAGAAGGCTTGGTTAGTCCTTTCCCTTCTTAACTCATTTCCAGAGGCTTTCATCAAAAATATCAGAAAGAGACTAAGATTTGAAATTTTCTAATTCCTTCCTTTGCTTCTTTTCCTTTCAGTTCAAACAAGGAAGATTTCCAGACTTGCGCTAGTTTATGTCTTAAATCTGCTCAGGCAACTCATTTTCCAAGACACATAGTCCTTATTTTCACCACTGGTTTCCTTGTGGATCAAGTGGACAGAATCTTAAAGCGAAAAATGTGAAATTAGTCCAAAGATAAGATGAAAAATTAAATCTACATTCTCAACTTTAATCCCTCATGTGACTGGAAGGAGTTAATCCTTTTTTTTCTCTCCCCCACCCCCAATATGCAGCATTCTCATTCTGTTAGCAAATTTTTATGAATACCTACCCTATGCTTGGCAGTGACTTAGGCACTGCAGATCAACACAATGGATAATATTTCTATTTCAGGCCAAGATGTTATTTCAGAGCCATCCTTCAGATGTTATAAAAACTGTTCTTGGCCATACAATAACATCAGATACTTGTTGGTGTGTACACATCTCGTGATCAAAACAGTCTCTGAGCCCTTCATTGCCTTTTGGGAATAAGCTCTCAGTGGGATTAACTGCCAATGACTTCAGCAATATTGGTGGTCATCTAAGGTTCAGCTTCTCTTAATGAGCATTCTCTTACCTTTCCTAGGCCAACAGTAGCATGACCAGATGTCAGAATAGCATCAGTAAAACTAGATTGAAGAATGATTTAAAACTTGCCAAGAAAAGGCTAAGTGTGTCACAATGCATTTTTAGTTTTGTTCAGGGCAAGAACAGAAAGGGCTAACCCCATGGCTACTGCCAGATGGTGCAGTGTTAACATATGAAAAAGAGGAAGCAAAACAATTCCTTTTCCCAGTTGTTTTGTAATTTGAAAACATCATTGATTTGCAGACTGAAGAATTGAAGCTATCAGAGGGGCAAGGTGGAGAATAGGGTGCTAAAGGTGGTGAGAGCCCAACGGCCCATTGGAATATGGTGAACAATTGTGGGTGCTTTGTTGTGAGTGTGGCATAGTAACATAAATCTGAAGAGGTGTAAACCTACACCCCTAAATCATATACAGTGTTGGAAAGCAATATCACTTCAATAAAAATAATGTAATTTTTTTTAGAAAAAGAAAAATGGTTTTGATTTGGATGAAGATAGAATCATCATCTCAACTGAATGGTCATAGTGGAGATAATATAAGCATGTTTCAAAACTAATCTGAGCAAATAAAATTTGTTCTCTCAGGTAAAATTGAAAGAGCAAAATATAAGGCACTGCATTTTATAGAAAAACTTAATTACAAAGTGCATACTGCAGGGTTCGTAGAGGGAAACCTGGATGACAGCCGTTTAGAAGAGAAAAACTGAATCTATAGAGTGGCAAATGAAAAAAATTACCATAGGATCTGAAAGAGCAATGGAACATATTCTTTGTCCCCTCAACTTCTACTATCTGTGGTTTCCCTAGAATTGATGAAGACTTTATAATATACTGCCATGTGTTATGAGAGGAAATCACTACAAATAAGAGATAGCCCTATTTGCTTTGTGATTGATACAATATAAAATCTACTGGAAAGTCCCTAGAGAATTGGTTGACTTTGGACATAAGTAAATTATGGAATGAAAGATCCAGGATCTATAGAAGAAGGCAGAAGTATAGAAAATGGAAGAGGGAAAGGAATGAAAATATGAGGCATTGACACAGAAATTGATAAATGACCAATAAAATAGAATAGAAAGACTAAAAGTAGTCATACATAAATGAAAATTTCATTTAAGAAGGCCTTGACATTGAAAAGCAAAGTGAAAATCACAGGATATTTAACAAATTATATGAATGCCATTATTTTTTCATAGAGGAAAATTAAAGTTGTACCTCTATCTCATGCCAAAAATAGATAAAAATTCATTCCAGATGAATTGAACATAAAGAAAAATATTTAAACTGCTGGAAAATATGTAGGAGGGAAGGCTAGGGATGAAATGATTTCTTAAAATTAAAAAAAATATTAGCCATAAAAGAAGAAATTGGTATGTTTTATTACATTGGAATTAACTTTTGTGCATTAAAAAAAAATGCCATAAAGTGAAATGGCAGGTCATAAATTGGGAGACCTTTGCAACACCTAAAGTTTCTTTCTCTATGTCTACATGCACACATACAACCTATAGCTATTATGAATCAAGAGAAAAATAGGGAAAGAAAAATGGGGGAAGAAATAAACAAAAAAGAAACATTAATCATATATAAAACATATGATAATATCTTCAACTTTACTAGAAATGAAGGCTTTTTAAAAATTTTTTTACAAGGCTTTTTTTTAGATCATAAAAAGGTACTTTAGATAGGCAAAATTTAAAAGCCTGACATTACCAATTTTTGTCAGAGATGTAGAGCAAAAAGAACTCTAACATACTGATGAAGGGAGCATCAACTGGTTCAACCACTTTCAAAAATAATTTTTTATTACCTAATAAGTATTGAATTTATCCTCTCATCAATTCCACTCTTAGAGAAACTCTTACTTACATTCAGTAAGAGGCATATGCATGGAAATTTGTGATAGCATTATTTTAACAGCACATCATTGGAAATTTCCAGATTAGAAATAACTAAAAAAGTTCACCCAGAGAATTATAAATAGATCATTCACACAATAGAATATAGAAAATGAATACAGTGAATAGAATATAGAAAATGAACAAATGCTAGCTTTATATATTGTATGGATAAGTCTTATAAATACAACTGTGAGTGAATAAGCAAGTTGTATGAAAGTATATGTGGTATGTTACTATTTAACATAGCAAAATTTTAAAATATTTATTATTGAGGGAAACAAACACAACACAATAAAACTAAAAAAAAATTAAGGATAAATGTAAAATTCATAATAGTGTAACTTAATGAAGGGGACAGGAGACAAGATCAGGGAAGAACACTAAATACTAAAATTCAACTGTTGTAAATGTCCCACTTCCAATATTGGGTGTTCATTTCATGGAAGATTTATTTCATTTTTAAGTGTGATCACCTACATATATAACATGTAAATTTATTTAAAAATAAAATAAGGAATTAAAAGAGAAAGGAAGGCAGATCTACTTAATCCCATCAAGACTGACCATGTAGCATTGACAGGGATACAGATGTAAAAAAATGTTCTGCTTCTTTCATTGGACCTCAACTCAATTATCAGGAAAGCTACAACTTAAAATTGATTTCCCTCTGGAAATGGCTTGGTGTGTCCTGTAGTTCCATATGAATAAGTCAAGATTACAGAAGAGCCCTTACCAATTTAGGAAGGAAAACATCTCAATAATACTTAGTACCATTAAACTACAGATGCAATATGTCCAATCTTTGGAGCCATATTTTATGCGAAGTACTCGGAAAGTAGAGCAATTCCAGGGGAAGTAAATGCAGAAACTGGGATACTGAAAATCCATTTCATGTGAATGGCTAACTGAATTTAAAATTTTGATATTCAACTGAGAAAAGAGAGATTAGAAATGTGATAACTGACTTCAAAAATTAAAAAGGAATACTGTCAGATTTAAAAATGTTTAGCTTCATTCGGCATATAGAGTGGCCACCCACCACCAATGGATAGAAATATATTGAGGCTGCTTTAAATTTTTAAAATTAAAATATCACCTAGCAGGATGACTAACTCTGAAGCGTAGCCTATTATAATCCACAAATTTCCTGGAGCTATTAAAGAATGTTATGCTTTAAAAAATAGGTTTAGAACCTCTGTTTCCTTATAATGGATTGTATTTTATAATTCAGACCACAGGGTTAGCATATTTTTGAGTCTAAAAAATTTTAATAATACTATATCATATTTACCTTGAGTTCAGTGATATCACAAATGAACTTCTCAGCAATAATTATCTAACTTGATAGAATTTCTGACCCTTCATTTCCTCAGCTACACAATAGGGTTAATAACAGTACCTCTCTGTGGGAGGCTGATAATGGTTCCCCAAATAGACCATGTACGAATCTCTGGGACCTATGAATATGTTACCTTATAGGATAAAATGTCTCCACCAATGTGATTAAGTTCAGGATTTTATCCTGAATAAGAAAGTTCCTTATAAGAGGGGTGCAGGAGGAATCGGAGGCAGAGGAGAAGTTTAGCTGATGATGGAAGCAGAGAGTAGAATGATGTGCTTTCAAGATGGAGGAAAGAGCCATAAACCAAGGATACAAATGGTCACTAGAAAAAGGCAAGGAAATGGAATGTTCCATAGAGATTCTGAAAGGAACCAGGTGTACAGACCCCTTAACTTTAGTCCTGTGAAACTATTTTTGAATTCTAATCTTCAGAACTGTAAGATTACATACACATTTATGTCTTTTAAAGACACTAAGCTTGCAATAATCTATTACAGAACCATAGGAACGGAATACACCATGTTATGGGTTTTTGTGAGACCAAACAGGAAAAACCAATAAAAACTTCTACTACTATCATTTACCTAAATGACCCAAAATAAAGGCTCAATATCATACTGAACTGCATTAGTGTGTCTCCCACTATTTTCCCTCCTAAGTTATTTTTATACCTTTGTGTATATTAATGAGGTGGGGAAAGAATTCTGGAGTCAGGAGTTCATAGTTAACACTATAGTGGGTGGGGGGGGGTGCGCTGACAGGTGCTTGATTTCTCTGGGCCTCATTATTCAGCTATAATTAGAGGCTAGATCCATTCCTCGCTCTAAAATTCAATGATTATATGCTTTGGTAGTCTAATAAATACTTTCTGAGTCCACTCTCTCTCCCTCTCTTCTGGTTTAACCTCTAGCTAGTGTTGGAATTACCTAGTGCCAACTGCCCTAGGTTATCTTTGTTCTGGGCACTGATTAACCAGCAGACCTAATTCCATGTTTAAAAACAAAAAGGGAGACCAAAATAAGTTGAGAAGTTCTTAGCTTAAATTTATTTTTAAAAATGGTAGTTGATGTTTTACAAAGAACATACTTAGTCAAAAATCCTCCCTTTAGGAATCCATAGAGTTCTCTTGGGACTCTCTGTCTTTAATTCACAGCTACTACTTTCAAGAACAGGGTTGACTGGCCATCCTCACCCTGTGTGCAGGCTCTTATCCTGCTAAATGGAAGGACGTTTGACACACTTTCCTGGTTGCTAAAGGTGTAGATAATAGGACACGGGGATCAAAAATGACCAAAAATAGAACAGACACCAACATGCTACTGAGCACAACCTTCCCTTCCTATTTCTGCTGTGTCCAACTTACCATGGAGAGAAAGTGTATGAAATAGCCTCACCATCTATTAATTATTCTGCAAATGCAAATAATAATAATTATTATTAAATTAAATAATAATATTTAATTATTAAATTAAATAATAATTCTTCTTTTTTTAGTTCTGTGTGGGCTTAGATGTTATTCTAGAACCACAGGCAACCAGTGAAAGCACAGAGGAACAGTCACTTCAACATGAAGAAATCCAGAAAACCTTACAAGGCAGTATAGTTCTTTCTCAATTAGAAAAGTTGGGAAGGACATTTTGGGATGAAAGAATATGTGCAAAGTCAGAAAACCATCCTCTAAAATTAGTGGGAAGTTAGTGTGTATGGCATGTAAAGGAGAGGGACAGATAAAAGTAGGGGGAGGCTATGGTCAGCCACTGTGGGGACTCAGATGCCATGTTGGGCATCCAACTTTTTATTTATTCTACATTTTTTATTATATAAGTTTCAGGTGTGCATCATTATAAACCAACATTTGTACATATAACCTACATTTGTGGAGAGTTTACCAATCGAAGGGACACCTGTCATCAGGAATGGAGAATGTTCAGATTTGTTTTTTTAGGAAACAAAAATAGGAAACTGGTGAGATATTCAGGAGGCTGCAGTAGTCTAGGCCTGGGACAGGGGCTGGGAGATGCAGGTAATGGTTTGACTGTATAATCTCTTTTTGCAGGGTTGGGAATAAATGGTCTATAATGACCTCAAGGTTTCTAGCTTGATTAGGTGAATGGTGACATCGCTGGCCAAGTCCTTGAAAACAAGAAAGGAAGGAGAAAAAACAACTCTTGGGATCACAGATTCTAAACATGGAACACTAGATAGATGGAAGGCAAAAAAACATCAGAACACTATAGAACAGAGCCATATTGGCAAAGTGAGGCAAAGGAGACAGCAATGCATGGACAGAGGGGCCCAAGAGGTTAAAAAGAATGAAATTGGAAAAAGAAAATGGAGAGTGAGAGGAGTGAGGGTGGGTGCTTGTTAGCTTTGCCAAAGGCAATAATGAGGTCCAGTACACCAAGAGCAGAAATGGGCAGCACAGAGTCCCACCAAAATCCCAGTCATGCCCATGTGGGCATGAACATTTCTTCTTTTTCTAATTTGGTAACTCATAACACTTAGCAGACGCCTTGCACAAGACCCAAGCTTGGGGTGTTTGCTATGAGGAGCCAAGGGAATGAGGCTTTCCCATATCCTTACCATGCCAGAAGGCAGAGCCCCATTCAAACCCCAGCTCCTCAAAAACTTAAAAACCAAATCAGTCCCCAAAGTATTTTAAAAGCAAAATAGGAAACAATGAGGACTGCAGGCCCAGGAACGCCACCAAAGCAGCAGATGTGCACACCGCAGATGCTCCGCTGGCCTTCTCAGCCCCTCCAAACTGTTTAGGAAGAATAGACGATTAGGCCTCAGTATAATTAATTCTCTTTCACAGAAGTAGAAATTAATTGCAGCTTAAGTGACTAGAGAAATCAAAGAACTCCATAAATGCTTATACACACAATAATCATTAAATGTGCCCTAGGGAGCAGGGGTGGGAGAAAGCAAGGACTAGAAAAGAATAACTGAGAAGGGGATTAGATAGATCCCAGAGTAAGCCAGAAAACAATAGAATCCCCATTTGTGGAAAAAGAAGAAAAAGAAATAGTGTTGGAATAACAATGTCAGTATATATCTGGGATAAATACAGGGAACTGTCCTTTTCTCATAAGGAATATGCAAAGGAGCAAATAAGAGCTACTGCTTTGCTAAGGGAAAAATAAGAACAGAAGAAAGAATAATAGTAGGAGGTTGAGTATAAGAAGCATAGGGCCCAGTCTATGCTCCTTGGGCCTGCAGGAGAGGACACAACAGTTTGTAAACACACAGCGGTCAGCATCACAAGCTGTGATCCATGACTCCCCAGAGAGACAGAGTCAGAACTCAAAAGCCAAGTCTCTATAGATGTTATACATAGAAATAAATGATATAGAAATGAACAAATAAAACAAAAATAAGCATCTGATATTTAACATATATATAATTATGTTATACAAAATGTATTAGATATTTATAGATTATATATTAAAATATTTATTCATTATCATTTTATTTATTCACATATATGAATATATATTAACATACCAGATATGTAATATATGAAATATATTAAAATATATATTCATACTATTTAATTTATTCATTTCTATTTTATTCATTTCTACATATTCATTTCTTAACATACATATTCATTTCTATTATTTTGGTTTTAAAAAATAAATCTGCAGAGTAAATTAGAATAGTAATGACTGCAATTAGATTTGGCAAAAATATTAACAGTTCAAGTTACCAGGAAAGCCTTCTAGATCCTGGGCCCTGTCCCTGAGCATCATTTGAAGGCTGCAGTTCTATGCTTAGCATATCCATTATTTGTGAGTTGGGTGTCCGGGAAGAGCTGAGACGTCTAGCTATTTCTGTTCAGCTTCTTCTATCTGCTCTGGGCAATTTAAGTATAAATCATAATGAGGACTTCTCACTTTATGATAAAAGAATCAACTAATTATGCTGAGAACACAACATAGAAACATTTCCATTTTACAGATTTGGCTTGTGTAGTAAAATTCATCATAAAATAGACATCCTAAGTCTCATTGCAAAGGGTTGATTCTAAAGAGATTATCCAGCATCTACATCAATTGAATATATACGAACTAGGTCTTTTGCCCCAGTAAGCAGTAAAAGGAATAGCAGATATTATTTCTGATTTTATGCCATGGTCTCACTACTTACATGCTCCAAGGCAGAAAACAGATACAGGGAAGAAGAGGAACGCACTTTCAGGTGCAAAGAGCAAACGTCCTCATCAGGAAATGGGTTTACTCTGCTCTGAACTCTTACAGAACTCTGTACCTCCCTGATCACCGGATCATCTCCCCTTCAGTCATTTTCATTCATCTGCTATCTCAGCTCTCTTGCTATCTTGCAAGTTCTTCTTGAGCAGGACTGTTCCTTAATACAGTATCTGAATAAAATCTCATGTAGATCAAAGGCTTTACACTTTCATAACAATCCCTCAGAGATACAACTTCACTTGTCTTCATGAGCCTGACAGTTAGATAGGACGAGCCCACTGTACTCACTTCATACATGAGGAACTTGAGATTAAGAAAGGTAAATGATCAGGCAGTCACATGGCTTTTCAGTTTAATTCCAGAGACAGGAACTAAGCACTTCAGCCTAGACTCTCAAACTAGCCCCTGCACCAAACTCATGTTCCTCCTCTTAGCACATGTTACCTCATACACTGGAGATCAGCCAGGTGCCCGCTATGAAAAGGCTGTTAGGAGGAAGGAATAAAGGGGAAGAAATACAAAGCAGTTAAAAAGGGAAAAGGAGTTGGACACTAGCTGATATTCATGTTTCTCTAATCTAACAAGTCCCCAGAACACTTGCTGGATATGTGAAAGACTCCAAACCTTTCATCTCCATAAGAGTCAGAGAGGACAGCCATTGTCAGAAAGAAAACAAAAAGAAGTGTGTGTGTGTGTGTGTGTGCGTGTGCATGCACACACACTTTGTGTACTTATAAGAGTAAAGTGCTATTATGAGGTTTATAGAATCACTGTTGTTGGAGACAGGGGGTCCTGGGGGGACAGCTCTTCCAGTGTTGCTAAAGAGGTCCTCAGATAGGCCAGGAAGCCACAGCCAGCTGGAGATGCTCCTAGCAAAATCATCTTCTCTTCACTATGTCCCAGATTATGGATAGCGTGGCCCAGCTATTAGCTACAGTGAGAGGGTTGATGAAAAGACAGAAGCACCTGTACGCAGAGAGTAAGAGTGATAAACCCACAGGAAAGGCCAAGGCAGTATCTCAAACAAGGATCCCCACAAGCAAGGCTGGAGATGACAGTTCTGGTGTAAGTCAGGGCCCCTAAAAGCAACAAGTGAGGGAGTATGAGAAGCATGATTGGGTGGGAGAAAGGCAACAAAGATGTGGTATCTGAAATCTGGTGGATCCAATCAGGAGCTGTGCAGTGTAAACTACTCCTCAGAGGTTGTCCTGCACAGAGATGAAGTGACCCAGCCGCTGTCTATCTACATCAGCCAGTCAATGGCCAAGGGCTGGCCCCAGGATGTGGGCTGTAATTTACCAGGCATCTTTGGATGAGGCAGGTGCTATCAGTCAAGGACTATTCTTCAAGGGTGGGTGCAGATGTCAGAAGCTGGCAACCAACACCCATGGCAGCTGGAGCAGCCAACTGAGGCGGATCTGGGTGGGGCACTACAGCATCTGCTATCTGAGCTTCTCACACCTAGAGGCATCTGGATCCTGCAAAGGTGGACTTATCAACGGGTAGATGTCCTCTCATGGAGAACTTTGGCCAATCTGGGGAGCCAGTCCTTTGCTTGGGATCATGCTGTTATCCCCTGCTTTATCAAACCATGCATACGTTTCTGTCTTCTTTACCTTTAAGGAAACTTTTAAACCTCTAACTATGGGTGTTGGTGTTTTCAGGTCTATCACTATCTCTTTTGACAATGAATGCAAAAGGCTTTACAAACCTGCCTTTTTCCATCCAAACCTCTATTTGTACAGCTCAGGGAGAGTAGGCTTAATAAATCCCAAAGGCAGCCCAGACTATTTTGCTGCCTTTTGTTAGTAATTCATTCTTTTTTTTTTCTATTATTTTTTAATATTTTATTTTATATAATTCTTACATCATTTTTCATTTTTGCACAATGTATGCATTTACATTTTGGTTATACACCCCACACAATTGCACCCCCCTTATTTTGACCCTAATCCTTCCTCTCTCCACCCCTCCCCTCCCCCCATAGTGTGTCTCTGGTTTATAGTTGCTTGTTGATTTTGATTTTTACTTTGTATTAATTAGTCTTTTTCCTGGTCTCTTATTTAGGTTTTCTAAATTCCTGCTATGAGTGAGACCATCTGGTATTTTTCTTTTTCTTTCTGACTTATTTCGCTGAGCATGATCCCTTCTAGCTCCATCCATGTTGTTGCAAACTGCATGTGTTCATCTTTTTTGATTGCTGAGTGATATTCCATTGTGTATATTCTTTAAGCAAAAATTTATTTCCCTGTAACTTCCATTCTCCAAAGTCATGGATGATCTAACGTTAGACACCTTCTATTCCACAGGCAAAATACACAGAACTCAGATCATCCACATGATTGTATCTGATCTCAAATCTGTTCACCCACTCCAATGTTCACCCTGCCCAATGAAGAAATTCCAGTTTGTCCATGAGCCCATTAAAAGAGGTGTCAGAACTACCCAACCTTCTAGGAGTGGTGTGACCCACATGGAGCAGAGGAGGAATATATTGTTCTAGACACAACAATTTAATTAATTCTAAAATTAACTTCATTGTTCAAATGAACTTCTTACCCATCCTTAATTTCTAGATTGACTCCATTTTTACTTAACTACATAGGATTTTACACCTATTCAATTCATTAATTCATTCAATTTTATTTATTTTGTTAGAGTTAGACCCTTGTTCCAACCCAAACAATCTCTTTGGATCCTAATTCTTGTTTTTTTATCCAAATTCTGTTTTCTGTTACTCAACCTCAGCTCTTCCAGGCATTAAGTCAAGCACCACTTTAATAAATATGCAGTGTGCATCCTCACTAAAATTATTGGGAAAAATCAATACTTTGATGAACTCAAAGGTCCTAAAGCCTGACACAGGAGACACCTCTCTGGGGAACCTTGCAGTTTTCACACAGTTGATTCATGCTCACTCCAAGATCCAGCCTAGTTCTGACAATAACTTCACTCCTTCAGGTATTCTGATATATTGAGTCATGAAGAATTAAAAATCATTAATTTATTAAATGTTTGTGTTACATGCATTTAGTACAATATAAAAATAGAACATGAGCCTAATCATAGTTTTATGAATAAAAATAATCCCAGGAGAAAAACACCAAATATAGAGTATGATTTCAGAGTATAAAAAGAATAATTTTCTTCCATGTAGAAGAGGATGCAATCTGAGAAGGCTGAGGGATGATAATTGAGCCCTGAAAGGGAACACATGCAGTGCAATTGTACTAGAGAAAATGAGTGATAGGTGATAAGAAAAATACAGCTTCTACTGACTGTAGAAGTCCTTTATTGCTGCACAACAAATCACCACAAATTTAGTAACCTAAAACAACAAAACAAACAGTTTCCATGGTCAATCTTATGGGTCAGATTGGTGCAACCCTTTCCTCAGGATCTCACCAGGGTATAATCAAGGTGTGGGTTGGGGCTGCAAACTCAGTTAAGATTTGGGGTTCCCTTCCAAGCTCACTGGATGTTGGAGGAATTAAGTTCCTTGCTGATGCAGAAATGAGGTCCGCAATTTCCTGCTGGCTGCTAGCTGGAGGCTATACTCAGCTTCCAAAAGTGCCCAACATTCCCTGCCACGTGGGCCACTTTCCACAATATGGTACTGTGGTCTTTCAAGACCAGCAGGAGAATCTTCATTTCACTAATATGGAATCTTAGGTAAAGTTGTCAAGAGAGTAACAATTTCATAAGATTCATAGGTCCTGTCCACAGTGAAGAGGTGATTATAGAGGATCACATGGCAGGGAGGGGGACCCCGGGGTGCTATCTCAGAATTCCTCATGCCACAGTGATTAACATAGCAGAGGCATAGTGAGGAACGGTAGGATGAGGGGGGCCTGGAGAGGCAATTTATGCCTTGCTACAGGCTTTAGCTTTATACAGAAAGCAATGCAACCACATTGATGAATGCCTCTCCCTTTGGGGGAGGTACAGAAATTGCTGCAAATAATAGAAGTTAAGAAAGTATTCTAAGGAGCATAGTACTTCAAGAGAATGTCTAGGGAAAATAAGGGGATAATCCACATATAGAGCTGAATCACTTCTCTCTAATTTATCACCTCATTTGACTACATGATAATGCTGAGAAAGCAAAACTACACCTTTCCTGGCGGATAGTATGATCAGGTATGTCTTTCACGTACCAGACAAAAAAAAGCAAATATTGTGCATCATTAGGAAAACTTCTCTCAACAGAAATACTCTACCTAGCACCAGTCCACAAAATAAAAAAATAAAACCAAGCTCCATCCCTGAAAGTTGCTGGGTCCCTCCAGAAAGCACCTTTATTCTTGACTTTTGGAATACAGATATCAGAAGATATGTGAGGACCCTCACAAATGGATAAGCATATGAAGAAATGCTGTTACTCTACCAATGAGGATTTAGAATAGCTTAACTATAACTTGATGGTATTTTTTTTTAATGATACCTGCTATATACTTTATTCAGAGTGCCTGGTTCTGTTCTGCTAAAGTCTGGATACACCTCCAATTATTATAAATAAAAATATTTTAATGTTCAATTCGTCTTCAAGTTTTCCATTCATGCTATGACCATGTGCTGTAACTTGAGAATCACCAAAGTGTTTATTCTTCATTGTAATAACAATTCTAAATTTTTAACTATAGGCCAGGCATCATATCCTCATCCTCAGATGAAGAAACTGCATAGAAAGTTTAAGTAACTTGCTGAAGATTACACACTTGTTAGTAATAGAGCCAGGTCGACTGGTTTACAATATCTCACTGCCTTGGAATGAAATTAGACACCAACTATTCCTAAAGCGTGGCCTTTGAGGCCCTTAATAAATGATCACTTACTACCAGTAACTACTTTTGAGGTGGCAGAGTCAAAAGTATTTTAAAACTAAGGTTTAATGACTATAAACCTGTTACAAAATCAAGCTGCTAAAACAGTGGGATAAATAAGTCCAAGAGCTACTTCTTAAAAATAAGTTCAATAAACCTCAAAATTATACAATAAGCTAAGAAAAAAAGAGAATCTTAGAAATTATAAGAGAATACTGTATTCAACCCCATAATTATTATTTCTAAAATACTAACAAAAGGAAAATTTTGGAGTAGCATATAAATTACCACAATTGACACAAGCAGAAATGGACACACTGAATAGACTCACTGATTAGAGAAACCAAACACAACAAATAAAACTTTGAAACTTTTAAAAGCATTATGTGTCTCAATAAATAAGTCATAGATACAGAAATAATCCATAGGTATAACCCAGAGGCATAGAAAATTCGTCAGGAAACTTCTTTTAAAATTTCAAGAAAGGGCCTCGCCAGTGGCGCAGCAGTTGAGAGCTGGGCTGTGAAGCTGCCCGCAGCCTCTGCGGCGCCGGTTTGCTCCTTGGCCACCAGCGAGGGTCCCACATGGCCCGACAGACCTCTCCTGCTGCTCCCGCTGCTCCCCTCAGCAGTGTATTTCATCAGTCTGCCTGTTCTGTTCCCCACTCTGGCTCTGGGAATTCTCTCACCCTCCCGCGCTTCTAACTACCCAGTGCTTGTATAAATAAATAAATCTTTAAAAAAATTTTTTTTCCAAGGAAAATATAATCCCTATAAGTCCCAAGCACAGAAAGAGATGAAACCTTCCAAATGATTATGTGACTTCACTGTCATTTCAATGTCAAAACTAACAAGACACTATTAAAAAAAATCCTCCTAAAACCTAAATCATTACGAAAGTTGATGTAGTAATCTGAATCAAGTATTGAATACAGCAGTGAGTAAAGAAAACAGTTCATTATAACCACACAGGCTTTACTCCAAGAATAAAAGATGATTTGATATTATGCAATCTGTGGTTATGGTACACCATTCTAATAGATCAGAGGCAAAAATAACACAATAGTTAAAAAAGATATAGTTTTCTGTATGAAGCCTCTTACATGGCAAAGAACTTTCATTGGATACACACAATATCCTTACAAGATGTTTATATTACTATCCTCATATTACAGACTAAGAAACTGAAATAGGAAGACAAATAATTTGTTCATTGTCATACAATGCTAAGAGGAAGAGGAGTTATTTGTGCTCAAGTATATCTAGTCATAAGTCATACACTCTGGTTTCCATGTTATATTCTCATAGTAAACCACTTACCAAATAATCAAAAGCCATTTTATAACATTTCAAGTCCATTTTTTTTAAAGATTTATTTATTTATTTATTTATACAAGCACTGGGTACAGTCAGAAGTGCGGGAGGGTAAGAGAATTCACCAGAGCCAGAGTGGGGAACAGAACAGGCAGACTGACGAAATACACTGCTGAGGGGAGCAGCGGGTGGCAGGAGAGGCCTGCGTGCCATGTGGGACCCTCGACTGGCGGCCGGGGATCGAACCAGTGCTGCAGAGGCTGAGGGCAGCTTCGCAACCCAGCGCTCAACCGCTGAGCCACCGGGGAGGCCCTCAAGTCCATTTTTGATTAAAAAAAAAAGTCTGTATATATTAGGAGTGCAATACATTTTTAAAAATATGATCAGAAAGACCTATTATGGCTATTAAAATCAGAAACAAGTTAAGAAGAGATTCACTGAGTATCTGTGACACTGCTGTTGAAAATTCTGACCAATGCTGGAAGAAATCATTCTGAAATATGAGGTATGCTCTTTGAAGAGGAATAGAATTATTATTTGGATGTAATATGATTGTTTCCTAAGACAACTCAAGTGACTAGGTGAAAAATGGCCATTAACAAAGACATAGAATGAAATATAAATAGCTTTCTTATAATAGTAACCACAATGAGAAAACAATAGAAAAATATCCCAATATAATTAAATAAAAAGTACACAATACTTACAAATAACCTTTACAATATGCAAAGCTTGCATGCAGTAAAAATTTTTCTGTCGTATCAAATAAGACTTGAAAAAAATAAGAGAAATATTACTAAATGATTGAAAACTTTGGAGATGCAAACCCTCCCAAAATAACTCATAGTTTGTACATAATTTTATGCACAAGACATCAGAATTTTTGAAATTTGAAAATCAATTCCAACAGGCACCTAAAAGAATATTTTTTTTAAAATGCTCATATGATAACTGTTAAGTTACATTTGTAATATAGCATAACAAAGGGGTTAGGGCTTAACCATATCAGATCTGAAATGTGTCATACAAATTATAACATGCTATACAAAATAAAACAGGGTTGTGCCTCAATAGTCAACAGAAGATTAAAGAAATAAAGAGCCAAGATGTGGAAACACATATACCAATTCAGTGAAGAAGAGCAAATTTACTGATCTTCTAAGAAAATGAAAAAGTGTACTTTGGGGTATCCCACTAAGTTCATTGCACTATCTCAGAGGGAAATGAGTGGTGTATCATATATCACTTCAGTTTCTAAAAAAAGTCATCCAAGAAGCCATCTCCCATCACTTTTGGCTAATTCTGTTTCTTCTCCTTCCACAGTGGCCTCCTTCCACTCAACTCTGCCATCCTCCACTTTCCTCCCACTCAAAGTCTGGCCACAACAAAACAACTCCAACACAGGAAGAAGGTCTGCAGAGGGGTTAGCATGCAGGGGATACAACGGAATGATATGTGTTTCCACAGAAGGGCATTAAGTCTCTGCTAACTTATCATTTCATAATACTACCAACTTTGGAAAGCTCTTTCCCCAACAAAATCTATACTCTTGCAAATTCCTACAAAATCTCTGCAATGACACAGAAGTCCTTTTCTCCTTCAACAGCATAATTCACTGAGCTTTGTTAAAACCACTTAATTTCATCATTCACCAATATTCTGCAATTATTTATTAGATGTCCTTTAGACTACAGGGAAACAAAATGTGGGTGTGGATGAATGAATTATGTTTACCAGAGAATCCCACCTCTTAATCCTGGGGCTTGTGACTACGTCACATTACATGATAAAGGGACTTACAAATGTGATTAAGGTAAGGCTCTGTAGTCGAATTTGTTTTGCATTATCTAGGTGGGTGAAACATAATTATGTAAGGCAAAGAGATAGAAGAGTAAGTAAGGAGATGCAGCAATAGAAGCAGAAGTTTGAGAGATGCAGGGTCACCAGCCAAGGCTTTGGGCAGTCTCTAAGAGCTGGAAAAGACATGGAAATGAACCCTCCCGTAGAGTCTCCAGAACATATGAAACCTCGCCAACATATTTTGAACTTCTGATTTTATGAACTATAAGATAATAAGTGTATGTAATCTTTAGCTGCTAAATTGGTGGTAATTTGTTACAGTGGTGATAACAAGAGAATACAGTAGTATTCATGAAAACTAGAGCCTCTCTCTGTGTAATCTTACAAAAATTATCACCATGAAAGCAGGAATTTCTTAAAGTGTCTTACAATGAATGCAAGTCCTACAAGCTTTTCCACAGTTTTAAGAGTTCTCTAATTAAAGAAATACACCCTCTTGGATATCCCCAATGCTTTAGCATATTCAAGACTGAGTAGTCTTTTTTACTCTATTTAATCTGGACTTTTTCCAATTGATTTCATTATAGAAACTTTTATATCTATTTACATCAGCATTAATAGCAACACTCATTTATTGCTTTGTATACCTGCTATGGGCCATGTGCTAGACTAAGCCCCGGGGATACAGGGTTGAAGCCATTTTTTAAACTTTGTTTAGATTAAACAAACTGATTAACTATTAATTCTCACAGCATTTGGAAATACCAGTGGTGTTTTTTTTATCTTACCCAACAGAAGTACTTTACAAGCACATTGTTCATAGTATCTCCCCTCAGGGAGAGAATACTCCAGTTGATGATACAGGCACACATTAAAAATGAAATATATTTTGGAAAAGAAGGCGAGAGAATTTTGTTATCCAGATAGATGTTGAGAGATTAAACTAATTGTTCCGGAATGTCTTACTGACAGGTCCCTTGATTATATCATCCAAAAGGGCTTCCTGAATAGTGAGAGTTTTTAAGGCTCTGAAGGGACAGTCACACGTCCTGTAACCCAGAGCACACAGCTTGAGCCTCCTTCTTTTTCACCCTTCCCTCCCTTATGCCATTCCCTTCTCCTTCAAAATCTGAGGTCTTGATGGTGATATTCATTTGACTTACAAGATAGCATAATGGTACAGTGGGATTACTTCAAGCAATTATATTATAGAATATTAATTACACTCATAATTTCCCAAAAGGAATAAGTAACTCTTAAAACACTACATGTTAGCCCAGCTACAAATGGTTGATTCCATTGCTCTCCTTGCAAAGAATTTTTTGCCTCCGTTATAAGAAATCAAGTAATTTTAAAATAAAGTTAGAGGAAAACTTTTTAGCCACATATGTCTTAATTATAAAATCAGCAAACATAGTCTCCACTTTCCTGAAATCCATGGAATTTCAAGAAGTAGGTGTTAATTTTTTTAATTCAATTAGAAAAAAATCTGAAGTATTTAATGACTATTACAAATTATAATGCATTGCTACAAGCAAAAACCCATCAACTCTTTTTATGTGTTATTGAATATTTTTATGTATATTGAATAGTTCAGACAATTCACCATTCTGTAGCAATTAACTACATTTAGCCATTAAAAAAAAATCAACTTCTGAACTTTAAACGACTCAACAACCCAGATAGGACTAAATGAACCTGCAGTAAACCTAGGGAGAGAGCTTTCTCACGCCACACCCTTCTTTGCAATTATGGGGAAGGTTTGATCCCAGAGGGAATGTATTTTGTTTTATCTTTTACTTTTAAGACAGTAATTCTAAGTTCAATTACCAGCTGTCAGTTTTCAGTCAAATAGCCATTATTACGCAGGGATATCTCTACTTTTACTTATTTATTGCATAATCGGTAACACTAAGACCCCTGTTTTAGAACAAAGAATGGTTGTAATCCTCAATATAAACTTAAAGTACCACACACTAAAATTCTAAAGACTTTTTTAGAATTTGTCAGTGCTCAGTACTGTACTAGTGGTGGGCAATGTGGAAGGAAGGATTCATATGCTACTGGTCACCCAAACTGTATCACAGGATGAAGAGATGGGTAGTTGCTTCTTGCTGACTTAAATGATTGCTACAGTTCTTAAGGAAAGAGAGTTTTTGTTGTCAAGAGTACTTCATTCAGGAAGCATTTATTAAGTAGCTTCTAGATCCCAGTCAACAGAGCCTGACAATGCTATCAATTAGGAAAGCTAAAATACACAGATAAGCAAGTGTTTCCCTGGTTTGTCACATTACATGAAGAACCAGCCTTACCATATGGGTCTTTATTAAAATAAACTTGTTTGCCTCCCATCTTGCTAGGGCCACAACCTGCAAATTCATTCCCTGAACTGACATCCACTCCACCGAGCACCTGTCACAAGATTACAAGACAGAACAATTAAAAATCTCAGTCTCTGAGAGTTTACAACAAATTCAGGTTGTTCGACTAAATATATATTAAACAGGTCAAGAGCTAGTAAATTCTGGCTACAAAATTTAATATTCAAAGATAAAAAGTTCCTTTCATAGATGAAAAGAGGGAGGAGAAGACAAACTGTCAGATGACAATGAATGATGATGTGAAGTGCTACCATTTAAAAACAAACAAGAGGGCACACAAAGACAGGCCAGGGCAATGTGAACTTAGGGAATGACCAATAAACCAGGCAAAAATAAGGTCAAAGACAAGGGTAAGACAGAGGAAGTCAAAGCTTGAGTTTGAAAGCAGAATTCTAGATTTGATGCAAGGGAGTCACGGGAAACCACGAGGCGAGAGAGCCAGCAAAGTAGTGACTGGGAAAGTCCATCAATGAAAAGACAAGAAAGGGCAAAAGGAATACCAATGTTCTTTAGAAAAGAAGCTTTCAAATCCTTGAATGCAGACCACCTATAGGTACGTCTCAGGAGAAGCATGCTATAACAAGTATAGTGAATTTTACTTATTTGAAATCTGCTCCCCACTGTTTCATACACACATGACCCATTTCTGAAATTGGTCTGGCCCTTCTCCCATTAAAGTTCACTGTCACATTAACCATTCCCGGGAACATTCTAGGTGGACAGAAATGGGCTTCTTGACAGGCAATTCCCAGACCAAGTAACCTATGTTGGAACACTACTGGAGAAAAGATATCAGTACTATCTTTTAGCTCAGTAGGGAGAGAAGCTACATTGTTCTTCCTACTTATTAATAGACTAACATTTAGTCCAACAGCTCTAATTTGCTGTGGAATTTTTGACTTTCTCATCTTGAAAACTGAAAGTCAGGTTAATAATTTTCTATATAATGTTTGTCTACAAATTCTATGACTATTCACATTTGGTTTAAGGAGGTAAGTGGCCCATATCTGGTCCATATCTGGCCCATAAAAGACCAGAAACAACTGTTGGTGAGGGTGTGGAGAAGAAGGAACACTCATGCATTGTTGATTGGAATGTAAACTGGCCCAGCCCCTATGAAAAAACAGTATGGGGGGTTCTCAAAATATTAAAAATAGATCTACCATGTGATCCAGCAATCCCACTTCTAGATATCTATTCAAAGAATACAAAATCACTAATTCAAAGTGATATAAGCACTCTTGTGTTACTTGCGGGCAGTATTTACAATAGCTAAGCTATGGAAACAACCTAAGTACCCAACAAGAGATGAGTGGATTAAGAAGTGGTATGTATATAAACAATGGATTACTACTCAGCTATAAAAAGAAAGATGAAATCGTGCCTTTTGCAACCACATGGATTGAATTGGAAGGGATTATGCTAAACAAAGTAAGTTCAAAGGAGAAAGACAAATACATAATTTCACTCATATGGAATATAAAGAAACAAAGCAAAGGACAGACTACATTAAACCAAACGAACTCTTGAAATTTTACTTCAGAATTGAGGGGAAGAGTAGATGTTGGCGATCAAAGGGAGAAAGGAGTCCAAAGGACTATGGGGGCCTTGGTGGTGGGTATGGTGCAGTGACATACATCTGAAGAACCTATACCCTAAATCATATACAGTGTTGCAAACCAACATAACCCTGACTAAAAAAATAATGCAATTAATAAAAATAAAAAATAAGGATGGGCCTCCTTGGTGGTGCAGAGGTTAAGTATCACTGCTATCAAGCTATGGCCAGCCACTGTGGCATGAGTTTGATCCCCGACCAGAGAGCTGACTCACATGGCGCAGCATACCTCTCCTGTCTCCCCGCTGTTCCCCTCAGCAGTGTATTTCAGTGGATCCACCTGTGCTGCTCCCCACTCTGTTTCTGGTGACTCCTCTCACTCCCCTGCATGTCTGGCCTATACCCCAGTTCTTACATGCATAAATAAATAAAGTAAATATTTTTTAAAAAAAGAAAATAAGGGGGTAAGTGAAGGTTCATGAAAATTTTTGAAAAATTTCCAGCCTGTTTAAAGAATAGCAGCTTATATGAATATTTTAACTCAAAGGAAGCAAATGTATAAGCACTCAGATGGATATTAGAGGAATGAATGAACATAAAAATGAAGGGAGGATGGGCCTCCCCTGGTGGCGCAGGTGGTTGAGCACTGGGCTGCGAAGCTGCCTGCAGCCTCTGCAGTGCCGGTTCAATCCCCGGCCTCCGGTGAGGGTCCCACATGGCTCGCAGACCTCTCCTGCCGCCCGCTGCTCCCCTCAGCAGTGTATTTCGTCAGTCTGCCTGTTCTGTTCCCCGCTCTGCCTCTGGTGAGTTCTCTGAACTTCCCGCTTCTGACTGTACCCAGTGCTTGTATAAATAAATAAATAAATCTTTAAAGAAAAAAATGAAGGGAGGAGGAAAAGATGGAAGTAAGAAGAAGACAGAGAGTAATTAAGTAGATAGGCAGGATAGGAGGAAGGACTGAAGGAGGGAGAGAGGGAGAAAGATGGAAGAAAAAAGGAAAAAAAGGAAGGAAACTAGACTCGAGCAAAATACCACAACTTATTCAATATTCTTAAATAACTGAAAATTTTGGTTAATTCTTTAAGAAATAACTACCATGGATTTACTAGACAATCATAGCTTAGGAACCAGGCAATATTATCTCCAGGCAATATTTACTCATAATCCAAAAGTCTTTGTGTTAGTACTTGAAAAATAAAGATTAAAAAATGATACCTGCAGAGAGGCAGGTAAATGGACAGTGAGCTGTAAAGCAGAACCTATGTTTACACGTTGGCAGCCCTCACAAATCCAGATTTGTTCTGACATTTATTCTGCTGATGAACTTTTAGTTTTGAGTTTCAAAGTCTGAAAGAAACTTCATTATAAAAGAAAACTTTATTCTATCTCCTTTGTGCATTTGTGTAGAATTTGTGCCTATTCTACAATTTTTTTTTTTTTTACTTTGACTCTTGAAAGTGGACCACCTGATGTTATCTAGGTTTTTGAGTCTCAATTCATGAAAATCCTTGACCTTATTTTTCTTAGAAACCCAAAGATGGGTTTCTGAGTTATGTAATCATGAACTTCATCCTTTTGTACAAATTAAACCAGGCGTTATAAAGTAGTAGGTAAATGAAAAACTGGGGTTAAAAAAAACACAACTGCCAGATCTATAGCAGGCTCAGCTTTTTTGAGAGACAGAGATTAAGGTGCAGGCAGTCAACTAGTATGAAGGTCACAAACAAAATGTTGCAATCTTAAAGAGCCATTTACACACGTCAGCAGCATTGAGCAGCCTGAGAAATTCATGTGACTCTTTACTATTGTTTCACCCCAAGTCATAAATGTACATTGTGATGGTCTGCTAGGGTGATAGTAAACAGTTTTTAAAATTAGGAGAGTTTTTTTTTTCATTAAATTGAAATAAAAATACTTCATAGCATTTTTAAGATTTGGCTCCCCTTACCCAGCTGTTGTTAGAGGAAAAGTAACCCAGGAGCTCAAAATTCCACCACTGGCTTTTTGATGAAAGAAATGAACTTTGATAACTATGTCCTTTAAAAACTCATTATTCACCTGCTGACAATGTTAAAATTACCAAATTGCTGCGGTTGGACATTTCTAATTTTCATGGGAAATAGCTGAAATCCACAAGCCACCACATTACCACATGTACCTTTAGCTTTCTAAGTCAAAATCAGAAGGAAGCTGTCTTTGAACCGGGACCTCCATTCACCTTCCACCAGCTCCTGACCTGCCGCTTTCCTGTTGACTGTGACAGCTTCTTGTCCCGCAAATAGTTCCCCTCTCTGAAGGGAAATGCTCATCTTCTCAATCCATACTGCAAGTACACAACTCCCTGAGCCTTATGGAGGGAGCGACTCAACTCGCAGCCGATAAGCACAGAGCTGACCTTTACACCAGGTGTTTAATAGAGCCATGGCTTATTTCACTTTGTGTTTACTCATTAGATCCAGGGTCACCAGGGTCTGCGTTGACTGAGATGGGGCGAGCCCAGGAAGCTTGTTTCAACTCCCACATAGGCACTGACAGAGGTGGAGGACTGGACTAGCAGAGGCTTCCAAGCCCCATTCAGTGTGCCATAGTCTAGGTGTTAGAATACATTCTTTAACATCTAGAGTATCAGTGGTTACACACCTGCTGAAGCACTCTTCACTATCAGCTTTGGAAGAAATAGGGAAATGTTGGGAACCACCTGGGAATGGAAGCTTTGTTCCTTTGTTTCACTTTGTCATAGTAGCATACTGAGCACTAAAGCATGAGGCAAAAGGAGAAATCAAAAATACTTATCCTGTATTTATTAAAAATATACTTTAGTCATCATGAGTTTATTTTTTCATTGAATTTGATTTTTTCAAAATATTCCATTAAGATAATATTTCTACTGATTACTTGGCTTTTTGGGGGTCCAATGTGAGCCCCCCACTCATCTCACCTGACTTTGTCCCTTCACTGTTTCATCTTACATCTTAAGCAAGAATGGAAATAGATCCAGGCAGGGTGATGGGAATACTTACATTCTTACAGTTAAGAAGGGGAGAAGAGTCTAAAACACACAAGAAAAACACAATTGATCATCTATTATGTGCCAAATATTATGGAAGGCAATTAATATACGTTCTTTCTGGTTCTCACCTATGAGAAAGGTATGCTAATCTGTAGCTGAAGAACCTGAAGTTCTAAGAAATGTTCTTCTTCCCACTTTCCTTCATCCCAGGAACCAACCCTACAAACCACCTGACTCTCAAGTCAGAAATCTGTGATTGCTCCACAATTCCTCCTCTTTAACCCATTGAACCTATGGCCAACACTGGGACTGTTCATGGCCAGTTACCATGGAAAGTCCCTAGCTACAAAGGGTAATTAATAAATGGGGAGTAAAAATCAAAAATGATCTGCTCCATGGCAAATTGTGACATATTCTTCTTTTCCTCTTTTCCTTCATAATAATTTGAAAGACTTGTTACTCTACATTTTTTTGTATTTTTATAGTTTGCTGTCAGTAACTCCCATGAGACTCAATCAAAGCTGTTTTATCCACCACTTTGCTCCTAGCCCCAGCCCAAACCCTGGGACATAGGCAGTCTACTTACTTGTTCAGTGAATTAACTTGACAATTGTTTTAAAAAGAGCTGAAAATTAACTGAACAGGGCACTTAGGGAACTAACATCTTTGATTTTTTAGTAAAAGAAATCCTTAAAAGGAATATTTATGTATAAATATATGTATATATAGATGTGTATATATATATAATACATTTAATTTCCAACATGTGAACAAAATTTATTAAACCAAATATTCAGTATTTGAAAAATACATAGAACAAAACCAAAACCTTACAGTATATCTAGCATTAAAAAAAAATTCTTATGTTGCCATCATGTCTCATCTCAATAAGAGGAGCTCTAAACCGTTAACTGTTCTAATTTAATCCAATATATAGCGGTATTTCATGAATATCTATAATGATAAGCTATGGGTAATTTCAATCACATATTTCTCTTCATAACTTAGAGATTGATATTCTCACTGGCACAAAATCTCTCATCAGGAAATAGTTGCACTGTTCATTACACATGATTTTTATGGTTTTTTTGTGTCATAGATGTTTTAGGAAAAAAGTTCAGTTCTTCAAGCCTCTGCATAATTAATAGCCAGTTATTTGACTCTGAATTTTTTAGTATTCCAGTACTTCCAAAAAATAAAATAAATGTATTTAAGATTACATATCTTGAATCACATGTCTTGAATCAAATCATATATCTAATTGGACATATGTCCAATATAGGTAGACAATATAAAGAATTTAATAACAAAAAAGACAAATAACTCAATTTTAAAATAGTTAAAGGATGGGCCTCCCCGGTGGCGCAGTGGTTGAGTGCTGGGTTGCAAAGCTGCCCGCAGCCTCTGCAACGCCGGTTCGATCCCCGGCTGCTCCACAGCCAACAGAGGAGTGTCCTGCATGGTGCGCAGACCTCTCCTGCCACCCGCTGCTCCCCTCAGCAGTGTACTTCGGTCCTTCTGCCTGCTCTGCTCCCTGCTCTGGCTCTGGTGAATTCTCTCACCCTCCCGCGCTTCTGGCTGTACCCAGTGCTTGTATAAATAAATAAATAAATCTTTAAAAAAATAAAAATAAAAAAATAAAATAGTTAAAGGACCTAAAAGGACATTTCTCAATAAAAATATTAAATAAACACCTGAAAAGATGCTGAAAATCATTAGCATAAGGAAAATTAAATTAAAAACCACACTTAGATGCCACTTAATACTCACTAGGCTTGTAATAATTTCAAAAATTAATAATAGTAGTGTTGATGAGGATGTGGAGAAATTGGAAACTTCATGTGCTGTGAAAGGAACGTGAAATGGTGCAGCACCTTGGAAAACAGCCTGGTTATTCCTCAACAGGTTACACAGTAGTGGTGGTTGCAACACTCTGTGACAACACTAAAAACCAGAATTGTACACACTTTCAATGCGTGAACTGCATGGTCTGTGAATTAGCTTAATAAAGCTCTTATAAAAATAATGGAATACAGTTTTTACTACACTTTAAAACTGGAACTATGCTTGGCATTTACAAGGGGTAGATATGGCTTAACCAAAGAATATCTACAATTTGCTTTTAACAGGGAAGATGAAAAGGAGATGAAATTTTCTCATTAAGAATTTATGATCACCTTCTCTTTTCATCATTCCTAGTCTCTGATCACTATCACCAGTTTAAAAGCATACTTGAAATCCTGGGGCCAGATTTATAGAAGGTGTGAGTGGGACAAGATGTAAGAAATCATGAAATTTCTGATGTTAAAGAAATGAAGACCCAAACAGAATAAATATCATTTGCAAGAGCATAAAGGGAATGAGAATGAAAATGAGAGCTCTCAGCACAGGGGACTGAGGTGATGGTACACGGGTGCATTGGTGAAGGAAACTCTATGGGGACTACACCTAAGGGGGTGGGGAAGCAAATATTGTTTAAAAATGAACACTGTTGTGAAAAATAAAAAAAAATTAATATTAAAAAATAAATTAGTAAGATTAAAAAAAAAAAGAAAATGAGAGCTCTCCAGACTAATGCTTTATTTTTCAATAGCACCAGTGTAGAGTAGTAAATGGTATTTTCCAAAAAAGACCCCAACCCAAAGTTCACCACAAGTAATCATGCATGCAAAAGGAATTCCATTGGAAGTATGAAAAGAGCAAGGATGAAGTTCATACGGTGATTGCTTTTTCTTGAGTCCATTCCTTCAGCAAGCCTGAGCTGAATTTGCCAGGCACTGTAACAATAAAGACTTACATTTTCTAAAAGGCAACAGAGACTAGGGGGTTTAGATTTGGGTCTCTAACAGTTAGATCTTCATGGATGTGGATCAGTTGGAGCTGTTAGTTACCACCAGTTCCTAAGGAAAGGTGGGAGGCATCCAAGTAGAGGTTCTATCAATATTTGATGCTTTCCGTCCTTTCTTCAGACTTCCCTGCAATACCTTTCTTTTCCCACGTTCCCTTCTTTACCCTGAGAGATTTTATCCAACTTGGGGGCTTCAATTATCTCATGTGTTCTTCTGTGAGTATCCGTGAGAAAACCCTGGTGAATTCAAAAGGAGTGTTTGCTTCTCTGTGTTACTGGGAGTAGGGGTGGGCAGCATAACTTCAGTTAAATCATTACTTATGATTCAATTTCAAACACAGCTATACACAAATACTTTAAAAAATAATCAGACTAGTCAATCTGTTCAGATAAGAATTTTGACCCCCAAAGTTAATTTTTTACTTCTATAGTTCCTTGCTACTCCCCCTTTCCAATTTTCCTCTATTTCAAAAGGTCTAAACTGCCTAAGAGAATTCTGGCTTCCTTCCAAGATGATATTATATTAACAGGCAGAGAAGATAGAGCTGTATTATTATAAGATTCAATGAAATATAGTATTGATTTTTACTACTCCATTCCATCCTGCTTAAGAGGGAAAATGAATGTGTGGTGGACCCAGTGCTGGTTGAAGTGGGCTGGAGAATGTGGAGATACTGTTTTGACATCACTATTATTGCTCTACTCTCTGAAATATATTTTTAAGGCATTTTACCAGTTGCTTCACTGCATTTCTCTGTAGACTATTATCTTCTCACATAAGTCAGCAGGGAAGAAAGCATATGATCTTTTTAGATACCTGGAGCAAGGCACTTAAGAATAAGTTAGAAGTGTTTACGAAGCTCATACGGAGACATTCATTTCATCTGTTTTGGTTGTCACTGGCTAGAAACAGTCTTAAAAGAATACCAGATTCCCCTCTATTTTCTGGAACTATGAAATAGAGCTTTGAACATGATAGTAATGAATGTGTTTAACCATCTTCATTTCATCCTGTAGCCAGTTGTGTACTATCCAAGCTTATTAATAATTTCTTTCCATATTTCCTATTCACCTGGTCATCAGTTAGCTCCCATCCTAGATAGAGATTCAAAGGCTAAAGATGATGAATTGTGAATTAAACTAATTTCTGATTTTCTGGTCATTCTAGAAATAGTTTAAGGGGAAACAGGATAAAACAAGTGCAAATTGTGGGGCTTAGGGCTTTCTGGTGTTATAAATTGGCAAATCTCACCAACCGTGTTATTCATTAAGCTTTATTGAACTGCATACTATTTGAAAGAAAGCAAAGGAGAAAGGGGAGGAAATCTAGACACTTCTAGTCCTATACTTCTCTGAACTAGCAGGTGATTTCCCAGTGAGGATGTTCACTTTTAGAGAAAGGAGAGACACATTTGGAAGCTACATGAATTCTTCCAGGTCATTATGGTGCCAGTTATTCAGTGTTTTTAAAATAGAGTTTCACAGACATTGATGAATCATCTGGACATTTTGTTGAAATGCAGATTCTGGGACAGGGCTTGACAGTCTGCATTTCTAACAAACTCCACGAACTCTCTGTGGGGCTGGTCCAGAGCCCACCTTTGAATAGGCAGGTTCTAAAGAAATATAGCAAAGTAAAGGAAGGGAAAAACATGTTGAGGCTAAAGACAGTAGTCACTGGGGGCTGATAATGCTGGCAGACCAATTTATTTCAGCACCATTTTTCATTCCTAAAAGATGGAGCTGCTGAATTTGGTTGACTGCATTTAAGTTCTCACCAGACAAGCTTGACAGACTCAAGACCTTGTAACTTTTACAGAAGACTGAAATTATGGCTTATAGTTTATACTCAATTGCCTTTGAGTTTTTTTTTTTTTTTAAATGAGCTTTCTTCTCCCTAGTTGCAATATCAGGACCTCTCAGTGAGTTAAACATTTTCAACCCTTTCAGGCCACTCAGTGGGGTACTAGTTAATGCATTGGTTGCTAATAATTTAGCTATTAGTTTCAATTCCTCCAACAAACCTTTTATAAATGGCAAAATTGACTGAGTCAAGCATCCCTTCATTTGCTCACAGGGCAGTAAATGTTGTATCAGTAGCTTGAAAGAACGAATGTTCCTCCATGAAGACCCAATTGACTACTGAAGAGTGATTTTAAGTCCTGGAAGAAATTAAACTCATATTGGGCATAAAGAAAGACCAAACTCTAAATCAATAATAACATAACAAAAAGATGATATTTAGATAGAACTCAGATGTCCGCATAGTATGGCCTTTAATCCTCAAATATTTTACATATTATAAATATCACAAAGGAAAAAAAATCAAGGTACCTAGTCTTTATATAAGTACTTATCATGGAAATATGAAATGAGGATGCATTTATTTGATGGGGGAGGGGGAAGCACAAACTTTCAAATTACATTTTGGTAAGTAGAGAAGAGAGCTCAATTTTATTGTATGGGGAATATAAAAATAAAATTAACAAAACAAAAGAATTTTACCTCAAAAAATTTAACTTTTCAATATTAAGAAATAATTTCATATGAAATAGGTCAGAACTAGAGCCTAATGTTCTACCTACTGTCCCATTACTTTGCTGCCCACATCCCCCAGAAAGGAATGCTATTCAGTGTACTTTAAGGTTTCATTTAACATATTTTAAATGGAATTTTAGAATGTTTCTGGTGAGCTCTATCATTCAAACAGAGAAACAGAAAAGTAAAAACAAGTTTATCCATCTGCAATTTCTTCTTCTAAAGTGAAGGAGAAGTTATTTCTTTTCTTACTGTATATTATACTGGGAAAACGAATTTAAGCAAGTGGTTGTTTAAATTATATAACTAACATCATTAAGGGCATACAGAGTTCCAAGGTGATCAGAAAAATGACACTGAAAAACAATTTATTCCCAACTATATGTTTTAATGACAGGAGTAGTAGCACAGAAAATTTTCAAACCACTGTGTCGATTTTTAAATAAATGTCCTCCTCCTTCTCCTGTTCTTCTTTTTTTGCTACTAGATTTCCTTTTATCTTCTGATCATGCTGTATAAATAATATTTAAATTCTTTTTGTCCTTTAACCTACCCTAATCTAAGGGGGGACATGAAAATTTTACTTTACAATTGGCAAAGTAATTGTTGGATATCTTGAGAGGTCATTATTTGTCTGTGAGGGAATCTACCAGGAGTTTTTCTATAGTTATAATTCAGCGTCAGTAGTACATTTTTAGGGTCCCATCCAGAAGTGGTCATTGCAAAAAAAAGAGGGACAGGTAAAATTTGAAACAAATGCTTCTTGTCATCTTTGTTGCCACTTACTAAACGTTTACTCTGACTAAATTGTCACACTTTTAGTTGCTAGGCACTGCATGTGTTCTTCTTTCAGGGTTATTTGTATTTTAACAGATTCCAGAAGACTGAAAAACTGTAAAAGCCCAAAAATACTGCTCAAGTGTAGGGGGCTTCCAGCTAGAGAATGTGTATCTCCTGAAATTTGATTAAAACTTGTGTATATATAGCAGGTTCTGGAATAACATTTTTTGGCTAAACATTGTTTTGTTTCAATGATGGTAAGAGAAAAGAATGGATCCCCAGCAGGGGCCAGTATCTGTGGAAAGTTTGCATGTTCTGCCTAGTCTGTGTGCTCAGTTTTCTCCTGTATCTCAAAGATGTGCATGTTAGTTGGAGGGCTTTCAGTTGTCCCAGTGTGAGTGAGTGTAGATGTGGGTGTGCCCTGCAAAGGTAGGGCGTCCTGTCCAGGGTTGATTTTTGCCTTACACTCGAGCTGCAGGAATAGGCTTTAGCCATCTCTGACCCTTACCTGGGATAGGAGGGTTAGGAAATGAATAAATAAAGGGATCAAATACGAATTACTGTTTAATGTGAGAAGTTTGGTGATGTTTTTGCGATCAGAAGTAAGCTGTAGGAAATTAACTCTTGTTTGCATCAATTAGCCTATGGTGATTTTTTTTTTTAAACATGTTTAAAAAGGCTTAAAGTTGAAGTTTCCAAGAATCTACCCATGATATTGAGGGCATAATATATTTTCAAATACACAAATCTCTAGGCAACAGTATAAATTCTGAAATGGTTTCACTATCCCTAAAACATTGAGAACATTGCTAACAAAGGAGTTTAAACAATAAGGAAAAAAAAGTCTTCAGATTTGCTTAGAAAGGTTGGCCTCAGTATTGGGTTTTGGGTAAAGCAGATGTGGGCTCAAGACTGAATTCGGGCATTCACTTGCTGTGCCACTACACACAAGCAGCTTAACCCCTCTGTTAAGTTACTTTCTTCATAAAGTGGGGGGTAATAATAGTGCATACCACACTAGATGGTGGTTAAGATTAAATGACACATAGGGAGCACACCACACAAACTTAGAAAATAGTAGCTGCTACTATTTTTACTATTATTTGTTTTATTAGTACTACAAAATACACTATAGACCGAAGCAATGTAGCAGATTATTCTAACAACCTTACAAATGGCTAATAGACTAAGGATATGACTAATAGGCTCAATGATTAAATCATCCTGGATCAAGCCAGAGAGGAACAGATTTGGCCTCTAAATTGATGTGATTTTATTAACTTTATAGGATACCTAATCTAATGACATGAAATAAATAACTTTGAGCTTTAAGGATTCACAGACCTTGTAAGATTTTTCTAAATTGTAGAAAAAGTATAATTTCTATACATTGGTATTTGCATCCAGTGTGTGAAGTATGCAAGGATTTGTATTCAGCTGGGGTCAAGAAAACACCCCTTTGTTGAAAACCTGGTACATACTTAAATGATCATTATTGGGACTTTTTAGATATTATGGTACATATGTAGCACAGAGTGCCACACAACTACTGAAAAGAATTTTTACAGAATAATGTCCACTTCCATAGAAGAACATTTATTCCATAGAATAAATGTTCATCATGCATTAAGTGCAAAGGGCAGTGCACAAAATTATATGAAGTCTTATCTTATTTTTATACAATGTTGACACAGAAAAATGCCTGAAAAGAAATACACCAACATTTCAATGTTAGGTGGCAGAATGATGGGCAAATTTCTACAATGAGCATTTATTACTTTTGTGATTAAAATAATAAATGGTATTAAAAATGAATGGTTAACAATTAAAAACTTGTCACCAGTGTGTTATGTCAGAAAAAATCCTAGGCAGCTGAGCATGGGGTTGGGCTTCAAGACCAAGTCACAAGCAGATGAAAATTATAACTTCAGAAAAGGTACCTTCCTCTTTTTTGGGCCAAATGTTGCACCTTGGAATTGAGACAGCTTGAATAAATGAACCTAAGGTCTCTTTTCAGTCTGACATTCTAGAATTCCAGATGTATTGCCACATATTACAGAATTTTTTTTGTTTGTTTTTCAATCTAGCCCATACATGGCACAAAAGTAAACAGTGATGGATGGGATTCTTTTACTGTCAATATTTCCTGTGTTGATTTTTTAAAATAATTAGTATGTTATACCACTGATAACTAAGAAAAATAAGAGGAAAAATCATTTGAAATAGGTATGGGACTCCAAGTAAATACAGGCCCACAAACAAACTGAACAACTGGGTACATAATACACCTTTAAAATGGGTTAACAGTTCATTTGACTTACACAAATCAATAAAAAATGTACACAATTAAGGGAGTCGCAAATCAAAACCACAATGAGATACCACATTACACCAGTGAGAATGGCTCATATTAAAAAAAGAGGAAACAACAAATGTTGGTGAGGATGTGGAGAAAAAGGAATTCTCCTACACTCCTGGTGGGAATGCAAATTGATCCAACCATTATGGAAATCTGTGTGGAGGCTCCTCAAACTACTAAAAATGGAACTTCCATGTGACCCAGCAATTCCACTCCTAAGGATCTACCCAAAAGACACAAAAACATTAATTAAAATGATAACTGCACCCCCATATTTATTGAAGCACTATTTACAATAGGTAAGATTTGGAAACAACCCAAATGCCCCCAAATAAATGACTGGATCAAGAAGATGTGGTATGCATACACAATGGAATTTTACTCAGCAATCAAAAAAACATAAACTCATACCATTTGCAGCAACATGGATGGAGCTGGAAGGGATCATGGTCAGTGAAATAAGCCATAAAGAAAAAGAAAAATATCAGATGGTTTCACTTATAGGAAGAATGCATAAGGAATGTATATCGGGAACCAAATAAGGGGTCAGGAAAAAAAATAATTATAATAAATTAAAAAACAAAATTAATAGGCAACTATAAATCAGAGACACTCCACAGGGGAGAGAGAGGGATCAAAACAGGGGAGGGAAGAGCACAAGGGACTATGGTGATGGTCCATGTGAATTTGCGGTGGGAATTATACCTGAGAGGAGAAAGTACACATTGTACAAAAAGGAAGAATGATGTGAAATATATATTAAATAAATAAATAAATGTACACAATTAAAAGCCATAATCTGGAATAAATGACTCAAATTAAGTAAGAGATGATTTTCTTAAAAAAATTCTTTAAAAAAAATTTTTTAAACAATATTGCTTCCCCTCACTCCCACAGGTTGAGTCCCCATAGAATTTCTTTCCTCAAGGCACCCGTGCACCATCACCACAGTCCCTGTTCTCCCTCCTTCCCTCTGATCCTTCTCCCTCCTCCTCCCCTGCAGGATATCTCTGATTTATAATTGTTTGTTTTGCTTTGTTGTGTTTTATACTGTTATTATTTTTTTACACTGATGTCTTATTTGGTTTCCCTATATTCCTGTTATAAGTGAAATCATTCGATATTTTTCTTTTTCTTTCTGGCTTATTTCACCGAGCATAATTCCTTCTAGCTCCATCCACGTTTCTGCGAATGGCATGAGTTTATTTTTTTTGATCGCTGAATAATATTCCATTGTGTATATGTGCCACATCTTCATCCTGTCATCTATTTTTGGGCATTTGGGTTGTTTCCAGTTCTATTGTAAATAGTGCTGCAATAAACCTGAGGTACAGGTGTTCTTTTGAATCAGTGTTTTTGTGTCCTTTGGGTAGATCCCTAGGAGTGGAATTGCCGGGTCGCACGACATCCTTTGAATGAAATGGAACTATCACTCATGGTGTTTCGGGAACAAAGTATTGAGAAGATTCTACCCTGATGCAGACTATCAAATATCAGGAAAATATCGATGTGATTAAAATTGTTTTATGGTAATAAGTGGTAAGGAAAAAACCAGGTTACTTGAAACCTCAAATTCAAATAGAACAAAACACGTTGTAAATAAACTGCTACCTTTTGGCCCTGACTCTAAAGTGAATGTACTAAACCTTACTTTCCATGAGGACTGCAAACTAGGGAGGAGAGAAAATTCTTTGCTCTTGCCCACATTCTTCCCCTGGAACTAGTGGGCTCTTCAGTTGCCAATGAGAAGTTTCCTCGAGGTGCTTTTTAAAGGGCATTGAAAGGCAGCAGCAGTGACCCAGAAGCCTGGGAAAAATACCCAGTTTCTCAGGCTACCAGCCCCACCCCCTTCTGGGCAAGGCAACCAGCTGAGTGGAGCTCCTACCCAAAGCTGATCTGCTTCTATGCATGAGCAAGAACAATTTTCCACCCACACCTTGTAACTCTGCTCCTGTCACTGCTATAGGGTTACACAACTTGGCCTCCCTCCTCCTGGGCAGAGGGGACACTCATCCCACAGTATCTGTTTGGGCCCTACTATTGACACAGAGATTGGTTTGGCCTGATTGGGGTTGTTTTCTGTAGCGAGGTTCAGTTAAGAGTGGAGGAAAAGTATCTGAAACCTTAACAGAATGTTAAACGGATTAAGATTTCTGCATAACTTTGTTAGTAGAAAAAGAATTTAAAGGAGGAGGAAAAGACCTTTCCTTCACGCCATTTCATTTTTAATTAGATAATCTGTAAAGACCCTGGTGATACAGTTTTTTAAGGGCACAGGTAATGATGTTATTGCTACATGAAATAAGTTTAAACACAAAAGATGTTGCTTGGGGATTTTCACTCTGATTAGAAATTGTTTCAAAGTCTACTTGTTTTGGGTCTAGAGTCTTGTGATGGACAAACTACTTCCCATGAATGAGACAGACCTGGAAGCTGTCAGTCAGCAAGCAATGCCAACTGTTCTCTAAGTATTAACACACCCTGGGTGCAAAATTATTTTGGTCACATTGCCACCACTTAGGATACTGATGCGGTAATTTATTAACTGTTATCCTTCATGAAAGTTGCTGATACTTCAAAAATGCTGAAGAATATCCTTAAGAAATGGTAGCATTAACTCTGTAAATATGGTGCATTTTAATACAAATACACTTTTAAAGATAAATCTAGGGCATTAAATTTTGACTTACATAATCAATGCTGATGTCATTGATGTCATTTTCTAAGTCTCACCCTAATGTCTTATTTTACATATTATGAATATTGTTACATATATATAAAATAGTAACTTTCATGAAGGATAACAATTAACAATATATAATAACTCATATTACATGAGTTAAGAGCTTTATCTAAACTCATATATACCTAATATATCTATTTCCATCTTATTACATTCAAATTTTCTGAGTTACTGTATTTTAGGTATAATGCTTGGCATTTGTATTTTTATGCAATCTGGCAATCTTGGTCTTCAAAAGTGAGAGTTTAATTCATTTACCTTTATTATGATTAAATACATATTTGGACTTATTTCAATTATCTTTTTGTTCTTTTTTTTTATTGACCATACCTTTTTTTTTTTCCCCTGGTATTTTTTCCCATTCTCTTCTGCTATCAATTAAGTTGATTGACTGCATTTTAAAAAATTTCCTTCCACTGGCTGGGAAGTCATTCTATTCAATATTTCTACGGAGGTTATCCCTAAATTTGTATACCAACCAAAATCTTTTTAAAAAGAATTATTTTAGCTTTACCTAGAATAATACAAAGACTACTGAACATATTAGTTCCATTATGGTATTTAACAAACACTCATCAAAGACAGTTACATTGTTGTCTCACCAACAGTGCTTATTTAGAGTTCCCATTTTATTTACTAATTTGTTTTCTCACTATTTTCCCCTGCAAGCTATATCTTCTTTTCTTGGTTTAATTCTCTTCTCATTTAAGTATATCCTTTAGTAGTTCTTTCAGCAAGATTAATTAACCCAGATCTATTTATCTGAATCAATTTTTATAGCCTGTTTTGAATTCTGCTTTAGCCAGTATAGAATTTTTTTGGTTGATTATTTTCTCATCATTTTGAAAATGTCATTCTGCTGGAATCTAGCATCTATTGTTGCTGATGTTGGCTTGCTCTTTGTGGTTTCTTTGCAAGTAATGCTATCCCTACCCACTATTTGATTGGCTGCATTCTTATTAGGATGAGTTAAGTGTGGATGTTTTATTTATCTCGTTTAACACAGTTTTCCTTTATTCTGAATCTCCATTTCCTATTTGTGGGCTAGGTGATCTTATCATCACTATCTTCAAGTTTAGTCATCTCTTTTCTTCATCTACATCTAGTCTGCTCTTTCACCATACTTTTTAAAAAGTTTTTTTTTTTTACTTTTGTCATATTTATACTTCACTTAGTTTCAACTATCAAATAGTTTTATAAGCTTTATTATGAAAAACTTCTCTCCTATCTCTCCACCACTTCTATCCCATGATAACCACTCTAAATTCTTTCATTTATTGGTGGGAAAGAAGTCTTGACCTTCATGTTCATACTCCTATGAGTGTATGGTGTAGTATTTCATTCTAGGCAGTATGCTTACTCTCCACTCTCAGTCCATTTCTCTCTCTGCTGTCCACACATTAGTTCGTTCATGGGTTCTCTCTGTTCATTGTTTCTGTTCTGATATTTCACTTATTAAGATATTGGGGTAATGAAACTGATCTCTTAAATAGTTTAAGTTTTCTTTTCCTTCTATTTACCATTGCCTTCTCTTTTACTTTCTGGAAAAAGTTAAGAAAATTGATGCCTATTGCTTCAATTTTACTTTTCTCAACTTTATTTTTTACTTTATAGACTGATGTGGTTAGGGATGTCCTATTGAGTATCTTTAGGTCTTTTTTCTTGGGTGACTCAGATTTTCCAGAGAAGACTTTTTTTTTTTTTTAAACTACTATCTACAGAGTGAAGGTTTAGCTATTAATGTTTTGGAAGAGGTTTGGGAATATCATACTTACTTAATTCACACACACAGACACACACAGACATGCCCATGGCTTTGTCAGGTTGACTGCTACTAATTCTTCAGAACAGATCAAGCACCACTTCCCTTGGGGAGTTCTCCATGATCTCTCTAATAGACACCCCCATGGAGCAGGTGGAGGCATCTCATAAAACCCAGGTTTATCTTTCCCTTAGCAGATATTTCCTTGCTTCTATAATTGCCTAGTTAGGAATTTATCCTCCTCCAGAATCAACTCTATCTATTTTGGATTTATTTACTCTTGGGAGTTACTAGCATATACTAAGTTCTATAGATTCATGAGTTATTAATTCCCAAGGCAGCCCAGTTAAGGGAGTAGCTTATACATGTAGGAGTCACCCAAGAGTTAGGACATCACCATAAGAGACTCCACTGTCATAGGCCACAGGCATCAATATTAGCCCTACCCTTGGCTGTGAATCTCCTCAACAAACCAGGGCACCCCACACAAGGCTTTCTCCTTAGATGTCTGGTTTTCTTTATCATATTTTATATGTATACCAGGAAAATCATTCAACCTACTTGTTAGGAGTCTAATGAAATATCTCCAAAAATAATCCCTATTGCTTTAAAATATGATGCTTCAGATACAAGTGAAAATCAAAATACATTGTTACTAAGGAAAACTGGGATGTAAGGAAACCAGGCAAGAAATAGCTTTTGGATGTAAGAATAATTCTATTAACTTATTTAGAGAAAAGTGTTGAAGAGCAACAAGCTATGAACAGGTGTCTGCCAGTGAAGAGTGAAGTTTGAATAAAGAATAGAAAACAGTTTGGGTAACTTATTTTTATAAAGCTTCGACTGTGACAGAATATTCTAGAATCTACATAAAGCTTTAAGTGAGCTAAGGCAACATAGACAAACAGTCTGATGAAGACCGACACTTCAAATGAATAAAGTTGTTTCATAAAAATCATCAGTTAGCCCAGCCTCCTCACCAAGGTATGAATACTATATCTAGGATTGTCTTTATAGAAGGCAACTTGGATCCCAATAAACACTTCCGAAGCCAAGGCTCTTGCTCTATTCCCAGACCCCAGAACTGACAGGTTGGTTTTAAAGTTAAAGTCACAGTGTCACTCACACTAGCTTTACCCTTGAGTGCTCCTAGTTTTGAGTATCACAGAACACAAATTTGAGCACACTAGACACAACTGAGGTACTTTATTAATATGATCTCATTGATTCCTCAGAACAACCCTAGGAGAATTTAGATTTCAAAGATGAAGAAGGTAAGTTACTAAGCAGTAGGAGATGCCACTAAGGGCTTGCAGTCAATAAGCAGAGAAGTGCCAGTAGTAGAGAGAAGTGTCAGGCAGTATTTAAGAACCTGGATGCCATATGACCATCTGGCACCCCTTATTAGCTGGGTGACCTTAAGAAAGTTGCTCAATCTCTCTTAACCTACTTCATAAGATTGTTGTTACAAGGATTAAATGAGTTAATATGTAGAAAGCATTTGGAACAGTGCCTGGCATGTGGCAAATACCATAGAAGTGTTTGTAAATATATACAAGGATGGCATAATCATGAATCAAATAGAGTTTTATCTGGTTCCAATATATATATATATTCTTAGACAAGATTCTTTAAGATGTTGACACTCTGATGTTTAAATATAGCTATTACATTTCTACATTTTTCTCTTCTCCCTACGCTTCTCTTTCCTCAAAGATCCTTAAAATACCTGGCTTCCAAAATTCTGCCCATTTTTCCAGGTTTTGTCCTCACTGAATTGTAGGACACCAAGTTTCTTCAATAATTCAGGAGATTACAGTGACTCCCTAGATTTGAGGAATGCTGTTTTTCTGATGTCTCAGTATCCAAAGTAGGATGCCCAGACTAGGAACATCAGCATCAGCTAAGAACTTGCCTGACATATAAATTCTCCAGTATCATCCAGGACCTACTTAATTACAAATTCTAGGGATAGGGCCCAGCAATCTGTATTTGAATGAGCTAATTGTGATGCAACACAAGTTTTAATGGAACATATGGCCCTAGTAAAGGTAGAGGCATCACACTGTTTATTAGTCATATTATAGTGAAGACTTATGGTCTCTTAGAATTTGGGCCTCCAGAATGCATCGAAAGCAATGTTGTGGCTTGAAATCCTCCTTTGGGTTGACTTGATTTGGACCCACTATTTTAGTTCATGATATAAGTTCACAATTTGTTGTTGGGCACACTGGATCTCCACACCCAACCTTTGTAACTCCTGAACATTTGTTAATCATGTCCTTTATGTCTTAATTGTGTCACCACAATGCCACAAAAAAAAGGAGGAAAAGAGCAGAGGTCCTTGGAAGACCATCCTCCTTCAGTCTAAGGTTACTCCATGAAAGCATTCCATGCATATGGTTGTTCAACTTGTCAAATTTCCTAAATGTTACCAGCCTGCATATGTTCATCCTATCCAGGAGAATAGATGAAGGACTTGTTTTGCTCCAAACCCTAAATAAAAGCTTTAAAAAAATACATTGTGAGCAGAGAAACAACGGATATTCTCTTAATTCCATATGTTCCTTCTTTTTTCCTAATCCTCTCTCCCAATAAGGAGGAAATAGCCTAGATGCCAGACATACTCTCAAAACTTTCAGAATATAGACTTAGCTCTGCTTAGACCAGTTCTTTTAATTTTACTGCAATATCTTCTTTTCCAGGTATCCCCATTTTTCATCTATATAGTAAGCACCTTTTTTTAAACTTTTTTAAAGAAGGGGAAATTTAAACTCAGAGACATTAAGCAACTTTCCCAACATCATATAAGCTAGTTATACTTATATTTAGGTCTGTCTAAATATATTCAGGTCACAGTGTTTATTACATATTTCTATTCAGGTCTGTCTACCAATGTCATACTTCACTGGCTATGTTATATTACTGTGTTACTCTTAGAGCTGTGCATGGCAGGACAAATAACTATTCAGATAATTTTTGAGCCCCTTGCTGTTTGAGACCCTATCCTTCATTCCAAAGAATACTAAACTCAATTACTGGTGGTCAAAACAACACCTATCCCAGCTACCAGAATGGTAATAACTTGGAACATCTACAGGGTCCTAGCATTTGGTGCCCTTCTAAAAGAATGTGTATGAAGACACATCTGGCCACCATTCATAATACCCTGAAGACCACCAGCCCCTAAAGAGGAAAGTCAAATGTAGAAGGGGCTGGAACACAAAGCCAATTGTCTCCTATTGCTCTCTTTCTGACTGTCTTCACAAAGTCAAGTCCTGGACTTGTTAAAGAGGTGATTCATTTCTCAATGGAAAGAATGCCAAAACCAACTGTACAAAAGATTTCTTTCTTCACATCCTTAATTTCTGAGGACCTCATATACACTTAATGTAATATAAGCTATTGTGAGTTTCCAGTTTGGGCATTCAGGTGAATAATGAAAGACTGGGACACTACTCAGGTTGTCTAATGGGCAGATTTCAAGAGAGTCCAATCAAAATTGACTGACAGAGACTCAGGGCTTTTGTATGTGTATGAAACAAGAACATAGGCAACTTTCAAACTGCAGCTTTGCACTGTTGTACCTTCTTTGCCAAATTCTTCTATCTTCCTAACTTGGTAGACCCAGTGGGAGCTTGCCTTTGATTCCCCATCTGCCTCATCCTCTCATATACAATCTACTTCCCTTCTGTACTCTGTGTCAAGGGCTGGCCAGTTTCCTGAGAGGATGATTATCATAATTGAGAAATTGATTATGGAATCCAAATAGTAAATTATACAAATAAATATGATGTTTCCATTTTTAAACATAATAGAAAATACTATTTTCATTTTTATTTTGAGAACCAAGATGTTCTTGAAAGAGTTCCAATTGTTTTGATATTTTGACTTTTAAAGTAGTATTAATGATGTATTTAATAGAGTCTTAGGACTCAGAAAAACAAAGACACAATTAAAAAAGTTCACTGTGTACTTTGTTTTGTGTAATCTTACACTAAACTTGCCAATCAGGAAACACTTTTACACAGACTGCTTGACTTTACCAATGATGTTTCCAATATACTATTGACTAGAAAATGAACATGTCTTTAGAACAAATATAGAATACAGTTTTATTTCAAAAGCAGAAAACATAAAGCCAAAGAAAAAGTAGTAGGACAATGTCTTGAAGTTTTTTTTTGTGTGTGTCTTGAAGTTTTAATCCTTCTTAGGTATGGACACAGGCTAGGAAAAATACATGACACCAAGACTATTGGTCTCTAGTTGTTCTTCAGTAGCAGACACTACTAATCATTCATAACACTCCTGACTGCTAATCCCAGAGACCTGGCCTTACAATACTTCTCAAAAACATCAGCCACCAACATTTACTCAAGTTGGCACAAACTTTTTGCCATTCTAGGCTTTGTGATAGGTTTACCATAATTTGTAGGAGTAATGGTTACTGTTTGGGTTCAGGGTTCTTAAGTGGAAAACAAGCAACCATATATACAATACTTCTAGCAAGGATTCCGTCTTAATTGTTCATTTAGAAAAGGAAAAAAAAAACCAGATTCTGTTTTTTTTTGATGGATCAGAAAATGGCTGCAGGTCACACTTGCTATGTATAGGGAACTATGGAACTGGACATATAAGGAGAGGTTCAAAACTCAAACATTTATAGATGGGTACAGTTGATTCAACTGTGTGGACTTGTATCAGATTGGTGCATGTTGAGACATTTACTTTTCTTACTAATTTGAAGAGTGTATATATGAAATCTGTCCAATATACTGTAGATCAAATGACTTACTACAATAAACTGCACTTTTTAATGGAAAGAACATAACATCTATGAAAAATCACAAAGAAAATCCACTCTGTTAATGTGGTTTTCTATAGTTAATGTTCTAAAAACAAAATGTTCTAATTGGCATGGACCTCAAAATTTGTCATGTTCTCATTAGTCTTGAGGGCAACAATGCTACTTTATACAGTTGTAACCATGAAAGAAGCAAAAGCCTGAAATAGGAGGTTAGGATTTTTTTTCTTTCAAACAAGCAGACAATTGCTAAAGATACATCATGACAAACAGGAATAACGAATTGAAATGATTCAAATTAATGTTTTATTTGGTAAAATAAAAATACAATTTATGAAAAAAAAAACAAACCACAAATATTGAGGATTTAAAATTTATTCCATTTAGAAATAAATATAAGAAGTTATAAGTGTCAACATTTACAATAGCTCCAGTATCTTTTCTGATAGTTTCAATTTATATTTAATATAGTTAATATATGTTCAAATCATATATATTCATACATACTCAACTTATGTAATTTGAACATATATTTTTCAAAGGACTGTGCACTAGCAAGAAGATTCTTTTTCAAACAAAGCAACAAGATAATTTTAAAAAATGAGCTAATGCAAAATTATTTTATAATCCTCCTCCCCACCACCAGCCTTCTTAAAGAATAAGGGTGCCATACATTTAATTTTAGTAAAGAAAAGATTCTACATAGTTGACAAACTTATTATGGAAGAAAAAATAAAAGAAACATGTTTGCAGATCCTTAATAGCAGATCTGAAATCATGCTCAAGAAAGCATTGCTTTAAGTACCCCCCTTCCATTTTTCTGCAAGGAAATGACCACTGGAGTAAACAATTATTTCATGAGACCTAGAAGGATAAGGGTGGGGTGCGGTTCATAAAGGGCCTTGGAAGAATCCTCTGGGAAGTGCTGAAAGAATTGCTGGTTCGCTCAGCTGCCACTTTCTCAGGGCAAAGGCACTTTCAAAGACAACTCATTGTCTGGCACAAATCCTGCCTGGGAGATTGAGAGCACTTCCCTGTAACCATGTCTCATCCTGGCGCTGGCAACCTCCTTCACAAAGCGCCTTGGTTTCACCCCCACAGACTCCTTTCCCACACGTGGTGAAATCTGACTCGCCCAGGTCTCACAGCCTCAGCTTCACACAGACTGGAGCTTGAAGAGGGACAAAGTTGTCCTTCCTTCCGCAGGGTATTTATTATCTTCAGAAGGATGAAGCCTACACATTTAGAGCAGAGCACCTCTGCAAGTTTCATTATCTAAATTTCTTTTACATCCAGTTTTGCAGATTTAATGTCTTTTGTTTCAGTGGTTGCCCTCATCAGAGAGATTGAAAGGAAATATTTAAAGGAAAAATTTACTTTTCAAAATCCACAAAGCTAAGTGAGAGTTGGGGACATGTAAACTTCCAAATAAGTGTACAAGGGTTAGTGCCTCATCTATGCTTCTGAAGATGCTAAAACCTAAATCCCCAAGGCTACTTTTCAAATACCCTGTGTCTTCCCTAACCTGGAAATTTCTGTTGGATTCAAATTAATATTCCCTTCAAGTTAACACATGACCTCTGGCCAGGTTACAGTTGCTTTTTTCTTGATTTAAGACCATCTTTTCTTTCAGGATATCTTTTTCAAGATTTTGAGATATTTTCTGATAGAGTATTGTTTTCTGAAATTATACACACACATATCTATAGATAGACAAATAGATGGCTATGTTAGGTCTTACCACAGTGGTTTTCAAACTTCTTTTGTTAAATTCTAATGCCAGCCAGAATTCATTGCATTTTGCCATCACTCAGGAAGTATATATAAAAGTGTGTGTGTTTGCATTTTTAATGACATAAACGTATCAAAAAAACATGTTTTACTGTGATACTATTCTAGTCTTCTTTACTTAAAATTTTATTGATTGCCACTTATTTTGTTGATTCAAGACCCACTAATGTATTAATAACTAGATTTGGAAAATAATAACCAGGTATTATGTATGTTGTTCAATCTGTGTTTGGATTCTGCATATTTTTACTCAAGTAGAAGTCAGAAGGTAAAAGTAGAAGCAAAGCACATCTCCAACTCTAATGTGTACTGGGGATCTTACTGAAATGCAGATTCTGGTTAAAAAGGTCTGGTTAAAAAGGTCTGCAGTTAAAAAGACTGCATTTCTAACCAGCACCCCGTGGTGGGAATGGATGGGACAGGGGGTAGCAAAGTCTATGAAGCGAGGGTCCAGAAGTCAGACTGAGAGGAAGGAATAACTGCAAGGGACACATGCCTTAGGGCTAATGTGGCCAAAGCAAGATCCTAAACCTTCTGCTGACGCTGAGACACCCTGAGCAAGTCCACAGACCACATGCAGTTCACTGATTGGCAAAAGCAAGCACCAATGTCCTTCAGTGAGTCTCTTGACATCAGTGTGATTAATCCTCTCCTCTGGGATCTTTACTCCACTTCTTTTCTTCATGATCAACTCCCAGTGAAAAGGGCAGGAGCAAGGCAATCCTATTTCTGATTACCTGGAAGCCCCTTTTGACAACTGCTAGATCAGGCAAAGCAGGAACAGCAGGAGAGGGTGCCAGCAGACAGGAGTGTGAAAGATTTATTAACATTGCATTTCAGGAACTTGTTAAACCGTGAAACCCGCTCATCAAGATGGACTGCACTCATAAAATACTTCTGAAAATGACAGAAGTAAATCATTCAAAGCATGATTTCATAATTCTAAACCATATAGTTATGATTCCCAAGTAGGAAATATTGACTCAGCAATTATAAGCGTTGCTGGTATGATATTGGGCTTCTGTACTTTCATATTGAAGCACTTGGGGTGTACATATATTGATCAAAGAATATTCTTGGTTTTGATGTGATTATCCTTTCTGTTCTCATTTTGTGTACCTATCAAGGGTAAGGCACTGTATTGCTCACCAGTGTACCCAGCCACGTACTATGTATTCTGTCCATATTTGGTGATGGCTAAATGTTTTGATAGATGAATGGATGGATGATGTCATTTTAAAAATAATGTTACATCTCACTATATATTAACAGATTTATTATTATAGTATATGCTTTATTGAATTGAGCAGAAGCCTTTGAGAGGGAGACAGAAATTTAAAATGGTTATTTCCAAATTACAGTTGTCCACAGTGTAGATGGGGAGAAGAGAAAGGAAAAGAGGAAAAGAATCAGACAGACAGACCAGGACAGTGATTCTTGATTCCTGGTTGCTGTCGGGCATTGGCAGGTAGATCAGAATATTTGATGGTTGATTATCAATAATCAACTAAGGAAAATATTCAAATTGTGAAATGCCTGCCCTAATATCACCCCCTCCCCTTCCATAAAAAGTGGGATCATAGTAGATTAGGCAACTCTAATTGATGAAGAATTTGGGAATGGGATAGATTAGGATTTGGAACAGATGTCTAAGGCAGTGTTTTTTTTTTTTTAAAGATTTATTTTTATTTTATTTATACAAGCACTGGGTACAGTCAGAAGCGTGGGAGGGCGAGAGAATTCACCAGAGCCAGAGAGGGGAGCAGAGCAGGCAGAAGGACTGAAGTACACTGCTGAGGGGAGCAGCAGACGGCAGGAGAGGTCTGCGCGCCATGTAGGACCCTCCTCCGGTGGCTGGGGAGCAGCCGGGATAGAACCGGCGCTGCAGAGGCTGCGGGCAGCTTCACAACCCAGCGCTCAACCGCTGCGCCACCGGGGAGGCCCAGAAGGCAGTGTTTTTTAATAGGGACAATGATGCCCTCTCCCCCTGACCCAGGGGAATAGTTGGCGCTATCTGAAGACATTTTTGATTGTCATATATCCAGAATAGAGTACTATTGGCATCTAGCAGGTAGCAGTCAGGATGCTGCTAAATCTTCTAGTCACTAGGAAGCCCCCATGACAAAGAATTATCTCCCCATAAATATCAATGGTTCTGAGGTTGAGAAACTCTACTCCAGGGGAAAAAGAGCATGGTAGAAGCATGACCAGGATGAGAAACTCTTAGGAGAATATACCAGGACCACTAGGGCATCTCAGGTGAAGAGTAAAATCTTTGAGAAAATGAAGACTGGAGAGAGATGAAGTGTCCCTAGCAGGGAGTAGGAGGTCTGTCTGTGCGTCGGGTCGGGGTCTGCTGCTGGGATTGGCTCCCTGATCTAGCTAAGGCGGTCTTTACCTCATGAGAACCACGCAGAAGTCCAAAGGAGGATGCCAGTGATCCTCAGGTACACATGGGGGTTAGGCATGTCCTGCAGGTAATCCACCAGTGACAAGAAAGGCTCACATGTAAAAGATGCCACTTGTACCCTGACTGTCCTCATGCACACCACTTCAATGCCCACCCGCTGATCTTCTGACTACCCAAAACTGCATCCTTTTGCCTGAGGCTTATTTGTGGCTGCCCAAGTAGCAGGCCTAAAAGGATAGGGAATGAATTGCCTCTGGAGGCAGTCTCAACATGCCAGATAGATTTTAGAAACCAATGTCTGACATGGGGTAACTATGAGACACTAGTTCCATGCTGTCTCCCAGAGTTCCCCAGAGTGACTAAGCTCCAAGTACCCACAGCAGTCACTGGTTTGTGACAGTTCCCACTGGCTGCTTTTTCTGCCTTGACTCCCTTCCCCACCCACCCATTGTGTTTTCTTGATCTCCCCAAATAACTTGCACTTGAATTTTCATTTCAGGGTCTGCTTATGGGGAACCCAAACTCGAATGGCAAATCTTTCAAAGAAATATTGAAATGGGCTGGCAGTCGTTGATCCTCAAGTTGCTCTAATGGGTCCAGGGCATCCTTCTCTAAGAGGGACCAAATTTTCCATCCCCAAGGTCTTGAACACTAGATTCCTCTGAGCTGTGGGCGTAGGACCCACTTGTTTCATACTATCAGAAGCACAACTTCAGGCACATTCCTTTCTCCCCCATTGAGAGAATAAGTAAAACCACATCTTTTGCTCAAGGATGACAGGGAATGCAAACATAATCCCTATTAGTCTCAAACACCCCTAAGGTCAAACTTTTGCAAGAACTCAAATAAGTAACAATACTTGACTCTGAGAAGGGGGTCTTATGCTAGTGCCGGGAAGAGGCAAAATGAAGGGCTCAGCCTGCCATCCTTCAACTGAAACTTTAATGATAATTACCCAAGGGGATTTAAAACCACAAAATAGCAAAAAATGAAATAGTTATTTCAAAACACTGCTAGACAAAGAAGAGAAACGAATCATAAGCCCCTTCAGGGCAAGGTTAAATCACTCATCTTCCATGTAATGCCAAAAATATTAAAGGAGAAAAAAATCCACAAAAAAAGCTGGGAGTTGTGAAAGATACCATGGGGCAATGTGTCCAAGGAGCTCCTCACATGGGCAAAAAGGACATTTAAAAAGAGATGGAGCTTGAAATGTTCCAGTCTTAGGATATTGTCCCCCAGACTCTCAAACCCATCACCTAAGGAAGTCCTTGCTGTCATGCAACTGGTGAACTGTGGCTGCCATGCTGAGGGTCTCTTTTCAGTAAATTCATTCTTCAGGATATTTCTTCATAAATCCTCAGAAGCTGTGCTTCTCAATTGTGGATTTTTGCTGCATTTCATCTCTGCAGAGAGTACCCACTTTGGGATCCTGTTTTCTTGCCAGCTTGGTTGAGGAGACGAGATCTTCTATCTCACTTCTTATGTGTGGATGGCTTTTTTTTTTTTTTTTTTTTTTTTTTAAGAGAAAAGAACAGCAGAGCTTTTCTGCTGGACAACCTATTCCCTTATTTATAATGCAGGACAGCAGGGCCTTGTAAGTGTATATTCTGGTTCATCTGAGGACACACGGTTGTTCATTTTAAAATTAGATTCATCCTAATTATATGAAACAGCCTACGTGTGGTTGGTCAAACAACAAGAAAGCATTACTCAGCACCCACCTACGGGACCAGTTTTCTAGATTCCACTAAACTTCTTCAATACACAGTCCCTGCCCTCTGGAAACTTCAAATCTAGCAAGGAAATATCCATCTCATTGACTGGAGACTGACAAGTGAAGAAAAACATAATAGTAAGTGACTACGTATGTCATATTACCTTAGGACAAAGGGCTGAGGGGAACCTTTGTTGAAGTAGCATGTTTCAGCATGGCTGAATCGGAGAGTATTTTGACCTCTATGCTAACTAGGGCTGGATTTCGGGAGCTTCCTGAAAGAAGGCTATTGGGAAGTCGGGCTGAAACAGAAGCAAGGAATATATATATATATATACTGGACTTGAAGGGACAAATTTGGATGTGCACAGCAGAAAAGCATCAGAACCCAGGAGGGGGTAGCTGCTATGAAAAAGGAAGCATGTTCAAGCCTCACATTCAATGCAAGTGGAAGAGTCAAATTTATGCTTAAGGGGCCAGAATCCTAGGCACAGGAACCAGCATTATCCTCATTTTCCACACTAACCTGAAGTTAGTTTTATTAACTTCAAGGGTTGACTATGGTGATATCTCCTGAAGTAGAAAAATGCAAGGTCATCCACAAAAAGGAAGTTTTTACCAATAAGCCTGTCATGATAATTTAAAATTAAATAAAGAATAATTCATGATGCAAAATGATTAAGCAAATCTGAAGGTCGACTTCCAAGTCTAGTCATCTGGACAATAGTGCCCCAGTGTGCAGGTTTACTCAACAATCAATTTTACAACTTTAGTAGTAATAAAATGATAATAAAATTGTTTTCCACTTATTGAGCTTTCACCAGGCACTAGGCATAGGCTAAGCATTTAATGACCATTAACCTTATTTGATCTTCACAATGCTATGAATTAAGTAACAATATTATTTCCATTACACAGATTGAGTGATATTCAAAGCAGCTAAATAACAGCTGCAAAGACCATAGATAGGAGGTTGCAAAATCGGGGATCTGACCCAGTGATTGTATGATGTCCACCACCCAGTGTCCCAATCTCTCCCCCCAGGACCCCAGCTCTCAAGGAATCCAGCATCCAGGTCCTTAGCTCCCCACTCCTCTATATAGTCTGGTCCAGTAAGGAAAGAGGGAGTCTCTCCATCCTTTTCTGTGACAGGATCTCAAAATAGGACATTATAGGTGCTCAGTGGTTAACCTGAACCAGAGATTCCAATGATGGGCTGGTAACAAATTGGGGATTGTTGTGAGCATTATTTGTCCCCTATTATAGAATATAAGAAATTGAAGGGCTTGTATATCTCAGAGGCATTATTGCGATTAACCTTTTAATACAGCAAAATTTAATTTTCAAAAACATTGCCAAATATCTTGCAAAAACAGATTTGTAGAATCGAAGACAGCCCTACCTAGGCTAACGCCCAGGCATATAATATTACTATTCACTTGTCCTCAGCATGATACTTAATCATTCTCTAGTCTTCTTTTTTTTAAAGATTTATTTTTATTTATGTATGTATACAAGATCTGCAGTGTAGGCCAGAGGTACACCCTAGAAGAGGTGAGAGGAGTCACCAGAGACAGAGTGGGAAGCAGAACAGGCAGATCCACTGAAATACACTGCTGAGGGGAGCAGCGGGTGAGACAGGTGAGACAGGCAAGACAGGAGAGGTCTGCTGCTCCATGTGGGTTAGCAACCTAGCAGGGGATCAAACTCACGCCACACTGGCTGCTGGGATTGCTTGCTAGCACTAGACTTTAACTCTTGAGCCATCAGAGAGGCCCCTCTAGTCTTATTTCTTAATCCAAAATGCATATACCCTTTGCGTTTCCTTGCTTCTAAGATATTTTAATCATAATTACGTGATAAGGTTTTTAGAAAGGTAAAATATGCATAGATAGATGGAAAGGTTTTCTTTGTTCTTTTCACTTACTTCACTTTTATTATTCATGCCCCTTTTACATTTCTTTCAAGGGAGGCATTTGTACAGACCTGGCTGAATATTTAATAAAGCACATTTAAATTTGGGAAGCAAACAAGGTTTTTTTTGTTTTGTTTTTGTTTTTTTTTACTAAAAATAGAGACTAGAGGGTTCCCTTTTGTAGTAAGTAATGATCAGTAGGACAAATAACTAGGAAAATTAGTATTTTTAGTCAAGATATTATGTAATGAGTCATTTATTTAAGCAGTCCAAAGCTCTGTGAAATGATTCCAGGAAAATGGTTTCGATACCTCTGTCAACACACCAAGAATCAGCTCAGTTCCCTGATGTTTCCACTTGAAATTTTTGTGCCCTTTTTAAAAATAAAAATGGCATGCTCATAAATGTGCCAAAAGTACAAGGATTAATCAGCAAGCTCCCAATAATATGTGCATATTAGGACCAACTTAGATCTACCAAAGAAATAAAAATAATGATCCCATGAGAGTGAGAAGGAAGTGAGGAAAGAGAATTAGGTCAGATAGGAGGGTGGTATGGCACCAAAAAGAAAATTGGGTTACCTCATTGCTGTAAAGATGTTTCCATCACTTGACAATGGCTTTATTTTTTTAAAAAAGATTTATTTATTATGCACATAAGAGCTGGAGTACACAAGGTGGGTGGTGGTGAGAGGATTCACCTGAGACAGAGTGGGGAACAGAACAGGCAGACTAACTGAAGTACACTGCTGAGGGGAGCAGTGGGCAAGACACGAGAGGTCTGCTGCACCATGTGGGTTGCTCCCTGGAAGGCCGGGGATTGAACTCGTGCTGCAGAGGCTGAGGACAGCTTCACAGTGCTGTGCTTAACCCCTTGCGCCACCAGGGAGGCCCCTCGACAAAGGCTTTAAAAGTAACAAGACAGTGTGGTGATGACAGTCAGCCACATGAGAATGAAAGAACCTAGTAGCACAGTGTGACAAAGACACCAAACAATTCTTTCCCTCCTTTCCACCGTATAAAGTCATTGCTGGAAAGCAATTGTGCAGTTATTTTCCACCTCTCTTCATTTTTGGGTGGGGGGAGAGGGTGCACATAATTTGCTCTCAACAGTAGAATTGAGCAGAATGATTCTATGTCACTTCCAAGCCCCGGTGGTTCAGAACCCAAATGCTTCTCCACTCTCATTCCCTTCTCAATAATTTGCTGCATTGTGCATACTACTGTGGAAGCCATGAGCTGAAGATGGAAGATCCCTAGATCAAGGGAACTGGGACTCCCCTAAATCACTGCAGAGCATCGCACCCAGTCTGTCAGGAACAACTTTCAGCTTCACATTAGTGAAAAATAAACTCCTACTTTTTTTGAGTCACTGTGCATTTTTAATTTTATTTCTAATGTAGTCGGTGTTTTCCTAACTAATACATGTAGCAAGAAAAAGTGATCCTTCTTGAAGTAATGCATATAATTTAATTTTGCATGGAATTTGATATAATTATAGATTTTTTAGGTTAATATCGTGTTGCCCAATGATAGTAGTAGCTACTGGCCACAAATGTCCACTGCAGGACTTGAAATGCAGCAAGTCATAGTTGAGATGTGTTGCTAGTATAAAATACACACAAGATAAGGAAGATATAAGAGTAAAATATCTCACTAATATTTTTATATTGATTACATGTTAATATTGTGAATATACTGAGTGAAATAAAATCTAGGGTTGAAGTTAACTTCATTGATTGTTTTTTATTTATGATGTGACCACCAGAAAATTTTAAACGATGTATGTGGCTCACATGTTCCTATTGGACTGGTGTGGGGTTAGCAGAGTGTTAAGAAACTACAATCTACCATCTGTTTTTGGAACTAAAGTTCTATTGGTACACAGCCATGACCATTTACTTACATGTTATCTATGACTGCTTTCACTCTATAACAGCAACATTGAATAGTCTTAACAAAGACTGAAAAGCTAAAAGTATTTATTATATGGTCTAATGCAGAAAATGCTTGACAACCCCTAGGTTTAACTTGGAGGGTTAACTGTTTCATGGCTAAGAATATTAAAGCTCAGATAAGGTAAGAGACTTACCCAAAATAATTTTATTCTTAATTATGTGGTATTTCCATAATGTTACTCTCATTCATTCATTCATTCATTCATATTCTGTACCCATATCCAATTCTGATTAATAAAGAAATAAATTCCCTATCCATTACAACAAAAACACAAAAGTAAATAATGAATCTCAATACAACAATGTCAATGCTAATTCCATGTAATAGTGTAGAATTATCTTTCTGTCTGATGTGGGATCTGTAGGCATACATATATAATAGCAGAGAAGCCCTTGAAGTAATATACAGTAATGAATACACTGTGAGATAGTTTTTAAATTAAGCATCATTTGACAACATTTTGAAGAGAATCTATCATGTAATCTGTTTTCAAATTAAACTTGAAATTCCCCCAAATGTAGAGCCATCTTGCTAAAAATATTCAATATTGGAATTAAATTAGAAAATTTTGCCACATCTTGGAGAGAGTGAAATCTGTTCCTAAAGACTTCACAGCAACATATAACTGCCTTGGTTCTGGCTGCCATCATTGCTCAGTGGATTATTCTAAGAGTCTTTTACTGGGCTCATCATTTCTAGTCTCTCTCCCACTCCAGACCTATTCCAAAGAACTCTTCTAAAATAAAAATCGGATTTGCTAAACATTCTTCAGTCTCTTCATGCTATCAAGACAAAGTCTGCTTCCTTATCATGGCCTGGAAGCTCTTCATTAGGTGGTTTCTACTTGCTCCAACAGCTTCATTTATTGTCCTTTGCCTATCTGTCTGGTTGGGATCCTTGCAATTCCTTAAATGCTTCATTCTTTTACCCTCCTTTATGTTTACATATGGTCATCTTCCTGCCTAGAATTCACCCCATTACCAACTGTGGATTTACATAGACACTGTGCTTATTTCATCACAGAACCATATTAATATAGAATTTACCTATTTAAGTATTAAATCTATTATGAATATATATAGTTAATAGTTAATTCGGAAACTGAGCACATGCAATGAAGGCAGGTGATGCTAAGACATGAATCCACACATTCCCACTCCAAAAGCCAGGTCCTGAACTCTACACCAGTAGTTTTCACTGGGAGTGATTCTGTCTCCCAAGAGACATTTGGTAATACATCTGGGACATTTTTGGGTGTTGCAATTGGAGTACTGGATAGTGGGGGAATTACTTGCCTAGTGGAAAGAGCCGGTGATTTTGCTAAATAGCCTACAATACACAAGACATCCCTTCACAGCAGCAAATCATCTGACCCTAAATGCCAATAGTTCAGAGGTTGAGAAACACTATTCTATGCTAAACTGACTCCTTTAGATTGCACCAGCACACTAAAACAAGTATTTTTAAATGCTAACCACGGTGTCTTGCTGCATAGCATAGAGCTTGCATCCAGCAGATGCCTAATCATATGAGATGGATGGATGGAAAGACTCCAGAAAAAAAATAAAATGTTTGCTTATTTTAAGGCTTGTTTTTTCAGACGACTTCAATAAAGATAACTGATTATATATTCTTAGCTAATAGTAAATATAGACTATATTCCAGAGCATGCCTTCACCTTGGCAATACCTTACATTTACAAATTTAGAGTGTGAGATTATATTAAAAAGTCAAATGCCTATGCTTTTCTTCTTATGAGGATTCAGAGAGACAAGATGTTTTTCCAATCTCTTACAGTTAGTACACTACAGGATACATTCATATGTTTATTATTCACATAGGCCATAACTTAGTCTTAAAACTACTTTCTGTCTTTTTAAATTAAAAGGCAAATAGGGCCTCCCTGGCAGCGCGGTGGGTTGAGCGCTGTGCTGTGAGGCTGTACACAGCCTCTGCAGCTCTGGTTTGATTCCTGGCCGGCAAGGGAGATGCCCACAGGGCTCGGAAGACCTCTCCTGTCTCGCCTGCTGCTCCCCTCAGCAGTGTTTTTGGTCCTTCTGCCTCTTCAGCTCCCTGCTCTGTCTCTGGTGAATTTTCTCACCCTCCTGCACCTCTGGTCTGTACCCCAGTGTTTGTATAAATAAATAAAATCTTTAAAAAAATAAATTAATTAATTAAAAGGCAAATAATATAAGAATATACAATTTTATACTTTCCCATATTGTAGCTAAAATTCAGATATAAATACCTATTTTTAGATATCTAATGATAGAAATAGAGCAGAAATTATAAGGACGGTTAGGTAAAATTCAAAAAAAGTAAATAAAAACACAAGGCAGAAACATGTGAATTAATACATTTAAACATCAAAAATAAAGTCAAGAAAATATGTAATCTATGGCAACAAATTTTTAAAGTAGCAGCAACTTAGTATGCTTTTTATACTACTACATCAATACTTCAATAATAGTAGCTTTAACTAGTGTTCAATACAAAGGTATGGATTTTTTGAAAAAGCAAAAATGTTCCACTGCTCCTTTGCATTGTCACATATTATGAAATGTCATAGTTCATTCAAACAAACAAGACTAATTTTTTAAAAGTATAATAACATGAATTGTTCTTCACAACCTCTTACATTGAACTTTAGCCGTTTGAGGTTTATAATCACACATAAAAATCAAAGAATATGGTGACCTTATTCTTATTTAAATACTTAAACTTATTTTAGTATTGCTACCTGCTCAGCCTCATTAAGATTCATAATGCATATTAGTCTTAAAATGGGCTCTGAAAACTCTTGCACTAAGTTGTTAAACTAGGATTTCCCAAACACAATCGCCCATAGAGCAACATAAGTAAACAGTGGAAGATTAAACTAAGATGAGCATCTGCCAAAATATTCAACAGTAGGGAGAAGGGACTAAAAGTGATGACAAGATTTGTGGCTGGGAACAGCAATGTGTCTATGACACTTTTCCCTGTGATTTGGGAGCTGGGACCCATAGGCCAAGCTAAAGACAAATAGCACCTTTCTCACTGTAGGTGAGAACATGACACAGACTTGTCCCAGTGGCATATTTTGCATGTGTGGACATGCAAGTTGGTGAGACATTTATGCAGATGGGAGAGAAATATGAAAAAGCTGACCCAATCCTAGTCATGACCATTATCATCAATCATTCTTTTTTGAGCAACAATTTTGTGCAACCATTGCTGAAATCAGGGAAAGCAGAGTGTTAGGAGAAACAAATAGTAAGAGGAGAATAGCTAAACCAACTTGAGAACCAGTGAACTACATTTGCCATAACAGTCAGAGTACTTGGTTGGGTTTCTGGATGTCATGGACATAGATTATGCCATTAAAACTATGACCATTATCTGCTCTCTCCTCATCATAAACATTCCTGAGTCTCCAAAGCAGTCACCAAGTGTATTTCCCAAATCAAGAAGATATACCTACTTGTTATATGTGCCATAATCTCAGAACACACATATATGTGTATGGATGTTTTCATACATATTAGTACACGTGTCACATATGCATGTATATATATATATATATATAAATATATGTATGTATGTATATATTTGTTAGAATGTCTGTCAGGATGGAAAAGCTACAACTCAGTTCCTGGGACAGAGTCAAGGTTCTTGGGTCCCAATTCCAGATTCTCCTGACTTGCCATTTGCAAAAGATACTGAAGTTCAGAGTGTAGCTTGGATTCTCACTCAATAAAAATAGTACTGCACACGAAGAGCTGCCAGTACATAAAGTCTCCAGAGTCCCTTGAAACTAGAACAGTATGGACCAAACAACATTAACACTGAACACAAATCACCACTTTATCTGTCAGCTGGCTAGACTCTTGACAGAAGAGCATGGAAATATATTACTTGTGGTTCATTGATTTTGATACCCTCCCCCAACTACTACCATTTTCTTAAGAGCCATAACTGAATACAAGATTGGGGACTTATGGTAGAGAGTGAACATCTATAATCAGAGACTCATTGTTCTAAATATAGTCATACCCACAGTAGTTGGATACCAAGAGAATCCTGGGTGAATCCCGGTATACAACAGAATTTACACTATTATACATAGGCTATAGGAAACAGAAAACTGTCATTTACTCAGATTAAAATAACTTCATTCCATCAAAGGGGCATATGAGGGGCCCCAACATATGTATCCATTCCATCACAATAGAGATCACTGCAGAATCCTTTTATATTAATAGATGCATGTGTCTCATAAGCTCAGCGGGTTTTGCACTGATCTGCAACATGACTAGAATATAGTAGATACACAAATGTTTGTGGGCTGAATGAGAAATCCAATCAAACAATTAAAATGACATAAAATAAAGTACAGACTTAACTTGCTATCCATCAATGAACCAACGAGAGTACTAGAAGAAGTCTTTTCAGCAAAATAGTTACGATATGGACATATGGTGCCATCCATGCAGTAAACATTCACTTTGGGCAAAACAAGACAAAAGATGACGTTTGCTACCTGTATCAGAAAAAATAAAGTGCTGGCCCTTCATGCTTCCAACAAACATTTCCCTATGTTCATGAGTCAGAATGCTGCTAGGTTCTGGGGTGTCAAGGATAAATGAACTTATAGAACCTCATCACAATTTATAGGGGGAAACAGAAATGGAAACAAAACCACACTGCCCTGTAGGGTAAGAACTATACAGACTAAAGCACAAAGCATCAAGGCCACCTGCTCAGAGAGGTTTATGGCCAAAGGGTCATTTTCAAGTACCTGGCTAGCCTGTCCTCTCAGATTGCTCTAGTCAAAGGCTTGGCTGAAACATTGGATATTTGAGAAAGTTAGCTTAAAGAACATGTTAACCATTCATTTCTCTAGGTTTTCTAAGCTCTATTTCTGTACTGGAGACAATCGCCAGAATCTTGCCTCTGGACTATGGCAGCTCAGGCTCCCAAAGATAAACTCTGACTGGGTTGCTTTTCATTATGCCTTCTGCATTTTCCATTCCCTGGAGGGTTGGTAAAAGATATGACCTTATAAGGACGTTTATTCATTTTCCATAGAACTGAAATTCAAATATTAGCCACTATATGATTGGTGATTTCATAGGCATATATATCAGTTGCCAGGCACTATATTAAGCAATCTGCGAAGGTTATCTGATCTGTCCTTACAACTTTAACGCAAAACTGTGCCCCGGCGGTTCCTCTTTTTTTCAGTTAACCTTGTTATTGAGCTTAAAGCTAAATTAAATATTCAAAAGCAATAAGTACTTAGGATTTCAGCTTAATTATCTTTACTCCTCTATAAGATTTTGATCTTTTTTTCCTGTACCATTTTTACCAGGCTGTTTTGTGGAATTTTTATTATGTATTTTCCCAGATCCATTTACGAAAGTACATACTCAATAAACAAAAACAAATAATCATAATCATGAATTGCAATTTATTTTTTAGTCTCAATTGTTAAAAGAGTTTCCATGAATAGCTAATTTGAAGATGACCTCTTGGGTATCACATCTCTGTCATTTGAAAACTCAGATAACGCAATATTTCCCACAATCATCTGGTTCAAAATTCTGTTTATGAAAGTATAAAAAAGGGTAAAGGGGAGAGGTTGACTGACAACTTACAACATAAGGAAACTACCAGATTATTACCAAATTTACTACCATGGACAACTTCTGTATTGAACTGTCAGTCCCATTCTACACTTTCCGAACCACCACCTGTGTTGACCAGCTATACCAACACATGCCCTTGGTCACTTAGGGCTGCCAAGGCCAGAGACACTGCCAGAACCTGCTGAGTGAGAAAGGTATTGCTATCACCCAGTGATGTCTCCTCCCTGGAATTTCACTCTTAATACTGACAATGTCTCTGGAACTCATAAAAATTCTGCTGAAATCCTGGGAGTTGAAGGTCAGTGTCTTCAAGGAATCAAGGTAACATGGAAGACAAACTGCTACTGTTGCTGAGGATTTTTGTGTACTTAAGGCAAATGCCCCCAGGAAGAACTCCCAGAAATAACTCTCTGCATTGTCACTACACAGAATGGGGCTTAGTTTCTGTCAGAAAAAGGGAGGAAGAGAAAGGGAAGTGGGGGGGGGAAAGGGGACAAGGTGGAGGGGGAAGAGCTTAAGAGCTGGGGTTGGGGAGAGAGAGCGAGAGCAATTGATTGAATCATATATACATGTGACACAGAGATCTTGACATACTCAGCAGGCTCAGCCAGATACTTTTGGGAAAACACTATTTGTGCACAACTGTTCATTTATTCAACATAGATTTGCCTAACACCTACTGGTGTGCCAAGCAATGTTCTAGATGCTGGAGACTTAAGAGTAAATGAGGCACTCAATACTCTTCTTGTGAATTCTATATTCTAGACAGGGGAACAGGTAATCAACAAGTATCAAATGAAATGTGAGATTCAGATTGCAAATAAGAACAAGAAGGAAAAAAAATGGAACAAAAATAATAACATGATGATTTTGAGAAAGAATGGGAGGCTGCTTTGCATAATTGTCCAGGAATTTTTTTTTTTTAAGAAAGTGACACATTTTCCAAGACTAGGAGGAACTAAAGAAACCAATCACCTTTACTCTTACTGCCATCAGAAAGGTGACCTTATTAAGAAAAGAAATGTGCAATCCCATTTGTGGCTCCCACCACTCCTGCTTCAAACAACTGCAAATATCCCAGGAAAGAAAGAAATCCACAACTATTTTGCCTGTAAGGAAATTTTAAGAAATCATCTTTCCCCCAAAAATCGTAGATTAAAGTTAATTCATACCTAGCACAGAATGTATAATAAATAATCTAAAAAGGGATTAATAAAATATTTAATCCTTCCGTAAAGTCAACTGCTTTATTAAACAATATTCCAATGTCAACGAAGTTACACCTTTACATTGTAATGCCAACAGGAATTGCTTCACACACACACTAAAAAACAAAGCAAAACAGTTCTGTGGCTATATTCAGTATCATTTACTTTCACTCACTGAAAAATAAAAGGAAATTATATTTACTAGCAGATGGTCCCAGCTAAAATATACAAAAAAAAATTCTTTGAAATTCATTAAAAATAAGATTCTGGTAGTATCTGTTTAGCATTCACAAGAAATAAAAGGCTGTTTACCAATGGCTTCCCCCATAGTACTTCAAACAGATCACGTACTATTAAATTTGTTAGTCAATAAAAAAAGCCAACTGACAGTGAAAATCTGTAAAATTGTCCATTACTCAAAATACTTTTCACCAAAACACCTTAATTCATGTTTCCTACTCCCTGAGTTGTTTCAGAATAAGAGAGGTAAGCAGAAATGAGTTAGGGAGGAGATCAGTCATCAAGAATGTGAATATTCGGAATGAATCATGGGACATTTTGACTAAAATGCGCTTTTCATTACTTTGTAAACAAGCCCATGGTGTATATATTGTTATAATGTAAATAAGCACACCACACTAAGGTCAAATAATGTGAAGATACAGTCCCACAGGTCAACATTACCCAATGCAGTTGTCACTATAAACACTGTTGTAGTCTGATATTATTAAAGTAGCCAATCACCTTTACTCTGATTTCCATCAAAAAGGTGAGCTTACTAAGAAAAGAAATGTGCAGTCCCATCTGTGGCTCCACGGTGTTGTGCACTGTTCAAGGAATGCTTCATTTTTTGAACTTCAAAATAGGTCTTTAAAACAGAATGTCGCTGACACCTAAGACCAATGGCATGCTGAGAAGAAGACTTTCACATATATTTACAAATTAGGGGTAGTGCTTGAATTTCCCACATTCAAAATGTGCATGGAGAGAGGGTTGATGGAAAAGAAAGTCTGAACCTGTCTGTTCAAGTTAACTCCTTTCTCATTCCTGCCTCACTTTAGAACTGTTAACGTTTCTAGACCCTTCCTTAAAATTTTTCCATTTGGGGGAAATTATACATTTAGCCTTTAATAAATAAAAATCTCACCCAGTCCCCTGCCCATTCCTCCCCCGCCCCCCCCAAAAAAAATCAGAAGGCTTAAGAATTAGCACTAATAACAATCGTACAATGACATCCTCCAAAATAATACGGCACACTGAGAAGGACGAAATCCATTAGGAGTTACCAAAAACCTCCAAATTAGTTCTTTTCAGAGGGGTCTGGGGGCTTGGGAGGTGGGGAGGCACACAGTTGGCACAACTCCTATTATCAGAACCAACTCGAGGCGACCCAGAGGAAGATGCTGCGTCAAGAGAAGCAAAGCGAAGAAGCGCGACCCAGGAGGCTCGCGAAATCGCCACGGATTCCCGAGGAGGCGGGGAGAAGCCAAGTCGCCAGGCACCGGCCGCAGCGCACGCCAACATTCAGGATTATTCTCCTTTCCAAACCCCGGAGTTCCGGGGCAGGAAAAAAAAGGGGGGATGGGGCACCCACAGTCCCTTTAAACCACCTCTCCCCTCCCCCGCCCCGGTGTCTGCCAACCTTTTCCGAACCCCCGTGTCACAGAACTTCCTCATCATGGAAACTTCCACTCGGTTCGGCGCTGAGGATGCCAAACTCCATTTCACAAGGAGCCTGTCAACAGCTGGGCTGGGGGTTTAGGGCGGCACAGAGACGCGGCGACTGGCGGGGGATCCAGTCACCCCGCTTTTCCACAGCCCACGCCGTGGCTCCCCGACTGCCACCGCGCGATGCCCGAGCGCGAAAGGGCACCTCCTTCCAGACCCGGGGCGCAGAAACCCCGCGGAGGCAGGTAACCAGGCGGCTGACACCCCCACCACCCACGCCCGCCGCCCGCCTGAGCGCGCCGAGCGCCCCCGCCGGCGCCCCTCAGCTTCCCGGGACACCCGCATCCCCCTTCAGCCCATTCTTCTGGACGGTCGGCACGGTCGCCCCCCGCCTCCTGCCCCCGCGCCCCGCCGCCACACACCCCCCTCACCCCCGCGCCCCCGCCTGCGCGCCGTCCTCTCGCCAAATTACCAGTGCCCTCGAGCCTGCTGGGTTGAGCGCCGCTGCCGGGGAAGGCAGCCTGCGGGCACTTGCCCCGAGCCCGGGGAGCAGAAGGTTTCCTTTCCCAGCGCACTCACATTATTCATGCAAAGTTAATCCCCGCCGCGTCACGGCCGCCCGCCCGAGGATGTGCGCCTTCCTTGGCCAAGCCCCGCAGTCTCCACCCTCCTCCGCCCCCTCCTCCCGGCGGCGGGGTCCCGGGAGCGCCGGCGACGGGCCGTCGCGAGAGTCCAGCAAAATGTCAACTCCTGAGGCGCAGAGGCCGCCCCAGCCCGGGCCGCCCCGGCCCTCCGGGACCCCTGCACTTAGATAGGCGCAGGAAGCGAGGGGGGCCGGGGCAGCCTCGTTCCCGCCTCGCCCGGCCCCCCGCGCGCCCGCGAGCCCGGCCCGCTCCGCGGGCGCCGCCTTACTCCGGGCCCCGGGCGCCCGCTTCGCGCCGAGTCTGCGAACCGGCGACCTGGTTTCCCCTTCAGCCCTCCCGACTCGCGCGGTCGGGACTCGCGGTCCGACTCGCGCGGCGGCGGCGGCCAGGAGCAGGCAAAGCGGGCGCCACCAGGGGCGCAGCGAGGAAATGGCCTCCCGGCCGCACGCCCAGGCGCCGCCGCCAGCGCCCCGGCCCCCCGAGCCCGCGCCCGACGACCCCGCCCGGCCCTCGGACGTGTGGGCCGCGCCGGGCTCGCGCGCCCCTGCCCCGCGTTCCACGCACACGCCGCCCCTGGGCTGTCCGCCTCCGCACCTGCCTCCCCAGGTTGGGGCGCTCCCCCCCAACCCCTCCCAGGCGCGGCCCTGCCCTCCCTCCCTCCCGGGGTGGCGAGGTCGCCGTGGGCTTGGTGGGCGCGCGTCCACACACCGTACTGAGTGCGCACGGATGTTCGCGTTGGGGCGTCATTCCTGTAGTAGGCAAAGAGGAAGGAATGGGGGACGAGCGCCAGGGGAAGGGGGAGGAGGTGACTTCCAGAAACACAAGCTTTTCTTTGCCCGCCCCGACGAGCGCGGCCCAAGTCGCCGCCCTCCGCGCGCTCACTCCAAACCACTTGTGGCGGCGCGTGTGAGGCAGACCCCGCGCTCCGGCTCCTCCTGGGGCCTCCGCCCGCCCAGCCCTCTGGCCTTTCTGTAGCCCTCACCACTCCCCTGGAAGGGAAGTTTGGAAAATACCTGGTTTGCCCTTGAGGGAAGACACTCCACACCATTTTGCGTTTCCTGAGGGATGCGTGCAGGGGTGAGACACTCCGCACCTTCCACAAGGGCCGCCCTATTAATTTTTTCTTTAGCTTGGATATGTACAAATAAAACCCGGAAGACAAAATTGATTTGTATTTTGGAAGCTTTCTGTCCCAGGCAAATAGGGCTTTCTAAAATGCCCCAACCTCAAGCCCGGAAGGCTTGGAGAGGGAGAAAGTGAAGCAGGCAGCAGCGTTTTGAACTAGAGGAATACTTGGGAAAATACCCAGTACCCCCCAAAGCCTACATGTAGTCAGCACGAAGCTATCGTTGCAACCAAACTATTTTGAGGGCAGAGTACAATTATTTTCTTGTAGACAATATTAAAACAATTCTGACTTCATTATTCAGTGTACACATTCATTACTATATCATGCAATGTGATAAAGTTAGGACGAGTTGTAGCTTCAAGTGTGAACATTATATAGAGTTTTCTAGATTGCAGCCGACCACGTGTGTTTCATTCCAGCTTCTTGGGAGCATTATCACGGGAGAGGAAGAGAAGCCACCACTTGTGCTGACAGCATGAACAACCACAACTGTCAAGAATTCAGAAGCTGTTCCTGCGCCTGGGTGCACAGCATTTCGTTTGCTTCCTGAGAGAAAGATGAAGAACCCAAGGCAAGTAAGAGGGAGGTCCTCTCCCTTCAGACTCATGGCACACTATTTCCCCCTTGGTCCTTGGCAAGAGATCCGTGTTTTAGTCTGCACTTGTAATAAGGCTGCACCATAGGACTTGCAGGTTATGTAGCAGGAGAGAAGTTGTTCTCCTTTGCAGGGAAGTTCCTGGGCTTTGCTCCAAAGCTGCCCCGGGATGTTTTCGTTGGTTTGGAGGAAAGCTGTGGAGTCTGCACCATTTGTTCCAAACAGACAGCCCCCTGGTGGCGAACTCTGGGTGAAAAACCGGGCCACCTAAGGAAAAGCCTTGTCTCTGATAGGCCACAGCAGTTGAGGGTAGATGAGAGGGGGGTGATGCCAATCTTCCTTCACCAAGGAGAATGGTCATGGTCTGGTCCCGGCTGAGGCCGCCAACTATAACCACCCCTCGCCTTCTTGAATATAAATTGGAGCTAAGTTCCTTCTTAAGAAGAAAACATACAGAGATCAGAGTATAACAAAAAGCGCTGAATCCCTTTATTCTAATCACTTTGCTTTTCTGATTTCATTTTGCCTGCAAACTTCTGAAATAAAGACTAAATCTTAGCATACTATATAACATGGTATTATTCAAGCAATTCTCAGTAACAATGTTATATAACAACGGGGAGGGTAATTTTAATGCAATTTTATTACAATAACATTTATTATTTATTTTTAGTTTATTGTTGTTATTGAAACTACATTGAATAAGCCCTCTCAGTGCAGTCTTCCAGACTGCATGATGGTAAAGAAGGGTTTCCATCAAAACTGATTTTACCATGGGGAAATGTAGGAGAATTTTATGGGGACCTGATTAAAGACAGAAAATAATGTTTAAACTTTAAGGTCCTGTGTTCCAACCTGGCTAAAATGAGAGGGCACCACCCAATGTGTTTTCATGACCCATGCCCACATTCCATCATAACCATCTTCATTATCAGGATCTATACATGTCAAGGTGATGACTGGGTTAATCATGTATTTGTATATTCAACATCAACTGGGATGAGAAGATGAATAAAACATAGCATCCAGCAGACCTGGGAATTAGATTGAAGTGAATAAGACCAGTTGGTACAAGTACATAAAGGTGGTCTGGGGCCATTTTTATTTAAAATTATGACATATTGTGCAACATGGATGTGTTGCATTGATTTCAAAAATATTTCTTCAATACATAGTTTATCTTGATCATTGAGGTTTTTTTTAAAATGTTCCCTTACATTTTTCACCCAAGGCAAATGCCTCACTTGCCTCACCCTAGTCTGCATTCTGCTATGCCCTCAATGTCACCAATCTAGCCAGAAAGTTAAAATTCAATTAGAATTTGCTCAGTGACAAAGTTACTAAATGGTAAGGAACTTGAGGTCAGAAAGTTAGAGATGTGGATGTGAGGGGAGGGAAAAATCAGGGGAGATCTCAAGGTATGAGGTGACACTTGAACTAGTTCAACAAGGATGGATCAGATTTTACCCAGGAGTATCCAAACTGGAGGAGTTGCCATTCCGTGGACTGGAACCAGCGGTTTTCTTTCATTCATTCTATATCTACTTCTCAAGCTAACTGTGCAACCAAATGAAGCAGCTTTGGAGATTCCAATTCTATCTGTTCATTGTTAGTTCCTGGAATTTATTTTTGCTATGAAGGCCCCAGTGATTCTGGTCCATGGCCAACCAGATAAGAATGCCAAGTCTGTTCCTGTCTTTCAGGAAAGACAGACTAATAGGGGAGATGATATATTCAAAATTAACTCTATGAGTGAATGTGCAATGAGAAATATATAAATATAAAGTGCTAGGTGATTACTGGCAAGAAGGCCACAAGAGGCGAGGAAGAATGGGAGGTGGAGGATCAGGTAAGATGTCCTGCAGAAGGTGACTGGCTGGAAATTTAGGGAGAAGAAAGCATCAAGACAGAACTAGCCATCTTATCTGCAGGGCTTAATACAAGTGAAAAGGTGGAGACCTTTGTTCAAAGAGAAAGAAAAAAGTATCAGTACAGGTACAAAATATAATATTATTTTCCTTTCTTCCGTGTTCCATCTTTGGAATTGGCTTTATTAGCTAGTCAATATCATTCTACGTAAAGAAAAATAAATTATTAGCATTAATTTTATTGTTCATCTTTATATTGTGCAATGTCAGTTTTACATGCAATATAAAGAACATATAACTCATATTGAAATCATATGCAAAATCAATGAAATTACACAATTTGTATTTTCTAGCTAGTATTACCATAGTAGCATGTATGTACATGCGTGCTTTGACATTTGGTTATGTATTTGTGCTTTCTTGCCAGAAGTGGGAATAGCACAAAACGAATGCAAATTTTTATTTTACTTCTTAAGAGGTACCATTCTATAAGCACTTACTGATGTTGTATTTGACTTATTGATGAGTAAGGGAATCATGAAGGAAAAGGAAATATGGGTTGCCTTTTCTTCTTCTCGTTTTCAGAGTAAGCGGTTAGCTGGTACAGGGAAAAAACATGAGTTAGAATGGACTTACAGGGTTCCTTGGTCTGTTGCCTTCTGTCAGCATTCAAAGCAAGTTCTGGTTGGAATGGAAAGCATGGCCTTTTGAGGTTGTCCATGCCCCTACTTACTCAGATGTAGATGTTGAGATGCTTATTTTAGACTTGAGTTTGCTGGTCTCTCACACATTATGGGGCCATCAGAATCTTATGATCAAGCAGGCATCAAGAATGCTTTTTGGTGTGAACATACATTTCCAAAACATGTGCAGTATTGTAAGCTGACATTACCTCAATGAACATAATTAAAAAATAATACATGTGAGTGGGACAACACATGTTCTTCACAGCATTGAACATGTATATTGTGTGTCTTCACTCACGCTCCATGGTGCATGACTTCACTTACAAAAGACAAATTCAAGGATAAAGTGACTAGAATTCAACATGATGAAAACTAAGCATTCAATTAAGTGCCAATTCCTTAGCATGGGACACTTTTGTACAGTTAGCTGTACAGGCCCATGAAATTGGCCCTGGGGAATGAACTTGATCCTTTGTTGTGGTAGAATCCTAGGGCATGTTGGAGATAAATGGCTGGTTATAGCAAAGAGTATATAATATAGCTAACATGCATTAAATATTCAGTATAACCCAAGAATTGTCCTAAATATTTCATCCATTTTTTTAAGGTTTGCTGAAGAATTCTACAAAAGTATCATTATGCACTCTATTTTCCAGATGGGGAAGCTAAGATAGGAAGATCTAATAATTTGCTGAAATTTAGGGCCGGGGGCTCTTGGCAGAGCTTTTACTACTAACCAGATCATTATGCTCCCTACATCCCTATATGCTCTCTATATGTTCCCTGATAGGCACCAGGGAAGAAAAGTGAGCTTGACCTAGCAGTCAGGAGAAATCTCTCTCACTCCTCCCTTAAAGAGCTGCTGTGTACTGTGATAAGAAAAAACCTAAATAAAGCGTACACGTCACTAACTAGAAACCTAGAAAATATCCAAATTGCATTCTCTCCTTTGTTTTCCAACTGGAAGAAGAAGATTCTGAGGTCCCTGGGCAGGAGCTGATAAACCATAACTGGAAGGATCCTGGATCCTTTCATCTGTAGATGGAGGAGCTCACTCACATTGAGCTGGTACAGTGACTGAGTAAATGACTTCTTTTGTATTAAACCATTGAAATGTGAAAGTTTATTTGTTGCAGTAGTCAATGTCATCCTAACATACTGTCAGCCAAGCCAAACTTTACCAAAGCACAGCTTTAAAGTTAAAATAATAAAAATAGGACTAGGTGAAGCAACATGGACATAACTTCATGAAGTATTTAAAAAAAAGTTCAGGGTGATTTTGTAATTAAAATATAATTTACACAACACTTAAGTGTTCAGTTTGGTGAATTTTTACATTTGTATACTCCTGTATGATCACTACTCGGAACAAGACAGAAAACATTTCCATTAACCAGACAATTCTCTGCATCATTTTTTGTTGAGGATCACTTCTTTTAGTGTTAAACACCATTTGATTTCTATCATCGTTTGTTAGTTTTGCCAGTTCTTGAACTGCGTATAAAACTTGTAAAGCAACTTTCATGTGGATTAGAACTCCTCAAAAATGTCATTTCATTATAACGATGTTGTGAAAAACAAATCCCTGCCTTCATAGAGCAAAAGGATGTTATTTGCGGTCCTGCTTTTACTCTAAGTAGTTTCACTTAAGGTTACAGTTGGCAAGATTCTATTGATGACATTAAGTGAGAAGTTATTGTCTCTGGTTTCCTTCACTCAGTGTAATGTTGAGTGAAATGTTGAAACAGATCCATATTATCATGTGAATTAGAAAGTTTCTATACTTTCTAATACCAAATCTCCATTGGGTATTTAATTGTATAAATATACCACAATTTGCTTATTCACTCTTCAACTGATGGATTTGGATTGTTTCCAGTGTGATACTGTTACAAATAAAGTGGTTATAAAAATTCTGAACAATTCTATTTTGTGGATACATGCACTCATATCTGTTAGGTATATGCCCGGGAGTGGAATTGTTGGTCATTTAGCATATCTTGGTCATTCTTTAAAGGTTTCTGAGATACTAGCACAAATATGAACCACTAAAACTTGCTGATTTCTGCTAAATCATACATCACTACAAATAAAATATTCAATTCCAAGTCATGTGGCATCTAGCTGGGTGAGTAAATATTATCCAGTATCACAACTATGAAAAATCTTAAAAACAATCAATATTCGAAACTATTTTTATTGCTTTATGGAGCAATTACAAACTCTGCTTGCAGTCACATATCACTTCCTATGAACTAAACCACATATTAAGACACTATGCAAAAATGAGGAGAATTAAAGGGTATCAAGAAATAGGTGAATGGGGGCCTCCCTGGTGGCACAAAGGATTAAAACGCAGCACTATGAAGCTATCAGCCACTGCAGCCTGAGTTTGATTTGTGGCCAGGGAGATGACCCACATGGTGTATAGCAGACCTCTCCTGACTCACACACTGCATGTTCTGTTCCCCACTCTGTCTCTGGTGAATCCTCTCACCCCCCACACCTCTGGCCTATACCCCAGTTCTTGTATGCATAAATAAATAAATCTTAAAAAAAAAAGAAATAAGTGAATGGGGAAAAGGAAGGTATGAATACCAAAACAGTCTAAATTAACTTTTAATTTTCAGCTGTCTAGAAGAGGTTTAAGATGAGCTGAGTAATTGCTAATTGGACTGTAATAACCTATATTCATTATGAATACGTAGACGTATGGTATGCTGTTAAATTCTTTGTCAATCACAGAAGAAATCTACTGGTTGAAGACACATCTTCCCAAAACATGTCAATTAAGTGTATTTTTTGGTTATGTTTATATATAGAAAAATGGAAATGTAATTTTTAAAAGTTCTGTGAAAATATCCTTTGTATTTAGGAAGAGAATGAAGAGAGTCTTACTTATTTTCATGAAATAAAATCTAATTCAGGGAGATACAGTAACACACATAATGTGATGCTTCTGGTTATAGGTTCTTTTCAGATCTTTGAATATCCCTGAATGAGTGATCCCTAGGATGACAGTCATGACTTCAAATTTACCTACTTTTGCCAGTTTACGGGAGCATCTCACTTTAAGGACAATGTAATTCTATTTGACACTTTCTATCTCTTTAGATTATAGCATTTTTTTTTACAATAAACTTGCTTCATCCCAGGTTTCCAAAGCATTGCAGAAAATATTAGTGACAGAGCTCCCACAGATACAACTGTAGGACATATTTTTAACATCTATAAATCATACATTTGGGGCAAAGAATCAAATCTAGAACTGACAGAGAAAACAAGAAAGGCCTGAGTTTGAATTGCTGCTGATTTAGAGCACCATGCCCTACTGTGGTCCATGCCAGATAATGGCCTGGCAAGGGTCTGAGCTGCACGTCGGGTCTTTTCTAATCACTTGGGTTATGTCACTTGGCTTCCCTATACCTCAATTTCCTCACCTATAAAAATGGAGAAAACAAATGTACCTGTTCCATAGGAATGGTAGGAGGAATAACTAATACTAGGGAGACAGTGCTGAACATAGTGCCTCACACATCACAGGTGGTCAATGAATATGATCTGTTGCAATTTGGGGGGGGTGGATTATGCTATTTTAAAACTTAGAAAAACTTGCAGGGCCTACCTGGTGGCGCAAAGGGTTAAATCGCAGCACTAAGAAGCTATCAGCAGCCTCTGCTAGTTCTATCCCTGACCACAGAGCTAACCTACATGGCGCAGCAGACCTTTCTTGTCCTGCCTGCTGCTCCTCTCAACAGTGTACTTCAGTAGATCCGCCTGTTCTGTTCCCAACTTTGTCTCTGGTGAATCCTGTTACCCCCCTTCCCCCACACCTCTGGCTTACACCCCAGCTCTTGTATACATAAATAAATCTTTTTCAAAAAACTTGCAAAGGCTAAACTCTTATCTTGAAAGATGCTTTTTAGAAATAAATGAATTAACTCAAAAGATATTTACAAATATTTGTAACTATATTAGCAAACTCCTGGACAGCACTATTATAGGTTCTAGAGGGAGAACAGTGAGCAAGATAGTTGCTTGGGGGGGGTTATATGTCATTGAACAGGATGTCAATTCTCTGAAAGAGCTGGGCACTGCTAGCTCACCAGAGATTGAGCAAAACCCCAGATACATGGCTGAATTTAGAATCGCAGAAATAATACCTGAGAGATAGAGTCCTTTAAGAGCCTATAAATTCTACTCATAGATGAGTTCTACTTCTATGATGATCTACTGGAAGAAATGATTTGGTTCTTAGAAAAATCTTTTCTGTTTTTTTTCTGTAGTAACATTTCCTAACTGCTATTAACTTCTAAAGTTAGAACGCCTTTCTCTAACATCCAGTTTCTAGAATGCCTGGAATTTTTTCCCCCCATACAGGAAAGAGTAAAGTCATCAAGATATTTCTAAATGCTGGATTTGGAGCTGATCTAATCTGATCTGAGCCATGTTCTTACTCATTTGTATACCCCTGGCCTGGCCATTTCTTCCTTGGCCCTCTCATTCACATGAATAAATGTAAGGTATTGGAGTAATTCCTAAAATCCTTCCCAGGTTTTACATTCTAAAAGTAGAGATAATTTTATCCCCATTCAATGACTATAGGAAGAGCTTTTTACAATGAAGAGCTCCTTATTCTTTCTTAGCAATATTTTTGCATTCATTAAATTAAAAACTTATCAAAATAAATTTTAAAAACTGAATCTGGTATTATTACCCGCTTTATGGGGTAAAAAATGAAATGAACCCAAGTTCCATCTACAATTGCAGCTTCTTTGTGGAGGAAGACAGGAAGGCAACCTTTCTTTTCCTGATAATTGTAATAACATTTTTCACTATATGAAAACACAGGTCAAATGACAGGAAGCTATTATTTACTTGTTTAGATAACTTACAGATTTAATGTGCCATAACTTTTGGATTTAATTAATGGCAAGAGAATCTATAAATTCAGGTCGGTCATCAGAAGTTATTTTCTGATCTTTTTTCAATGATTCCTACTCGCTTGTGCTCTCATTCATGACATTAAAAATAATAATGATGCGAAAAACCTAAATAAATGAAGAAAAACTCTGTGTCCATGGATAGGAAAATCATTGTCAAGATTTCAGTTCTTTTCAATTTGATCTGTAGATACAATATAATCCCTACCAAAATCCCAGTAGATGGATACTGAAAAACTGATTCTAAAATTTATATTGAGAAGCAAAAGATATAGAATAGCCAACACAATACTGAAGTTGGAGAACTGACACTAGCTGGTGTCAAGATTTACTATAAAGCTATAATAATCAAGATAGTGTGATATCAGCAAAAGAATAGACTGACAGATCAAATGAATGGAAAAGAGAGCCCAGAAATAGATCCCCATAAATATGGTCAACTGATGTTTGACAAAGAAGCAAAGACAATACAATGGAGCAAAAATGATCTGTCCACAAATGGTGCTGGAGCAACTGCATGTAAACATGCAAAAATATAAACCTGGACGCAGTCAACACCCTTCTCAAAAATTAACTTGAAATGGATCATAAGCCTAAATATAGAATGGAAAACTAAACTCCTGGAAGATAACAGGAAAAAAAACCTAGATGATATTTAGTATGACCATAAGTTTTTAGATATAACACCAAAGGCCCAATTCATGAGAGAAGGAATTGATAAGCTGGACTTCATTAAAATTAAAAGTTTTGCTTTGTCAATGTTAGTGTCAAGAGAATGGGAGGACAAGTCACTGACTGGGAGAGAATATTTGCAAGAGACACATCTGATAAAAAACTGTTTTTCAAAAAAATGTAAATAATCCTTACAAGTCAACAATAAGAAAACAAACAACCACATCAAAAAATGAACCAAAGAGCTCAATAGACACCTCATCAAAGAAGATTTATTTTGATGACAAATAGGTGCTTCACATGCCATGTCATCATGGAAATACTAATCAAAACAACAAAATCTATTAGAGTAGACACAGTCCATAACACTAACAACACTATGTCCTGACAAGAATGTTGAAAGAAAGGATCTCTAATTCATTGGCAGTGGGGATGCAAAATAGTGTAGCCACTTTGAAAGACAGTTTGGTGGGTTCTTACAAAACTAAACATACTCTCAACATGCACAAACAGTTTCCTTTCTTGTCATGGCATATAATTTAATCTAAACTCGTCAGCTCCTAAATTCCTTTTTTCTACTAATAATTTCCCAACATGAGACTTATCAGGAAATAAATTGGCTAAAGCTTGACCACAGTGGATTCTGTAGGCCATAATCTATGAAAGATTGCAACCCATATTCATGTTCTGACAATTGACAAAGACAATGACTGGCTACCATATTGTAGCTATTAGGAAAATTAGTCCTTGCTATTCTTTCTAGCACAAGAAGCTCATTTCTGCTTCAGAGCCTTTGTACATGCTGTGTTGCGCCCTCTACCTAAAATTGTCTTCCCAGGTCTTCACATGGCTTCCTTCCTCACTCCAGTGAGATTGCTAATAGTCAAAGAGGTCTTTCTTGACCATCCCACCTAATACAGCATTTGTCTTTCTCTCTAGCCCACTGGTTCTCAAAGTGCGGGCCTCCTACTAGGGACATCAACAATGCCCTCAGTGCCCATTTAAGACCTTGAATCAGAAAGGCTGGGGGACTAGAAATTTTGATTTTATCAAATCCTCCAGGAGATTCTGATGCAAGGTGAAGTTTAAGAACACTGCTTTTGTGTTTCAAAGTCCTTATTATCAGCTGAAATTATGTTAGTTTTTTCTTTCCAGATTAGACAATTTCACCTCCTTTCCTAGAATATTCTCTCATAGACAATACACAGCATCCAGCAGTCTCTCAAAAAAGATTTTGAGATGAATAGATGATTTGGTACTTCAGGGCTGGTATAATCCAGCAAAAACAGAATACAATATGGAGCAGAAAATGTCAATGCATCATCTAAATTTCCAACTAGGCATGGGTCCGCAATTGCCTAGAAGACAGGACTTATATACCTCTTGTTTTACCTAATTTTACCAAGTTAAAATCACTGAAGACTCCATAGTTTGTAAATGCTACACCTTGAACCAGAGCCCAGATACCACAATTGTCACCTTCTCCTCTTACCACTGCACTGAGTGGGGTTTCAGCAATGATGATGATACACTGACTGCTGTCAAGTTGTAAACGTTTGGGAAATTGGAGTGGGGGAGGGCCTTTAAATTTTTTTGGCATTTTCCTCCCCTTACTGCATGATTTCTCAGAATCTCTAATTGCTAATTTGCAAATTTCGAAGTGGAAAATGCTTTAGAATGCAGTGGTTCCCAAATTTTGAATCAAAAAGTCCCTTTTTATACCTTGAACAGTCTTAGGGGACTAGTGAGTTAGATTTGCCAAACTCACAATTTATAGCTTCTTTGACCAGTCACAGAGTAATATGCTATTGACTTGATCAGTTTGCTGTCACTGCTATCAAGCCACCTCTAAAATTTCTGACTTAAAGCAAAAGTCATTTCTTACTTTTCCTAATAGGTCAATTCCTTCATTAGGGGTAGGATAATCTATGCTCACCTTACTACCTGTCTAGTGGTTGGCAGGCTGCCTGGAGTTTTTCAGCTCTGCAGATGCAGTGCTGACCCTTTCTGGTCCTTTTTCCAGTAACCTGGCCTGGCCATCTTAACAAGGTGGTAGCAGGGTCCAAAGATCAGCCAGAGAGCAAGTTTCAGAGTGCAAGCCCATTTCAGTATCTGCTCATGTCACATTTGTTAACATCTATTGGCAAATGCAAGTCACATGTTCCGTCTAGATTGAAGGAAAGGAAAAATAGGCTCTACCTCTGAAGGGGAGAATAAAAAAATGTTATATTGCCAGAATACGATTGAGGCAAATAGCTGATGTTTAACATCAAACTTTTGGTTTGAGAACTTTTAAATGAGAATAATAATAGGTGCCCTCCATTTTCTGCTTGCATTGAGAACAGTGTCAAAGAGGGACTACCTATCCTTGATTCTTTGCTCAGCTTGAGACTCACCACAGTTCCGGGAATTTTTCTGTATCAAGAGTACCCAAAACTTTTCCACAAGTCTTGGGAAATTGATTCCAAAAGCCAAGAGCAAAGGTCATTGTCTATGTGGAGTGTAAACTGGTTTTGGTATAACTATGTCACTTAATGACAGGTTGGAGCTTGTTCTCATTTTATGCCATATACACATGGAAAAATAGAGTAAGGCCAAATAACATAACACATTTGCACACTGAACAACAATGGCAGGGCACATTCACCTTACACAGAAAATGAAAGGAAGTAATCTTTATCTCAGTGCTCTTGGCAGTCAGTATATCTTGAGTGGGTAGCTTTTATCTCATCCATAAACATTCCTTGAAGGCAAAGTAGGGATCAGGTGCCAGTTTCTAGAAAGATTATGGTAGACAAAGTAAAATGATTCCTTCCTATGTGGAATTTGAGTTAAGGGTGATAAGAAGACATTTAAAAATATTAAATGATAGATGACAGATACAGAAACAGACAGGTAGATAGATAAAGAAAAAGGATGCATAAGGGTGATGGGTAAAGACATCTAGTTAAGATGGGATGGGCAGGGAACACCTCTCGGAAAGTGACATTTCAGCTAAGTGCTGAGGAATGAGCAGAAGCCCACATTTCAGGGATAGGAACTGCAAAGTTTCTGTGGCAGAAAAAGAATTCCTGCTAAGATCTAATGCAAGGTTTGTGTAGTCTTTGGTGAGCTTTTAATCCCCTTTCGTGTATATTTTAGCAATTGTGTTGCACTGTTACTTACTTGGTCTGTATGCAGTCTATGAATTATTTTCATGTTCAAAAACAATAAATAAATCTGTGGATGTATTTCTCCCTCAGTGATTTTTAGAGCTGTTAATAGTTTATTCCCTCTTTCTCCACAATTTTATACCTATTGCCATTTTGTGTGAGTTTCTTCTTAAAAGAGACCATCTTCATAATTCTTTTTGAAGTATGCCTTTATTCCTTAAAATCCAAAATAAAGGCATTTGAACATGTTCCTTCAGAATCCTATGATTGTTTTTCCCAAAGCCATTTTGGTCAATGGAGGAAAAGAGCTTACTCTCATTTAAGTCCCGAAATAAGTAAGGGAAAAGCTGTGAAATGTTTACATTATCATTGTGTGTAATTGTGTTTTTCCATGTGTAGGTGTCTGCCTTTGCTTGTGTGTTTGTGTGTAAGTACCATGAGGACAGAGGTGGTTTGTTTTGGTTGTTTTGTTTGGTATTTGCTTTTAGAATACTAAAACCACAGAATAAACTTAACTATTTGATGAATATATGGTTTTAAAATCCTCCTCTGGTTTTTCCCCAAGAGAAACCAGAGTTGTTATTCAATGAGCATCTATGTGCCAGACATCTTTCATCTTCCATTTAGTGTATATAACTGTCCTCTCAGAGAGATAGTAGTATTACTTTTATTTTACAGATGAGAAAGCAGAGACTTGTCAGAAATTAAGTAAAATTAAGTGTGAAGCAATCTCAAGAAAATGCTATCAAGGAAATACTATGAAGGCATAGGAGAAAAGATTATATTACATGTAGCAAAGAAGTCAGGAACAAATCATAAGGTATATTAAAACAATGGGTAAAAGAGAATTAAGTGGCAAAAATAACACCTAGACTGTATCTTGAAGAGGAGAACTAACATGAAAATCACTGCGAAACACATAAAACCTTTTCTCCTGAAACCTCATCATTTCCCTTTTTTTTTTATCGTGATCTCTTTGAACAAAAAATTGTTTAGAACAACATCTGCTTAAATTATTCCCTGCTTTAAAGACTGTGCTCTGTGAGCAGAACAAAAAATAAAGAAGACTAGCTTATTCTTTCATAAGTTGAAGACTACATGGAACCACCAGTTTATGCATTTATTAGAAAAGGGATGTGTGTTGATGCCATATTCTAATTTTACAACACATTACAATTAGGGATAACAAATAAGATGATGTATGGGAACTAATGAACAAGTGGTCATGATTCACCGCAAAGGAATTGTTCTGCACTTGTATTTCTTAATGAGAGGGGGAACACAAAGGAACAAATGTTCTTTGTTCTTATATCTATCTTTACATCCAAGAGATTGGGTTCCTATTTTAGAGTAGCTACATTCTCACCTTTGAAAAGGACCATGATCCAGTATATAAAATGCAGAGTGTCTCAAGCATTTTTATTTAAATTTATACTTAAAAAGATTCTAGACCAGGATTTCTCAATCTCAATACTATTGACATTCTGGATTGAGTACATGTTTGTCATGTTTTAAGCTGTAGAAAGTTGAGTGGCATCCCTAGCCTTTACCACTAGCTAGTAGCACATATATCTACCTAATTCTCTCTCTCTCCTCACTCCCTCCCTCCCCCAGACTTTGCCAAATGTCCCCTAGGGGGCAAACTCAGCCCCAGCTAAGAACTACTGTTCTATCTTTCCATTGTCAGAAAATTTGAACTTTGCTACTGAAATGACTTTCTGTATTAAGAAATACTACTTATAGGGATGTTTCAGTACCATGTGAAGAATAAAGAAATATGTGGAGCTTATTAATTATAAGTTATTTAATCCATTTCTATCCTAAAATAATTGAATCAAAAATGTAATGTTTTCCTTAAAATACAAGGGAAAAATATTCTGCAAAATGACATTTTGACATAAACTGCTCAATACACAGAAATAAATAAACCAATAAACTGAGATGATGTTTACAGATGTTGTTGCAACGACAATAAAAGTATACTCTCTAATTATGAATTACCACATTTCTATTTCTTTTGGCCATAAGTCCCCAAAAATGTAACAAAGGAAATAAATTACCTAGGAAATACACAGCACTCCCAGAATATGCCCAAGTGGTCTTGTAATATCACCTTGTTCCCTTTTCTGGATATCTCTGAATATAGTCAGTGTATTTAAATTTGCAATTCTTTGCTTTCTCTTGCCTTAACCACATGATACTCCATTACTCAATGGAAACATTGCAACATGAAACAATCCATCTTTTCAGAATACATCAGTAGTTAAATAACTTAATCAGGTCAAAAGGACTCTAAAAAGAAAGCTCATTTTCCCAGGTTGTGGATGAATGAAGAAAGGCATACTTCCAGCAACTGCCAACATCATGAAATCGTGACGGCAAAAAGAACATGGCTTGCCCAATAGAGGTCTAGCTGTCCAATGATGATAAATTAGCAGGGAGTCATTAATGTGCCGATGTGACTCATGACTAGTTAGCAAAATGTTTACCTCAGAAATAAAAGCCTAAGTCAGTGGAATATTTACAGGTCATAAGGAATGATAAATGTAAAGCTTGCCTGACCTCAACCTTGCCTTGACTGAAGACACTCATTGACTGGGAGATAAGTGTAAACCAGTCTATCAAATAAAGCTGATATATTGTTAAGAAGGTCTTCATTCATGTGCTGCCACCCAGGGAAAGAAAATGAGAAACAAAGTAATAAAGTAAAAAGAGATTTATTTAACTTTAAACTCCTTTCTCTTTAAAACACTTTCCATCTGTCATTAATAGTTATCCCCCTGGCTTAGGGATTATAGGGCATGGACACATGCATATATGGGAAAGCTGACTTAATGTTGAATTTGCAGACATATTTAATTGAACAACATATACATTCAATAGAATATATCACATTATGCTGTTTCACCTTCTATTCCTATGGAGCAACTCTAAGTCACCATTGAATAAAATGAACACAGTTCTAAAATGTGAATGATAAATGTGAGTGATAACTGATGGTTGAGTCTTATGGTATGTAAACATAAGAAAAAAGACATCGCAGATCCTAAAGACAAAAGATACAAATGGTCCCTTATATTCTCCATGGGCTTACTTATTTATGTTGCATTTATATTTCTTATCGAATTTGATTATCTGGTTTCACACATCTGCATAGAATTGAAAGAACAATGTACAAACAGGTTGCAAGAAGATGATATACGCAAAGGAATAAGAGCTTGCTGGGCAGAAGGGAGTGTGTTGTTGGCAATTAGAGTTAATTTGCTGCCATCCTGACAACGAAATACCAAAAATTGTAACACAGTTTCCTGCCTATGATTATGCCATTAAATCATAGCAGGTAATTCTAACTCAGAGATGTGTAATTCTGAATTGGGTAGGCCTCAAAGTCTATTGCTTCCCCCCTCCCCGCCCTGGCTTGCAGGACTCTAAACCCTGCCTCTATTATTACTCTCAAGTGGGCTTCTTGCCTATGTTTTAACACCAGTGGGAAATAGTAATGTGTTATATCCTGGCTTAGCTTGCATCTCTGTTTTCATCCAAATTGAGAAAGAGTAAGACAGGCTGAGGATAGAATCTGCTGGCACACTACAAGAAATATCTACTCAGATGCCATCCCCCTATTAGTCAACTCAACACGTTGATTTTCCCTGGTGTTCCTGCCTTGTCCAATATTTATGCCTGCATCACTGCTCCCATTTGCCCATCAAGCAATCATGACAATAAAATGAATAAGGTTAGCCTGAGATACTTATTCTCAGGTAGCACATACTGACTCAAGTTTTACTACTCTCTTTTAAGGATGTGTGACTGTCCCTTTAGAAATACATTCTAGAAATGTGCAGGCTGCATTTAAGTTCATAAATCAAAGGTCACTCTTCCTCATTGCTTCTGAAATCAAGATGAACAACTTGATGACTTTAGTCAAAAAGAAAATTTAAATTGTATTTAAGATCCCTTGTACAGAGACAGGAATAAAAATGATACAATTTTAGAAAAGCTTCACCAGCTTCAATGGATTGAAGTAAGAAAGTTCCATCTGAGGTCAGCTTCACTTCTGTGGAAAATTCACTTACCAAGATTCCTCACCCCATAATCATACCAATTATAAAAAGTAGTATTATAGATAATACTAGTAAGTAGTATTCAAAATCTGGCCTCTAGATCTGTCAGAAATGTAGTCTTGGTCTCCCTAGGAGGCCTTACTAAATTAGAAATTTTGGTGGGGGGTTGGAGTGGGTCAAGCAATCAGTGTAGTAATAATCTGTCCAGCTGATTCTGGTGTATACTGAAATTTGATTCTAGCGTAAACTAAAATTTGCTCTAGAAACTGAAATAAATTAGTATTATAAAACTCAGTGTTATCACTATATCAACTGAATGATAATGGTGATGATAATGATTTGAATGGATAACCTTTTGTGAACATCTACTGCACTTAAACCTTGTAGATGAGATCACATTTAATTCCTTTTTATAAGAACCCAATAAGAGCTGTTAATACTAATTTTATAGGTAAGAGAATGAAGTTAAGGAAAATTGATATCTTGCCCAAGGTCAGCTATTAAGATGCAGAACTGGGATAACTGCCTATGTCTGGTTGACAACACACACACACACACACACACACACACACACACACACACACACACACACACCATTATGCCACAAAAAGAAATCAAGAAAAATGAAATCTCCTTCTTTCTTTACTTCTAGTTCTTAAAATTGCCTCTGTTTTGGGAACCACTTCAGGAAGTATTCCCCTTGACATACCTTCTCAGCAGTGATCCTCTGTTTGACCTTCAGCCATGTCCTCCTTCCCTTCCCATCTCCACTGGAACTTAGAGACAAAAGACCCAGGATAATTTGAGACTGGTTTCCCTCTCTGTAAACCTGAATCCTTTATCCTTTATGTATAAAAATGAGCCATTATCATAATTACAAACTGCAGTTTTGAAGCTGGAAGAGACTCTTGCTGTATAATTCCTAGTTACTCCTTGCAGTGTGGGATTTAGGTAAGCAGCAATAGCCGCATTGTGGGACTTTTTAGAATCTCAGCCCCTCCACCCCAAATATATTGATTAAAAGATGCATTTTAGAGCCTCCCTGGTGGTGCAGGGGTTAAAGACACAGCACTATCAAGGTATCTCCCGCCTCTGCAACATGAGTTGGATCCCTGGCCAAAAGAGATAACCCACATGGTGCAGCAGACAAGACCTCTCCTGTCTCACCTGCTGCTCCCCTCAGCAGTGTATTTTAGTAGATCTACCTATTCTATTCCCCACTTGGTCTCTGGTGAATCCTTTCACCCCCACACCTCTGGCCTACACCCCAGTTCTTGTATACATAAAAAAAAATCTTTAAAAAAAAGATGCATTTTAACAAGATATCTCCAGGTGGTTCTATACACATAAAATTTTAGAACTTTTAGTTTATCTAAACCTACTCCCTCCCTTTTCCTGAGGAAAGTGAGTCTTAAGAAAATTGAATGACCTATTCAAGGTCACAAACTTAGTTTAACTGAAACTCCCCAGTTGAATTTGATTTTCTCTGTATGCCTGCAGACTTCAACTATTTACCATAAAAAATACTGTTACTGATACAATTTTTGTGAGTTTCTTTTATTCTGAACTTGTGCTAATGACCTTGTATGCATTATCTCAGTTTTTCCTCTAACACATCCTATGCATTCAGTACTATTAGTATTTCCATTTTATTTTAAAGTAGGGAACCTGAGACCCAGAGATGTTTAATTAAGTACCTAGCCTAAATTATGCAACTTCCATGTAGTAAATCAAGGATTAGAACCCAGGTATCCTGACTTGAAAGCTTGTAGCTGCCTCGCTTGCACATATATCTTTATCTTTTTCTATGATTTTAAAAGCTCTATCTACCTACCTACCTACCTACCTACCTACTTACCTACCTACTTACCTACCTATCTTAGGGAGCTAAGCTGTTCAGCTAGACCTCTCCAACCAAGATGTTTAATTCAGCCTCTCCGTATGTGGATTATTTCAAGCTGAGGTCAGCAGAGGCCCTTCAGGTTCATGAGAAATGTTTACCACTCCTTAACTACCATATAGGATTTTTACCAGAAATAAACTTTCTTTTGGAGAAACCTATCTGTATGGCAGAGAAAACATTTAATTACAGAACATCTGCTACTTGTCATATGAGTCACCCTCTTCTCATCATCATGTGAGTCCCCCTCTTCTCTTCTGGAAGCCCCAGGCCCCTTTCCCATTTCTTAGCTCAGGATAGATACCCTGATTTCCCCCCCTGGAAGAGAGTCCACATACATGTAGATTCTCCAGACATGTGTAATTAGTATTTTTTGTATTAATCTCTCTGATATTAATGTGATTGCTCAACAATCCTGAGAAGAATCCAGAGGGATAAGGGGAAATTTTCACTCTTCCCTTTATCTCTCTCTCTCTCTCTCTCTCTCTCTCTCTCTCTCTCTGTCTCTCAAGGTCTCAAGGCTAATAATATATAAAATAGTGTCATTCTACTTGATGTCTCCTTTTTCTTTTCATTAATAGCAGTTCTTTTCTATAGCTTCTTAGAAAATAAGCAAAGAAGCCTCCCTGGTAGCACAATGGGTGAAGACACAACTTACGAAGCTCGCCTGCAGTAGCCACTGCAGCACAAGTTCGATCCCTGGCCAGGGAGATACCCACTGGTGCAGCAGACCTCTCCTGACTCACCCGCTGCTCCCCTTAGCAGTGTATTTCACTCATTCTGCCTGTTCTGCTCCCCACTCTGTCTCTGGTGAATCTTCTCACCCCCCACAAATCTGACCTGTACCCCAGTTCTTGTACATATAAATAAGTAAATCTTTTTAAAAAAATAAGCAAATGTCTCTTACCATCTACCCCACCTTCTTGTTCCTTCAGCTAACTGTCCTGTCCTTCAGGTCTTCATTCCTAGCCACCTCAGGAGCTCTGGTTTAGCAATCATTGTGGCTCTGGGTGGTAAAATCCCTGAATACTGAGGTGGAGGGATAAGATCTCCCTACTCTGAAGCACTCAAATGTTAAAGAAAATGAAGTGTTTAAGAACCAGTCATTACAAGAGCCATGCCTAGATAACTGAATTGCTTTTGTGTACTTTCTTGAAAACCCAGCATGCAGGAGGTGGTTTCCAGTAGAAACTCTGCATTCCAATCATCTTAACAACTGAAATGCAACCCAAGAGTAAATTGGAAACAGCCTTTGTTATGTTCCAATATAGTTATAAGAGTATCACTTCTCTACAGCACCTTAAAAAAATGTTTGGATGTTTCAGAGTAAAATAATTTCTCTTGCAATAGTCCAGTACATTCACCTCATCTATGTTCTAACATATTGGTTAAGCAAAAATAATATGAGAAAAAACCAGCTTTATGAAAACACCTAAATTAGAATATGATTTTTTTAAATTTAAATTTCACTTAACCATAAAATATTATTAAAATGGTAATCCATTTAAACAAAACCCAATTTTTACACAGCTTTCTAGTGTCTGCTTATTATATATAGTGACACGGACTGCATATATTTTTGTTAGGTTCACTGTAAATCTAGACAGTAAACAAGTTATTTTAGAAATTGTTGCTATGTGAATCATAAGTCACACAACTGCATAGCTCTGTAACATCCCAAAGGAAAATACTCCAAAATTGTATTTATATCTGGGAATAAAATCAGTTCATTTGTAGGTGTTCTCCAAAAGGATATTACTGGTGCACACACACAGGCACACACTGCACACACTCAGTGTTTGATTCCAAGTATCTTGTTAGGCCCCAAGGTCCTTAAGGTAAAAGGCCTGCTTTAATTTCTTTCATTGTGCTAACTTGCTCTTGCTTTAATAAATGTTTGCTGAGCTGAATATTATAACTACATCTATCTAGAATTTCTGTGGTGAACTTTAATAGGAAATGGAAAAGATTTGTGATTTTTTGTAATTTTCAATCTCCTGATTTTTGTGATTTTTAAGAGCTGGTCATAATGCTATATAGTTCTCTGATTTTATTTCTTTGGTACAAAAAAAGCAAAATGAATGAATTGTGATTGAGCCATGGAGCCCAGTTGCTTGCATATGTAATCGGGGTTCTAAATTACCACATAAACACAGCTGCAGATTTTTAGTCTGAAGGCTCTCAGAAGCTTGCCGACTGGTGAGTGGGGGGTATTTGCAGCTCTAAATTTAAGAGCATTATTATGAGCTGCAATAGACAATCATCCCGCCTTATTTAAATCTCTGGGCAACTGTAAAACTAGAGTATATCTTGCTTAAATATTCAGGTTTCTTATCTATGCCCAAATCTGAACAAGCAAGGTTAGCTCATTTTAAAAGCTGACAAATTGTATTTTATGGTATGTCATTGCCTGTGATATCGACGATGTCACCAGAAGATTAATAGTTTTAAAATTGTACACATTATAAAAAAATTACAAAGGTCATCCAAATTGATAAAAATTTATTTTGCAGGGCAAATAGCACCACACAGGAAACTAGATGAAAGTATTTATATTTTTATTTATATATATACACAAATACACATATACACATTCATACTAAAAACTTTTTAGAATGAAATTCAAGCTGAATTTCAGTTTGAAAAGCAATGAGGAAAGGTAAATTTTAAAATATGTGTTCTCACTAGCTTTCTAATCATCCTTATTTGAGAAGAAAAGATACTGCTAAAGAGAAGACACCTAGTTTGTTAAATTCTTATTTAAATCAAACAATAAATATGTTTCATGATTTAAATAGTACTTTCACAAAATTTATGTTTTCAATGACTCCTTTTAAATAATCTCTTAGAGGTCTTTAACAGACTTAACTACTAACTGGAAACTAGGGGAAATTCTATTTCATGCAACAGTTCTTTAAACTATTCAATTGCAATAAATCAAATCAGGAAAGTTTTACTTACTGAGTGAAATGGGAACTATCACTGTATTCTAACACTGATTCAATTAATTCAATCGGAAACTGGAAACAGAGTCAGTTATTATTTGGATATTTTTCTATGGCTGGCTTGATTTAAGAAGAATCTAGTGAGAGGACCTCCCTGGTGGTGCAAGGGGTTAAGCACGGCACTGTGAAGTGATCAGCAGCCTCTGCAGCAGGAGTTCCATCATCCCCAGCAGGCCAGGGAGCTACCCAGATGGCTCAGCAGACCTCTCCTGTCTTGCCTGCTGCTCCCCTCAGCAGTGTATTTCAGTGGATCTGCCTGTTCTGTTCCCCACTCTGGTGAATCCTCTCATCCCCCGCAGCTCTGGCCTGTACCCCAGTTCTTGTATGCATAAATAAATAAATCTTTTAAAAAAGGAAGAAGAATCTAGTGACAAAAGTCAGAATGGCATAGCCTGTATTATAAGTAATCTACTTTGTGGTATAACCTTAACAAGTTATAAATTCAAATTGTTTTCCAGTGGGTAGCCAGTTTTCTTAAGGCTTATCTACTACTATCATCACTTTAATTCAGCCTAAATACTAGTGTTGACCTGAATAACACACAAATGAAACTAGTATAGGTCATTTATCTTTTTACCCCAACTTTCTAAAATCAGGTATATTTGGGCAGGGGTGACCATAATGTTGAATAATTTCTAATTGTTCTTCTTACCATAAAAAAAAGTTTGTAGGGCCTCCCCTGGTGGTGCAGCGGTTGAGCGCTGGGCTGTGAAGCTGCCCACAGCCTCTGCAGCGCCAGTTTGATCCCCAGCCACCGGCGAGGGTCCCGCATGGCACGCAGACCTCTCCTGCCACGCCTACTGCTCCCCTCAGCAGTGTATTTCGTCAGTCTGCCTGTTCTGTTCCCTGCTCTGGCTCTGGTGAATTCTCTCACCCTCCCACACTTCTGACTGTACCCAGTGCTTGTATAAATAAATAAATAAATCTTTAAAAAAAAGTTTGTAATTAAAATTTATTTTAAATTGAAGATGTGCTTGTTTTGTTTTCTAAAAAGAAGCAATATTTATTCTTAACATTTTTCAGAACACACAGTCAATTCAAACAAAAAGTTTACATTTTTCTACTGTATTAATATTTTATGTTCCATGAAACAAATATATTGAATACATGAAGAGCAAGTAAAAATATCACATTTTACTGATTCCAGTGAATTCACCATTAACAAAGAGAATCATTGTAGGAAAGAATCATATGTGTCTTCAGCAAAATGTATTCATTTGTAATAGAACAAATGTAATCAATACTTTTGACAAATGAACAATTATAAAATCTCTCATTGTAAGGGAAGCATAGTAGTACTCTAGAACTGGAAGAAATTCTCGAAGTCATGTGGTAAAGGCCCTCTTGTTTGACAGAGGAGAAATACTGAGATTTGAAAGAAGGAAACCATTGACCTTGAGTTTTTGGAAGCCCTTGAAAGTGCGACACCTGCATCCAGTTATGTGTTTGTAGAAACACTGTGTTGTGCCTCAATATCCTTTCCTACTTGTTCTGAGTAATAAATTTTCTAGCCTTACCCAATGCCGCACAGAACGAAGATTATGTTCCCTAGCATCTCTTGTAGCTTCTTTGGCTCAGGGCAATGGATATAAATGGAAATGTGATTGCTTCTGGGAAGTTCCCTTATGATTAGCTTCTGATTCTTCTTCTCTTCCTGCTAGCTGGATAATTTGTATAATGGCTAGGACTGTAGCAGTCATCTTGAAGGAACTTGAGAGTGAGTTGTGGAGGCCTGCCTAGAGGAACAATAAGCTAGCATGAAGTCAAATCTCAAGGATTTCATGGAGGAAAATATGGGATCTCAGATTCTAGATTTTTCAGAGTGAGAGGATAAATAAATAAAATCTTACCTTGTTGATACAATATTTACATTTTATTTTTCTATTACTCCTAGGAAAGCTCAATTTTAATTCCTACTCTTTGGTGACACTGAGTCTAGAACAGTGGCTGGCATGTAGGAAGCATTTAATAGATGCTTGCAGCTGTACTGGAAACATCTCTGATATCTTCTTCTCCTCTTCCTCCCCAACGCAGCACTGCGTCCTTTCAGTTTTGACTCCTGACAACTCTCAAATCTGTGCACAAGTCTCCATTTCCTCTATCCAAGTGAGCTAAAGCACTTGCCTTGTCTTGCCTAGACTGCTCTAAAGTCATCTGAATTATCTCACATATATCACATCCCTTTCCATGTAAAATTTTTTTTTTATTTTTTTTTTAGGAGAAAGACCCAAACCTTTGCTGTGGTCCATAGGTCTCATGTTTCTGATCTGATTTCATACAATTTTCAGCCTTGAAAATTCTTGTCCCACCTTTACCCAGTTGACTTCCAGGACTTCTTCAATCCTCCCTCTTGTACTGACACAGAAAAGACTTACCTAATTGTGTAGAAAATTTCCACACACGTTTCTGTCCTGGTATTAAAGACCTACTGTCTCCCACTAAATTGTAAGACCACTGAAGGAAGTGATTTGAATGTTTTGCATACTGTTATGTCCTCAGCATCTAGTATGTTTCCTGATATACAGTAGATGCTTAATATGTGTTTTCTGAATGAATAGTGGTATTAAAAAGTGCATGCCTACAATTGGAAAGGCAGCAAACTGGCAGTGGCTGAGGTTGGAAAGAGAAAATATATGTGTGTGTGTGTGTATATATATATATATATATATATATATGTGTGTGTGTGTGTGTGTTATATAACAATATGTCTACTGTGTTTATATTATAGAATGGCTATTTAGCTCATTAGATTAATGAAATTCTAAAATAATCTTACTCTATGCCAACTGTGGATCCTCATTTCTGTCTCAAGGCTAGATTTAATAATTAGGTCAGCAGTCTTCATAGTGATTCTAAGATACCTGGGGGTACCCAAAACCATGTCTGAGTGTCCATGAGGGCCTCCCTTTTCAGATTTCCATGAAGCTGAATTTTCTTTATCTACTTCAAGCCAAGCAACAAACTTTAATAGACTGGATGCAGAAGGATTTATAAGACTTCAGCTATCTTCTATGAAACTAGACAATGAAGAGATTTGTAAAAATGTAAAATAATGATTTTCCACCTAAATATGCTCCTATTTAAAAAAATATAGTTATCATTTAATAAAAAATGTTATTTATGTTAACATGTAATTGTTTATCATTGCCGTTTCTAAATTTATTAGTAAAGAATCTTAAATATTTCTCAGTCCCAATTTTAACACAAAAAATATCCACAGAACCACAGAATCCTTCTTTGGGATCCTCCATGTTTTCCAATTTGTTACAAGATCTCCTGAGACCAAAATGTTTGTGAACTGTTGCATTAAAGAATCATTTATTAGGTGCAAGGTCTGATCCTCTCTCTAGTGCCAAAAAGGAGTGAAGTAATAGAGAGGACCTAGATTTTTGAGGCTAGTATATATGGTTCTTGAAGTAGGGGCAGCCTCTGTTTATACAAACTTGAGCAAATCAGTCAACTTCTGAATCACAATCTCTGATTTGTCCACTCTCAGAAATGAAAACCCCTCAGTAGATTATCTTGAGAATAAAGATAAACATGTAAAAGCACTCAGCATAGTGTAGGGATAAAACACACATAATTCTGTGTGTTTGGTGCACAAAATGATTAAATTTTATTGTCCATTTTACATTGTAATGAATTTTTAAATCTTTTCTTACACAGATTTTAAGAGCAGAGAGAGACACCATATTGGTGTATGGTAAAAGTTAATAACTAACATTCTTGGGGGAAATAGCCTTGCTTATTAACGTTTGCTGATTTCCATGCCAGTTGGGAAGAGATGGATTCAAATAAGCTCTTGTGAACAGGCAAGAGCCAGTTTCTGCATAAAATATTCTGGTGCCTTTATCAGAAATAGGGGGGATTTTAGGCAGAATTTAGGAGTCTGGTGGAATGAGGGCAACATATAGGCTAATCTAATATTTTGCCTAGAGTCGTTTCCTTCATATCCAGAGTTCTCAATTCTCTTTTTGATTGTATTGAATGCTGGGGGTCACTGAGGTTACCACAAAGATTTGTGTATGCGAATTATCTGCCATAGACACTCCTAAGTCCACTAGCAGAGCAACTACCCAAGGAGACATATTTCCGAAGAACAGGCTGGTTAAAGTGAAAGAGAATCTACAAGTGTAGCTTAGGTGTCACCTGAGTCCAGGTATAATGCCTGACATGGTGTTTCAGGGCAGTGGTTCTCAGACGTGGCTCACATCACCTGGGAACATGTTAAAGATGAAAGTCAGTCCCCACCCAGTCCTATAGAGCTATAGACCCTGAGTGTCAGATCCAACCATGTATTTTAGCAAGTCCTTCAGTGATTCCATATGTGCTTTAACACATGTGTTTGAGATTCCTGGTGAAGGGGAAGTTTGGTGGACATAGGCAGTGGGATGACTAGTGTTTTGGAGCATGGTGTTTCCTGGATAACCTGGATGTCCAGGGTGAGGTTGGGGCAAAGACAAACTGCCACAGGATCTGGTGGGTGCTGTTAGTTACCCAGCTGGAGCCCCTTCACTGGGCTGGTGCTCTGGTCTTGGCTGCTGCTAATGGCTCATTGATGAACCCTTCTCTGGACAAATGCCAAGGACTGGCTGACAGTAGTTCCAAAACCTCCTCTTTGCCTCAAAATGAGATTAACTCTGTGATGCAATTCATATTCCCCGTGGATTAGACTAAAGCCAGTCTCCAGCTGAGACATTCTAGCTCAGCTTTTCACGTGTCTTATCCTGCTTCCGTCTTCACTTTATCGCTTAGAAACAGTCCCTACAAAAAAATCAATTCTAGATGTGGTTACATACACAATGAAAGATGACTCAGTCATTAAATAAAAAAAAAAAAACAAAACATGAAATGCTGCCACTGCACCAATATGTATGGGATTGGAGGGGATTATGTTAAGTGAAATAAGTTAACTACTGTATGATTTCACCGATATGTGGTACATAAAGAAACAAAACAAAGGAATGAACCAAATAAAGCAAAACAAAAACCCAAACTTTTAAACTCTAAGAACAAAATAGTGGTTACCAGAAGGGAAGGGGGCAGAGAGGTGGGTAAATCAGTTAAAAGGGATTAATCGTATAGTGATAGATGGACACTAGAATTGTAGCGGTGAACATTCGGTAGGATGTACACATGTTAACTTCAGAGGCTGTACACTTGAAACCTATATGTAATACAACAGTATTACCTCAATAAAAAAAAGTTTAATTCTATAAGAATCTTGGTCATTGACTCTGCTCCCAGACACTGGCTTTCAAAGTCAGGCAATTCTGGGTTTGTATTTGAATTCTCCTGACCATTAACTATGTTAATTTAGGTGAATTAGGGAATCCCTCTATGCCTCTGTTTCTGTATGTGCTCAGTGGAGCTAATGATGCTGCTTGGATGGTTTGCTGTGGGAATTGGAGGGACACTGTAGATACTCCCTCAGCACAGTGTCTAGAGGGTAGTGGGAAATGCCCAGAGTTGCCTTTGAATTTTCCCTGACTTGGGCAAATTAAAGTTTTCATGTTGTCTGCTTTGTGGGTACTCCATATGTGTCTAACACCAGGATACCTCATCAATAACTAAAAGCCAGAAGTATTTTTCAAGTTAGGAGTATCTTTTTAAGTGGTAAAATACTTGGCAAATTGTGGAATGAAAGCACAAAGCATGAAGAGCACTAATTATACAACTAAGGATAGAAGTACCCTGGAAGAGACATGTTTGGGAGTTCAGAGACTAGAAGAGATGGGTAAAACGTGGGACTTTCCTGGGGCTTTCCCATCAAGCAGTAGTGCTGTTAAAGTGTAGACTTTGAAAACTTCCAACCTGGTCTTCACAAGTCTGGGGAGCCCAGCACACTGGAAGACAGGAAAATGTGAGAGTGTTGGAGAAACTTCTTTTCCACCGCCAGTCTTCATTCAGAGTTCCTTCTGTCTCTGGAGTCTGGACTCAATTGTCACCTCCTCCTAGAAGTTTTCTTCAAACGGTCTCCCCAATCTCACAACCCAGTGTTGTTTTTTTTTTCCACCATCAGGCTTTAGCTAGTGTAGCAATCTGTATATTTTTGATATATATTTATTCACATATATATTATATATGAATATATTTTTATATGTATATATACATATATTTATATATACATACATATATATATATGTATATATATATATACATATATATATATATATATAAAATCTCCTGTCAGTCTCTCTTCTTAGAACAACATTAGGGACTCAGTTTGTCCTAGCCACTGCACATAGCAGGTCCTTACTTGGTCTTGAAACTGTGGAGATTTTCATACATTGCTGGGGAGAAGTAAATGGAAATCTCTGGCTACCTCTTATAAAGCTGACACATGCCTTCCTATGGCCTAATTTCACTTGTCGGTATTTATCCACAGAAATGCAAAAATGTCAACCAAGAAGAGGCACTTATTAGAATGTTCACACCAGTGCTTTCTGCAATAACCACAGAACCAGAAGGCATCAAAATATCCATGAAAATAAATGAGAAAACCGTTGTATACGGACATAGTATACAAAAAAAAAAACCCTATACAAAACACTATACAAAATAATACAAAAAATACAAAAAAATACTATACAAAAAGAACCTTCAACTAGAGGCAAAAACGAGGCAACTCACTAACATGATGTTGAGTGAAAAGAAACCAGACACACAGGTTACATTCTCCAGGATCACATTTACATAAAATATAAAAGTAGACCAAACCAGTCTTCTTGCTAAAAAATCTCAAGTGGACGCCCTGGGTGGGTGGTTGGAGTTGGGGGCTGGAAAGAACTAAAGAGGCGGAACATCAAGGGTGCTGGTCGCGGGCTGTTCCCTGTTCCAGCTGCTGGTGACAGAGGTGTGTGCAGTTTGAGAACATTCGTCCAGCTGTGCCCCGTGCACTTTTTTAGTGTACTTTACTTTAAATGGCAATAAAATTTATATTAAAACAACTGCATGGGATTTTGCTCCAGCGCAAATGACTCTTTTGGGAGCTCTCAGTAGCATTTACCTGGAGAAAAGTACCGAGGACTTGGGAGTCCTGGAGACAGAGGCTCGGGCGTACCGGCCCTCCCGGCCGGGTTTGGTCCCGCTCGGGGCGCCCGGGAGGGTCGCGTCTGGGCCGCGCGGGCCCAGCGCTGGGGGGTAGGGGCGCGGAGGGGGCGGGGCTCCGGGAGCCGCGGGCCGGAAGCGCCCGGCTGCCCGGCGCACTCTGAGGTCGTCGAGCGTGAGACGCTCCTCAGCGCCCGCGGGCGCGTCCCGGCCGTCGCAGGGCGCCCTCGCCTCGCCCGCCTGTGTCCGCGCCCGCGAGTTCACGGCGCTCCCCTCAGCGGGGTCGCGGCCGCCAGGTCCGCCCGCGCCGGGCCCGGGACGGGGTCTGGGGAGGCTTCGCACGTCGCGCGGGCGTTCGGGGCTCGGGCTGGCGCCCGGGTTCGCCGCCGCCGCCGGAGGCTCGGGCTACCGCCGCGGGAGGGCGGGGGAGAGCGCCTGTCCCCAAGTGACCCCGTGGCGAGGAAGGGCGGGCCGCCGGCGGCGGGCCCGGGGGAGGCGCGGAGGGGGGCAGGGAGCCGGGGAGGATGCGCCCGGCGAGACAGCGCGAGCCGGCGCCTGTGGGGGAAGAGGGTGGAAGAGGCCCCACGAGCCAGACCTGATCAGGGAAGAAGAGGGGGGCTTCCCTGAGAGCCCCGAGCCTGGGACCGGTAGCGAGTGGGGATCTGTAGAGCGTGGGGCCCGGAGTGTTGAGGAGAGGGAGCGCTCCTTTCCTCTGCCAACCCAGAATTTGGGGAGCTGAGGGAATGGGGAGCAGCCACCAGTTCAGGACCTCGGGCGGGAGAAAGAGGGTGCCTGGTGAGCGCGAGAACTCAGACCCCAGGGGGTGGGTGTGGAGCAGAGGAGGCTGTGCTGGCACAGGCCATTTATTTGGTGTTTGTGACAGGCCTGACCTCACCTAACTGGCCTGCAACTCCCACGCCCCATCTCCCCTTCACCTTCAACCCCCTCAACCCTGTACCCCGTTTTCCAAGTCACGAGGCGTTTGAACTAATGAGCTGGAGCTGGAAGGGGTTGGGGGGCCTGTGACCAAGGTGAGGTGCGCCTTGTAGGCTCAGCAGAGGAAGGGTTCCTGGCTCCAGTCTCATCCAGTGTCAGCCCTGGGCCACGGGTGGATAAATGGGGCGTTGCCTGAGGGAGTGACTGAAACAGCAGGACATCCATGTTTCTTGTTGGAAACATCAAAGTTTTCCTTCCCCACGCTGTCCCTAGCCCTCCATCCCTGTTACACCTTCTCCTGGGGTCTGTGTGAGGGAGAGTGCAAAGCCCTGATAGCCCCTCCTCTGGAAGTCAGTGACTAAGGTAGCATCAGATGGCAGCTTCATATCGTAGCCATCATAGAGAATCCTATTTTGAGTGATTTTAATTTTCTTCTGGGCGACTAGTGATAATTCCCGAAAATACCAAGGACTGAAAAGTGGATGGTGACTGCAGAAGCTGGAGGGCTAAGGATAAACCAGCTCACAGGTGTTTTGGTTTTTTTTTTCCTCCCAGGGGCTTATCTTAGATAGTTTTCAGAGACTAGTACACTGTAAGCAGTTGCTTATAGGGAACAGGTTGCTATAACCTATTTGCTGTTGAAAAAAAGATTTTACCAATATTTTTCTCCCGTTTTTAACCATTTCCTTTACTCTGTGCTATTTTTACTTGCTCAAAGAAAGTAATAATCTGCCTGTATTATATACTCAGATTTCCCCCCTTAATTACAAATTTCCAAAAAAAAAAAAAAAAGACAAAATGTGAAGTATTCTAGCACTGTCTAGAAAATATTATGATAATGGTATAAAAAGTAGGGTGCTGGGCATGCTTTTGTGAGAACTTTAACCTTTCTCTGCAACTAATTTGCTAGTCAAGTGGCCCTATTTTTGGCCCATTTCTCCAGTGAAATGTGGCTGTTACCATAGGTGACCCCCCAAAGTCTGCTACTTTGCTACTTTAACTTTTTCATGGGGGCAGTTAAAAGATTTGATTCAAATTTCCATTCATTGTATGGTTTAATATTTAATTCCCTCCCTGCTGCAAGCTAAAGGGTAGGTGTGAAAATATACACATTTTCTCATCCTAAATCCCTTTTATCCTCTCATAATGCTCAAAGTGCAGTGTTGATGTCTGGCAGGCTTTGGGTTCAGTTTGTACCATTTGCAAACAGTGAGGATTACTATCACATGGAGGGAAGAATGGCTGCAGGATTTCTTGGACCTGAGAATCTCACACGTCTCTTTCCATTTCCACTTTCATTAGCACACAACTTTTAAAAGTTGGCTTTCACACAGCAACACTTTCACACATCCTTACTAAAATCCATGCTAATCTTTCCCATGGGATGTAATTCAATTGAATTGACATTCTAATAAAATACTGGCGAAGATACAATCACAGTTTGCCTGCAATGCATAATTAAAATAGCACTATGCAATTGCTTAAACCTCAGATAATGGTTTCATACATATTGTTGGTTATGAGATTTCAAGGATGTTAATAGAACATTGTAAAGCTACTTTTTTTTTTTTTTTAAGCAAAGTCTTAGATTGTCATTGCTGGGAATGCACTAAAGCCCAAGACATCTTTCAGATTAGTTTTGGGCTATTTCTTTAAGCATCCAAGCCTGCCTTTAAATCTGCATTTCCTGGGCATAGGTGACTCAGTAGGTCAGATAAACATTGACTTGGAGGTGTCTAAATCTGTGGCATTTGGGAAAATTTACCTTTTCTAAAAGACCAAGACAGGAAGACTTATCTTTGAGTAATGATAGTAATATTTTGCTGTTGTTTTTGTTCCAAGTGTTCTATTCTGTAAAGCAGCATTGGTTTAGCATTGACATTGACAATACAGCACAGAAATCATAGACTTTGGGTTCCTACATTTCATTTAAAGCTTCTAGTTGCTAATGGTTGATACTCCTTAGGTTATTACTTAACCTGTAGTCAAACAGAACATTTCCACTGATAGTTTTGTTTTATTGTCAGAAGTTCTGAAATTTTGATGAAGTTTGGAGAGAAAGGATGGGTCTTGGTGGATTCTTACATGTTTTACTGAAACGTGAGTAGATGTGCCTCACTTGTATTATGATGGCATTTTTAGCAGTGTCCTTAGCTAGGTGAACTTACTTGTGAGGTACAACATCATTGTGTAAATTTGTGATGTTAACAATCTCTGACTTCATGGATAGAAAATTACAGGAAATTGGTAAAAAGTTGTTACTGGAGCTGGGAGTGGCTTTGTTATTCATCGGGTCATTTAATCACTATTAATTGCTGTTGACTCACACATGAACTCTAATCTAGGTTTATCTACTAAATTTGAGACAGGTCCTGGGTACCAGACCAGGGAGGCAGGAGAGGATAGAACCAGGAAATGTATTCTCTTTAGAAATGGGAGGCTGTATTTGTCTTTGAATGTACCTGTGTACTTAGGTAGACTGTTTTGGGGTAGATGAAACAAGATGGCACATACCACGCAGGACCAGTGTTGACTGAAAATAATAATCAGCACTGTAATGAGAAAAGGTGAATAAGGGAACTTTATTTTCAGAGTCAAGGATGAGACCAGCTTGGGGAATCAGTGCCATGAAAGTGTTTTGGTGATCTGTGCCACAGCCCTCCCTCCCCCTGTCCTGCAGTAGACTATAATTTACATAATTGTGAATTACATAATTAATATGAATGTAACAATTTGTAGACAGGTATCTGGAAATCTAACATCTCTGTAGGAAAGTGATTGCATTGTTTATATTTAGGGGATGGTTCTCTCTGTCAGATACAATCTATGTATAAGAATTGCAAAAACTAAGTGATAAAATATTTATTATAAGGGATGTCCTTTTGTGGGCCTGCTGGTCTGGACAGAATATTCCGCTGCTGTTTCTTCTGTCAGTAGCAGCCCAAGTAATGCTGGGCTGTACTACAGGGCATCTTCACAGCAAGTATTGCTTGCTTTATTTTATGGTTGACTTAATAGCCTCTGCCTGCTGTCTTTGTGCCCAGTAGCTGCTGACTTTCTTCCACACCAGGAACCAAATAGGAAAAAAAAATGAAGTTCAGTGTCTGCAGGACTTTCATGCTTATTAAAATCCATACATATTTTTATTGGATCAGAATACTACTTATTTGCATTTATTTCCCATGGAATTTCAATAAAGCACAGAAAAATGGCACCCTCTTTTGGCTGTGCTAAGGAAAATGAGGCCTAAGGAGACTGAATAGGAGTTCGTAGATCTGGGAACTACACAGAATAAACAATATTGGAAAAAATTCGGGTCAACAGAGAAACTATCATGGAGATACAAAGGTGCAAAACTAAGCCAGACTGTTAATTGATTGACAATTTCTCATTTGTTTTGTAGTGAGAAACCCTGATGTACCAGACCAAGAATATTTTAAATGTGAATCTTGGTTCTCTACAAGCTGTTTTAATTAATTAAGGTAGGTTGCAGTAACAAATAGCTCCCGAATAAATAATGGCACAGAGAACAGCCCAGGGAAGTTGTGCTTGGCTGGGAGGTATTTGTAGCTGTATTCCGGCATACAGTTATTCTGGAATCTCAACTTGATTTCTCTTATTTGTAGCTCCTTCATCCCTTGGGGCTATAATCATTTATATCTATATAGAAGAGTTAAAACTGGGTGGAAGGAGCACAAACTTCTTAAGCACTTTGAGCTGAAAGTTGAATATATTCTGTGGCCAGAACTCAACCATGTGGCCCTGCACATCCCTGTGAGAAGCCTGGGGTATACAGTCTAGTTGTATGGCAGAGAAGGAAGGAAATGAGTCTGCGGTGGGCACACTATCCTGTTGTTTTAAATGTTGTAGTCATAATAGCTAATATTTATGATTGATCTGTAGATGCCAGGGGTTTTATATATATATTTCCACTTAATCCTTACAAAAACTCGGTGAGGACAGATATGTCATTCCCATTTTACAGATGTTGTAACTGTGGTTTGCAGAGGTTAAAAAAACTTGCATAAAGATGAACAACACATGGAAAAGTAGGATTCACACTTAAAAACTTTTTCTGGGGGCTCAGGATTCTTCTCCAAGCTAGAGATTCTGCATGGACAAGAAAGCAAGAGGCAATAGCTCACAAGTACCTTTGTATAGGACAGTCCATGCTTTTTATGGTGACCAACGCAAGATAAATTACTTTGGGCTGGTCAACCACGGGTGAAGCTTGGAAATCACATTGGGCGCCAAGCTGTTATAGGACAGCCCCGATATTGAATGGGTTGCCTGGCTGTGGGTCCTCACCCGCGCGCTTAAAAGGGACTTATTAATACTCCACTACAGGCACACACAAAAGGTTAATAAAAGGTTTATTTATAAGGGAAAAGGAAATAAGGAAAATGTACAACTCAGGGAGAAAATAGGGAAATAAAGTCTTTAATGCATCCTACCCGATTTGCCGACCTGGAAACCCAAAGTCACTCTCAGAGCTGGCTGGACGCTGCTAGCTGGTGGAGAGCCAAAATGGGGGACCCCCCAAAGCCCACGTGTCTGTCTTTATACGCACTTGGCTGCTTAACCCCACCCTCAGGTCCCAGCCACCTTCCCTTTGGTGGTGATGGGATTTGGAGTTCCCAGTGTCTTTGGCTTTGGCCTGGGGTGGGGGTGGAGTCCACAAAGCCTGTATGGAATTAGCTTTAGGATATCCTTTTCCCCTTAACACCTTCACTGATTTTGCAATGAACCAATATCTCTTCTTCCTTTCTCAAGTCTCCTTTCACAGATGCTGAAAAAGGAGAGGCTGGTAGAAGAATTAGAGGAGGGAGATGATTAAATCACCTTAAATCTGTTTTAAAAATCTCCATTTTAAAAAGGTTTTTGTTTCTTATAGTGCCTGATTCTGTGAGAGACACTAGCCTCTTTTCAGAGCCAGCAGAGTAACAGAATGCAACTTCTAACAGACTGTCTGGCTGCTAAGGTAGCAATTGTATTTAAATTTCAGTATCAGTTGTCACTAACTGGAACCACCTAAAGCAAAAGGAAGGAAGGGATATCAGGGCACATACTCACTTCTTCAACCGCCCTTAGGGGCTGGAAGTGGAAAGTTTTATGTGACAGAGTTTATTTTTGCAACTTGAAATTTTCCTCTCCTTTGAAAATTAAGGCAGCCTAACAGAGCCTTCTCTTTGGGCCAATACAACGGTAAATTTATGAAGTGAAAAAGAGGAGGTTTTCAAAGTGTTATAAGCTCACCCACACTGAACATAAATTTACTACTTAGAATACTCCAGATTTAAATTTTATTATGGAGCAAGTACGCTATGAACAAATTGACTTCAGATTTTAGAGTTCGGGAATTAAATAGCGGCTCATAGCATCTATATCATTTATTATTTCTATTATAGCAGTGTTGTCTTGAGAACAACAACAAAAAATCAGCTTCAAGTTTTGTGTTACCTCAATGCAGAAAGTTAACTGACATCCATTGTTTCTTAAGCCAACATTTTGAAACTGAGAACTTAAAAATGCTTTTAAACAAAGTCAGTATTTTAGATTAGTATTTCTAATATTTAATGATTCATATGTATCCATAAACTAGGAAATTCAATCAGTAAAGATGTCAAAATAGGACCAAAAGTGTTCTTTAAGGCGATTTTCTAAACTTCCCCACTGATCTGTTTATCCTGACCTGGCAAGGCTGCTGCATTTCAATTCAGAGCTTCTTTTGCATACAGAAGTACAGACTTGCTGAGCTGAGCCAAAACTGTCTATCCAATTACTGGGTAAGAGAGCTGACTGTAGCTTTAGGCAAAACCCATAATCTGTAAAACTCCATAGTATCAGTGACAGCCTAATGAAAGGGAAGGACCAATAGAGCGTATATGTTACTTGAATGATACACAGATGCATAGTTTTCTCTACAAATAACTTACTTCAGACATAACACCAAAGAGCAATGAATTATTCTGAGTCCTGAAAAAATATTTGATATATCCACAATAATTTTTAGATAGAATTGTTTACAAACAGAAGCAAAGTCTCAGCAGATGGCATTCAGTGAATACAAGTTTCAATGCTTTTATTACCTTTCATGAAATCTGATTTAGATATCATCCTCAGTATCTGTTACAGTGACTATAATGTTTGGCAAAATTACATTTTGCTGAAATTTATGTTATTTCTAAAGAGAATGAATTCAAGGGAATTGACTACATTTTATCACACAAAATTCAATAATAATTTCAATTTAAGAGAAAAGGTTACTCTCTATAAAAACATAATGGTGAGTGAAAGAAGCTAGCTATAGCTAGCTACCTAATATATACATGCTGTGTGATAGTATTTATATAAGGAGAAAGATAAATACTAGATGATCTCACTTATATGTGGAATATAGAGAAACCAAACAAAGGGTCAGACAAAGACAAACTTTAAAACCAACCCCCAAAAGGGCCTTCCCGGTGGTGCAGGGGGTTGAGCGCAGCACTGTGAAGCTGAACGCAGCCTCTGCTGCATGGGTTCAATTCCCGGCCTGCCAGGGAGATACCCACATGGTGTGGCAGACCTTTCCTGTCTCACCCACTGCTCCCCTTAGCAGTGCTGCTCCCCGCTCTGTCTCTGGTGAGTCCTCTCTCCCTCCCGTGCTTCTGGCCTGTTCCCTAGCTCTTGTATAAATAAATAAATCTTTAAAAAAAAAAATCCAAAAGCTGACCATAGATCTGAGACATCAAGGAGGGTTGGGAGTAGGAAATAATAGAGGCAAGAAGGGAGTGGCCAGAACATAATGGACTAATAGACTATGGTGGCGGATAAAGGGTGTTTTGGTGTTGGGAGAGCCAGGGTAACTACACTTGAAGGTAGAACTCCCATACTGTCAAAATATTATAAAGTTGTAAAACAATGGTACTTCATTAAAATTAATAAAAATAAAATAAAATACAAAGGTAGGTCAACATTTATGTAGTTTGAGGTCAGGAGAGGGAGTATCTTTGAAGAGAGAAGCCTTAGGTTGGTACGGAAGACTAATTGGTCTTTGGATATGCTGATAGAGTTCACTCTCTTTTTAAAAAGATTTATTATTTATGCATACGGAACTGGGGTACAGGCCAGAGGTGTGGGGAGTGAGAGGATTCACCAGAGACAAGTGGGGAAAGGGAAGAGGCAGATTGACTGAAATGCACTGCTGAGGAGAGCAGGGGGCTAGTCAGGAGAGGTCTGGCTGTGCCATGTGGGTAGTTCCCTGGCCAGGGATCGAACTCGTGCTGCAGTGGCTGTGGATAGCTTCATAGGTTGCCTCTTAACCCCTTGCACCACCAGGGAGACCCAGTGTTCTCTTTCTTAACCTGGGTTCTGGTTATACAACTGTGTTTATTGTCCATTTTGTGATAATTTATTGAGCATTAAACTTACCATCATTACACTTATGATATCTAAATAAATGCATTTATATATGTGTGTAATGACCCAAAGAAAAAGGTTAATAATTTTAATCTCCACAATGTTACATTAGCATTTTAAGAAAGAATATATTAATAAATATGAGCAGGAGAAGAGTGGCATTTTTGAACCTTCAATCTGTATACAAAATTCAGAGCTAGTCAAACAGCATCTTTTTAAAGAATTTGAGATTGCTTTCATTTTCAGTTTCTAAAAATAGTTCCATTTTTTAATGGAAAAAGAAAGTTCATCAATATTGGATTGCAATGAGAAAGTGAATTCTTTTTTCTCATGCATGGAAGTACAGGCAAGAATGAAATCAAGGCAGGGTATACTTACAAAGATATTTTAATTCCCGTTATCAGTATATCTTATAAGAAACTTAAAACCTCTGTAAGTAAGGTTTTGCTGGGCCCAGCATTTTTAGTGGTAATGAAGCTTGGTGATCATCATCACAATCATCTGGTAATCAATACTTGGGATACCTACTCCAGTAGAAATAAAACCCCTGGTAAATGTTTCCATTTATACTTTTTTTTTTTTTTTGGTATTGATGGGAGCAGATAATAGATAATTTAGTGAATGTATGTCTCTATATTCCACTAGCCTTACAATTTTTAATAGATAATGGTTTAGCCTAATTTCTTTCTTGTTGTAATTTCTTTTGAAATAAATAAAGCAAGAAATTCCACGTGAATTTAGCCTCATTCTGTAGTGGTAAGGCAGATTACTTCATAATTTTTTATTCATTCTATCATTGTTTATTTAGGGCTTTCTCTCTGTTAGGCTAAGGGGAGAGGGTGATGCAAGAAATATAAACTTTGTTTCTAGCTATGGTCTAAAGAAGTATTTAATTATTTGTCCCATAAACACTTTTAAAGAGGCTACTGGTTCAAAGCTCTGTCCTAGGATCTTGAGAGAGAGGTGGGAATATTATAAAAATCCCTGTCTGTGTGGGACTTACATTGTACTGGGGAAAGATAAAAATGAATATATTTGAAGAAGTTCTTTATATTTAATGTGTGTTTCTTTTACACAGCATATTCTAGGATCTTGATTTTTTTTTAAAATATTTATTTTTATACAAGAACCAGGGTACAGGCCAGATGTGCAGGAGAGTGAGAGGATTCACCTGAGACAGAGTGGGGACAGAATAGGCCGACCAACTAAATACACTGCTGAGGGGAGCAATGGGCAAGACAGGAGGGGTCTGCCCTGCCATGTGGGTATCTCCACGGCCAGCAGGGATTGAACCGGCACTGCAGAGGCTGTAGACAGATTCACAGCGCTGAGCTCAACTGCCTGCGCCACCAGAGGCTCTTGCTTTTTTTTTTTTTTTTAATCTGGTCTGATAACGTCTGCTTTTAGATTGGAGTATTTAGCCCATATACTTTCCATTAGTGCACATTTCCTACAAACCAGGATATTCTCCTACACAATCATAGGACCACGATAAAAACCAGGAAATTAACATTGATTTATTACTACCACCTACTCTCCAAACCTCAGTCAAATTTTGTCAGTTGTCCCAATAATGCTCTTTATATAGAGCAAAAGGATTGACTTCATTATCACTTGTTGATTTAGTTTTTATGTCTCCAGCCTGGAACATTTCTTCTGTCTTTCTTTGATTTCTGAACTTGACTTTTGGAGATTAAAGTCCAGTTATTTTGTAAAATTGCCCTTTGATTTTTTTTTTCCTGATGTTTTCTCATATGATGTAGATTACACGTCTTTGGCAGGAATGTCACAGAGGTGAAGCTGTGTTGTTCTTATTGTGTTGTATTAGGTGGCACACAGTTTGAGTTTATCCATTACTGAAGATGTTCACATTGGTCACTTGATTGAGAAGGTGTTTGCCAGGCTTCTGTACTAAGTAATTTTTCGCTCCTTCATAATTAATAAGTATGTCATGGTGATAGACTTTGGACCTAAGCAAATATCCAGTTTTGTGTAAACTCTGACTTTATTCATTCATTTATTTTTATCAGTAGGAATCAATTTTAATCATCAGGTTACAATCAGTAACTGTCATTCGTTGTGCTGCTCAAAATTATTTTTCAGGCCTTCAAGTTTCTGAGTTCTTTTGACTTTTCCCCATATTTCTTTGATCATTTCCTTGCTTCCTGGTACAACAGAAGACCCAGGTTCATCTCTGATTTTCTCTGGCCCAGCCCTGAAATCACCTGCTTCTCTCTTTTCTTGACAGTGGGTAGTTTCTTTACTTCTCTCAGCCTTGAGTTTATATGCTGGGCTCTTGTCCAGTGTGATCTTTGCATCCCCCTTTCCTAGTCACTCGCATATTTCCATTTCCAGGGCCCTTTGCTCCTTTATGGAGACCTGAGTTTCCACACAGTATCATTTTCCTACAGTCTGAAAAATCTTCTTTTAACATTTCTCATAAAGCAAATCTGATGGTGGGAAATTCTTCCAGCATCTGTTCATCTTGAAATATTTTTAGTTTGCTTTCATTCCTGAAGGATATTTTTGCTAGATATATAATTCATGGGTGACAGCCTTTTCCTTTCAGCACTTTATAGCTGTCCTAGCATTGTTTTCTGGTTAGCATTGTTTCTGGTAAGCAGTCACTGGTAATTCTTACCATTGGCCTCCAGCATGTAATCTTTCTTTTTTTTTCCTTCTGATGTCTTTTAGATTTTCTTTTTTACATTGCTTTTAGCTTTGTATAGAATGTGCCTTAAATGTAGCCTTTTTTTGGGTCTTATTTTTAAAAATATTGTTTAGGGTTAACTGAGCTTTTTGAATCAGAAGTTTTGTGGTTTCTCTCAAAATTGGAAAAAATGTAGTCATTATTTTAAAAAAATTATGTTCTCATTGTTCCCCTTCTGATGCCCAATTTGCAGGTATGTGAGTCGCTTATTATTTTCCCACAAGACACTGGTTGTTCAGAAATCAGAGACCACCCAGCCTGTGCCACCTTAGATCTGAGTTAGGTCATCACTGGTACTTCTTTTCAAGGCTTATTGAGCCTTACCCCATGCATACTTTAGCATTTCGTTAATGAGTAAGGGTTCCCCAAACCCTGGGAACATTTCTGGAGTCCTTTCTCTGTGCAGCTCCCTCCTCTCGAGTACTATGTCCTATAAATTCCTGGGACCTCAGCAGCCCAGAGGTCTCATCTCTTCAGTTTAGCAAGACTTTCAGGTTTTGCTTATGCCCTCTCCCACTCTCCTCCCCCTTCCCACTTACTGCAGTCTGGTCAGTGTCTCTATTCAGAAAGCCAGAGTTATTGTGGGGTTCATGAAAATTTCCTTTTCTCAGGTACCATAGCTTGTGTTGCCTATTGTCCAATTCTGCAAATATTTGTTTTGTCTTTATTTTCCCTGTTTTCTAGATGTTTGTGTCAAAAGTGTTCATTTGATGCCAGTTACTTTTACATGGCTAGGAGTGAACATTGCGTAAGTTCTAAGGTATGTTAGAAACTAAAAAATGTTAAGAAAATATAATAGAACACAATAAGGAGTATGGTTATGTTAAAGGCCCCAACAAAAAGTGTGGTTCCTTTGCCTGCTAGGGAAAGCATTCACTAAAGAGGGCTAGCTGTAGTTGAACCAAGCAAAGCTTTATTCAGGAGACTCATGCATGAGGAAGCCAGTGCTGGAAAGGAGGATTAGTCTGGCACCTTGAAGGGAGTTGGGAGGAGATATATAAAGGATAAGTTCTCAGGCAGAGAGGAGGAGGGCAGTGTCACAGCTTGTTCTGGGTTGGGCTACCCCAGGCATGCTCTGAGGGGTTACATTCCACTGTGCTTGCAGGCAGGCTCTCAGCTTTCTTTTTCCAGGAAATTGTGAGATAATCATTAGTCAGGACCTAATGCTTTTTGTCTATCATGGTGCCTCAAGGTCAGTGTAGTGGGCTGAATTGTTTGGACAGGGTTCGCCAGTCCATGGTTTTGTTCACCTGTCCAAACAGGACTTGGGACAACTCATCCTACTGGCTCACTGTTTGTTTTACCTAGGCTGTCACAGGTAATTCTGGGTTAGGAAGGCATGATTTTAAATGATAGATGAGGAAGCAGGCTTTACAAATGAGCTTGGTAAGTATAAGTAGAAAGTACTTTAGGTATCTGAAGAAGAAGGTGCATCTGAAGGATTAGTGGATGCTGATTGGGAAGGGGTATAGGAGAGGAGAGTGCTGGCATGTGTCCCAAGATACCCAAACAGTATTTTAAAGACTTGGGGAAAGCTGTCAGAACCCATGGTGAGTTAAGAATATAAGTAGTTTTTTTATGGCTGGATTAATATTGTGTGATAAAACAGAGGCCAAGTTGTAGAGGGCCTTGCAAGCCATATTGAGAGGTTTGCACTTTGTTCTATGGGACTTGGAAAGCCTTTAAAGGTTTTTAAGCAAGTGTGAGACTTGATTGTAACCCCTGAATGTCTTTAACTATAGAATGAATGTGTTGGAAAGAATCATTTCTTTTATAAATGAGTCTACTCTTTTATATGGGCAGTTCAAATTTTGCATTCATATTAGAAGCCAATGTCAGATGCCTAATAAAGGGGTCCTTGAAAAGATAATGCTTTTCAAACAAATTTGTGGACCATCTCTTTTTGGCGATGTAAAGTGATCTCAACATAATGAAGAAAATTGATGATGAAACTCTAAAAACAGAACACAAAATCTTTGAATTCCCAATTATAACCTTTAAAAGATGTTAAAGATTGGATTATAATAGAGGGTAGTCAATTGAATTATGATATTTGTTAGTATATAAAAAATTTAGACAGAGTGAATAAAATGTTTATACTGCAGGTTTAGTAGAATCCCAGAAGGAAGAAAAAAGAGGAATAAAATGAAATGAAAGCCAGCAAACAAGAAATTAGTCTCTTTATTTTCATGCCAGATGGGCAGATAGAAAAAAATTGCTTTTTATTTTTTTGATTTTATTCTTGAGTCAACTCAATCAAACATTTGTTGGGTTTCATGCTAGGTACTAAAGGAATGAAAAAAGATGACTTAGACTATTTTCACACCAAAGGCATGTACAAACTTTTGAGGAAGCAGATGCTTCTAATTATTTGTTATAAAAAGCAGGATGAAATAAATAGCTTCCACCTTGATTTTGAAGAAAAAATATGAGCAGTTAACTGTATTAAAAAGCACACAAAGTAAATGCTGCAAGAGATGTACAAAGAAAGTTTTATGGGAGACCATAGGATTAATACATTCTGAACTGAGAGAACAGGGAACTTTCACAGATGAGAAAGAGTTGGGGGAGTAGGTATTGCACTTGGTTAGGAAGAACAGTTATCCCAGGAAAGGCCTGGAATGATGGATGTGCTGGGCACATTTAAAAAACGTCCAGTGTCTTGAGTTGTTGGTGCTGAGGGCAACAAGGTGAGATGTATTTGGAGGTGGCAGGAACTGCTGTTGCTACCCTGCCTGGGTCCTTTAGTAAGCCACCATCCCTGTCTTAGCTGCAATGAGTGTTTGCTGCTACTGAGGTCGAAGTTGTTCCCTTTGTCAGATAACTGCCCTTAATTGAATGGGGACAATCTCAACAGAGAAATAATCTCCACCCCCACCCCATTTTCATCCCATAGCCACACAGACTAGCATGAACTTACAAAAGAGCACCCTCCTTTGCCTCTGCCACAAGGTGGAATTAGCTGTGGTTTAATCCATGTTCTGGAGCAATCCAGCAAGTCAGGCTAATGGTGGATTCCAGGAAGACCAATCCTTGCTTACTTCTTTTCCATCTCCTGTCCTGCTGTTGGTGACTCCTTTTCCCTGTGAGAACCTGCTCTGTAATAAGTCACACAAATTTGAATCCCTGTCTCAGCCTCTAATTATAGGCATTCAGAGCTAAGGTGGATTGAGCTGGAAAGGCAGATGGGACCAGTTAGGGGATGCTCTTATATGCCATGCTAAGTTTAGTTCTTGTCTGGGCAGTGGAGAGCTGACTGCTGAAAGTTTTTGAATAGTCAGAATTGTACTTTGGGATGATAACTTTGATAGCAGTTTATATGAAAATGAGATGAAAAGACCTCAGAAATAGAGTTTTGAAGAGTTAATTATTGGATGTGAGGGAAGATGGAGAAAGGGTGAGGAAAGGATGGTGATGAAATTTCTACTGAGAGTTGTTGAATTTGGGGAACCAGAGGAAAACCAATGTGAAAAAGTTTAGCAAGCAGTTGGGATTTCAACTTGTAACTCCTGCCCAGGATTGGATTTTAGATCTGGAATTGCCACTCATAATAATTAACAAATATATCTTTAACATTACTGTTTTGTACTGACACAAAGACATATTGTCTGTGGAGGACATAGATATTACATATTTTTAAATTTTATTTTTTTAAAAAGATTTGTGCATTCAAGAATTGGGGTACATGCCAGGTGAGGTGAGGGGGGTAAGGGGATTCACCAGAGACAGAGTGGGGAACAGAACAGGCAGATTGACTGAAATACACTGCTGAGGGGAGCAGCAGGGTAGAAAGAAGAAGTCTGCTGAGCCATATGGGCCATCTCCCTGGCCAGGGATCAAACTCATGCTGCAGTGGCTGTGTATAACATAGTGCTGCAACTTAATCCCTTGTACCACCAGAGAGGCCCCTAATTTTTAATTTTTAATAGAAATGGTTAATTGTTGTAATCTATTTGAATAAAAGATGGTTTTTATTTTTTACAGATAATTTATTAAAAGCAATATATATAATTCACTAAAGAAGCATAAGCTAAATATCCAAAATCAATGACTTCCTTCTGCACCTGTAAAAAATACTTAAAAAAATGAAATGAAAATGATCCTGTTCACATTGACCACAAAACACATCAAATATATAAAAATAAATTTAACTAAAAAGGTATGAGACCGTTCTGAAAAAGCAAAGTAATAAAACATCGCAGAGAAATATCTGAATAAAAATAGAGGCAATTCATGCTCCTGGGCAGGATGGACTTCTTGAAATAGTATTTGTCCTTTCCAAATTAACTCCTTATAGCCAATAAAATTCCAATACAATTTGGGGAAAACTTGTCAAGTTGATTCAAACATTTATCTGCAAAAACAAGAACAATTACAAAACAATGTGAATGTAGATAAGAATGTTTTAAAAAAGAAGGGTAAGAATGGCATTTACCCTCCTGGATAGTATAGAAATCATTAAAATTAAAATTATCATACATTAAAATTTATCATACTGGCATGAAAAAGACAAATAATTTCATGGAACAAAATAAAGATTATGTAACTGTTAGTCCCTTGATGGTGGGTATAGTGTGGAAATGTACATTTGAGGAGGTGTGAGCCTATACCTTTCAATCATATACTGTGTTGTAAACCAATGTTACCTAAATTAAATTTTTTTAAGAGTCCTGTATAATAAATTTAGATCCCCATGTTACAAGACACTTAAAAACTTTGAATGTGTATTACATATCTTCTATATTACATTATTAACTTGGATGGGAAAAATGCCTTTTAAAACATGAAATCTAGAAATCAGGAAGAAAGAAATCGAAGATTTGATGGCACTTTCAGTTCTATATGTGTGTAAGCTACTACAGAAAGATAAACAACAATTTGGAAAAGTATGTGCAAAATATCAAACAGACCGATAATCTTGTCAATATTGAAAGAGTTCCCACACAGCAATAAAATATATGATATAAAAGTGTACCAATTATAAGAACAGTTTGAAGATGTAAATGGCTAATAAATGCATGGAAAGAAGCTCACCTCCATTTATAATGACAGAACTGAAAATTAAAGGTGCCATTTTTTCCATTAGATAGGAACCTTATCAATATTATATATTTAGAATTAGCACTTTGTTGAATGTATTATGCACACAAACACACTTTTACTTTTTGTCATTTGGCTTTGTTTACTATATTCTTTAAAATGGTAAAGTATATTTATTTTATTAAATAGAACAAACTTTGTGTGACTTTTGGGTTTTCACTTGCATTTTTCTACTTATTTTAAAAGTTTTATTTAAAAAAATTTGAATCTCTTATTGTTCTGGGATTAATTTTGTTTTAAGTAATTAAGTAGTAATCTAGCTAAGTTTTCCAACTACTAATATATTTTGAAATACGTTTTATGAAACAATTCATCTTCATTAGCTAAAAATTCCATCTTTATCATAGACTAAATTTCCTTATGCACTTGGATCTATTTCTGGATTCTGTTTCATTGTTATGGCTTTTCACTCCTCCCCTAGTATAATGGTATTTTAAATATTATGATTTTAAATATTTTAAATTGCTGACAATGCTTGCATTTTCTCTTTACTTCTCTCTTTCCAGGTTTCCCTTAGCTATTTTCACATATTCATATATCCAGACATACTTCAGAATTAGCCAGTATTTTAAATTTATTTTTACTTTATAAATGTCTTCTCTTTTCCAGGTTTTTGACATATATTGGCAAAATTGTATATATGTGAAGTGTGCAGTGTGACAATTTGATACACAGAGTGAAATATTTACCACAATTAAGTAGTTAATTAACACATCTACTCCCTCACATTGCTACTTTTTTTGTGTGTGGTGAGAAGTGAATAGATAAGACTATTCTCAGCAAATTTCAAACATACAGCACAGTATCATTAACTATAGAAACCACGTTGTACTTTGGATCCTCAGAACTTATTATTCTGTAATTGAAATCTCTGCTCAGGTCAGCATCTTCCCATTTCCCTCATTCCTCACCCTTGGTAACCATCATTCTACTCTGTTTCTATGAATTGTTTAATTCATAGAAATTCACATATCAGTACATTCATACAGTATTATTTTTCTATTTTTGGCTTATTTCACTTAGCATAATGCCATCTAGATTCATCCATTTTGTTGCAAATGTCAGGATTTCTTTCATTTTTTTAAGGCTGAATAATATACTACTATTTGTATATTTAAAATTTTCATTATTCATCCACCAACTGGGGTTATTTTCATGTTTTAGGCTATTGTGAATAATGCAGTGAACATGGGAATGCAGATATCTCTAAGATACTGATTTTTGTTTCCTTCAGTTAAATATCCAGAAGTAGGTTTGTTGGATACTATGGTAGTTCTATTTTTAACATTTTGAGAAACCACTATAAAATTTTCCATATGGTTGCACCAGTTTATATTCCTACTAATAGTGCAAGCATTCCCTTTTCTCCACATCCTTGCCAACATTTATTATCTCTAGTCCTTTCGGTTCGAGTATACCCATCCTAACAGATGTGAGATGATCTCATTGTGGTTTTTGTTTGCATTTCCCTGATGATTAGTGCTGTTGAGCACCTTTTTACACACACACACACACACACACACACACACACACACACACACCCCCAAGTTGAGCATCTGTAAGTTTTCTTTGGAGAAATGTCCTTTGCCAATTTTTTTAAAAAGATTTATTTATGCATTCAAGAGCTGGGGTACAGGCCAGAGATGCAGGGGGTGAGAGGATCCACCGGGGACAGAGTGGGGAACAGAACAGGCAAACTGACCGAAATACACTGCTGAGGGGAGCAGCGGGCGAGACAGGAGAGGTCTGCCTCGCCATGTGGGTTTCTCCCTGGCCGGCTAGGGATCAAACGCATGCTGCAGAGGCTGGAGATTGCTTCATAGTGTAGTGCTTAACCTCTTGTGCCACCAGGGAGTCCCTCCTTTGCCAGTTTTTTTTTTTTTTAATTTATTTATTTATACAAGAACCGGGTACAGGTCAGAAGTGCGGGAGGGTGAGAGGATTCACCAGAGACAGAGTGGGGAACAGAACAGGCAGACTGACGAAATACACTGCTGAGGGGAGCAGCAGGCAAGACAGGAGAGGTCTGCGTTATGTGGGATTCTCGCCAGGCCAGCTGGGATTGAACCTGCGCTGCAGAGGCTGAGGACAGCTTCACAGTGAGGCGCTCAACCGCCTGAGCCACCAGGGAGGCCCATCCTTTGCCAGTTTTTAATCAGTTTATTTGATACTTTTTTTGCTCTTGAGTTGATTATATATTTAATGTATACATAAGGTTTCTCATATATTTTCAGTATTAACACATTGTCAAATATATGTTTTGTATACCATACCCAGTGTCTTTAAAACCCTGCTCCTCCCAGTCCTCATAAAATCTTTTTAGTGTTTGTTGTTGGGATTACATTAAATTTAGAAATTTAGTTATTAAGATTCTTTGAATTTTTTGACATTTCCTAAATAACAAGATATATTTCTATGTATCCATCACCTCTGTGCCCCTCAGCAAGATCTTGATGCTTTCTTTGCTTTTTTGGGGGAGGGGAAGGGTTGTGACTGTGTTCTATGAAATTTATCCATAGATTATTTTCTATAATAGGTTGTCTAATTCATTATTGTTTGTAAAAAAATGATATTTATATTTGTATAATTACTTTGTTATGCTTACTGGGTTCCTACCAGAATTTTTTTTGGCATAGATCAGATAAGTTCATTCTATTTAAATGCCTTAAAAAAAGAGCTTCCAAATTCCATTTGCAAAGCACTGTTTCATAGACATTATTCCCTCCAAAGGAAATGACAGATCAATTTGATTGTGATAATTTTGCAAAATTATTAATAAAATCTTACTGTTTTTAGAATTTTCCTGCAGTTGATAATCTTAAATCTTCCAATGCATATTGGCATGTCATTTATAAGTAATCATATGTTTATTTTTTATATTGCTACTTTATATTTCTCCTTGCTAGTGTTTCACAAATTATAATAGTAAACTGAAGTTTCCTTTTTTCTTCCTGATATTAAGAGATTTTTCCTCATTTTTCACCTTTAAGAACAATGATAGATGAATATTAGTATTATGTCAAGAAAATATCACTCACTTCCCTTTTTTTGTTTTTTTTCTCAGTGTTCTTTTTAGGCAGAAATGTAATTTAAATTTTATCAGAGGTCTTATTTGGCATTATTTGAAGCAATGATTAGAATTTTCCTTGTCCTATTAATGTGCTATTTTAAATCAAGAAAGTTGCTATTATTAAGTAATTTTTGTAGTCTTTTTTAAACCATTGTTATTCTACCGTAATAAATTTGCTCATATTATATTTAGTAGTAAGATTGATGTATTGTTTCTTTTCAGGGGAATATGCAAGTGAGGTTTCTTATCAGTATTTCTGGCTTCAAAAAGGTATTTGAAAGGTTTCTTCTTTTTGTTTGGAACAGTTTAAATAGATGGGATTTATCTGATTTTAAGTTGAAGAAGTTCATGTTTTTCCCCACTTCTTTTTAAAAAACCTATACCTGGAAAAATTCTGGCAGAAACCCATGAAAAGTGACATGTGGACTTATCAGTGATTTTTCTCTTATTCCCAGTTTTCCAAATTTGGGGAATTCTTGAAATACAATTTTATGGCAATATAAGAGAAATAAAGGAGACAGAGAGAAAGGGAGTGAAGAGGAGAAAGTTACTTTCTAAATGATGAGTGGTAGTTAGTAAATCTGTCAGCAGGCAGATTATTTAAGCAACTTTCAAAAAAGTCCAGGGAAGAAATGATAAGGATTGAGGCCTCCCTGGTGTCGCAAGGGGTTAAGTCTCAGTTCTATCAAGCTGTAGCCAGCCACTGTGGCATGAGTACCATCCCCAGCCAGGGAGCTAACCCAGATGGTGCAGCAGACCTCTCCTGACTCTCCTACTGCTCCCCTCAGCAATGTATGTCAGTAGATCAGCCCATTCTGCACCCCACTCTGTCTCTGGTGAACCCTCTCACCTTCCCCACTTCTGGCCTATACCCCAGTTCTTGTATGCATAAATAAAAAAGAATTGATAAAGATATATATTTAAAAAAAGAAATGATAGAGATATATATTAAAATGGTAGCTCTAAAGGAGGGGAGGACTAGAGGTGATAATTAAAGCCTTGAAGATGAATGAAATAGCAGAGGGAGAAATTGTGGAGATAAAGTAAAACTGAAGTCACAACTCTAGGAAGTATCAAGCACTTAAAAGACACCTATTAGTTTTTTGTGGAATATAGGATAAAATGAACCTGAGTAATATGTGCATAGGTCTCAGTAAAAGCACACTGAGTGGAAATCTCCAGAGAAGTTGGAAGAAAAATGAGAGGACACACTTACCTAAGTGAAGAGTGAAGGGAGCCTCTGGAAAAAGGAGATGGTTTTTAGGGTGAAATCCTCCGTGGAGGTCTTGTAGGATCAGCAGATCATTGGCATCTTTTGAGAGAGTAGTTTTAAGAGAATAGTGGTGACCCAAAGCACTAGCAGATGGAGTGAGGGGAGAGTTTCAAAATCAAGTGAAGAGAGTAAGGCACTTAGATGGTATCCCAAGCAAATATTGGCAGGGCAGGGAGGGGGATTCATTTCACAAAGGAAAGGGATGTAGACAGGGCAAGTATGACCTTATATTTTGGGCTAAGTAGACAAGCTCCTTGTTATTTTGGATGTCTTTTGGGCCACCAAATTGCAGATCAGAAAGTAATTGATTACACTATTACATTGGATCCAATGAATCAGAAGTGGGCTAGAAGAACTCAGGAATACATTTTTTTTTCATGATCTAAGAAAATATCTCTGTATTGTTCTGAAATGCCAGGGAAACAGTTATTTCTGGGCTTTATGGAATTATGATTGTGGGCAGTCTATTTACGGGTGAACTCTTTGTTTCTGTTTTTCTGTTTCTGCTTAGCAATGCCAGCCTTGGAAGGTTTACATTAACTCCTCCAAAGTAAATAGAACATTATCTGTATACCTTGAAGCTGAGTGTTTACTTTCCTTATTGGGAAGTGAGAACAAAAAGAGGCTTGGCATTTCAATCAGCCAAGTTCCCCAGTGACTATGCCAGGGTCCATTTGCCCATTTCTTCTAAGGTGGCAGGCCTTTTCTTGGTCTGTCACTGTGAAAATGCCCTCTCTTGGAAAGAAGCAAGGATATCTTGTGGGGAAGGGTAGCCTTAGTCATTGACCTCGTATTTAAAAAAACGTTTTCCAGTGAAAGTGACTATTATTTTGGGGAAAAAAAGTCACAGGTATTCTATGTTTCATATCTGGGGCTTCCTGGAAATAAGATATCTAGTACAAACAGTATTTGTTCATAGTGATTGTAGCAGCTACAGGATAACACCATTTCTCTAGAAAAACAACAACTTAAAGCTATAGAATGTAATCATCTATAAAACATAGGTAATTTATCCAGAAATTGACTGCTGGCGTTTGTGAAGGTCTGAAATACTCCAGTGCAGGTTTGGCCTTTTCCCTGCTATTGTCAAAACAAGTCAAGGACTTCCTGAAAGACAGTTTGGCAGTTTCTTACAAATCTAAATGTACTGTCACCATATGATCTAGCAATCATGCTCATTGGTATTTGCTTAAAGAAGTCGAAAACTCATATCCATAAAAGTCCACACGTAGATGTTTATAGCCACTCAAAAACTTGGAAGCAAATAAGATGTCCTTAAGTAGGTGAATGAATAAAGAAACCGTGCTACATCCAGACAATGGGTGTTATTCAGCACTAAAAAGAAATGAATTATCCAGGCATGAAAACACATGGAGGAACCTTAAATCCATATTACTAAGTGAAAAAAAACCAATCTGAAAAACAGGCTGTATGATTCCAACTATAGAATTTCTGGAAAAGGTAAACTTATGGATTGGAGGGAGGAAGAAGGAATGAGTTGACATAGCACAGAAGCTTTTTAGAGTGGAGAAATACTCTGTGTGATACCGTGATGACAGATACTTGTCATGGTATATTTGTACAAACCCATAGAATGTGTAACATCAAAAGTGAACTGTAGTCTGTAAACTGTAGACTTTTGGTGATTATAATGTGTTGATGTGGGTTCATCAAATGTAGAACATACCACTCTGGGATGTTGACAGTGGGAAGGCTATGTTTGAGTAGGGGCAGGAGGTCTACAGGAAATGTCTGTATCTTTCCCTTGATTTTGCTGTGAACTGCTTTAAAAAAATAAAGGTGTCATTTAAAAAAAACAACACATTTTAACATTTTACCAGTGCTCTCAATCCTCAGAATAAATGTGGTGTTACTCTTTCCCTTCACAGCAGTGATCTGTGCTATTTTAAGATCCTTATTAATGTGTGTTGACAATAGACAAGAAAAGGATGAGGGTGTTTCCTGTCTACTTTTTCAAAAACTGGTTGAAGGAAACATGTATGTCAGAGCTTCTTCTCTTGTGTCATATTGATAAAGTTGATGTTCTTTGGCACTTTACCTTTTCAGACTCTTTCCACATGCAAGAAACTATGACCTATTCTTACATTTTGAACTTTCCTCTTTCTGACAATAGTATATTGTCAGAGAATAGTATCTTGTCAGAGAATAGTATATTGAGGTTTCCTAAAATTATTGAACATTGAATTGTGGTAAAGAGTGAAATACAAATACTGTTTTTTTCTGTGCTCCTTCCCACCTTGCTCTTGCCCATCCCTTTGCACCTTCCCCTCCAGTAGCCTCAGTTCTATCTTCAGCTTTCTAAGGTAGGTCCTTAGAACTTTGTTTGGTTTCTTAGTACTCTACATATAATTGACCTTAAGTGGTATTTGTCTTTCTCCTTCTCACTTATTTTGCTTCTAATCTCATTTTGCATGTTGTTGCAAATGTTACATCTTTCTGATATACTTGTCTGTAGTCTTGTTTGCTGTTTTATTAATAAAAGGAGTAAATAATTGATAGTAAAATTTTAAAACAGTGGGTCATAAAAATAGTTTGACATAAAAGTCACCTTTAACAGACTAAAGTGAGATTTGAATCAAATTTTATAGATATGGCTAATGACATTTTCCCTTTCTTTTTACTTTGAAGGCTGAACTGGTAACATATTACAAAATGAGACAAGTGAGAATAGGGTGCGTGGAAGACTTCAAGGTCTATGGATTATTGACTATAAAATGCTGAATTTCTTGCTTAGAAGGACTAAAATGGCAACAACAAAAAAAAAGTCGTGGCCAACCACTTCAGGAACCAACAAGCATAGAAGCTTATGGCTCTTTCTACTTGTTTTTGTAGAACCTAAACTATAATTAATACTTCGAGCCCACAAAATGAGCAGGATTGGAGGGCTTGGCTTCTGGAGAAATATTTGCAGTGAAAGTTAAGAAGCTGGTGAAACAGCTTATTAAACTAGCCCATCCCATATAAATACCATAGTCCATGTAGTGATGAAATCTTTCTGGAAGCCTCCAAGTAAGCTTTCAGAGAGCCAGGGTCAGTTTTCATTATACAACTGGAGTTGGCTGTTTTACAGACCAAGTGACCTCTTACTTTGTGTGGGAGTACAGTCTTTCTGTCTTCACTAAAAAATAATATATTGCTCCTCACTCTTCAAAGCCATTTTTGGAAATCAATTTGTCATTTTGGTGAGTCTCAGAGGTATCAATGAGTGGCAACTATGGAAGGGTTAAAAATTGAATCCAAATGCTATAGGGAATCCTTGTATTGTGGATTATTTATTATCCACATTGCCTAGCAGTGAAATGCAGTTGCTATTTATTTGTAGAGCAAAACAGGAAGTCATTCTCTAAGTGAAACGCCCATTAAGAATCAATTTACACGATGATTTATATCCTTTTCACAAAAACACCAGTATTTAAAGCAACAAACACCTTCTGAGTTTTCTAGTGAGGTTTTTCTTCTCAACAGAAAACTGGAAGAACTTGGGTGTTTAGTATATCTACAATTAAAATAGTCAAATTTTCTAATTAATCATTTTCTAAGAAAATGCTGTCATTGAGAGAAGTAATGCAAGCAAATGCAATCACCATAGACTTGGTTTTCTTTTCACACTTGGGTGGGACTCTTCCAAATGGCAGTGTTTTGTAATCACCAGTGCAACTATCTCATGGAGTAATTTTGTTAAAATCTCTTTTAGATATTGTCTTAGGAAGTGAAAACACAGAATAAATAAATAAAATGCCATTGGAATAGTAGGGGAAGATATTCATACATATTTGAAAAAGCATTCATGTATTTTCTAACCTATGAGTGAATAGTGGCTCTTAAACTTTCCAGTATGAATGTCTCAACCAGGGATCTTCTTACACTGTTCATTTTTATACAATAATTGGTTTCCCCCCCTCAGATGTAGTTCTCCCATCACCATATCACCTATGAACCATCACCCTATTCCCTCGTGTTCTTCCTTCCCCTGTTTTGACCCCCCCTTTTCCTCCTCTCTTGCTACTAAAAGGGAGAAGAATGGAGATATTATACTCTCGGACTTCAAACAATACTACAAAGCCATTATAATAAAAACAGCATGTTATTGGAACAAAAACAGCCTCACAGACCAATGGAATATAATTGAAAGCCCAGAAATAAAACCACACATACATGGTCAGCTAATCTATGACAAAGAATATACACTGGAGTAGGGAAAGCCTCTTCAATAAATGGTGCTGGGAAGACTGCACTGCAATGTGCAAAAAAAATGAAACTAGACTACTATCTCACACCAGATACAAAAATCAAATCAAAATAGATTAAAAACTTGAATGTAAGACCTGACGCCATAAATCATATAGAAGAAAACATAGACAAAACACTCTATGACATAAACCTCAGAAACATCTTTGAGTATTCTTCTCCAGAAGCAAAGAAAACAAAGGAGAAGAAACAGCTGGGTCTACATCAAACTAAGAGGCTTATATACAGCAAAAGAGACAGGAATCCAAACAAAGACACATCCTACTAAATGGGATAAAATATTTGCACACCATAAAACAGATAAGGGACTGATATTTAAGATCTACAAAGAGCTAACACAACTCAACAATTGCATTTTTCATTCAAATAGCTCTAAAAATAGTGTCAAGTCTTTCAACTAATGTTAAGAAGATTGTTATGTTCCTGGTGTTACTTATTACGTTTTCTAAATAGACTAGATGCTTTTAAGAATACAGAGATAAAGAAAAGGAGAAAATAGCCTGCACTAGGCCAGACACTTGTCATGAAAATGGTAGTGCTAGGGAGAGGTGCCACATTCTGCAAATGACACCAACCGAGACTCAAAGAATGTCTTTTTATGACGGATGATTTTAGTTGAATTCCAATAGAAATGATTTGGAATAGACAGTTTATAGAATTTACCTATTCTTGCAGGTCATCATTGGAAAATGGAAAATGGGCCATTTCCTGTTAGTATCATTTAACGTGAGAAATTTTATTCTTTTCCTTTATTGGCCAAGATGATTCTGAAATATGTTTTGTTGATTATCTAAGGACTATTAAGTTCAGGTCTGAAAATTCCAAATGAAGTTTTTTGAGAACTTAAGAGACATGTAATTCTTGGGTTCTTTTTGAGACTTATGGAAGTGTATCACTGTCTACTCTGTCTAATAGCCAGGAGGGGTTAAAAAAAAAAAAAAACAACAATACATGCACTCCTGACAAATTTAAATTCACGTGAGATGAAAATGAAACTAGATTAAAGATTTATGTGTGTGTGTGTATATATATATATATATATGTATAAAATGATCATTCAGAGAGCCACTTTTATAGTATGTTCTGTGAGCTGCTGCACAGGTGCTTTACAGATGCTGTTGAGTGACCAGGGTTCTGTGGCAAATTTGAACTTATACCTTGTACCAAGAAAATGTGAGTGAAAAAATTTCAAGATAATTTTATAAATGAGAACTCATTTTAGAAGAGAATAATCACTGCATTAAACTATTTTTTAACATACACAAATTCTGCTTGTTCTCCACCAACTGATGTATTGTTTGCCTTTGAAATTTGATAGTATTTTCACTAATAAGATTGCTTATTTGATTTAGTGTGCCAAGGGCAGTTTCTCTATTTGACTCACTATAACAGGTAACAGTGAAAGGAGTTTCACCTAGAGTGACTGCTGCACATTGCTAATAATACATTGTGGCAGACACTTTCCTAGCCGCTTTCCAAGTACTATCTCATTTTACACTCACATCAACCCTGAGGTGGATGCAAATATTATCACTGTTTTGTAGATGAAGAAACAGTTTCAAAGAACTTAAGTAAGTAAAGTGTGTCCAGTATGTGAAATCAAGGTCAGAAGTAAAGTGTGTCCAGTATGTAAAATCAATTCTGTTTAACTTCTGAGTTGGAACATCTATACATCAGTTCTTCTCTGATACTTTTGATTATATCAGTACTAGTTTTTTTTTTTTTTAAAGATTTATTTATTTATGTATACAAGAACTGGGGTGTAAGCCAGAGGTGTGGGGGTATGGGGTGAAAGGATTCACCAGAGACAGAGCAGAACAGGTGGATATACTGAAATATACTGCTGAGGGGAGCAGCAGGCGAGACTGGAGAGGTCTGCTGCACCATGTGGGTCAGCTCCCTGGCCAGCCAGGGAATCCAACTGGTGCTGTGGTGGCTGCCAATAACTTGATAGCGCTGTCTTTAACACCTGCACCACCAGGGAGGCCCCAGCACTAGTTTCTTTTGAGTTGTCATTTCTTTGAAGTTTCTGTTTCTTGCACTGAGCTCTCTTTGGTTGTTTTTTATTTCTAGCTTTTGCAGTACAGCAGAGATTCTCAACTCTAAGTATAATCCATATCACTTAGGGAGATTTAAAAAATACTGATGCTTAGGACAAAACTGTTTTTTCACAGATGACAAGACTGATTGTTAGGATATTAAGAATAGAAAAATAAACTATCTGCAACTATTAAACTCATTTAGGGAGATTATATGATAAATGATAAATCAGTTGCATTTTATATACTACTAATGGAAGCTAACTAGCTCTTAACATGAGATTGGGACTGGTTGACTTTTAGTTTCAGTATGGAATGGTCTGCTTGGTTGTTAGTTGGGACATCCCAATGTAAATATCTTACATCTTTACTCTGGGACTGGTTGGATTTCCCAGAGAAGCGTTTTCAATCTACTGCCTGGAGGATAATGGCCTGGTTGCCAGCATTCAAAAGATTGGAGATTTCAGCATTCAGTCGGCATATTTTTGCTTAATCCCTATTTTTGGTTCAAAGATTATACTTTCTGCTATGTCTGGCATTTTGAGTATGGAGACCTTCCATTTACACTCTCTGGAGAATGTATTTATAGTCTGCTAGGGTGAGGAAAGAGCTTTCACTCTGGGGCAAAGTGGAGTCTCCAGGAGAAGAGCTGCTTCTTACAATGCTTTTACCCAGTTATTTTTATTTAAAGTCTGTATGTCGTTCACCCACTTCCAGAAGTGCCTGTTGTTGCCTGTCTCTGACTCCTTTGAGAATTCCTTGGTGAAGATGAGTTTGGTTCTCAGTGTTCTCTGCTGTTAGCTTAGGCTTTTGTTCTGCTAAATTGATTACTGCTCATCCATCTGCTTTCCAGCTTACAATATTTTTATTTCTATTCTTCCTTCTTCTGTTCTCTCCATGCTTGTAGGTCTTGTTAAGAAGTTCCTTACCTTCTTTTCTATAAAATATGATGTAAATGTTTCATGTGAAACTGAAATGCTAAGATTACTTATTAATTTAAAGGAATGAGTTTTTTTTTTTTTTAAAGATTTATTTATACAAGCACTGGGTACAGTCAGAAGCGCGGGAGGGTGAGAGAATTCGCCAGAGCCAGAGCGGGGAGCAGAACAGGCAGAAGGACCAAAGTACATTGCTGAGGGGAGCAGCGGGCGGCAGGAGAAGTCTGCGTGCCATGTGGGACCCTACTCCGGTGGCCTGGGAGCAGTCGGGGATCGAACTAGTGCTGCAGAAGCTGGGGGCAGCTTCACAACCCAGCGCTCAACTGCTGTGCCACTGGGGAGGCCCAGGAATGACTTATTTTATAAAAAAATTTAAGTTGTAGGTTACCATATAGTAACACATGCTTTATAAGGGAAGAACAATTGAACATCTTATTTGTAGAATTCAGAGTAATAATTGTTTTATGTGTAAACATCATGTTGAACCAGGCAATTTTTTTTCATTATAAATAACTCCATTAAAAAAAAAAAGTAATAAGGGTATCTGGTTTGTCCAATATCAATGGGCATTTCATTGTCTCTCACATAAACCATGTGTGTATGCATTCCTTGCATTTTCATGGTAGTTCGGAAGAAATTGGATGCAACTGTAGTCATGGCCTGAGGAAGTGAAACATTACGTTTATAGGTGGCACTAATTAATTCAATGAACCTTAATTGAGTACTTACCATAAGGCAGACACTGTTCCTGCTGCTGTGTTAGAGAAGTAAACAAAACAGGATTCCATTCCAGTCAGTAGACTTCTGGTATTAAAATGAGCATAAAAGATACCAAAAAAGCTCTTTCAGCAAATTCTGTGAAATAGGTACCTGTCTGTGTATCTATTGGTATATCTTATTGCATTTTGTCTGTGCTGATGACTTCTCTACTGGAGCTGTTTCGCAAATGAGATTCTGATTTAACTAAGTCTGTTTGTTGTTGCTGTTTTTGTTCATTATAACATTCCTTTCTAAGGTTGACTTGAAACAGACTTCCAAGACATATACAATGTGATAAAACAAGTTAAACTCAAGAGAGTCAGAGAGCTGAGACAGAGGGAGAATACTAGCAGGAAAATAGAATGAAAGTAAGTATGGCAAAAACGTACAAAATGCATATAAAGAAATCTCATTCCTTGCAAGGAACAGGCCACACACTTTTATATGGAAAATTCCATATTGAACCAGTCAATTTTAAAAATTTCCATTAAAAAAATAACTATTGGAGAAAGGACTAACAGGATATGTTTTTTGTTTTTTGGGTTTTTTTTGGTAGGCATCTTAAAGATAAAAGCAACTTTGGCTTTTATGAATCAAAGAAAATAATCAGTGATTAGGTGGCAGGAAGATACAGAAATTTCTCCTATGGACCTTCCTGAAAGAATCTTCGTTAGGAGCTAGAACAAAAACATACTTACAAAAAGTGCAATAATGAGTTCCCTGGACTATTTCCTAATGTTAACTACATAAAATTAAATGTGAAAACATTTTTAAAGGGTGAGAAAGACAGATTGGTGATCATTTACAGGTATAGTTTAAGTATAAATAATGTGCTAAGCTCCTTCCTAGTTTTAGAGGTCAGTCTTTCCTCTATAGCTAAATCTCATCTGGAATTAAATCTTCAAATGTGGCATTAAAAGTAGATAAAAAAAACAAAGTAATTTAACTTTAATGTAAATAAATAAGCTTGTAGAATAATTTAAAGACTTATTTCCCACATTGCATGTTATTTTTGTGATGAAAGAGATCAGAAAAATGTAAAAATGATTTTTACTAGAAAAATTATAGAATGGTGGAGAGGATGAAATTTTCATGCTTGAAAAAAAATAGCCTAGCTGGAGGAGTTTTTAAGAAGTTATCTAAATTTTTCTGCATGAGAAGATACTGAAATCATTAAAATGCCTTTTAAACTTTAACTAAAAATAGATAAAACTATATATTTCAATATTGGAAGGATTTCAGTTCTTAATGAGAAATGAAAAGGAAGCCAAATTTGAAGAAAAATAGTTAAACATTTAAAGTTTGAGTAATTTATTTTGTAGGCACTTTGTAACTGATTCAGTGCTTTTTGGATATAGATGACAGATTCAAATTCTTTTAAAAATCAACATAATTATTTATGTGAAAATAAATTTCTTGCATTTCAGGGCATTTTTTTATTAACATTGTATTTTTGTTTTCTAGCTGTATGGTTTCTACACTTGTTTTCCTACATAAATTTGGTGTCTGTGTTTATTACTTTTCCCATATTTTGTCTTCATAGTATTGTCAGCCTTCTCATTTTCTATCAGCTTTTCTACTTCATGATTTCACTTGGAGCTGGTGAAGATTTCAAGCTCTGAATTTCTGCTGTTTGGACCATGACTTCCACTCATTTCTCTCATCTTACTCTTAAAGAACCTGATCTCTCTCACTATAAAACTTCTAACCTCTCTCTGACCTCCTGAATCTTGTTGCTTCTCTGGTGAATCACTATAATTAATGCTCTTGATAGCTACACAGAAATACTCTCCTTTGAGTTTCAGGCTTGTAGGCTTTGCTAAATCCAAATATTTGGAGAACAACAAAACCAGTTCCTTTAGGTGTTACTTCTGGAACCTGAATTTTCCTGAAGAAGGTCACATGATAATCGACTGACTGAGTGTTGTGGGATGAAGTTGATTATCTTCTTCTGGTTAACTTTGTACATAAAACTTCAGTGTTCTCATGACCCATTAGACATTTGATTCAGCAGGGACTAGCTATTCCAGTTTCAACTGCTTTCCCACTTGGGCCCCGTCTATCTACTCTCAAGGAAATTCATCAACTTGTCTCTTCTAAAGTTTCTTCACTTATCCTCCTATTCTTTTTTTTTTTTTAATTTTTTAAAAAAAAATTATTTATTTTTTATTTTTTTATTTAAATATTTGATTTTATATAATTCTTACATCTTTTTTCATCTTTGCACAATGTTTGCATTTTCATTTTGGTTATATTCCCCATACAATTGCACCCCCCTTATTTTGACTCTAGTCCTTCCTTTCCCCCCCCTCCCTCCTCCTCCCCCCCCACCCCCTCCCCAGTGTGTCTCTGGTTTATAATTGCTTGTTGATTTTGATTTTTACTTTGTATTGATTAGTCTTTTTCCTGCTCTCTTATTTAGGTTTTCTAAATTCCTGCTATGAGTGAGACCATCTGTATTTTTCTTTTTCTTTCTGACTTATTTCGCTGAGCATGATCCCTTCTAGCTCCATGTTGCTGCAAACTGTATGTGTTTATCTTTTTTGATTGCTGAGTAATATTCCATTGTGGAGAAAAAAGAACTCTCCTGCACCGCTGGTGGGAGTGCAAACTGGTCCAACCACTATGGAGAGCTGTGTGGAGATTTCTTGAACTACTAAACATAGAGCTTCCATATGATCCAGCCATTCCACGCCTAGGTATTTACCCAAATGACACAGAAACAGTAATTCCAAAGGGCACCTGCACCCCTATGTTTATAGCAGCACTATTTATAATAGCTAAGCTATGGAAGCAACCAAAATGCCCAAAAATAGATGACTGGATCAAGAAGATGTGGTACATATACACAATGGAATATTATCCTCCTATTCTTTTTGTTCCTCTAACCCAAATGGTTTGAGCTCTCACTAGGAGGAGAGAAAGAGAAATTTCTATCCAAAGTAGCCTAACATACATCACCAAACCCTGTGAAATTCATTTCATTTTTTTTCTAAATTGACAGTCAATATAACAGCATTTTAAATATTAATGATATGGGTAGAAAATTTTTTGGGAAGGGGCCTGGCTAGGTTGGTAGAAGGTTATTGAAATTGGAGGTGGAAGTTTTCATGAATAACAGTAAAAATCTGGTTCTAAAAGGGGCACATGGTAGATTTGGATTATTTTTTTATGCACATAAAAAAGATTTAACTGGAAATATCTTCTCATGATAAATTGACACGTAACTCTTTTACCGTTTTCAAAAATTGATAATCTCTTTAACAAAGAGCATCTCTATTACAAGTGCCTTTAGGCCTATACCATAGCTATCCAAAGAAGGAATGATAACATTTTTATTGATAGCTTCAGTTCTCTCTAAATTATTCATTTTTTAAATTTCAAAATCAAGAAGATAAAGAGGAAAATAACTAAAGAAATTAAAGAGAATTGCTGTTTGACAGTAATTGGAAACCAGTGATTGGAAGCACTTGGTGAAATATGTTCTACAAAGAACTTAAAATTTTTGTTTTGGTTGCTTATAGATCTCTTCAAGATTTAAATTGCTGCTTTAGGAAGTACAAGTGTCAAATTGGTCTTGAAGTGCTTTCTTGACTGGAGAAAGACGTTTTGAAAAGAGAGTTGCATTTCTAATGCACTAAATTCTATCATGTTTCAAATTTTAAGAAAGAATCATCTCATTGTTAATCTAGTATCTGAATTGCTTTTATTTTTCCCCTGACAATAGAAGATGACTCCAGGGAAGCCATAGTTCATGAGTACAATGTGAGGAATTTCATTCCTGGTATAGGTGTTAACACCTCCTCCTTGGCATTTATAAGTCAGAATCTGACAAGAAATAAATGGCATTCTCAGAGTACTAAATAAGTGGCTTAATGAAGGCACTACTTATAGGCAGGGTTAAGGAAAACAAAAAGTTGAAAAGTGTCAAGATACTAGCATATAGTGTCTTGATACTATGGGGGCTACGGTATTGATAGCTTTCTACCTACTCTTAGAAATCTAGAAATAGGGAAATTTCCTAAATGTATAAACATCTATATATATAAAAACACTGTGACAAACACTATGCCAAATGGAAAGACTATAGACACATTCCAGTGAAGATTATAACCAAGGAAAGAATATTGCTATCACCATTACCATGAAACACAGGACTTAAAGCCTTGTCCAGTGGTACATGCGAAGTTAATCCTGATAGATGTTTTATTTTTTTAATTGATACTTTGAATGACATCTTATTTTTCCTTATATTATCTATGCTCTCTATGTTATTATCTATTTGGTTATTGCTAGTATAGAGGAGTAACTAGTATTAGACCCCATGGTCCATAGTCCCTAGCATACTAGCAGCAGCTAGCATATTCTTTCAGGCCTGAAAGGCCCATCCTAGGAAGCTATTCATAGAACCTGGGGGCAGGAGCTGTGGAAGTGGTTTCATCTGATGGAGCTACAATCCTGGGTAGATAAATTCTCCAGTATCCCATAATAGGTTATCTTCTGCTTAGTTTGGTCAATTGGAAGTACGGGTAGGAGCTTGGAGGGCAAGAGGAAAAGGAAGACACAGGGATTTGTGTCCTCTCTGTCTCTGTCACAGCTCTGGTCTGTGATGGACAGTGCCACTGTGGTACCAGCTACAGCTGCATGGTAAACCTTGCCCCTGGGCTCCAGTCTGACTACTTTGATCTCTGATTTGGCTCACTGTACTATCTTTTTTTTTTTTTTTTAGCTTTCCTATCCCTTTTGAAACCAATTCACACATTCAATTCCCTCTGTTTTAAAAACTAAAAATGGCTTATATTTTCTTTTTATCTTGATATTATATATATATATATATATTTAAAAAAGATTTATTTATTTTTCTATACAAGCACTGGGTATAGTCAGAAACACAGGAGGGTGAGAGAATTCACCAGAGCCAGAGCAGGGAGCAGAACAGGCAAGACTGATGATGTACACTTATAAGGGGCAGGAATGGGCACAGTGCAGGTTTTCTATAATCCAGCAGACCGGGTAAAGGAGGAGTCAGAGTCCTCAGTGGTTTTTTGCAGGTCTTTTTATTGGGATTTACCCGGTACACAGCAGGCAAGGGTGCTGGGGGGCCGGGAGGCTGGCAGTCCTCCCAGTCCCCAGCAAATCCTCACTCTATCTGGGCTCTCCGGTGATCTCTGCTTCTGCTTCTTTGCTTCTCTCTTGGCTTCTCTTTCGGCTTCTCCTGCTTCTTTCTCAGCTTCTGCTGGCGTCCCCGTGATGCCGCCCTTAAAAGCACAGTCTTAGCCAAGGTGAATCCTATCTACATCTGCCCACACCCTACTCCAGGTGTCCGCCATCAGGTATGCATTCAGGACCCCAAAGATCCATCATCTATCCTGATGGCGGGAGAGCAGAAAAGCCTGAAATTTTTCCTTACCCTACAACACTGCTGAGGGGAGCAGCAGGTGAGACAGGAGAGGTCTCCTGTGTCACGTGGGATCCTTGCCTGCCGGCATTGAACTGGCGCTGCAGAGGCTGTGGGCAGCTTCGCAGCCCAGTGCTCAACCGCTATGCCACCGGGGAGGCCCGATGTTTTATATTTTTAATTGCTACTTTGAGTGACATTTTTTTCCTTATATTGGTTATACTCTGTATGTTATTATCTATTTGGTCATTGCTGGTATAGAGAAATAACTTTATACCTACCAACCTGACTGTATTCTGTTATTAATTTAAGTGATTACTGATTTTTTGGTGAGTTTTCAATGTGGATAATCACAGCTGAAAAAAATATGTGACTCATTTCTTTCGCTTTGCATGTACCATGGACAAGACTTTATAATGGTGATAGCAGTATACTTCCCTTGATTATAATCTTCATTGGAATGTGTCTATAGCCTTTCCATTTGGTATAATGTTTGCTACAGTGTTTTTAGATATTTAGATGTTTATATATTTAAGAAGTTTCTCTATTTCTAGTTTTTTAAGTGTTTCAATAAAAATCAATGGTGAACTTTATCATTACTTTTCAGCCTCTATTGAGATAACCATTTAATTTACCTTTAACTCCTTATTATGGTGTATTGCATGGATAGATTTCCTAAAATAGAACCTTATTCTATTAATGGAATAAATCCTGATTACTCAGGTTTTCAAAATTCTAACTTTTGATTTTATTAATCTTCTCTATTGTGTGTTTTATTTTTTAAATTATTTCACTTATCTTTATTCTCGCCTTTCTTCTGATTTCATTGGATTTTCTTTATTGTTCTTACCCCAGCCTCTTTCATTGTTTATTTTTTCAACATCTTTAGTTTTCTGTGTATCCATTTAAAGCTATACGTTTCCTACTGAAAATTGCTTTAGCTATGGACTACAAGTTGCGATAAAATGTTTACAGTTCTTCATCACTTAGTAATTTTAGATTTCCTTTATGATGTTTTTTTTCCTTTGGTAGAGGGGCTATTTAGTTATGTTATTTTGTTACTGAATTTTAGAAATTTATTGAGGTATTCATGTGGAACAGCATGTAATTAATTTTTGGAGTGTTTTCTTTTCCAAGAAATATGTATTCTGTTTCTTGGGTGTCAAATTTCACATGTATCTATGTGTTATTTTTATTATTTCTGTTTTTGTTATGCTTAATTTATTTAGCTCTGAGAAGGGTATGTTGAAATCTTAAATTCCAATCATTGTATCTATTTTTTACTTTATTTATCACCTTTGTTTCTCTGCCTTCTTTCAGTTTATAATCTTAGGTGTCAGTATTCATGATCCTTATCTCTTCGATTTACTTTATTCTGTCCCACTATATGCTGTTGCTACTTATCTTTTCTACCTTGATTTTTATTTTGTTTGATATTATCATTGCTGCTCAGGCTTACTTTTGGCTTGTTTTCTTGTTTATTAATCTTAATGTCATAAAGGTACTGTCTTACATTGATTCTGAAGGTTTTGAAATTTTGCCTTTTACAAATAAATCATTAGTCCATCTGGAATTGCTTTTTATGTATGGTGTGAGATTTTATTTTATTTTTTGCTTCATAGATTCAACCATCTGCTTTTTTCTCCCTGACCTGAAATGTCATCTCTGTTATACAATGTTTTTATATACATGTTGTACTGGTGGTTCTGTGCTCCCTACTCAGATCTACTTCTGTTTCTTTGCACCAGATAACCTCGTCTTACTCACTAGTTTTATACCAAATCTTAATATCAAACAGGACAAGTACTCTTAAGGTTTTTTTTTTTTTTAATCCCTCCCATGTGTTCTTTGTGAGCATCTTAGTCCTTTGCTCTGCCATGTAAGTTTTAGGAAAGACTCATTGAATTGTAGAAAATCTTGTTTCTTTCTTTGGAATGCCTTAAACTGAAATCGTGACAAGATTACATCTTGTATTCATGAACATGACTGTTCTCCCTATTTAGCATGGTCCTTAAATATTATTCATCTTAATATAACAGAGATTACCTTCGAGCACTGAGTTGCCATAATTGCCTAGTTCTTTTAGGACTGAAGTGATAGATTCATGACAAAAATCAGTCTCCTGTATATAGTTTGTCCTGGTCTGTTTGAATTTGAATTGCTATAATAAAATACCATAGATAAGATGGCTTAGACAGCAGAAATTAATTTCCCTGCAATTCTGGAGGCAAAAGTCCATGAATTAAGGGCCAGTTGATTCAATTTCTAGTTGAAAAGCTCTTCCTGACTTATAAAAAAGCAGGCTTCTTGCTGTGTCCGCACATGGTGGAGATAGCAGGCACTCTGGTGTTTCTTATAAGAAACTAATTCTATTGGTTTAGGACACTACTCTTGTGACCTCATTTAACCTGATTACATCATAATGACCCCTCTCCAAACATAGTTACATTGGACACTAGTGTTTCAAAAATTTGAAGAGGCATAATTCTGTCTATAGCGTAGTGCTACCAGGTTCTTCCTCTTACAAACCTTCCTTTCCAGGGACTAGAGATGATGGTCCCCACTTCTAGGTTAGCCACAACTGTCTATTATGCTGACCACCTACTTACTCATCCTGCTTTTTTCCTGGCAGCTGTAGTTTCAATATGATTGTAAAGATGCTTGAAAGTTAATCCTTTGGAAACTAAAAGGACAGAATTGTGCAGAATAATGTTAATTTTTCTTATACTCCAGGTCTAGTTGGGGAAAGTGGAAACTAAATGAAGAAATTATTCTATTCTTTGCATTCTCTTAAGCTGAAAGAGATGCTCTAATTCAGGGGGCAAAGCATCAGTGGTCACAATCTCATTTTTTCCCACCCAGCTCCATCAGCCTTATAGCTAGAAACTCCTTCCAGATGCTGGTTTCAGATAAGTTGCATTAATTTTCAGCATTGTTTTTATATTTTTGACTTCAAAGATATTTTAGCTGAAAGGCAAGGAAGCTAGCTCAACACCGTTTTAAATGAAAATGCCCAACTTTAACAGTTTTCACATTAAATAAATTTATGTTTTTTGGCCACCAAAAAAGCAGACCCAGAACACTGTGAATGCTGGGTGTAGAAACTGGAATTTTTGTGTGTACCTAAATAAGATCCGTATTTTCCATCTTGACTATTTTTCCTTTTTTATGAATATATCATCATTTGGCCTGTAGGACTGAGAAATTGGTTGAGAAATCCTACAGGCCAAATAAATGAAGAAAAGTCAGCCAGAATCCCATATGATATTGAAATTGGGCTTTGATGCTTTTCCAGGTTTTATTTTTTTCCTCATATGTATTCCAAGAGTGTAATGTTTCAGTTAATTGCTCTCCCTCAGACCAACTCCTTTGTATTTTTGATCAGCAGAAATTCTGTATCTATTATCTATTATATGATGTTAATTTAATGTTAAATTTATATTAACATAGATTTTCATGGTTGAAAATAAGCAATTCATACAAATGTGTTATTTTTTTTTTAATTTGAAGATCAAGACAGAATTCAACTGAAAACAACCCATCTTATTAGTGACCAAAATTTATCTTTATAAACTCTTCATAAACTCAAGGGGACTTGCTTATGATATAGGCAATATAACTCCCTGTAATACAGTGTTTTAAGAACACAGACTTAGGAATCAGGAATTCTACTTAACTTTGAGTGAATAATTGAAATAGTCTAAGTCTTAACTTACTAGTACATGAAATGTAAATTATAGTACCTACTTTATTGGTTTTATATAACATTTATAAGACTTACATAGCATAACATTTGCCACAAGTGATCATTTCTTAAAAGTTGCCTATAGTTAAGTATTATTGTCCTTCTGACTTATACCAAATATGAAGTTTTCTTCTAGTTTTGTTTTCTAGAATAGTATTTCCCAAACCAAATGACACTACAAATGAATCCCATTAGTGAGAGAAAAAACTAACCTTAACTAGTTTTGATGAACCTGTTCCTTGAAATCTTGGAGACTGATGGCCAGATGACCTTGTGATTGTCTTCTTTGTCATAGTTTGAGAGTGAAGGTACAGATAACTTTTAAAAGCATGGCCATTAATAGCCATGCGTTAGTATTTTCTATACTGAACTAATTAATGCCTCAGAGGTTAGAATTTTGTTCTTTCATGAATTTCAAGCATCTGGTTTCCATCTCAAACATCTAGTTTCTAACTCAAATGAAAAAAATGGAGTATTCCAATAAAGATTTCTGTCCTCCCTGTGTTAATCCATTGAATGAATTCTGTTCACTGACCTACATTCTGATGCATGAAATTTTTCCTTTCTGAATGGTTTTCCTGACCAGGGAAGCAGTGGCCAGTGCCCCCAGATTAGACCCATACATGTGGGCAACTTATTCTGGGGAAGAAGGAAGCAAAAGGTCACTGGTGTCAATGTTTCAAATTGTTCTACTACCCTCAGTCATGAAAAAGTCTTGCCCCAAGCGTGCACCTCACTTGTAGATAGTTGACCTAGGCCTTTTAATTAGAAATTGATTTAATGTTCCTCAGTGGTCTTGTGATTATATGCCTCATTGTATATTGCCTGTTCACACAGTCTTTTATTCCTATCAACCCCATATGTTGTTCTGGTTAGCTATTGCTGCATAACAAACTACCCCAAGACTTAGTGGCTTAAAACAGCAATCATTTAAACCTAATTTTTCATGATTTTGTTAGTGAAGATTTTAGGTAGGATTTGGTGATTCTTGAATAGTCTCACTTGGTGGTAGAATTCAGGTACTTGCTAGTCTTGTTTATAGCACCTCACATATTCCTGGTGCTTTGATTGTATGAATGAATGATTGCAAAGCCCCATCCATGTGTTCTCAACAGCAGGGTAAACGGAAGTTTTACAGAGCTGGTGCCTTTCCCAGAATAAATGTGCTAAGACAAGAAGATTGAAAATGGTGGGGTCTTCTGACCTGTCTTCTGAAGTTGTGAAGGATCACTCCCATCTCACTCTATTGGTAAGAAATGAATCATAGACCCAGTCCAGATACAAGGAGAAGGCAGGTGAATATAAAAAGATCAATGCCTATACTTATGGAGATCAATTACTCTTGCCTATCCATATTGGTATCCTTGTTGTTCCTGGAACATTCCAAATGGGGTCCCATATCTGGGTATTTGTATTAATCCCTCTGCTTGGGAATGCTCTTCATCCAGATAAACACATGACTTTTTCCTTCACTTCATTTAGTTCTTTATGCTGAGACATCACCTTCATAGAGCCTATTTTCTTGACCACTGTAAAGAAAGAAATGGTAGCTTTGCACATACCATACCGTACTTCCTTCCTCCTGTCATCTTATTAATATTTGTTACCATATGACAAAATGTAGATATAATTGCTTGTTTATTATCTAGCTCTTTCCACTAGAATGGATGGCATGAGGGGGCAGGGCTTAGCTGTAGTATTTACAGTTAAAGTTAAGCATGACTCAGTGCAGACTTTAAATAAGTCCTTTTTTGATTCAGTAACATAAATTCTGGTTAAAAAAAGAACCTCATTGATTGTCAGTTCCCTACTTCTATGAATTTTTTGCTTATTTAGACCATTTTACTGAAGATTATATTACATTGGTGATTTGAGCCCTTCCCTAAAGGTTAAATATATCCTGACCTTTAGTTACCTACAGTAAATTAAAAAAAAGAGGTAGCACAAACCCTATTCTGTGGTCCTACAGAACAATTTAAGGCTTCCATTGAAATTCATTAAGAGGAAATATGTGGAAGAAGGATCTTGAGTTATTATCTTTATCCATATTTTAAATTCATGCATTATGCTCACTCCCAATTTATTTTGTTAGGCAATGAAGCAGCAAATGTTGGTTTACTTTAATTAAAAAGCTACTTGAATTAAACCAACACCATTTAAAGTTAAATTACATTAAATGCACCATCATACATCATGTAGTAATGACACTATACAAATAAATGAAGAACTGGACAGAATTAAAAATATAATTTTGTATTGATAGTCTCAAATTGATCAACAGACGCAGAAAGCACCACTTGCTTGTCATCCAGAGAATGTGGATAATGCCTTCATTTGCCTTGCTACTTGCAGAGCCAAATTCATTTCATTCTTTTCCACCTTTAACTTTCAAGTTACATAGGATTTTGAACTGTTTAAACACTGTGAACATACAAAAAGGAGAAAAAGTAGTAATTGATGCTGGGTTTTTCCCCCAGTAAATCCAAAGCAATGTAAATCAAATTTTAATTCTGACTTACGAAGGAAATACTGATATTAATTTCATGCAGGGTTGAACAAATCAAGGCTGCAGGATTAATTCCGCCCACCATCTACTTTTATTCAGGCTAGAAGGTTAAAATGGTTTTGATACTTTTTAATGGTCAAAAAAATAAAATGAAGACAACTTGATGACATGATAAAATTAAGATTTCAGTGTCCATAAATAAAGTTTCAATGGACATAGCGACCACTGTTGGTTTACATATTGCCTCTGGCTGCTTGAACATGAAGACGCAGCTGAATAGTTTCAGCAGAGATCATATGGTCCCCAAAGTATAAAATATAAACTGTTTGGATCTTTTCAGAAACAGTTTACTGACCTTGATTCAGTACATTGATTTCCCAAATTTTATCAGTAGATGTTGCACATCAGAATTAACTGAATTAAAAAAAAAAATTAGTGCAGACTCTCCATCTGCCCCTAGGACTTTCTTTTTCATTGTCTCTATGGCAGTTTCAGGACTCCTGTCTCCAGCTTAGTGGGCTCCCTTGGGGAATACATAGCTTCAGTAGGTCTGGAACCCACTGACACACTGCACGTGCTGCATTTTATCTTCTACTAGGTCAACTGTGGTGTTACTTCCTTGTCCCATCAAATCTCGTTCATTCTGTACATAACTCTAAATCTCTAGAAGTCATTTTCTTGCCTTAGCTAATGACAGTGCACATTTTTCTCAGGATTTATTCTGTTTGCATACTTTGAGTATTTTCAGTTATACATTTATGCTAATATGGTAATTTAAATAGGCTAATACAATTTAAAGAGACAACATCCATGAAGCGGCATAAGATTAAAGCACTTGCCATATAGAACTGATTAAGTAGTAATATTCAGAAGCAAAACTATCATTAATTTCCCATTAATTTAAATTTGAAATGGAGGTGGTGCTCAATCTTGAATTATGCCAGGAGTAAAAAGGTGTTGGGGTCACTTATTGAATAAAATATGGAGACCTCCATTCCAGTGCACTACACAGAAGCGGATATTAATCCACATATGCCTTAGCTGTGTCTTTCTGTATTGTTGAGTCTAAGTAAGGATTTTTGACCTAAATCTCAAAATCAAAATTAGAGATGCTCCCAGATACCTGAGAAACCCTCATAGACTAAGCTCCCTTTTGATATATATCTCTTTTGGCTCTGCTTTTTATTACTGAAGATTCTTTTATCTGATGGAAATAGTTGGACTTTATAATGTCACTATTTTCTTCAAGATTTATTTATAAAAGACTGAATTTTAAAATAAACATTTTCTTAGTAGTGGACCATATGCATGATAAATATTAAATCAGTCGGTATGATTTACATAACTTTAAATAAAGGGGAGAAACTGAATATTAATTCTATTGTTGCTAACTTATCCTAAAATTGAGATAGAAGAATACTCATTTCAGTCTGTGGATTTGTTTTGTTTAGGTAAAATCTTTGTTTGATTGAAATTTTCATTGAGACGGTTATAGATTCATATGTAGCAGTAAGAAATAATAGAATGCTCCCACAAGTCCTTTAGCTAGTTTCTCCTTAGTGGAAATGTTTTGCAAAAGTACAGTACAATATCACAACTTGAATATTGATAATGATACAGTCTACCTGTCAATTGTATCTTCATGGTTGTACTTGCAATCCTTTGTGTCTGTGTGTTTAGTTCTGTGTAATTTTATCACCTATATAAAGTTGCTTCTGCTCTTTCATTATTATTTAAATTTATGTTTGCCAGGTATATTTTTATTCATTTTTAATTTTCAGTCTACTTATGTTGAATTTAAAGTGAGTTTTCTGTAAATAGCATATAGTTGGGTAATATTTTTAATTCACTCTAAGCTCTGTTTTCTTAGGATATTTTGAATCATTTATATTTCTGGTAATTTTTGATATGCTAGGATTAAATCTGCTATTTTATTTATTTACTTTCTTGTTTCCCCTGGTTCCCATTCCCACCCCCAACTTTCTCTTTTCTTGCCTTCCTGTGCATTACTTGAACATGTTTAGAATTTATTTTGATTGATTTATGCATTCCTGAGTGTATCTCTCTATAGTTCAGAGTGGCTGCTCATGGTATTACACATGTGACTGGTCACAGTCTACTGGTATTGACATTTTACCATTTTGCATGAAGTAAGGAAGTCTTACTTCCATTTAGGTTTCTTTACCCAAATATAAGTTAGCCAAGTTTTAAGGATAGGTCTGTTAATAACAACATCTTTCGATTTCCCTTAATCAGGTAATGTCTTTATTTCCCCAACCCTTTGTTCCTAAACTGGGCCCTTTTGCAGTGAAAGTGTTGGGTAGTGGAAAAAACATTTTTTATGTACTTCTACTAGCATTTCTGTAATTGTAGATTTTTTCCACCCATAAAATCAGGGTGTGGGATTAGATTATCTTGAAAATTCCTTCCAATCCTAATAATCTGGACACAGTTTCAAGAGATCACTTATGGTGATGACTAAAAAGGGAACAGAATGTGCTGGAAGAGGGCAGAAGATCTGCCTAGGAGAATTTGGAAAGTCATATACCAACATCCTTCCATTAATTACAAGACTTTCTGGTGGTAAGCAATGAGCAAAGGAGAAAGTCAAGATGGAACTGGAACATCTGGAGAGCCAGTTCACATGACAGGAGAAGGCAAATGCAAAACAAGATGCAAGAAACAAGAGAATAACTATGAGTTTCATGCTCATGCTGTATTCCAGCACTGTCTAGTAAAAATCTAATGTGAGACAAATGTGAGTCATGTACATAAAGAGAACAGGTGAAATCAATGATAATGATATGTTCCATAACTGAATATACCGCAAATATTAGAATTTAAACATGTAATCTATATATATAAATGAATGAGAGAATTACCATTCCTTTATTACTTTTCATCATTGGATTCTTGTATGTTTTTTACTTACCTCACATCAATTCAATTAATGACATTTCAAGTGCTCAGTTGCCAATGTGGCTGGTTACTGTGTAAGCTGATGTTATTTACTCTTGGTGTCTTCTGTTTGTGTAAACTTTACTTCTTTCAATGAGCACTAAAATGACTTACTATTCCTCATCTTCTAGGTTTCCTACTCCCTGTCTTCTTCCCTGATTTTTTTCAACTTTATGCTTCCTTTTAACTTCCAAGTTAAGGTTTTGTAAGGACAGTAATTATACCCATTAATCATTTGTTAGCTTACCAAAATCAGAATATAGACGAAAGCACAGAGGAAAAAAGACTATATGTTCAAAATACTATTTTATGTGTTTATATAGTGTTTTATGATTTATCATGTCTTTTTTTCCTCCTGTAATGTCTTATTTCATTATCACAATGAAGCTACGAGGTTTTCCAACTAGTGTTTCCATTTGCTTATAGCACACCTGAGATGTTGACATTTCCAAAGCTAAAATGATATTTCTTCGTTATTGTACTTGTATTTCGTTTTGTTTTCTGGCGCTTAAAGAGGGTTGTATCACTTTCTTATATCACTCTGCTTCGGAGGCAACCTGGATACCTGTGATCTTACCTTCCCCCACCCTCTCATCTAGTTCCCAATTAATCAATTCCTGCTAAGTTTGCCTTTTAAATATATCTTAATTCTCTATATTTTTCCTTTTTTAATCTCATCTTGATGTTTGAGCCCACGTCCTAGTTGTCTGAACCCAGTAATTCAATTATAATATTCTTGTCCCACACTCTTCTCCTATTCTATCCTTGATAACCCCCTTCCCCATTAAATATTAATAACTATCCATTTCTGTGACCAATGCTTCTCTAAGTTTAATGTGAATTCAGATAATCTGTGCATTTTTTAAATATGCATATTCTAGCTCAATAGATCTGGGATAGCAGTTACTGAATTTTGAAAAGTGAAATTATAGTGCTTGCCTACCTTGAGTAGCAGCAGCCTCAAGCATACAGTATTCCCTAGAATGGCATTCATTAAACTGTTTTCTGGCTTCAGTTTAGCTCCCAACCTTAAAAAATATTTTCCTTCATCTCCAGTCAGCCCAAGCTGATTATCTACTTTCTGAAATCTCCAATCTAAGCCATTCTTTTTTTGGAAAAAGTGAAAAAAAGAATCATTTGAGTTGAAACTCCCAAATTTAAAATTTCAGAACTTGGCTAACCTCATCACTAAAAGGCAACTGGAACAGGACAGTTAACAGATTTCAGCTTTAGTATACATTCTGCCCTCTTGTGGCTTTTGTTTTCTCACTAGAAAACAAAATATCCAAAGGATATTTTTGGTAAAGTTCATGCATTCTGCTTATTGTCTGTCCAATTCAGCATATAGTGGGGTCAGTTGGGTGCTGAGGAAAGAACTACTTTACTGAAGACAAAAAACTTCCCTTATTGAAATGGCATGATGACCTCGTTCCTTTGAGGACTGTTCCTGACAACACTGTGAAGTTGGTGAGCTTTCTCTGGACAGCACTCTCGTCTCTCCTCTCAAGACCACTCTCCTCCCGGTTGAGGCAGGCAACATTGTCATGTTGTCTGACATCTCCAAAGGTTTTGTCAGTGCACGCATCATCATACTTTCTGGTTCCAATTAAGGAACCTGAGTCAAGTCCCATATCCAGTTCTCCCGTCTTTCCTAGCTACATACCACATTCCCTGTACCTTTGTTCATGTGTTCACTAGTTTAGTCTAGAAATATTTACTGAGCCACTGCTACTGCCCAACTCTGTACTTGGTTTGAGGGATAGCGTAATAAAGAAGATAGACATAACTAAAATACTTAGCGTGGCTTACAAGCTATGAGCAAGAGAGATACATAAGTAAGCAAGTAGGGTAGAGTGTTTAAAAATCAAAAAAGAAATATAGGGTGCCTTGGGAACCTGTGGCTTACCCTAAGCTGAAGTCCTGATCATTTAAATTACTCCAAGATGTCAGTAACTGGTGTTACTGTGTCACAGCTCCCACTGGATTTGTCATTTTAAAAGCCACTCTTCTATTAATATTTTGTTATTGTTATATTAGTTAATATTATTGTTAGCTTTATTATCGAGGCCAAATATTACAACTATATTTTATTTATTTATTTATTTTTTTTAAAATAATAAATTTTATTTTTATATTCCCCATACAATTGCAACCCCCCCATTCTGACCCCAATCCCTCCCCTCCCACCCCCAAAAAGTGTCTCTGGTTCATAGTTGTTTGTTGATTTTGATTTTCACTTTCTTATAGTTATTCATTTCCTGGTCCCTTATTTAAGTTTTCTAGATTCCTGCTATGAGTGAGACCATCCGGTATTTTTCTTTTTCTTTTTGGCTTATTTCGCTGAGCATGATCCCTTCCAGTGCCATCCATGTTGCTGCAAATTGCATGTGTTTATCTTTTTTGAATGCTGAGTAATATTCCATGGTATATATGTACCACATCTTCTTGATCCAGTCATCTATTTTTGGGTATTTGGGCTGTTTCCAAAGCTTAGCTATTGTAAATAGTGCTGCTATAAACATAGGGGTGCAGGTGTTCTTTGGAATTGATGTTTCTGTGTCCTTTGGGTAAATACCTAGGAGTGGAATTTCTGGATCATATGGAAGCTCTATGTTTAGTAGGTCCAGAAATCTCCACACAGCTCTCCATAGTGGTTGGACCAGTTTGCACTCCCACCAACAGTGCAGAAGAGTTCCTTTTTCTCCACACCCTCGCCAACATTTGTTGTTGCTAGTTTTTTTAATATGTGCCATTCTCACTGGTGTAAGATGGTATCTCATGGTAGTTTTGATTTGCATTTCCCTGATTGCAAGTGATGTTGAACATTTTTTCATATGCCTGTACAAATACATTTTAACTGTATTCCTTCACCTTGTGCATTAATCAGGTCACAGTAATTCACATTGTGAATTAATCATTTGGTGGTAAAAAACAGAACCCAACCTAAACTACTGAAGTAAAGTGGAAAAAACACAACAGTTGCCGAAGGCAGGGTTGAACAACTAACACAAGGTAAAGATAGAGGGTACAGGTGGGTTCACAGGCAAAAAGAACTTGGTACTTGAATGTCTTCCTCCATGTTTTTCATGTCATGTTTTTCCACCAAAGTTTCTCTGTACTATTCATATCTCCTAGCTTTTGCCACTACCAGAGGCAAATTTTCCCAGTTCTAGTCTGAAAAATTCAGGGCAGAACTCATTAATGATAATTCTGGACCATGTATGTGTGGCCTAGGGAAAGCAGGTAGTTCCACTATGGCCATGTGGTAGGGTGAGGGGAGAAGGGTACACCTCCCAGGAAAAGGTGGAGGTGCTGGGAAGATACTGTAAATGTCTAGGCACTATACTTGGAAAACAAATCACTAGTCTTCAATGTTCCAGACATATTAATATTTGGGACTCTGGAAAAAAAAATCAGAATTCTTGCAAATTTCCAAAATTACAAGTTATTCTTAATGTATATATCCAATGTTATTTTATACACTTAGGATCTTTATTATAGATGTCTTGAAATATGTGATTGATAAATAAGAAATAATAATTTATTGCAATTGCAATTTATTTATTAAGGACCGTTAGCCTACACCACATATTTAAATGTTAGAAAATGCTAGTGAGTATCAATAGGTGCTGTTCACATAATGTAACATTTAGCTTTCCTAGGAAGGTTACCCACACTACAGTAAATTATATGTGTAAATTGCCAATTTAAGGTTTTATTTTGTTTTCTGAATTTGTTGTTTATTAGAGCAACTTCCATGGGATTTGTGGGACGTATACTGTGTGGATAGGCTGAGAACTCACAATATGGCAACAACTACAAGCCAGAGTGACTGATCACACTGATTTTTCCTCTTAGGTGTTCCTGGAAAAGTTGACCTTGACCTTTGACTTCAAGTGTCAACTTTCTCTTCTTTTGCTTTTTCCACTTTCATTTGTGGATTCCTTAGACCGATAAGGTTTCTATGTCGATGACTGAGGTTTAATTCTTGCAGAATTAAAATTTTTCCATTGATTGCAATGATTTCTCAACTGATTTGTTAAGAAAGTGGTTGTAAAACCATTTCTCATGAAGTTCTGTTTTCTATCTGAAAACACCTCTATTTATACATAATCTCTACAGAGAAATGTGTTTTAAGTTTCAAATGACAGATTGGCCATTGTGAAAACTTTTGAAAATGCCCTTTATGGGCAAAGGGGGCTTTATCATATGGCCCATGTGGTTGTTATTCTTTTTCTAGAACAGAGATTGAGTTATTATTACCAAGCTTATTGCTAACAAGCACAAAGTTCTCCTTCTCAAGAGAATTTTATACATAATTCAGCAAAGTCAGAGAGCTTACTATGTGAGTTTGCTAGATAAGCTTTGCCAGATAATAAGCTTGCTTACAGCTTTAACCTAGTATTTGAGAATACTAATACTAATATTTTACCTCAATTTTCCAAATGAATTGAAGTGTGACTCAGTACCAGTATACCTCATCCATGCACCAGGGGAATGATAAAGACAGTCAAACCCTCCCCTTCCTTTGAGGCATTCACTCCCTTGCATGGCTGTGGGCAGAGGACAGATCCTTTGGGGCTGACCATTAGTCCTGGGCATCCAAAAATGCTGGGGCATTTGAAAGAATAAATAATCTCCTTACTGGAGGTGTGAAAGACTTTTTGGGGGCAATGTTTGGATGTGGGGAGATTTTCTTAAGAACTACAAATGAAAGAGAAAGTGATAAGTCACTGACAACGCAAGATTTGTTCTAATAGTTCATTGTGTGTTGTCCAAACACATGTGCTGAGTAATTCCTAAGGGATTAAATACTGTCAGATGGGAAGGCAGATGCCTTCAGGGATGAAGTCAGGTGCCTGGCACACAGATATTTGGGGACATTTGCTGTGCTGAATTAAGGTCAGGGCCTGGCTTGGAAGCCCCTTACAATATAATTTGACCAATGAACTAAAGCAAGCTTGGAAAATAAAATCAGAGCTAAAAACAATTCACAAACAAGGACTTATTAACCTAGGGTAAATTTACCAGAACAAACCTCATTTCATGATAACTTTACCACTTTCAATCCTTAATTACCTAATTTTAAAGAACAGAACATTGGAAAATAAACTGATACCACTATTTATTTAGAATCTAACATTTTATCTACTTTCTCCAATTGTATCAAATAGTATATGGTGAAAAATATGTTCAGAATGATTACTTTTACTGGAATGACCCCAATAATGAATAAAATGTGTCTGCTCTTTAGATTTTTATAAAGGTGAGCAGATTTTTAAAAAAATCAAAAAGTGTTGAAACCAAAAGAAAATTTTATAATTAAAAAATTTATTTATTTATTTTTTTTTTTATTTTTTTATTTATTTATTTATTTATTTATTTATTTTTTTTTTGAAATATTAAATTTTATTTTTATATTCCCCCATACAATTGCAAACGCCCCATTCTGACCCCAATCCTTTCCCCCCCCCCCCCCAAAAAGTGTCTCTGGTTCATAGTTTTTTGTTGATTTTGATTTTCACTTTCTTATATTCATTTTCCTGGTCCCTTATTTAAGTTTTCTAGATTCCTGCTATGAGTGAGACCATCCGGTATTTTTCTTTTTCTTTTTGGCTTATTTCGCTGAGCATGATCCCTTCCAGTGCCATCCATGTTGCTGCAAATTGCATGTGTTTATCTTTTTTGAATGCTGAGTAATATTCCATGGTATATATGTACCACATCTTCTTGATCCAGTCATCTATTTTTGGGCATTTGGGTTGTTTCCAAAGCTTAGCTATTGTAAACTGTGCTGCTATAAACATAGGAGTGCAGGTGCTCTTTGGAATTGATGTTTCTGTGTCCTTTGGGTAAATACCTAGGAGTGGAATTGCTGGATCATATGGAAGCTCTATGTTTAGTAGGTCCAGAAATCTCCACACAGCTCTCCATAGTGGTTGGACCAGTTTGCACTCCCACCAACAGTGCACAAGAGTTCCTTTTTCTCCACATCCTCGCCAACATTTGTTGTTGCTAGTTTTTTTAATATGTGCCATTCTCACTGGTGTGAGATGGTATCTCATGGTAGTTTTGATTTGCATTTCCCTGATGACAAGTGATGTTGAACATTTTTTCATATGTCTGTTGGCCATTTGCATTTCCTCTTCAGAGAAGTTTCTTTTTAGCTCTTCTGCCCATTTTTTGACTGGATTATTTTCTTTGTTGTTGCTGAGTCTCATCAGCTCTTTGCAGATTTTTGTGATCAGTCCTTTATCATTAGTGTTGGGTGCAAAAATGTTCTCCCAGTTGGTGGGGTTTCTCTTTGTTTTTCTTATTGTCTCTTTTGCTGTGCAGAAGCTCTTTAATTTGATGTAGTCCCAGCTGTTTATCTTTCTCTTCACTATCACTGCTTTGGGTGATGTGTCTGTAAAGATGTCTTTGATGTGCAAATCCCGTAGTGTTTCGCCTATATTTCCTTCTATGTATTTTATGGTTTCAGGTCTTATGTCTAGTTCTTTAATCCATTTTGAGTTGATTTTTGTGTATGGTGTGAGGTAGTGGTCAAGCTTCATTCTTTTGCATGTAGCGACCCAGTTTTCCCAGCACCATTTATTGAACAAACTTTCTTTGCTCCAATGCATAGTCTTTGCTCCTTTGTCAAAGATTAGTTGACCATAAATCTGTGGGTTTATTTCTGGATTTTCTATTCGATTCCATTGGTCTGTATGTCTGTTCTTGTTCCAATACCATGCAGTTTTGATGATTATGGCTTTGTAGTAGAGTTTGAAGTCTGGGAGTGTGATGCCTCCATTTCCTTCTTTTTTTTTCAGTAGAGCTTTGGCTATTCGGGGTTTTGGTGATTCCATATGAATTTCATCAATAATTGTTCTATTTCTTTGAAGAATGCCATTGAGATTTTGATTGGAATAGCATTGAATCTGTATATTGCTTTTGGTAGGATGGCCATTTTAATAATGTTTATTCTTCCAATCCATGAGCAGGGGATGTCTTTCCATTTCTTTGTGTCTTCTTCTATTTCTTTTAACAGTGTTTTATAGTTTTCTTTGTATAGGTCCTTTACCTCTTTTGTTAGATTTATTCCCAAATATTTGATTTTTTTTGTTTCGATAATAAAAGGGATGGTTTTTTTGATTTCTTCTTCTTCAGATTTATTGTTTGTGTATAGGAAGGCTACTGACTTTTGCGTGTTGATTTTGTATCCTGCCACTTTACTGAATTGATTGATGAGTTGAATTAGTTTTTCTGTGGAGATTTTGGGGTTCTCTATGTATATTATCATATCATCTGCAAATAGTGATAGTTTGACTTCTTCTTTTCCTATTTGGATGCCTTGGATGTCTTTCTCTTGTCTTATTGCTCTGGCTAGGACTTCCAATATTATATTGAAAAGCAGTGGTGAGAGTGGACATCCTTGTCTTGTTCCAGATCTTAATGGAATTGCTTTCAGCTTTTCACCATTGAGAATGATACTGGCTGTTGGCTTGTCATAGATGGCTTTTATGATGTTGAGGTATGTTCCTTGTATCCCAAGAATTTCAAGGGCTTTTATCATGAATGGGTGTTGCACTTTGTCGAAAGCTTTCTCAGCATCTATTGATATTATCATATGGTTTTTATATTTCTTTTTGTTGATGTGTTGGATAACGTTGATTGATTTTCGGATGTTAAACCATCCTGTGCCCCTGGAATGAATCCAACTTGGTCGTGGTGAATTATCTTATGGATACATTGTTGGATTCTGATAGCTAAAATTTTATTGAGGATTTTTGCATCAGTGTTCATTAGGGAGATTGGCCTATAGTTTTCCTTTTTTGTGTTGTCCTTATTCGGTTTTGGTATTAGTGTAATATTGGCTTCATAGAACGTGTTTGGTATTGTCCCTTCCTTCTCAATTTTTTGGAAGAGTTTGTGAAGGATAGGCACTAATTGGTCTCTGAATGTTTGGTAGAATTCATTTGTAAATCCATCAGGTCCTGGCTTTTGTTTTTGGGGAGGTTTTTAATTACCATTTCAATTTCGCTGCTTGTAATTGGTCTGTTTAGGTGTTCTATTTCTTCTTTATCTAGCTTTGGGTGATTGTAGAGTTGTAGGAATTTGTCCATCTCCTCTAGATTGTTGAACTTGTTTCCATATAACTGTTCATAGTAGTTACTGATTATTCTTTTGATTTCTGCTGTGTCCGTTGTGATTTCTCCTCTTTCATTTATGATTCTGTGTATTTGTGCTTTCTCCCTTTTTTCTTTGTGAGCCTGGCTAGGGGTTTGTCTATTTTATTTATTTTTCAAAGAACCAGCTCTTGGTTTCATTGATCTTTTGGATTGTTTTTTTTAGTTTCAATTTCATTTATTTCTGCTTTGTTTTTATTATTTCTTTTCTTCTACTGGTTCTGGGTTTTTTTGTTGTTCTTTTTCTAGATCTTTGAGCTTCGAGATTAGGTTGTTTCTTTGAGTTCTTTCTTGTTTTTTGATGTGAGCTTCTATTGCTATATATTTTCCTCTTATTACTGCTTTTGCTGCATCCCATACATTTAGGATATTGGTGTCCTCCTTGTCATTCAATTCAAAGAATTTTTTAATTTCTTCTTTGATCTCCTCGTTAGTCCAGTGGTCTTCCAGTAGTGTGGCTTTTAATCTCCATGAGGTAGGATAGTTCCTTGCCTTCTTTTTATGATTTATTTCTAGTTTGATGCCTTCGTGGTCAGAAAAGATGGTTGGTATGATTTCAATCTTGGTGTATCTGTTGATGTTTGTCTTGTGCCCCAGTATGTGATCGATCCTGGAGAATGATCCGTGTGCGCTTGAGAAAAATGTGTACTCCGTTTTTTTGGGGTTTAGTGTTCTATAGATGTCTGTTAAGCCCAAATGCTCTAGGTCCTTATTTAGAGCTTTAGTTTCTTTACTTATTTTTTGTCTTGTTGATCTATCCATTGTTGATAGTGGTGTGTTGAAGTCTCCCACTACATATGTGTTTTCTCTGATGTCTGTTTTCAGAGAGGACAACAGTTGTCTGATATATTTTGGTGCTCTTTCGTTTGGTGAGTATATGTTAATGAGTGTTATTTCTTCTTGAAGTATTGTCCCCTTAATCATAATGTAGTGACCATTGGGGTCTCTTTTTATTTTTTGAGTTTGAAGTCTGTTTTATCTGATATAAGTATAGCTGTTCCTGCTTTCTTTTTTGGCCCATTTGCTTGTAGGATTGTTTTCCATCCTTTGACTTTGAGCCTATTTTTATCTTTTGTAGCTAAATGTGTTTCCTGGAGACAGCAAAAGGTTGGGTTTTGTTTCTTAATCCAGGCTGCAACTCTGTGTCTTTTTATTGAAGAGTTTAGTCCATTTACATTTAGAGTTAATATTGATATGTTAGCATCTGTATTTGCCATTATGTTTGTCTTTCCTTTGATTTTATTTATTTATTCTTTTAATAACTTTTTTTTTTTTTTTTTGGTCTTCTTTCGTTGTTATTCGTCCCTCTGAGGTTCTGGCTTTAGGATTCCTTGTAGTATTTTTTGGAGTGGGGGTTTAGTCGCAATGAAATTCCGGAGTTTCTCTTTGTCTGGGAAGGTCCATATTCTTTCTTCATGGAGGAAAGAGAGCTTTGCGGGATAGAGTATTCTTGGTTGGCATCTGTTTTCTTGGAGTCTGTTGACTATGTCCCTCCACTCTCTCCTTGCCCGTAGTGTTTCTTCAGAGAAGTCTGATGTCAGCCTGATTGGTTTTCCTTTGAATGTTATCTGTTTCTTCCCTCTTGTCAGCTTCATTATTTTTTCCTTGTCCTGGATTCTTGGGAGCTTTACTATTATGTGTCTTGCTGTGTTTTTCCTTTCGTCGTGGAAGTTTGGTGTTCTTCTTGCTTCTTGTATATCAATTTTCAGCTCCTTCTTCTCATTTGGGAAGTTCTCTTCAATTATATCCATGAATATTTTCTCTGTTCCTACTTCTCTCTCCTCTCCTTCTGGTATTCCTATAACTCTTATATTTCCTTTCCTCATGGAGTCAGATAGTTCCCGAAGTCTTTCTTCATTCTTTTTCCTTCGTACTTTCTTTCCTTTTCTGTTTTGGTTCTTTTTATTTCTGTGTCTTCAAGATTACTTATTCGTTCTTCCATTTCATCTATTCTGCTTTCATTGCTTTTCCCAGAGTTATTTAGTTCCTCCATTAATTCTTTGATCTCCTGCATTTCTCTTACTTCCCTCTTTAGGGACTCAATTTCCTTCTTCTGATCTATCACTTTTTTAATCATGGCAATTTTAAATTCTCTTTCTGGAAGGCTCAGAAGTTCTTCCAAGTTGCTGTCGTTGCAATCTGGGGAGTGGTTTTCTTTTTGTGGTGTGCTTCTTTCCTGAGGAGTTTTTAGGTTGCGTGTGGTTCTTCTACTCCCTACTGTCTGTTTTCTAATTTGTCGTATGCGTTGGGACACTGTGTTGCTCGGACTGACTGACATCTTGGGTGAACTTCTCCGCTCCCCTCTGGCTCTTCCAGGAGCCATCTCTGTCTTCTGGGGGAGCTTTCTGCTGGTTTTAGGCAGTTTTTACTGAAGAAATGTCCCTGTTCTCAAATGGCGAAGCGGGATGCAGTCCCTGCGCCTCCGGTTTCAGGCACACTCTTCTGCGCACCCGGTCTGCCCCGGACGTGGGTGCCTGCTCCCTCTGTGGGCTCAGACTGCTGGTCGGAAGGGGCCTGGCGTGGAATAACTTCCCGGCTGGCCACTGGGTCCTCCAGAAACCTTCTGCCCTTTTCAAGCAGTCTTAAGAAATGTCCTGTTTTATAGGGTGTTAGTGACTTTTTTTTTTCCTGGTCGCTAGGTGGCGCCAGAGATCTCTCCTATTGTCCTTGGGGGGCTGTTTTTCGCCTACCCCCACCCCGTGGGACAGCGAACAGAGCGGGAATGATAGGGTACACCTCAACAGCTTTGGGGTGCTGTGTCTGCCTTGTGCCCCACCGTCGTGGAGAAACCACGCCCCGAATTTTCGTGCCCCGGGTCTCAGTTCAAAGCCCTCAGTTCCAGGACGCGGGCTGTAGCCCAGTTCAGTGGCGCGGGAATGGCGCCTTTTGCACAGCTCCCGTGCCTGGGCGCCTGGTTCCTGCTCACTCAGGGAGGGACCTTCACCTCAGTGAGGACCTCCGTGCGTCTCCCCGCAAGCCTAGGTCGTCTCCCCGCAAGCCTAGGTCGCAGGCACGGGGACCTGGGCAGCTGCGATCCAGGTGTGCACTTACTTTTCAAGTGCACGCCGAGCGAGCCGCTTTCCCGCGCAGGCTTACCGGCAGCCCGGGCTGTGTGCGCGTCTCCCGGGGTCTTTGTTCTTCTCTAATGGCGCCCGGAGCCGTTCGCTCACCGCCGTGGCGGATCCTGCAGGGTTCGCCTCAGCTCCCGTTCACGGGGTGTGGTGGCTGCAATAGTTCCTTTCCGCTCACAGTCCCGCTTGCTGCGTCATTTGTTCTTGTGGGCCGTTTTGGTTTGTTGTTTCCTCCTCTCTGCGGGTCGGAGAGTGCCGCCTCTGTGGGCGGGGGAGGGGAGCAGGGTTCTGCGCTTCCCTCCCTTCTAGTCCTCTTTTATGGCCACTTTCTTCTTCGGGCAGTTCGCTGGCGTCACCCGTTTATCTTCCGTGTCCCGGTTCTCACTGGGACCTGCCGCTTTTCCTCCCTATTCACTTTTTTTAGTGGGAGATCTTACTCGCAGCTTCTCCTCGCCGCCATGTTGCTCCGCCCCCTGTTGATTAAAAAGTAGCCCGAGGCATGAAATCCTCACTCTCCCTCTAATGTCAGGCAGTGTCTGCCTAATTAAAAAATTTAAATGAAGAATAACCAAATCTCTTAACATTCTGCTAACTGAAGCTGTTTTATTTATTTATTTATTTATTTTTAAGATTTATTTATTTATTTATACAAGCATTGGGTACAATTAGAAGCACAGGAAAGTGAGAAAATTCACCAGAGCCAGAGTAGGGAACAGGACAGGCAGACTGACGAAATATACTGCTGAGGGGAGCAGCAGGCTTGGCAGGAGAGGTCTGTCACGCCGAGTGGGATCCTCACCAGCAGCCAGTGATTGAACCAGCACTGCAGAGGCTGTGGGCAGCTTCGCGGCCCAGCGCTTAACCGCTGTGCCACAGCTGTTTTATAATTAAGTGCTGAGGTAGAACTTGGAGTCATTATATCATAGCAACTTTAAAACCTGGATTTGCAGGGAGTTATGGGGATTACGAAAATCTAACTTTTTGACATAATCAACTATTCCTCCAAAATTTGGCACTCAACCAAGCCCCTAGTGTCTTGGGGAATTTCTATTTGAACTAAGCAGTTAGTGGTAAATGGTAAATGGAGTCCTTTGGGAAATTTCCACTTGGGGAATCAGTGATCTGATTTCTTCCCTCCAGAACATCCTCTGAGTTACTCTCAAGTGTGGCTTAGGTTATTTGAGCTGTCTCCTCAGACTTATCTCCCCATTCTATCTCAGTCCCAAAGCTCCCTTGACAGGTAGTTTTGGTAACACAGGTTTAAGGTTGCCACAGCAAGGGAAAGGCCCATTTGACAGTCTACATAAAACTCTGGATGTCACTAAGACAGTGTGCAGAGTAGTCAACCTTCCTCCCCTCAGTGCTTTACACAAACTTACTGGAAATTGGTAACATCACACATAGCAGTTGTGCAGCCCCACTGCATTCAGTAAGAAGCTTTTGTCAAAGGCTGGAAGACCAGAGTAATTTCTATTCTAAACCTAGATTAAAACCAGAAACCCAGAAACACTCAAGGATGATTTTTAATTTTCCAACGATTTCAACCTCAAAGTAAGCAAATAAAAAATAATAATAAAGGAAGGAAAGAAAGAAGGATGGAAGAAGTTGAATGAATTTATTTCCCAAGCTAATTATGGAGGAAATAAAATCTTAAAACATTAACTTGGCAGTCCCTCTGGGAGGAAGCAATGTCTTTCCACTAAGAAACTATCCAGAGGATATCTTTAGCTATTTTTAAGAACAGGTTATTAAAGAAAATTTTTAATTTGTTTTATTAAATGTTACTATTATCATAATTTTAAAAATAATGATACTAATGAAGGCGCTAAATTAGGCAAGCAGCAAAAGAATGTGGCTACCATTTTCTACATTGGCTGCTGTAAATGCAATATATCATATATTTTATATTATATTTGAATTATCAAGCTGGCTACTGGGTTTTTCCATTAGACAATTATGGGAGTAAATTGATGACAGCATAGTTTTAAAATAGGAAAAGATAGAGAAAAAAAGTATTTAAGTTGAATACCTATACTCAACAGAAAGAAAAAAAAATCCTTTACATGCAAACAAACTCCAGTCTTTGTACTTCAATCTTTGTCTCACCATCTCTCTTGTGTCTTCCACTGTGAAAGTTACTGTTGGTACCTCATAATTTTGCCTCTGTTACCACATTTATGGGTATCCCAGCTGCCAAACTCCTGTGACTTTTTCCTAGAGGATTTTCTCTGGCTTTGGGAGTCCATCTAATGCAGGCATGGCGAAGACCAGAAATGCCTGTGAGTGTGCCATCTGGGAGTCACTTTGATTCAGTGATTGAGAAAAGCTGGTGGGAAAACAGCCTAGCCATCTCTCTCTTCGATGAGGACAATGCTAAAGCTGTTTCTACACAGTCAGTTCCCTGGTGGATATGGTTCTTAGTGCTCTTCAGTGATAATCTGACCTCATCTGCTAAATCATCTCATCCTGCATCCTTGTCTTGGGACATGTTTTTGGGGAACCCAAACTAAGATATTCATCAAAATTCCATTGTATCACCTTTCTTCCAGTAGCTCCAACCTCCAGCCACCTAGGGAACAAGAGGTCTCAAAAAACTTCATCCTAAAATGGGAATGGAACTCTTACCTGATTTCTCTTTCCTGAATTGTACTCACTACTATTGTACCTTTAATGCCATCTCACCGCCACTACTCTCTCACCCTTTTATATCCTAACCTCCAACCTGTCAGCCACCACTCCTGGAAATGACAACTGTTGCTCATTTTTATTCTAAAAAATGAAGCTGCATTGATAAAATAGCAGATGGAAAAGATAGCGACATGTCAACTTCCTGTCTACAACCTTTCTCAATTCACTAAGACCAGAATTTCTGAAGAACATCCGGAAATCCAGACATTTCCTTTGATTGTTGAAGCTCTGATAAAAGTAAGCAGAGCATATCGCTGATTCTACACCCACCACCTACTCTTTCCCCCACTCCAAGATAATAAATTGTTTAAAATACTGTGCTTTAACTCTTATGATATATTGCTTCTGTTATTGCTTTCTATTTATACTTCTAGTCCAACAGTTCCTGAATCTGTTGATGCATAAAACTTTAACCAACTGTTACAATTTTGAACAAAACTGACAGCTCTCTCTGTTCTCTAATTAGGAAAGCCTTTAAGGCAAAGAACTGGGTAAAAAGAGTGAATTATTCATTTCTAAACAGGTACTTTTTAATTTAAATCAGTGAGAGTTATTTCCTCCTGAATTTGTCCTAAATGTTTAGATTCCAAGATGACCACTTAAGCTTTTTGTTTAGTGGAGACCATAGCGTTGATGTGAGCTGCAATTACTTTCTCCTCAGTCATTTAAATCCCCCATACATGTCATTTAGGACAGACGAGTGACTTTGAAGAGTTTTTCAAAGTCCGGTCCTGGATCACCTTCATCAGCATCATGTGGGGTGATAGCAAATTCATCAGGCCACCCTTGAATAAGTCTATGCAATTTTGGGAAGAGACCCAGAAGTTATTAGGTACAGATAAGTTTGAGATTATCCAGTCAGAATTGCAAAGTTGAGCAGAGGGCTTAAACCTAAGTATTCTTTGAAGCTGAAACCTAAGTCTTTTTTGTCTTTCCCAGGATTGAATTATGGTGTTTACCACACTAGTTGGCTTTTGCTACCTAAACTAATATGCTTTTAGTACTAATACTTACTCCTAGAACTGAAAAAGACAAGCCCATACCTTCTTGAAAGTGAGAAAAAGAAAACAATGAAAAATGATTCCAATGAGGAAAATGCACCCACATTTTCTAATGACAAAAAATTGACCCCTGTAAGCTGAACACTTTAGGGGGTAGGAGCAGAACTCATATTTTCAAAATTCTTACAGATTATTTCTATGGGAGCAATCTTTAGGGAAGAGGATCTAGTTTCCTGACTTAGACTAAGGAGAAAAGGAGTTGCATTTACATTTGTATTGGGGAAAGAATGCTCTTGCTTTCATTTCTTTTCTTCCTCCATAAATCAGTGTTTTTGGTGATATCTGTAGTTCAAATCTCCTGTGGTCTTATGTGAATGCTCCCGGTTTTTTCATCTGTCAAGTTGCTATTAAGTAAATTTGGTCTCTTTAGAAATAATCACTATTTCCTGAGTTTAGAAGGAGTTTGGCCCTGAGTTTGGAAGTATTGCCTAAGAAGATGACAGAAGTTTGGAACAGAATCTTATTTGGCATTGTCATGACAGAGTTCATTATGGGCATATAGATTGTAGCTTGGCTCAAGGAGGAGGGGGATCCTACTTTGGAAAGCCATAGTGAATGTGCTTGTGAGAAAACATGCATGACTTTGGTGAGTAAGCAAATGGTAGAAAATGAGCTGTGGGATAAGTTGATCTGTGTAAGAACGGAGCTTATGTAATGCCATTTAAAATCTCAGCTCTCAGAGTAGTGTGAAAAGCACACACTTTTTTTTTTTTAGAAATATTTTAGTTTTTTTTAATTTATATATTTTTTACAACATTGTTTATTTTTATTTATTTATTTTAATTTAAATTTTATTTTTATATTCCCCATACAATTACAACCCTCTTATTTTTACCCCAAGCCCTCCTTTCCCCGCCCCCCCCCCATAGAGAGTCTCTTGTTCATAGTTATTTGTCAGCACACACTTTTTAATGAAGAGGTTGACATTTGCTACTTATGGGAGATGGTGGCAGGTGGAATTTTCCCATAAAATGTTTATATTGTTCTTTGCTATGGCAGCATGCCCCTAAATCCATTTGTACAGAATGATAACTATTTATGGTTCCATATTAACAATGAAACTAAAGTCTGGGTGTCAGCCCTGATTCCTTAAGAGAGATGTTTACTATAGGAGCTTATTAATAGAGATGAAGGAGTATGGGCTCCTGCACTCTAAATGGTTTTATAAGCTCAATGTCCTTCCACCCTGATAAGTTTTATACTCCCTCTGCTACAGATTTCTATCTCTTTTCACCTAAACAAGAATTTTTCAAGACAGAGATCTGGAACTGCTTCTTTATACTTGAATACCTGTCAACATAAATGAATAGTATTTTGCACAGCATTTCTATTTATGAGTCATTGACCCAAGGCATAAACTAATTTGCCTTTTTTTTAAATTACTTGAACCTTTTTGTTACTCTTTTTTTTAAAAGATTTATTTTATTTCTTTATACATACAAGAGCTGGGGTATAGGCCAGATGTGGGGAGGGGTGGGGAGAGGATTCACCAGAGACAGAGTGGGAAGCAGAACAGGCATATTGGCTGAAGTACACTGTTGAGGGGAGCAATGGGCTAGACTGGAGAGGTCTTCTGTGCCACGTGGGTCAGCTCTCTGGCCGGGGATGGAACTCCTGCTGCAGTGGCTGAGGATAGCTTCATAGTTCCGAGACATAATCCTTGTGCCACTAGGGAGGCCCCTTTATGTTACTCTTCTCCTAATTAGTGTCCATTGTGTTTCAAAACCCATTTCTATGTATTTATTAATAGCGAAAGTATTAAAAGAAACCATAGAAACCTCAAGGAGAAACAGGTCTTTTTTAAAAACAAACAAGTAATTCACTTAACTTTTTTTCTTATCAATTCCAAAGCTTTAACTTTAACAGTTGGAAATTATCATTCACTAACTTCCCCTGCCCAACATTTTGAACTTCCATCTCACTAATAGTCTATCAACTATTAGGAAAAAATGAGAATTAGTCATTCAGAAGGGCTTTTGTTAATAACTTTACAGAATATATACATGTTTTAAATTTTCTATGTTACTCAATATTTGGATTTCTGAAATGTTAAATTAAATACCAATTTTGGAAATCAGTTTCTGTCTCTCCATCATGATTATCAAATTGAACTTATTTTTGGGGGGAGGGGTCTTAGGTTTTCAAAATGTTGACCTGTAAGTTTTCTGCTTTAATTTTATCCTTACCCAACCCTCAAACCCTGCTAAATTTGATCATCTATAAGTCCTGGTGGCTCAAGATTTACTATGGACCAGCAGCATCTGGTTCACCTGGGAGTGAGCTCGTTAGAAATATTAGAACTGATGAGCCAAAATCTGCATTTTTATCAATATTTCCTCAGTGATTCTTGTGCACATTCAATTTCAGAGGCTCTCTGCTGTCCAAATCTTTCCACTTTATTTGGTAGCATTTCTAAATTAAAGGAATTTAGTAGCTCAGTTTTATAACTATATTACCTTAATAACCTGAAGATAATAGTCAAGCTAGAGGGCAATGTGATGACTGAGTCTACTGCTGAGCATACCCTAGCAGCTCAACCTGTGCTTAAGGTTTTAAGCATCATGGTGTTAACATGGTGACCCTTGTTCTGTATAGGACTAGAAGAAGGGGTAGAGCATGCAGGGTGAGTAAACACATGATTAAGGGAGGATGTGCACAGGTAAATGTATAAATATGACACACTAGTGACAGTAGAGCTAGAGCAGTAAGGCTGAGGAGTGATTAATTCTGTGGGTGGAAGTTAGGGTAGAGGATAGAACAGGAAGCCTTCTCCAAGATGATGACTCGATTTTCAGCATTTCACCCCATGGGCAAGTTAGAGGATGTTCTAGACAGACAGGCATGAAAACAGTGAGACAGATAAGCATCTCTGGGCAAATTCACATGGTTTGTGTTGGTGAATGTGAAGTCTGTGTATATGTGGGGCTGTAGGTGGGAGGAAACCCAAGGAAGCAATGGGAAACAAAGTTGGATGACAGTCAATAAATGCGTCTTGTGTCAAGGAGCTTGACTTTCGTCATAGGGGGCCCGGCAAATTTTAAATAGAGGAAGGGCACAGCCATTTTTGCATTTTTAACATGGCATTTTGAATGCATTATAGAGAATGAACCAGAGACAAAGGGGACAAAAATAACATCAGAGAAACTAGTGCGGTGTTGGTTACAGTGACCCAGGTGAGCAACAGCGATTACTTCATGATGGGAGCATGGCAGAGAGAACACTAAGGGTAGAATCTAAAATAATCCGAAAATAAAGTAGTTTATTTCTTTTCTGCCACCAGACTTTCCTTTATACTTTTGGAGAAAACATTTCTTTGCTGAATTTTTGCTTATACAGAACAAACAGATCTTTGAAATGCTGCTCAAATGAAATGATTTATCATCTTTCTACAAAGACTTTAGTTTATTAATATCCCACATGCATTGTAGTATCTAGAGTTGAAGAAAATGTAAAGTTGATGGGGAAAGGGAACTAAAAATTCCTGGGCACCTGGATATGCCAGGTACAGGATAAACATTGGTTTATTTAGTTTCTACAACTCTGCAAAATAAGTCTTGTTTTCTGTTTTACAGATGAAAAGAACAAGGTCTTGGAGGGCTAAGGTGTTCCCATGTGATTATTATTAGTTACTAGTAGTAGAATCTGAATTCACACACAGAGATCAGTGATTCACATATTAAACTATCTGCACTGCAAAGACATTTAGAAAAGCTAAGCTACAGTTTCCTTCATGGTTTGCTGAATGTACAGGTGACAAACAACTGCCTTCTCTGGCTGCTTACTTTGCCTATTGAATAGCTTCTCTGTTCCTGGAGGGTTTGCAAGTAAGATCCCTGAATCCCCAGGTATATGAAAATAAGTCCAAGCTTTCCATTTATAAGAAGAGACCTCACATGCAGGGCCTGTTTACTTTGTTTGTACACAGTTCTTTCAAACTTGGCCATATGTTTTTGCAGCCCACAGACGATTAGCAACAGCAAATTAAGAATGGGTGGGAAGCAAGTGAGATCTAATAGCTGACAAGCTAACACCAAGAGAAGAGATGAATAAATGTATGATGCACAGATATAAAAAAGTTGGTGACACAAACAATAAATCTGAAGAAGAAGAAATCAAAAAAACCATCCCTTTCGTTATTGAAACAAAAAAAATCAAATATTTGGGAATAAACCTAACAAAAGAGGTAAAGGACCTATACAAAGAAAACTATAAAACACTGTTAAAAGAAATAGAAGAAGACACAAAGAAATGGAGAGATATCCCCTGCTCATGGATTGGAAGAATAAACATTATTAAAATGGCCATCCTTCTGAAAGCAATATACAGATTCAATGCTATTCCAATCAAAATTTCAATGTCATTCTTCAAAGAAATAGAACAATTATTGATGAAATTCATATGGAATCACAAAAAACCCCGAATAGCCAAAGCCCTCCTGAAAAAAAAAGAAGGGAATGGAGGCATCACACTCCCAGACTTCAAACTATACTACAAAGCCATAATCATCAAAACTGCATGGTATTGGAACAAGAACAGACATACAAACCAATGGAATCGAATAGAAAATCCAGAAATAAACCCACAGATTTATGGTCAACTAATCTTTGACAAAAGAGCAAAGACTATGCATTGGAGCAAAGAAAGTTTGTTCAATAAATGGTGCTGGGAAAACTGGGTCGCTACATGCAAAAGAATGAAGCTTGACCACTACCTCACACCATACACAAAAATCAACTCAAAATGGATTAAAGAATTAGACATAAGACCTGAAACCATAAAATATATAGAAGGAAATATAGGCGAAACACTACGTGATTTGCACATCAAAGACATCTTTACAGACACATCACCCAAAGCAGTGATAGTGAAGGCGAAGATAAACAGCTGGGACTACATCAAATTAAAGAGCTTCTGCACAGCAAAAGAGACAATAACAAAAACAAAGAGAAACCCCACCAACTGGGAGAACATTTTTGCACCCAACACTAATGATAAAGGACTGATCACAAAAATCTGCAAAGAGCTGATGAGACTCAACAACAACAAAGAAAATAATCCAGTCAAAAAATGGGCAGAAGAGCTAAAAAGAAACTTCTCTGAAGAGGAAATGCAAATGGCCAACAGGCATATGAAAAAATGTTCAACATCACTTGTCATCAGGGAAATGCAAATCAAAACTACCATGAGATAACATCTTACACCAGTGAGAATGGCACATATTAAAAAAACTAGCAACAACAAATGTTGGCGAGGGTGTGGAGAAAAAGGAACTCTTCTGCACTGTTGGTGGGAGTGCAAACTGGTCCAACCACTGTGGAAAGCTGTGTGGAGATTTCTGGACCTACTAAACATAGAGCTTCCATATGATCCAGCAATTCCACTCCTAGGTATTTACCCAAAGGACACAGAAACATCAATTCCAAAGAACACCTGTACCCCTATGTTTATAGCAGCACTGTTTACAATAGCTAAGCTTTGGAAACAACCCAAATGCCCAAAAATAGATGACTGGATCAAGAAGATGTGGTACATATATACCATGGAATATTACTCAGCATTCAAAAAGATAAACACATGCAATTTGCAGCAACATGGATGGCGCTGGAAGGGATCATGCTCAGCGAAATAAGCCAAAAAGAAAAAGAAAAATACCGGATGGTCTCACTCATAGCAGGAATCTAGAAAACTTAAATAAGGGACCAGGAAAATGAATAACTATAAGAAAGTGAAAATCAAAATCAACAAAAAACTATGAACCAGAGACACTTTTAGGGGGGCAGGGGCGGGAGGGGAGGGATTGGGGTCAGAATGGGGGGCTGCAATTGTATGGGGAATATAACAATAAAATTTATTATCTAATAAAAAAAAAATAAAATAAATAAGAAAAAAAAAAAAAGTTGGTGGTGGGAATTTTATGGGGAATACACCTAAAAGGAGAAAGCATACAAGCATACATTGTACAAAAATGAACAATGATGTAAAAAAAATGTATATATAAATTAAATAAAAATTTAAAAAAGTTAGGAAACCTAGCTAATAGTTCTGATCACTAACTAGAGGTGGACTGTCTCAGACTTTACTAATCCCTAAGGGCAGTACAGTTACTGTAATTCTTATCTCCCACCCAAAAGAGAGCAACTCATAACCTCCTGGGTCAGAGGGTCATTTTTTCTGTGCTTGAGCCCTTTAAGAGAAGTGTGTCAATGTGCATCTCTTTTCTGATTAGAATTCCTTAGAATATAAAACATTCTTATTATCTGCCCACCAAACTCTCTCTTTTAGTGGTGTCCAATTTGTATATGGTAAAGGCTGGTATAGTGTATAGTCAATATGAATAATGTATAGTGTATAGTCTAGTGTATAGTCAACTGGAAACTGCCAGCCTGAAAAATTATAATACCATAATTAATATTCACAATGATGGCTCTCAGGTAAAATTCCTAGCTACTATTTCTTTTATATTCTTTGTATGGCAGAAACTTTACTTTTTAATGTAACATTATCTTATTTAAGTAAGAAGGATTCTTTAAATAGGTCCTATTTCCCCCAGGCCACAGTTGAAGATTTTCAGAGAGGTTCAGAGTAATTTTTCCAGAGATTATCTTTGTGTTCTTCTACTTCCCATGTGCACTTAAGTTCCAAAATTTTCATTTCTTGAAAGTGTTCATTTCTTTAAAACTAGTAATTCATATTTGATACATCTTTGATAAAAGAGTTCTTCATTTTCAGTTATGTTAGTTATGTTAAGAAGATTTATTGTCTTTATGTATACTGGTTGTTCCTTCTACACCAATGTAATAATAAAGTGGTCAATAGAATGTGCTCTGCAAGTTATTTTCTCCAATGTTAGTAATGGGATTGTACTTACCCATCCCATGTCTAACCACCTCGCCATCAGAGTCCTTCTTAAGATAGATGTCTGAAGCTGATATGGAGCTTGGTACCATGGCTTAGTGCAAAGTTTTAAATACCTTATCGACTCCATTCCCTCTCTCTCTCTCTCTCTCTCTCTCTCTCTCTCTCTCTCTCACACACACACACACACATTTTCTCTCTTTAATTAGAAGATTTAGAATTTATATATGATATAGATTTGGGATATATTTAGGAAGTAGGATCAGTGCAATAAAATATTTGCTATTTACTTCTTTTGGTATCCTAAGTATATCTTGAATCCTTCTATTTCTCTGTTTCCACAGTTACCACCCTAGTCCATTCATCATCATCACCTATTTTATAAATTTCACTAGCATCTTTACTGGTCTCATTCTTTCTATTCATGCTTCTGGCTCCCACTAGTTTATGCTCCCCAGTGCAGCCAGTGTTCCCAAAAGGTGAATCTTGTCATCTTGCTTCTCTGCCTAAAATCCTTCATTGGAAGCCCACTTAGGGCCTTTCAGATTTGATACCGCCTATGTCCACAATTTGCCTCCTATTGAACTTACTCAAGATGCTCTGACTTTCTTGATACCTCTTTTACTTAGTAAGCTCCACTCAATTCAAGACTGTGGGACTTGCTAGTCTCTTACTTTGTAATACTTCTTTCCTTTTTTTACTTGGCCAATCATTGTTCAGGACTAAGCCTAACTGTCAAATTCTAAAAGCAAATTTCCAGGTTCCCAGATTAGGTTAGACAATCCAATTATATACTCTCACAGCACCCTGTCACTTTCCTAGCATTTCTCCCTAGTCTTGTGACTTAATTAAGCAATAATGTGCTATTCCTAAATAAAGTCTATCTCCTATACTTAGTTGTTAACTTCATGAGAGTAGGGTTTGGTCTTTCTTATTCATCACTGTTCCCCTACCCTCTTAGTACTGTGCCTGGCAATTGTAGCCACACAAAACATTTTTGTTTAAATATCTGCTTATAAACTTTAAAGATATTAAGTTTTTACCCTCTAATCATACAAGATAACTGTTGGCCTTTGTATTACAAATGGCTACAAGCTATTGTGGGATTAATCTTCTAATATTGAGAATTTGACTTGAAGAACTAAGACATTCATGGCAAAGGCTGATAGATCATTGTCAACTGGAACACCTTGAGGTTATGTTTATCTGTTAATTATGACACTCACTGATAGTAAGTCATGGAGCTAAGAGATTTAATAGTGGAAGGTATTGGATAAAAGTCAAGAAAGAGAAAGCAAAAAACCTAGAATGTGAGAGAGAGGTAGAATAAAATACTGGGGCATGATATCAGGTAGGGGCCAAAGATAAAGAAGATCTATAGAAAATGATGTAAGGATGAATGTTTTTCTGAAAAGACATCAGTAGATTACAAGATTAGAAATAATTGGCAAGTATAGATGGAAGAGATTATGAGAAAATTTAGGAGGTTCTTCCCTCACTCCCTGCTTCCCTTCCTTCTTTTTTCCTTCCTTCTCTCTGCAATTAGTATACTGTTCATGTGAATGGAATCATTTTACAAGCACTGGGATAAAGGTCAAGGCATGGGCAGTGTTTATAGAGAAACAGGGGTTTCGGTTAAGTTATTTGCTGCTCACACCTTCAGTAAATAAATGTGAGAATAACACAAGTGTTTATCATGACAGTGAGTTTTTAATCAAATCTATTCACTAGGAAAGCTGTAAAATAATTTGCAAAGTGCTTTGAGATAATGAACAATTATAAAAACAATTTTATCCTAGCAACTGAAATTATGAAACTATTTGTTTTAGAGAATTCAAACCGTGGCATTTTATTTCCCTTGAGTGTTGACAATAGATTGATTTATGAAACATGTCTCTTCATTTGGGTTAAATGATTCTATATGTATTTATACTGATTAGCTGTTAGGAGAATGTGAATGAATACTGCTAGCAATAACTTCATTTCTACTTTTGAATTTCATTTAAAATATCTCAAGATTCAAATAACAGCATTTTGTGACACACATCTGGTGTGCAGGGCCTGGGGGAGCCATAAGCCCATGCTTTGCTGTCGGAATCATGGCTTGCCAAAGCAGCAGACACTCCACATTTCTGAAGACAGTGACAGAGGGTGTTAAAAAGAAAGAGCTATTGGCTTGGTAAAAATGAGAAAAAGAGAGAACAAAAACCTCAGTAACATCTAAAACCCGTAGTCTTAATGCATGGTATATTATAGGAGACTATCAGAGGTTTCTAACAAACTAGATTTAATTTTAAATCCTTTCTGTAATCAGAGGAAGAGCTATTTCACTAAGACTCACAGTTTGGTTCCCTTTTGTGTCATTTATGCCTTTGAGGTGTCTTGCTGAACTGTTGGTCCTTACGTTCAGACTGAAGTTCTGGCTGTGAGCTTCTATGCTAAAATGCATGAGTGCCCTCTCTCAGGTCTGTGATGCATTTACTACTGGTTGATAGCTTGCCCAAGACTATGTGGCAAAGGGGAAAACAGTATGAAACTTTTATTTGCTGTTGAACCTGGGTGCTCCGACTGTTTTCAGCATAGTTCATTCAGTAGAAATCCACCTAACTTCAAGTTGCCTGAGGTTTTAAACTGACCATCTTGTGTGTGTTAAGAGGACGTCACATTTAGAAAAGAAATATAGCTCATGATCTCAGTGGAAATGATGTGTCCACAGAGGTTTAATCCCATATTAGTATCCTTAAATCAGAAATATGTACTAATGATCAAATTTCCTGCTATAATTTCCAGGGAATTAAACTAGAACAAGTAGAAATGACATCATTATATTCAATGTCAATTGAAATTACGACTTGCCACAATTCTGCTAACAGCACAATTGGATGGGAGAAGCTACTAAGAGTTTCTTTGGTTGGTTAGCCCTTGTGGCCAACTCCCCTGATGTAGTTTAGCTAATTAGGAAAGAACACACATATACACACATGTGGACATGTGCACACACACACAAATTTTTTTTCCTCCTAGAAACCTTACATTAACAGTGATTTAAAAACTGGGCCCTTGCTTTGCACTGGGTGCTTAAAGTTTCTAAAATTTGAAGTGTTTGAAAAGTAGTGATGCTCAGGTCCCATTCTTATGGAGTTGGAGTCAAATGACTAAGGCAGGGCCAAGGTATTCTTATATTCTATAACTGACCATATGATATTAATGAGAGCCCAAAGTTGAGAACTACCTATCAATGCCTTTTCATTACATCTTCCTGATCACCTCAGTAGGTAGACTTTGCTATTCTAATCTTTCTTATCAAGAATTGACAGTAAATTTAAGGCTAAGATTTGAACCCATATCTTCAGAATTTTTAAGTCTGTGCTGTTCCTATCAATTTTCTTAAGACTTTCAGTGAGGTCAAAGAATTTTCGTAGAAAGTTAAACTATTGAGAAAAAATCGGGAAAAGAAAACCCAGTGACAGTGGTTAGGCTAAAAATGGGTTATTGAAGGTTTAGCAAATTCTCTGAAGTTCTATAGGTTTGCCATGATGGGGAGCTTACTGCATCTGCTTGATTACATAATGTTGTATTGCCAAAGCTAGCACTGAAATATTGTATCCCTTCGGTCCCCTTTCCTCTCTGTGAACTTTGAAAACAGGCCACACAACAGTGACAGTTAAGTTTTCTCCAAAGGCATTTTAACTTTATAGAAAACAAAACTTTCAAACCATTTTACTCTGACATTCAATCTCTTCCCCCAAAGTGGGCCATATTAACTGTTATGTGTTTACTATTACTGTCACTGCTGGGTATTTCCTTTGATTCTCTCTGTTCTTCCTATTACTTCTGTATCAATGCACCTACAAATGATCAGGTTCTGGTGGGGGAGAGAATAATTTTTATTGATGAAACTCATGAGCAATTATTATATATCATGATGCCAATTTGTTAAATTACAAAGGCTTAAGGACAGTTTACTTCTTGGGGTCTTTTTAAAAATAGTTTTTTGTTTTTGCTTCCAGTAACAACTAATTGAAAACCTCTTTCTTAAAGGATTACTTCCTGTTAGGCTGGTTGTCATAGAATAAGTTTATAAACCAGAAAAAATTTTGGTTAGTTATTGGTTATGGAGTACAGAAACCTGCAGGCTTGTTTGAGTTAAAAGATTTATGGGAAATAGTGGACATATTCAAAAATAAAGTGTAGCAAGTGAGGAAAATGGGAGGATATTAGGCATTTATCGCTCTTTCTCCCTCTTTCTCCTGGGCTCTCAGACAGAATGGTCTCTTGTTTGTATGTTCTTTACACATCTCTGCTTTAGGTAGACTTCCCTTATTTGCACAAAATCCAACATAGTTACCAGCACACTATGATTACCAATTCAAAATGTATAAGACTTCACAGCCAGTAGCAGTTCCCATCCCCACACAATCTGTTTAGGCTCTAGGCATCTTAATTTATATCCTCTTGAAAAATGCTGATTGACTCAACCTAGGTTATGGATATTGCCCCAGACTTAGTGTCAAAGTCTGACCAATCACAATCTATATACCTCACCTAAGCCTGCCCCTTTTCCAGGGGCTGGGGATTCTATTTCAAGGGAGACAACATGAGTGGGAGATACTGGGAGAGCATCTAATAGATTGATGAATAGGAGGCATTTTCTTGGTGGCTATAGGCACATGCTGATCTCTGTAGAACAGAGATCAAGTTGATGGGTCAATGGAAGGGAGTCCTTATAGAAAGGAGGTCCTTTCTATAAGCCACTGTGCCATCCATGGTACAATATATATCTAGACCCTTGCTCAAGGAGAGAAAAAGACTGAAATCCATAGAAGAGAAGGCAGTGAAATTTTACACTAAATAATGGGTTGAATAGTGGCCCTCAAAAGACATGTCCAAATCCTAAGTTCTGGTAACTGTGGTTGTAAACTTGATTGGAAATGGAGATATAAGTATGGTAAGGATCTCCAGTTGAGATCATCTTGGATTAAGAGGGTCATAAATTTAATGACAGCAGATATCCTTTAAGAGATAGAACAAATAGAGACATTGGGAAAAAGTTCGTGCAAAGAGGGAGGTAGAGGTTGGAATTATGGCCTCAAGCCAGAAAGCCACCAGAAGATGGGGAGGCAAGTGGGATTCTCCTGTAGAGCTTCAGAGAAAGCATGGCCCTTGATTTGTGACTTTGGGCCTCAGAAAAAGGAGAGAATAAATTCTTGTTGTTTATGAGCCAAGGAGTTTGTGGTAATTTGTTATGATAGCCCTAGGAAACGAATACACGGGACTTATGACATGTAGAACTCTTCTGGGAAGCCTAGTTTGAGCCAAGGGGATTAACAATCAGGCACCTCAAAGCATGCCTCAGCTTTCTTCGGAAGCAGCTCTCAGAGGATGGGCATAAGCAGTGGGGATGAAGTAAGGGTGCCAGCCTTAGTGAGCATATGGACTCTGAACCAGATGAGATGGAGGGATCTTTGCTCTATTTCCTGGTGAAAATACTGTATTGTGTGAGATTGTGAAAAGATGACTTTATGCAAATTCCTTACCCTCTATTGGCACAGCAACAGTAATTATGTATACAAATATCGTATAAGGTGGTCTCTGAAAGCATTTGTAGCTGGGATCTTCTGGTCTATAGGCCTGTGTAGTTAGGGAAGGGGAAATTCAGGCCTGTGCCTTCAAGACTTTGCCTTATGCACTGGTTCTCTCAAATGGATATCAGCTTGATGGGAGGTATTACCTCTCCCTACTACCTTCCTGGAACAGATCCTCAGATCTGATCTTTCCCATATCTTTATTACTACCTGACACCAATAGTAACCCTGGGGGATTTGGTCCTTGAGTTCCCCACTGTAATCAATGTTCCTGCCTATCTTAGGCTTTGGTGGATACTTTATCCATAGAACCATCGGGACCTTGCTGGATGTCCCATAAGGTATCAGACCAATCTGGAAAGCTCCAAGTCACTTAAGAGGCTTTTGGGAATGAGCTGCATGTGTTCTATCTGAGATCCTTTTCCATGGGCACTGTCCAGAGCATCACATTTCTATATGGGAGTGATCAGCTTACTGTAGCTTCATGAACTTAGATCAACTTAAATGAAATAACATTCAATAAAAATTGGGAGTCTCTGAGTTGCACTGGCCACAATTTAATTGCTTATTAGTCACATATGGCTAGTGGTGATCCTACTGGTATTATGGAGTGAGAATATCTCCATCATTACAGAAAGTTCTGTTGGACATCATTGCTCTGCATCAGTGTTTCAAATATTTTTTTTTTTTAAGATTTATTTATTTTTGCATACAAGAACTGGGGTACAGGTCAGAGCTGTGGGGGGTGAGAGGATTCACCAGAGACAGAGTGGGGAGCAGAACAGGCAAATTGACTGAAATACACTGCTGAGGGGAGCAGCGGGTAAGACAGGAGAGGTCTACTTCCCCATGTGGATAGCTCTCTGTGTGGCCAGGGGATTGAACTTGTGCTGCAGTGACTGCGCATAGCTTCATAATTCTGTGACTTAACCCCTTGCGCCACCAGCGAGGTCCTCAAATTTTTTGAGGAGCTTGTTAAAATACAGATTCTGATTCATTTGGTTTGAGTTGGGGACTGAGATTCTGCAATTCAATCAAGTGCCCAGATGATGTCAATGCTGCTGGTTCAGGGATCACACTTTGACAGGTAAGATTATAGGGAAGATCCCTGTGAATTAACTAAGGCCATAATGCTAGCTGTACGTTGTGTCAGAGAGGGAGAACATTTGGTTTGCAGGAAGTAGAATAGGAACTGGGCTAAGTTGATTGGAATAAAGGCTTCATGAAGAGAAAAATAGAAAATCATTTGGTTAAATAAGTCCATCCTTAAATGTGAACCCAATGAAAGGGAACTTTTCTTTATAGAGCAAAGTCTCCCAAGAACAATATATTTGTATCGGGGTTGGCAATATTTTTCTTTTGTAAAGGACCAGAGTGTAAATATTTTAGGTTTTGTGGACTGTTATGATCTCTATTTGTTACTCATTTGCTGATGTAGCATGAATGCAGTTATAGGACAATATTTAAGATATGAGTATGACTATATTCCAATAAAACTGTCTGCAAAAACAGGTGGCATATTGGATTTGGATAACAGAAAAGATCTCACTGACCTTTGTACTCGCGGGTCACAAATGGTGAGGAAGTTTGGAGTAAAGTTATTAACTAGTAAGTTAAAAATTCTATTTAATGTAAGCATGTTTTGGCTATCTTCATGATTAGTCATTACAAATAAAATAAGGACAAATGTGAATCATTAGTATAATTGCTTTAATTCCACTTTCATAGCACCACTTCCTTAACAAATACAACACCTAATTACATTTTAGAGATATTGAAGTCAAACTGTGATATGTAGAAATTGCTAGCTATCCAAACACACAGTCAAACAACATGTAACAATCATTTTAAAAGAAAAAGTCCACTGACTAGCACCTTCTGCTATCATGTGATAGCAGAAAATATTGACCAAAATCCCAGGTTGTAGAATTGCATATTTACCAAGGGTAAACAAAGACCTAGGAAGTTCAATGTGCACAGCTAATGTTTGGCCAATTTAGGATAAGACCAGGTCTCTTTATTTTCTAAACAGCATGTAACCCTTCTACAGCATTGACAAAGCACTATTCACTAGCCTCATAGTTCAGGAAATGCTCACTGAACCCAGAGAAATGTAAACACAACCACTGATATTACAGACATTCAGTGAACATTTTATAAATCATCTTGTTTCCTTAGACATTGGGGAGAAGGATTTGAATGATAAACATATCTCTAAAGAGCTATACAATAATTTTAAATGAAGACTTTAGTTATTCTGCAAGAATTTCTGTGTGACAAGTAAAACAATCAAGATCATTTATACTTTTTTCTTCTTTTGAAAGTGTAAGACATTCCATGCAATAGTATTGTTGGAGGTACAACTCATCTGGGTGTAAAGAGATCTTAGGTCCAAGGAAGGTCAGCTGAGGCTTCCGATGATTTTAATTTTCAGAGGCTGAATTCCAGATCACTCCATACTTCACCTCTGTCTGGTTCTCTAAGGTTTCTTAATTGTGGGCCTCCCCATTGGCACAGCAGGTTGAGTGCTGCGCTGTGAAGCTGTCCACAGCCTCTGCAGCACCTGTTCGATTCCTGGCCGGCCAGGGAGATTCCCACATGGTGAGGCAGACCTTTCCTGTCTCTCCTGCTGCTCCCCTCAGCATGTACTTCAGTCCTTCTGCCTGTTGTGCTCCCTGCTCTGTCTCTGGTGAAATCTTTCACCCTCCCATGCCTCTGGCCTGTACCCCAGTGCTTGTATAAATAAATAAATCTTTTAAAAAAAAAGATAAGAAAGATTTCTTAATTGTAAAGATTTCTTAATTGTAAAGACATCATCCTTTCAATGACTTGGCCTTATTCATAAAGTCCAATTGGCAATCATTCACCAAGTGATAGATAACTATGGTCTTCTATGTAAGTCATATTAACAGGATCACAGGGGCACCACAATTTGAGTTAAAGGGCCATGATCCCATGACACCTCTGAACCCTGCAGGACAAGTTTATTCTAGATTAGGAAACCAGTGCTGGGAGTTACAGCAATATGCCCAAGATAATTTGGAAGGTGCCAGATCAGATTTTACCCCTATGATATGTCTCCAAGTCCAGGCCTTTCCTTCCATACTTAGTCACAGATCTGGTAGCCTTGTCTTTTTACAGGTGTTTGGTGGAATTTGAGGTGGGATTAGGGTTCAGTTATGACTGGATTAGAATGTTCCATCAGCCTCATGTCATGGAAGAACAGAGTCACAATTACTATGACTTGAAAGAAATTAAGTAATGTATCTTGAACCTTAGCTTTCAGACTGCTATTTACCTTCTGTTTAAATAAATAAGAACTTACTATATGAGAATACTTGTTTATTGTTAGTGAAATTATCTCTCAATGAATGGCTTAACAGAGTTGACCGATTCATCAGACCAGAGTCTGGAAGATACACCTTGACGTTTTATTTGTCCAGAATCACCCATTCAATTTTAAGAGAGTGACTTGTTGGAATAAAAAAAAAATATCATAGAGTAATAAATATTCATTAGGAAAAGTAAAACGCTACAAAGAAGTGTGAAAAGTAAAATTAAATTTTTAATAATCTGTCAGTATTTCCCCATAATTCCAAGGTAATTAATTTAATGTTTTGGTGTATATCCTCCAAAACATATATATTTATGTCTTAGGTCTCTCTACCTGCCTGTCATTTTCTTCCTTCCTTCCTTATGCCCTTCCATCCTTGAAAAAAAAATTATATATTTATGTCTATATATTATATTTATGTCTTAGGTCTCTCTACCTGCCTGTCATTTTCTTCCTTCCTTCCTTATGCCCTTCCATCCTTGAAAAAAAAGTTATACAGTAGAAATTAAAAAAGGTATAGCTCATAAAAAATTGCATCTCATTATTTTAATTTCTAAAACTAGAGGAATATTGAATAATTTCTGTTTAGTTACTGTTTATTTTACACATACTTTCATTTTTTATATTTTGTTTATCAATATATTATAGCTTTTAATATATCAGAGTTATTGACTATATGGGTGACAATTTCTTCCAGCATATTATTTAAGAAATTATTTATGATATCTTAAACAATTTTTCATTTTAATGTACATTGGTTAACTTCTTTTGTGATGGTCAGTTTTTTGTCACTTAAGATATTTTTCACCTACTCTTAAATTATGTATGTCTCCTCTTCTACTTTTTTCTTATGTTTTTATATTCAGTATATTAGGTCTTTAGCCCATCTGTTATTTTTGTTTACATATGGTGTGAGGAAGGGGTTTACTTTTATTTCTTCCAGATGGATAGGCAGTTGGTCAACTAAATTAATGGAAAAAAATCCATCCTTTCCCAGAGAATTGGAATGGTGGTTTTATCACATATTAAATTTCCATATATTTCAGGATATATTTTTGAACTCTATGTTACACTCATTAGTTTTTTTTGTTTATTTGGCAATTGCCTTCTCTTAAAAGTCTCAAGAGCAGGAGCTTCTACTGACTCCCAGATAATATTTCATGGATGACTTCTTTGAGTAACACATTTTCTCATTTATGTCTGGAACATGAAGGACTTGGTATATTTTTAGCAGCATAAGAGGAGGGTTCCAGTGTTTTAAGCAAATACCTCTTCTTCCCTTTGACTTCTACAAAACACCAGCATTCTTTCCTGATGTTCTGAAAAAAACAAACCAACAACAACAACAAAAAAAAAAACACCAGACAAGAGGGAGAGACTCACTCTTAGAAAAATGAGCAGTGGGATACCAACTATTCTTTCAAAAGGCTAATTCCATCAATCTTCCTGATTCCATCCAGTCCTAACCTAATGTTGTGAATCCCAAGTGCCATGTCCTACATGTGAAGACTTATCCATCCTCCAAGTACCTCAGCCACCAATTTGGGTTCTTCCAGATACAACCATTCCTATAGATCACATACTAGAGAGCCCATAAAAGGCAAAACACTTGCTTTAAGTGCTTTAAAAATTAAAGCTAAATAAAACAAAAATTTCCTGTGTGTCTGAGGCCCTATTATGTTTGAAGTGTTTTAAAAACTTGGGTGGATGAAATCTCTGTGCCCCCATTTCTAAGGTAAAATAAAGTAATAATGATAATAATCTACTAAAAATGAGGAAAATTGCTTTAAATCATTTTAAGTAGGAAAAAAAAATTCCACCAGCTTGCCCTCTCTTCTGCCTGTTATTTCCCCCCTCACTCCCACCAGGTATCAGTTCCTAAGTAAAAAATAAATTCCACATGTGCAGAGATGGTATCCTCTGAAGCTATAGGTCCTAGTGTAGAAAGAAAATGTCCCAAATTACTAAGGAGGATAGAAAAAAAAAAAAAAAGGAGCTTGCCTGTCACATTCTTAAATCCTTCTTCAATGCAGCAGAAATCCTTTCTAGAGATCTTCAAAATGCAGCAGCTTGTGAGGGAGCCGCATGGCGGCTGGCCATGAAGTTGGCATTCTCTCCAGTCTGACCCTTCTCTATCAGCCCTCATCTATAGGCTAGGATTTTAAATCACCTAAAGGTGGATTTTCAGCACCCTCATACTCCATTTCCCTCAAAGTGCTTGAATTGGGCATTTCTGGGTTTCTAAACCTCTTCTAAGTGATACGAAAAATAGATGAATAAATGAAATATTTATGCAGACTCAAAACTAAGACCCCACCTCCAAATCATGAGGACTCTGAAATTTATTGCCCACAAGGGACAAAAGAGCAAAACAGATGGTGAAATTTCATGCTTTTTCTGGAGAGTTATAAATATCATCAATCATGTACTTAGAAATTGGCAGTAACTGAATTTTTGTTATTCCATAAGTTATACCAGACAGAAAGTTTTTTAAGCAAAAGAGCATGGATGTCTACCACAAACTAGACATTGCCCATGACTTCTGGCTAACCCTACATTGGTGGAATCCAGAAAATTCATTCTCAGCTTTGCTTAGTATCCTACGTGATCTAGGTCTCACCAGTCAGATACACTGAATATAAAATCTTAATTTGGGAGTAACTTGAGAAGAAAGTGTCACAGGACCTCCACTTTGTGACAGCAGCAGTCTCCAGCTTTTGAATTGGCCATGATAGCTAGTCTGAGTTTCTGTCCCAGGAGTATTTTGATGGATAGCCATAGCGGTGGCCCTTGACTCCTAACCAGGGCAGCTCTGCTGCAGGGTCTTAGACATTGTTACTGGAAGCTTAGTTTGGATATGGCTTTCCACTTCTCCTTGTGTCTCTGTGAGATGTCCAATATTGTTTTCATAAACTGTTTCTGTTTTATAAATGGAAGCACATTTTATTGTTTGCAATAACCTATGACTTTTATTCATCTATATTGGAAGTGAATAATATTTTGACTTATCCTGTCTGGTCAAAGGCATGGACTTAAGTGGTCTAAGACGCCAAAATTGACTCTGGGGAGGCCGAGATCTTTCCTGGATTCCTGAATTAATCCACAGAAGCTGCACAATGGAATGACTGATTTAGTTGAGTCCAAAGCCCTCTCAACCTTTTCACTGAGTAGGTACAATCCTGACAAAATATCTTGTGTGCCTCAAATCTGGAGAATTTATGGATTGAACAGATTCATTTCTTTGGAACTTTGAGACCTCTTCAGTTGCCTTTCTTTACACCATGTATATTACTGAAAGAATTGTGCATTAATTATTTTGGTATTGTTTCTTCTATATTAGCTTAAAATGTCTGATTCTATGTGTGAAGAAGAAGGTGGATGGAACAGATGCCTTGCATCTGATGAGATGCTTGGGGAAGACTGTGGTGGGTTGGTTACTTTTATTTTCTCAGGAAAAATTATGAAATATAGCACACATACAGAAAGTCTTTAAAATGTATGTGACCTTTAAAGAATGATTAAATAAAGTGAGCACACAGATTGCCACTGGTGAAAGTGAGAATAAAGAACATTTCCAATAATTTAAAAGCCCATGTCTATCCAAGGTGCATTCTCCCTTACTCCCCTTTGCTTTTGCTCTTGTTTATTTCCTTACCACACTATGGTTGTAAAATTTGTTTATATGGTTAGAGTTCATTAATATTTACTGTTGGGTAGTACTTTATTTTATGAATACATTACTATTTTTTTGTACAATATATGCCTGTAGTGGCATTGTAGGGTTAAGGGGTATGGATATTTTTCACATTTCTGAACAACACTAAACCGTTTTCTCAAGTGCATATATCTATTTACTGTATTAATGGCAATGTGAGAGTTATCTTCTCATCTATACTTGTTGGTATTTCTTATCTAGTAGCTTCAAAAATGGTATCTCAGTTTTGCTAAGAGAGGCCTGCATGATTGCAGGTGGGCAGCCTTGACAAGCCATGGGCAGCCAGAAAGGCTGCTACCCTGCAGAGGGAGAGAGTTGGTGAAAAGGGGCACCTGCATAGTGTCTACGCAAGTTTCTTTAACTGTTTTACTCCTTCCCTAATAAACCTGCCCTTTAAATGTTAAAAAAAAAAAGGTATCTTAAGTTGGTTTTAGGTTGCATTTCCCTGATAATACCAGTGCAGTGTAGCAGTGTAGGATACATTTTTGCTTATTGAATTATTGGAAACTAACTGGTTTAAAGGTGGTAAACTGGTTCAAGCCCTTGTAAGAGAAACCAGTAGAGGGTTTTTTTTTTTAATTTGTTTATTTAGTTTTAGTTTTCATGCAAGGTTACTTGGGGAAAATTAAGTGTACGAAATGATGGAAAACAAGTGTGATAAAGACTTGCTTATAATATAATGAGATATGAACTGGTACTATATTGAGATATATCAATGAAAAAGAAAGCTTCCTTTAGCCAGTGAGGAAAAGTAAAATGTTTTACATATGGTATAGAGACAAGTGACTATTACAAAAATAAATAAAGTCAAGACAATAAAATGAAAAAGTAAAACAATATCTTAACCCTATAATCGTACTTCTTCCCAAATATACACAGGTAGGCACACTAATATTTACACAAAAGCCAAATGCTATAAAAGAAAAGATTAGTAGTTTGGCTCCAAAATTTTAACCTCCATACAGAAAATATACCACAAAACATAATTTAAAAATAATTAAAAAAAACTCTGGCATATATTTCTAAAAAAAGACCAAGAAGTCTTTTTAAGTTAAAAAAAGAAACACCAAGCAGAAAAAAATCAAATTCATAAAAACACAAATGGTCATAAACATTGAAGCTATGCACATCCACAGTAGCAATCAAATAACTTGCTTTTCGCTAACACGTTTGCAAAGATTTAAAAGATTGATGAAATTGAGAGTAGGGAAGTGCATGAGGAAGGAGAACCTTCAGATATACTTTAAAATGAGCATGTATTTTGAATTAGTAATTCTACTTCAGATATTCATCATAAAAAAACAGACATTACATAAAGGCATATACATAAACAAGGATGCTTGTCAAAATGTTTATAATAATGAAAATACAATATCAGGTACTAGTGAGCGATTTCTTAAATTTTAATCCACCTCTATAATGTGAACTCAAATGAGAAAACAGTGATGCTTTAAAAAATAACAAGGTCAATTGACATCTATTAGCTATACAATATAACAAGTAAATGTGTAGTTCTTTGCAAAGTTTAGATCCCAGAAGTGTACCATGGTTGATTCACATTTGGAAGAAAACCACCTGGTTGATAATTAGGGTTATCTCTGAGGAAGGACAGTATAGGGATCAAGGGAGACAAGCATTCTGGCATTTTTATCATGCCTAGGCCATGGTCATATAAAGGGTTGGGTCTTCACAACTCATTGATACTCAGAAATTGATGGGATATGTGGGTGGTACAGAGTATAGACTGGGTGGCATCCTGAGTGAAGTCAAAGGGGAAACAATAAGAGAAGTTCTTTTAGTGTCAGCTATCATTGTAAGCATCTATATTTGAGAGCATCTTAGAGATTGGGGACTTGGAGACAGCAATGGTAATTTTCCTTTATACCTAGAAGAGATCCCCAACAGGAATGTTCTGTCCAAGTTGACAATATGACTTCATTATTGTAGGAATAAATTCAAAGTAGAGTTTATAAACTATAGTTTGGAAAATCTATCAAATATTACCAGATTACTTTGCCTTACTTCTAAAAAATTGCATTTTTATATTCCTAACAGGTACATGTAAAATCTTAAAAATCAAGTTTGGTAATTTCTTGATGTTTATACTGTCCCTACCATATGTAGACTTTCAACTCATACTAAAATATCAAGGCATGAAAGTAGAGATCAGTATTACTATTTTGTATATAATAAACTGAAACTCAGAGAAATGAAACGACTTGTTGGTGTCAGCTGGCCAAAAGACCTGCAAAACTGAATGAAAACTCGTCTTCTTGATTGTTGTTTCCTTCATGTCATTTATCAAATATCCCTGCTGAGTTTAAATGATGCATCAGATTAGCACAACTGAAGAGTACTTCACTAAAAATATTCACTGCTTGGTATATAGGAAATGCTGTTTGTGAAGAAATTGCCCCCGTCAGGATCTCCTCCAACTATTCACAAAAACATATAATGATTCCAATATTGGTTTAAAAGAGTTGATTATTGAGGGTTGAACACAGTTTGTGAAGATGAGAAATAATTGGAAATTAAATACAGGAAGATGTTTATATGGTCAGTGTATAAGAAATACGTATTTACTTTTGTAAATTACCCAAAGTAGATGTAATGGGTTTCTTGACCAACATGAATTTAAGAGCTTATACCTCAATTATTTGGCTTTTCAATAGTTCAGACACTTAGAATTGTTATTTCAATTTGTTACGAGTTTTGGAAAAATATATAATGATTTCTTCAACTCTGATGTTTCCATATGTCAGAGATGCTAGAATAGGTAGGACTGAGGTTTGAGTCCCAGAAGGACTTTAGCATGCTCATTGCTTTCTTCTCTTTCCTTCCTTCCTTCCTCCATCCCTCCCTCCCCCCATTTCTCTCTTTCTTTCTTAACATTACATCCACCATAATTTATTTTATAACTGGAAGTTTGCATCTCTTGACCTTCTTCACTGGTTTCACATTCCCCCACCACAACAATCCTGAGACTTGGGTCTTTCAGTGCTAAAATGGGGGAAGTGAGGGCAAAAAGTTGCCCAAGTATCTGTATGTCAAGATAGAAAAGAACTTAATTTTCAAGTGGTTTGTGAAGTTAGTTAAATTAAATCATTTTTCTATTCCCAAACCTAGCTATGATTTTGTTATATTTAATTTTATATATTGATCTTTCAATGATCAACATTGTCCTTAATTTTTTACTTCAGTCTGTGAACTTAAAAAAAATAACCTTCCCTTTAAAATTAAAATCCATTAGACAAATTTAGAGAAGAGATTCTTTTCTTATCTTTTTGTTTTCCCCCCAGAATCAAGTGTTAATTTTGTGGAAAAGGGTTTTAGAAGTTACCTTATGAAAACATGTCTACTGCAGTGGGAAGACAACTATAGAATAGCTCTTTTAGTGACTCATTTGCAAATTGTGTTTTCATAGCCTTTGATTATAATACACCTTTAGGAAAAGCTTAGTAAGCTTACTTGTAAATCATTTACAACAACAGCTACAGCTTTTAACCCATCATTAATTTTCACAATCGCTGTTGTTTTATGACTCAAGTAATTAACTAAACAATGTTTCACAAGAATTTTAAACAACTGCTTACATCAAGAGCTTTAATGTGTGCAACAAGAAATTAGCAGATTCATTGGCACTAGGAATTTCCTTACCATATCCTTGGGTGTCAGGAGTGTAGTCAAATCAGACATGAAGCTGCTCTGAGACTCCCTCTAAGCCTTCAAAATCTAGCTACCATGCTGTGTACTATTCAAAAATCGACTTCTGTCCTTAATGAAAAAAATTTCCGATCCTGTATTTTTCTAAAAAGGAGCATGTATGCTTTCCTCCTACCATCTCTCAACTTCAAGGATCATTTCTATACCACCTTTCCTAAACATCCTCCATTTTGCCTTTAAAGATTCTTCACCCAGCTCCTCCTATTTATCCTACATGGTGTAGTTGAAGTGACCCTTATCAGTGAAGACATCAGAAATTTCAATGTTACACTTGCCTATAGCACCAAGAGCTCATTCATTCAGACAAATTTTATAACAGAAGTATAATTATTTGTTTAAGGTCCATTTTGCTTTTCAAATGGATTGTCTATGAAGGGATCCATGTCTGTTTCCTCCCCAATGCCTGATACATTTGCTTCACCAATAGCAGGTGCTTGTGAGCCCCAGGATGGCCCTCGCTGTCTCTTGTGGTCCACATCTTTGTTAGCTCTCTCTTACATGTAACAGAGTTGCTTTGTGCAATCAAGAGACTACAGCAGAATTGGTGACATCTCACTTCTGAGATTAGGTTACAAAGTACTGTGACTGACACCTGGAGTGCTTTTCTTGTCCTTCCTTCCTTCCTTCCTTCCTTCCTTCCTTCCTTCCTTCCTTCCTTCCTTCCTTCCTTCCTTCCTTCCTTCCTTCCTTCCCTCCTTCCCTCCTTCCCTCCTTCCCTCCTTCCCTCCTTCCCTCCTTCCCTCCTTCCCTCCTTCCCTCCTTCCCTCCTTCCCTCCTTCCCTCCTTCCCTCCTTCCCTCCTTCCCTCCTTCCCTCCCTCCCTCCCTCCCTCCCTCCCTCCCTCCCTCCCTCCCTCCCTCCCTCCCTCCCTTTCTCTCTCTCTCTCTCTCTCTCTCTCTCTCTTTCTTTTCTTTCTTCTCCCTGGGAAGCCAGATGCCGTGTGAGGAGCTTATAGAGTCCCATGTGGCCAGGAACTGAAGCCTCTGGCAGTGACCCTCAAGGAACCGAGGCCTGCCCATAACTATGTGAGTGATATTAGAGGTAAACTCTGTAGACTAAATTGAGCTTCGAGAAGACTACAGACCAGACTGATGCTTGAGACAGTGAGATTCATCGGCTAATATGGTCTTACCTACTGATGCTCAGAAACTGTGTGGGATAATAAATGTTTGTTATTTAAGCTGCTATGTTTGGGGGTACTTTAATATGTAGCAATAGCTTCCTAATACAGTGCTGAATGAATATGTGATGACTAAATGAAAGACTTAGAAATACTATAATTCATATAATAACCAATCTATCACAAATAATACTTCAACTTCTGCAACGTTATCTTGCTTACATCAGAATAAAATCTGATACAAAACTTCTCTGAAGAGGAAATGCAAATGGCCAACAGGCATATCAAAAAATGTTCAACATCACTTGTAATCAGGGAAATGCAAATCAAAACTACCATGAGATACCATCTTACACCAGTGAGAATGGCACATATTAAAAAAACTAGCAACAACAAATGTTGGCGAGGGTGTGGAAAAAAGGAACTCTTCTGCACTGTTGGTGGGAGTGCAAACTGGTCCAACCACTATGGAGAGCTGTGTGGAGATTTCTGGACCTACTAAACATAGAGCTTCCATATGATCCAGCAATTCCACTCCTAGGTATTTACCCAAAGGACACAGAAACATCAATTCCAAAGAGCACCTGCACCCCTGTTTATAGCAGCACTATTTACAATAGCTAAGCTTTGGAAACAGCCCAAATACCCAAAAATAGATGACTGGATCAAGAAGATGTGGTCCATATACACCATGGAATATTACTCAGCATTCAAAAAAGATAAACACATGCAATTTGCAGCAACATGGATGGCACTGGAAGGGATCATGCTCAGCAAAATAAGCCAGAAAGAAAAAGAAAAATACTGGATGGTCTCACTCATAGCAGGAATCTAGAAAACTTAAATAAGGGACCAGGAAAATGAATAACTATAATAAAGTGAAAATCAAAATCAACAAAAAACTATGAACCAGAGACACTCTATGGGGGGGCAGGGGGTGGGAGGGGAGGGCTTGGGGTCAAAATAAGGGGGTTGCAATTGTATGGGGAATATAAAAATAAAATTTATTATTAAAAAAATAAAAATCTGATACAGATCTAAAATGGAAAACTTGGAGTTATAATTATTTGTGGGAATTAATTTATCTTTAAAAGATTTAACCAAATTAAATATAGTCTACTGAGCATAGAATTTCTGTTTAGTCCCTTAAAACTTCTCAAATACTCACTGTGACTAACAAGGCCATTGTTAGCCCACAGGTACCAATAAAGGTTGGTATAATATTTACAGTAATTACACCTTAAACTATGTTATCATGTATAAAGATCAAATTTTTAAACAGCTTATCCTAAAATATAAAAGTTAGTCGCAGTAATTAGGGATTCAAAGTCTTAGGATTTAATAATTTGTAATAAAATAGTTATATATATTGTATCATGGAAATGAAATTCCTTATAATGGTTTCAAAGTTTTCTTGCTCAAATATGTAAAGTGACAGTCACTAGACTTAATAGCCTTCATTGTGAAGCCATAGCAGAACTTGCATAAATTTCTAAGACATTTTAATTTTGAGAAGCTACATCCTCCACTGATGTAGTTAAATATATCCTGAGAGTTATAAAGTATTCACAGATATGTCAGGTAACTTCTTGCTCTAAATATACTATAGTACTTCAACAGACATCAAATTAAATTTTAGGAAAACAACTCAAGGTTGTTTATTTCTCATATATTCGATGTTTCATACATATTCATTCCTTAGTATGTTAATCAGTGAATTTAAATTGTATATTTTTACATAGCTGCAATAGCTCACATTCACTCTAATTCTTTACTCAAATTTCACATCATCTGGAACATGAGAAATGTAGTGGCTTGTTTTTAGTTTCTTGAACTTTTCTTTTAAAGATGATATTATTGTGTTATATGTAGATTGATAATCAGATTTTCAGGAGAATTGTATTTTATTTTCCTAATTTCCCTGAATTTTTTTCTACATTGGAGAAGTTGTTGTTAATGTCAGAGGATGATAATTTGTTTAGCATATGTGGTAGGTTGGATTCCCTAGAAAGTGGACCTTTAGATACAGATTAACATGTAAAAACTTATTGATAAGCACTCTTGAGTTGAGCACCTTTGGAAGAGAGGACAGGCAATAGGACTAGGCAGAAGGGAAAGTTGGACCGTGACTAGACTCTACAAAGCCTTAGCAAGTCACACATCAGGATCTGGGGCTGGGATTATCTCGTTTTAGTTGTTTGAAAGTGGGGTGAAAGAGATTGGCCCTTACATCCCCATGTTGATAAGATCTTGAAGTGTTGACTGCCCCAGGAAGGAGGTATAACCTTGGACGAAGATGAGGGTCTAATTGAGGAAAAGGGCTGAGAGCTGAGATTGGTCATCTGATGCCTGCTCCCTCACCCCTAGCAGATGGGGGAATCTTGACAGACAACTGGAGTGCACTACCTCATCAGTAATATCAATATATTTTTTATAAAGATAGATTTGTTTTGCTTTGAATAATTTCTTAACTCTGATGTATTCAAGATGATTAGATATTCAAAATTCTCATTCTTGCATCATTGTATGCACAATATTTTATCATTATGCTAAATTAGTTCTGAGCAAATAAATTTAAAAAGGAATAAAGGAATATTTTCTCAAGCGAATATTCTGCAGTCTATAATTTTTATTTATTTTTTAAAAAGAATTATTTTATTATGCATACAAGAACTGGGGTACAGGCTAGAGGTATGTGTGGGGTGGTGAGAGGATTCACCAGAGACAAGAGTGGGGAACAGAACAGGCAGATTGACTGAAATACACTGCTGAGGAGAGCAGCGGGTGAGTCAGGAGAGGTCTGCTGCACCATGTGGGTGGTTCCCTGGCTGGGGATCAAACTCGTGCTGCAGAGGCTGCGGATAGCTTCATAGATTGGGTCTTGACCCCTTGAGCCACCAGGGAGGCCCTACAGTCTATATTTTTTTTTAAAATAGTATCAGTAATTTATAAGAGACTACTTCTCACTGTCTGTAATTGAAATTTTAGTGAAAAGACAGTATCATTTCCAATTTCCCATTATGTATTTGGTAATAGTTTCAAAAATATGGTTGGTAATTGTACTTTAAATCAGTCTATTTTCATATAGTATACTCCAATATTCACTAAAGCCCAAATTTCTTTGTGTAGTTTTTGGAAGCTATAAAAAAGATGGTTGGTGTTGAGATTTTTAATTTATTGTTTGCTTATCAAGTTTTATTATGTGCAGGAAAGAATTCTCTATAGGCTTTTAGACTCTTTTACCGTAAGCACTTATGTTTCCATGTATATTTGTGGCATTGTTGTATTCCTCAACCCACAGGTTATTTTGTCTCAATTTGGTCATGGAAATTATCTCTGTGTGTGTGTGTGTGTGTGTGTGTGCAGTCTAATATTTTTCTACTGGAAAAAAAGGTCACCAAATGTTCACAAAATGAAATATTTTGGAGAAAATATAACTTATTAGTAACTTTCACATGTTTTACATTGTTTATGACAGGTGTTGACAATGCTATATAGATATTTATAACTTCTTAATTCTAAAAGATCTTAACTGCACATGCTATAATTTTATTTGGTTTGTTATTTTTTGCACCAAATTATTATAATATTTTGGTTTCACTGTTATTATAAATTAATGTTCAGATGTAAAAATCAATTTTTTACAATTTCTGCCAATCAAAAAAATTGCCATTATTGTGTGCTTCTAATTTTATTTTGATGACCCTCTACTATCCTCTTTTGTTTTTGGATACTTTGTAATTTTTGTTGCTATTGGGATTGATTTCTTATTTTTATTTATAATTTCTGTTTGACTATACATGGTAGGTTTTTCTAAGGTGACCTTTTATCCACCAATTTCATTAAACTCTATTTATGGTAGTTTGAGAAATACTATCAGGTTTGCAGGTGTATAAGCAATATCATCTTTAACAATAACATTATTATCACTGACTCTCCAATTCTTACACTGGTTAGGTTGTTATTTACAACATTGTACAGTACTTAAGCAGTAGTGATTAAAATGAGCATCCTTCTCTTGTTCTCTGTCATAAAGAGAATGCATTTCAAATTTCCTTTCATTTTGTTTTGTCATGTAACTCTGCCAAGTTGATGAGAATTTACTAATCATAAAATAGATGTTGAACTTTATAAAGTGCTTTTTACTCAATCTTCTAAGATAATCATAATTTTTTCCTCTAATCTATTAAGGTGGAGAATTCCATTGATAGATATTCTGAAGATAAATCATTCTCTTATTCCTAGGATAAATCCTACTGGATCATGATCAATTATTTTCAATATAATTTTGGATTTATTTAGCTTACATTTTACTTAGAATTTTTCTATGCTCACATTTACTGCATGCATGAAATGTATTTTTTCTATTCTGTTCTTGACTTTTTATGCTTTCAATTATTTAGTCTGTTTGGATTTTCATATTTATCAGCATTTAATTTCTCACAAATTCCTTTTTATAGTTTAAAGTGATTTCATTATATCTGATTATTTCTCATTTATTTTTCCATTTCTATTTTATTTTCATATTTGCCATATTACTCACCAGTTTTACCATAGTCTTATTAATCTTTTAAAAACATCAGTCTTTGGCACATAGAAGGTTTACCAGTGAAGGGTTGATTATATTTCATTCTTCATAGCAGTATTCTTAGGCAAAACTTAAGAGCAGGGTCAAACATTTCAAAACTCATTTTTAAAAATCTTTGTCTCTACCATTATGACCAAATTTTTTTTTTTAAAGATTTATTTTTATTTATTTATACAAGCACTGGGTACAGTCAGAAGTGCAGGAGGGTGAGAGAATTCACCAGAGCGGGGAGCAGAGCAGGAAGAAGGACTGAAGTACACTGCTGAGGGGAGCAGCGGGCAGCAGAAGAGGTCTGCGCGCCATGTGGGACCCTCCTCCGGTGGCCGGGAAGCAGCCAGGAATGGAATCGGCGCTGCGGAAGCTGCGGGCAGCTTCACAACCCAGCGCTCAACTGCTGCGCCACCGGGGAGGCCCTATGACCAAATTTTTTAGGTTGATTCCTATGGTAAATATTTAGGCAGAATTCCAGTGAAAATGACTGGAAATTTTATTTCCTATAGTCTGATGTTGATTGACCTAGAGTAATCAGTGTATATTAAATGTGGAAAGTGACTTTAAAACTCTTCTCATAAAAGTTTTTTCTTTAAAAATTCACTTAATATATTTAAATTACTGTTAAAGGATTACTTATGATTGCTATAAAATAAAAGAATACTGAGAAAACAAGGCAAATATAGATAGTTTATCCTTTGGTCTACACCCACCCTTTCTTGGGCTCAACTACTCAGGAAGATGGTGAGGGGACAGGAGGAGACCAGTAAAACACACTACTATAATCCTTAATCATTTTTTGCAGAACCAAAGAATAAATCTAGAGCTGCTCAATTCAGTTTCTTGTAGTGACAACATGAGATAGAATAGGTGGAACAAACAGGTGTATGAGGCTGCATGATTTATTTGCAATGACTGTAACAAAGACATGGAAGAAACAGAAGTACAGCTGGCATCCAGAGCTTCTCAGCACACAGGTCCAGTTAGTTTAACCACTTTTATACAAAAACCCAACCCCACCCTTTATAATCATGCCCCTTATCTGCTATACAAACTTCTCCCAATCTCTTCTCTAGTCTTCAGTCCCAAGATGGAGCTGACAAGACCTCCTGCTGTATATGTTTGGTTAGCTTTTCATGTTAGTTACATAAAGCTTTATCATTTTAATGTTATGACTGCAGAAGTTGTCTTTTTATTAATGTAATTGGGATTGAGGTAGTTTACTGAGGTTATAGGTAAGTTCAGTCTTTGCTGGGACCTCTGCTTTATTTGGTTGAATTCCTTCTGTTTGAGAGGGATATCAAAAAGAGAGTATTTACCACAAAACAACACAAAGAAAACAGATATGAAAATTTGTGTGATTTAAATTTACTGTAAGGATGCTTTAACTTCTTCCTTCCCTATTTGGATTCCTTGTATGTCTTTCTCTTATCTTACTGCTCTGGCTAGGACTTCCAGTATTATATTGAAAAGCAGTGGTGAGAGTGGACATCCTTGTCTTGTTACAGATCTTAATGGAAATGCTTTTAACTTTTCACTTTTCACAGATGATATGATAATATACATAGAGAACCCCAAAAACTCCAGAGAAAAACTAATCAAACTAATCAATCAGTTTAGTAAAGTAGCAGAATACAAAATCAACACACAAAAATTGGTAGTCTTCGTATACACAAACAATAAATCTGAAGAAGAAATCAATAAAACCATCCCTTTTATTATTGAAACAAAAAAAATCAAATTCTTGGGAATAAACCTAGCAAAAGAGATAAAGACCTATACAAAGAAAACTATAAAACACTGTTAAAAGAAATAGAAGACGACACAAAGAAATGGAAAGACATCCCCTGCTCATGGGTTGGAAGAATTAACATGATCAAAATGGCCATCCTACCAAAAGCAATTTGCAGGTTCAATGCTATTCCAATGAAAATTTCAATGACATTCTTCAAAGAAATAGAACAAATATTGATGAAATTCATATGGAGCCACCAAAAACCCCAAATAGCCAAAGCTCTCCTGAAAAAAAAAAAAGAAGGGAATGGAAGCATCACAATCCCAGACTTCAAACTATACTAGAAAGCCATAATCATCAAAACTGCAAGGCATTGGAACAAGAACAGACACATGGATCAATGGAAGTGAATAGAAAATCCAGAAATAAACCCACAGATTTATGGTCAACTAATCTTTGACAAAGGAGCAAAAATATGCAATGGAGCAAAGAAAGTTTGTTCAATAAATGGTGCTGGGAAAACTGGGTCACTACATGCAAAAGAATGAAGCTTCTCTACTAACTCACACCATACACAAAAAACAACTCAAAATGGATTAAAGAAGTAGACATAAGACCTGAAACCATAAAATATATGGAAGGAAATATAGGTGAAATACTACATGACATACACCTCAGTAACATCTTTAAAGACACATCACCCAAAGCAGTGGTGGTGAAGGCAAAGATAAACAACTGGGACTACATCAAATTAAGCAGCTTCTGTACAGCAAAAGAGATAGCAACCAAAACAAAGAGACACCCCTTTGACTGGGAGAAAATTTTTGCACACAACACTAATGATAAAGGACTGATCACAAAAATCTACAAAGAGCTGATGAGACTCAACAAAAACAAAGAAAATAATCCAGTCAAAAAACGGGCAGAAGAGCTAAAAAGAAATTTCTCCAAAGAGGAAATGCAAATGACCATCAGGCATATGAAAAAATGTTCAACATTACTTGTAATCAGGGAAATGCAAATCAAAACTACAATGAGATACTATCTTACACCAATGAGAATGACACATACTAAAAAAACTGCAACAACAAATGTTGGTAAGGATGTGCAGAAAAAGGAACTCTCCTGTACTGCTGGTGGGAGCGCAAACTGGTCCAACCACTAACAACAGCTGTGTGGAGATTCCTCAACCTGCTAAAGATGGAACTTCCATATGAACCAGCAATTCCACTCATAGGTATTTACCCAAAGGACAGAAACATTAATACAAAAGGGCACCTCCACCACTGTGTTTATAGCAGCACTATTTATAATAGCTAAGGTATGGAAACAATCCAAATGCCCAAAAATAGATGACTGGATCAAGAAGATGGGGTATATATACACAATGGAATATTACTCAGCAATCAAAAAAGATAAACTCATGCAATTTGCAGCAACATGGAGGGCACTGGAAGGGATCATGCTCAGCGAAATCAGCCAGAAAGAAAAAAATAAATACCAGATGGTTTCACTCATAGCAGGAATTTAGAAAACCTAAATAAGGGACCAGGAAAAAGACTAATTATAATAAAGTGAAAATCAAAATCAACAAGCAACTATAAACCAGAGACACACTATAGGGGGGAGGAAGGAGTAGGATCAAAACAAGGGGAGGGGGTGGAAATTGTATGTGGACTATAACCAAGATGAAAATGCGTACATTGTGCAAAAATGAAAAATGATGTAAAATTTATAAATTAAAAAAAATAAAATAAAAATAAATTTACTCTAAGGAATTATTTTTCAAGAATAATATGTGGGGCCTCCGGTGGCGCAGCAGTTGAGCGCTGAGTTGCAAAACTGCTCGCAGCCTCTGCAGCGCCGGTTTGATCCCCGGCCACTGGCGAGGGTCCCACATGGCGCGCAGACCTCTCCTGCCGCCTGCTGCTCCCCTCAGCAGTGTGCTTCATCGGTCTTCCTGTTCTGTTCCCTGCTCTGGCTCTGGTGAATTCTCTCACCCTCCCACGCTTCTGACTATACCCTGGTTCATGTATAAATAAATAAATAAATAAATAAATAAATCTTTAAAAAATAAATAAATTAATTAAAAAAAAGCATAACATGTGACTGAGATAAGCTAAAAATCCACATCTGTTTTAATGAAGGATTAGATCAAGGACACTTAACCTGGACACTATTCTGAGGGCTCATATATATACTTCAGAGTCCTTCACTCTTTGGAAATTAAATGCAAAGTCTATGTAAAAAGAAAAAGTTTCTGAGAAAAGGGTTTACAGCTTACAGTAGATTTTCTCCCCACAAAGATAAACTAGTGGAGAAAATTATTTCATAGAGGTTTGACTAAAGACAGTGTTTTTGTTAACAGCAAGAGTGAAGGATGTTTATATATTTCATTATACCTTGTACAACAACTAAAAAGAATCCTATAAATTAATACAAAGGACAAAAAGAATAAATTGCCCACAAAGATGGTTGGCCCTTTTGAACATATTTATCCATAAATAAATTGTTGCTTTTATGTAACTGTTATCTCTGTAAGTTTTGCAGATGAAATTGTGATATACAGCCAGGAAAATGATCAAACTTTTACTCACATTTTATATGCTCTTACCTTATTGAGAATTGTTCTAATTTTAAATCACTAAGTAAGAGAAAATCCTAATTTTCATGATATGTATCTGAAGATTTTGATTTGCAAACAAAGTTGAACTTAATCAATGACTTTTAAAACTAAATTATCTTTATCTTGTCAAAGCACTGTCAAGAACATTTTTGATATCATTTTGCTTCAGTAGTCTTGTTGAAAGATCGAAACTCGTAGTTATGTTTCAGTATTAGAAAAACCAAAGCTATTGTTATTACCACTTAGTTTTTATGTCACATATTTTTCTTACAGATAAGTAGGCCATAAACTAAGTAAGATGAATCACTTATCAAAGTCTGTTTATGACCTCTTTCAAATCCAGAAAATGCTGTTTTATATTTTTTGCAGGAATTCTAAGTCAACACATCTTTATGCCTCTTGCATAATTCTTGGCAGGATGCAGAGCAGTAAATCATGTTTTATTACTGCACAAATGCAGAAACTATAGGGTTATCTCAAACCTTTTATCACTCACTTTAGTAATGTTTCACTTACAAGTTTATGACCCAGGAATTCTGATGAAATTTTAGAGTTAGGCTTTCACCAGTAGTAACCAAGAAATGACTGGTCCTCTCCTAACATCCTATCTGCACCCATCTGTACCCCATACCTTTCTCCACCCACTCTTATTTTCATGTTCCAAACTCTACTTATACTCAAAAGGCACAATATTCCAGTTATCAAATAATTAAGTCTCGGGGGTGTAATGTACAACATGATGGCTATAGTTAATAATACTGTATAGCATATTTGAAAGTTGCTAAGAGAGTAGTATCTCTTTGGTATACACATATCAGTGTGGCTTATTGAATTATTTACAGTATCTTATTTTATGACTTTAAGATACTCCAACCTCATTTTGTATATTTTCTGCCTCATCTCTGAGAAGTCATCATTTCCTCAAGGAGCTATGGTTCCTTTTATTGGAGACTGGTATTAGAAATAATAATCTCGGTATTGTGTATGCTTGTTATTATTGCCATTTTGCTGCTTCTATTCCCTATTAGGTAACAATCTGGGCTTTTACACCTATCAAAAAATATTTCTATTTTCAACTACTGTATCTGTATTGAACTTAACATGAGTTTATACTGACATCTTCAAATTTAATTCATTACCTCATAAATCATTCTAGCTCTTTCCTCCTGCTTATCTCTAGTCTTTCATTCCAAGAGTAAAAAACCTGTTGCCTACTCTCTGCCTTCCATTTACTTGTGTAATTTTAGTATACAGATATTAGAGTATGAGAACTATTAATCCAAACCCCATTTTAGTGAGCAACTTTGGCAACTACAGCAGAGTGATAATACGCATTTTTTTTTTTGCCTGTTGTCTTACAGACTTCCTGCATTTCCAAACTTACTCAGATCAGTAACTCCTCCCCCACCCCCAAATAAGATTGTTTCATACATTTTTAAGAAGTCAGATTATTGTTACACTCTATATTACGTCCTAAATGAGCTTTTCACAGTTCACCTTGGGTGACATAGAGTTCTATGGGCTTTTACAAATGCACAGTACTGTGTAGTTAGCATTATAGTATCATACAGAATAGTTTTACTTCCCTAAAAAATTTCATTTTATTTATTTACTCTTCTGTATCTTCCTGTCAATCACTGATGTTTGTACTATTGATATGTTTTTTGCCTTTGTATATAGCCTTTTCAGATCAACTTCTTTTGTTTAGCAATATGTACTTAAGATTCACCCATGTCTTTTTGTACCTTGATTGAATATTTATTTTTATTGGTATATTTACATAATATACTATTGCACGCATTGATTTTTCTTATCCATTGTAGTTGTGGTGGCTTATAGTTTATGGTGATGATGAATAAAGATATTACATTCATGTGCAGATTTTGTTTAGATATATGTTTTCCAACCAACTTGATTGCTTTTCTTAGCTTTTAGGAAACTGTCAAGTGTTTTCCAAAGTAGCTGTAAGAGTCTTCTTTCTCAGTAGCAATAAATGGTAATTCCTGTTAATCCAGCTCCTCAACAGTAATTGGTATCGTCAAGTTTAAAAAACTTTGACTCTTATAATAGTTATGTAGTGCTATCTTGTAAATTTGCAATTTCCTGGTCATAAAAATTTCGCACCTTTTAACATACTTATTTACATCTGCTTATCTTTTTAATGAATATCTGTTCAGGTCTTTTGCCCTTTGAAAAAGTGGTTTCTTTCACCATTAAATATTTCACTTCACTTTCTTCTTGCTTGTATTGTCATTGAAATGTGCGATAAGCATTTCCTTTTCTTTATAGGTAGTGTTTTATTTACTTCTTTCAAGATTTTCTCTTCTTTTTTGTTTGCTTGAATAATGATGTGTGTTGGTATGGGCATTTGGGTATTTAGTCTGTTTAATATTTTCTGTATTTCCTGGGTCTATGATTTGGTGTCTGTCATTAATTTTGGATATGTTAAATACACTATTCCTTCAAGCAAGTGTGACACCCATTTTCATGGATAGCTTCTCCTTTTCATAGTCTGATTACAATTATGTCATACCATTGTGCAAAATTTCCCACAGTTCTTGTATGTTTTGGACTTTTTTCTCTATTACTTTTTTTTCCTTCTGCTTTAACTTGGGAAGATTGCCTTGCCCTATCTTCAAAATCACATATTATTTTCTTTGCTGTAACCAATCTACTTATATGCCCATCAGAGACATTCTTCATTCTTTACTTCTGTTCTGGAATTTTTGATACTTGACATTCCCTTTTATCTGGTCTTATGTACTTCTTCCATTAGAGTCCTTAACATATTAATAGTATTTATTTTAAATTCCCTGTTTAATAATTATAAAATATATAATATCTGATGTAAAATATATATCTGATGTTTATAATATCTGGTTTTGATGTTTGCTTTGTCTCTACAGACTTTTTTCTTTTTGCAGACTTTTAATTTTTTTGTGGGGATTTAGACATAATGAATGAATTAATAGACACTGAGATATGTGAACTTTTAGTGTGAGGTTTTATGTTAATCTGACTAGTAACTGAGCTATGTTTTATGCTTACTCTAGCTATATTTGTCACAGGCTTCAATTTCCCCTAGAGTTTTTTACTTTTGTCTCCTTGTTATCTCTATTTCTCTAAGAACTCTTCCTCAGAGTACATATTGCATGTCTAATACTATAATCTCTTATTAGACTGTGTCCTGTTCATGTGGTGGTAAGACATTGGTGAGGAGAAGCATTTTATAATTTTATGATTAAACCCCCTTGTTTTAGTGAGCCTGTGTCCTTGGATCTTGACCTTCTCAACTGTTACTTAGCTCTCTCCCATCACCCCCCTTTTTGTGGATATTTTTAGGCTAGTGGGGATAGAGTCAGAAAATGCCCTTCCACAGGGTGGGATAAAGCTCTGGTAATATATTTTCCTCTAGAGAAAAGACTTTAGACTCTTGCTTTGGAGAATACTTTGGGTGTATTTCACAATGGTTACCCTTCCTCCTTCCTCTTCTTAGTGTTCTGAAAATCTTGTTTTTCATTCTTCATGGTCAGAACTTAATAGAGGTCATATAAGTAAAATTACAAGAGGACTGGGTTATCCTGAGATTGAAACCCTAAATACTTTCTTTTTCTAAAGCTAGTGTGTTCTCAACCTCTAGAAATTCATCAAAATTATCATTTATGTGTATCTACCAGTTTATGGTTCTTGAAGCTTCTGTTTTTAGTAAGAATATATTGGCTCTGATTCTCTAGATTCAATTATTGTTGCAGATTTCAGGGTGGTGGCTTGTCTTACAAAGTCAGTTCTTTGACAGATATAAGATAAGTTATTGCCTGTTAGTTTGTTAAGCTTTTTGTTATTGTATGAACAGAATGATAGTTTCTGAGTTCTATATTTGTCAGAGCTAAAACTGGAGTCTGTTTATTATTATTTTTGTTTCAAAATTTAAATGACTTGTATTGTCTTCAGCTATTTTTCAGGAGATTCCTCTGTATGTGGAGTGCGGGTGTAGACAGTAGGAACAGGTGATTTTCCAATTTTTTTCTGCTTCTTCCTTTGTTCCTACTATGATGTGCTATCTCTTGATATTAGTCTAGCCTACCTCATTCTAGGTCTCAGAACCCAGCTAGATTTTACACTTCTATCTCCAGCCCTAAACTACCTAAAGCTAGTATAATTCACTGGCTGCTACTGTTATTGAGGAAGTACTTGCTGCCTGATGGCTATATAAGCCAACACTATTACACTAGCTTTTGATAAGAGTTATTATGCGATCAACCAATAAGGAGATAGAAGGCAAGGCTCAAATTTGTTTCCCCAATCTGGTGGTTAAGGTTGATTTTATGGGAGTGGAGAAAGAAAGAAATAATATTAAGCATGTGGAAGTTATGGGCTTGGAAAAAATATAATTGTTTATTCACAGTTTGTTCCATATATAGGAACATTTTTCTCCCAATAGCCTTATCTTCCTTTTGACAGACGCTTCCCTTGTGAATGTAGTTTGAGCAGTTGTTGACACTCTCTTCATTTTAAAATGTAGGCAGGCATCTCCTTTTTCTGTCTTCGTGGTTCTAGCCAGCTTAGAATTCATCTGAAGGTTAATCACTTCTGTGCATGCTCAGGCTGTAGGATTCATGGACAAGTGTTAAGCTCTGTTTACTATGTGAAAAGAAGCTCAATAGGTAATTAAGCACATACAGCTATCCAGCTGAGAGTGGACTGGCCATGTCACTACTAACAGGAGACAGTGCCCCCATCTTCCAAGATGAACTATCCACTTCTTTTCAAAAGAGGGTGATTTTTGAGATTTGCTTTTTCTGGATTCCACTAAGATTTTTTCATTCTTTTCTCTACCTTCTTCAACAATTATGCCTTGATATATTTAATTTATATTCACATAGGTTTTTCCCAAGATCGGATTTTTGTTGATTTCTGACATTTGATGCCAAGGCCTTTTCTGCACTTTCTGTTCTTCTCTACTACTCACTGGCAGCTTCATGCACAGGACTTGCTGGTCTCAGTTTCTTTTGGCCACATGTATGCATAATTTGGAGTTTGTGGATTTTTATTCTGTCTCCTACTTCACCAAAGATATATTTCATAACTTTATTTTTGTTGCTCCTTGTTGCTCTATTTGGTTTCCAGGAGAAATGGGAAGATTCAAAACTAAGTGGTCACCATATTCCTAACCTCTGTTCCAAACTTGGAAATTATAAGAAACATAAAAAATAGGAAAGTTAATGCCAGCGTCACTGCTGCCCAAGGCAGAGTGCAGTGTATATGGTGACTCTTGGAAGAGCCAGGCTTTGATAATTTGATAATTTGACTGATAAGATATATAGGAGAGAAAGGCAATTAAACTGACTTTAACTTTGCTGATTTCCCCAACCCTCTTCATTTAAGAACTATGACTACATAAAGAAATGACTGTACAAATCCCTTCATCCACTTATACCATGTATATTCACACAGGGGATTTGCAATTTTTTTTAAAAATCTGCACGGGTATACCACTAAATTTTATAGGAAAGAAATGTTACGTCAGTTGTTTAAGCCAGTTTTCTTCCCCAAGGCAGAAAACCTTAAAATAAATATATCTTTAGTCAATGCAATTGCATATGGTTTTCACATTGCCTCTTAGTAATTACTTAGACAGTAATAACAAAATATTTTAAATACATTTGCATTTAAGCATATAATTAGCTATGTCCATGTAATTTTTGTTTTAAGAAATCTGGCAACTTATTTAGGAAGCTAACAGAAATAACAAGATCTGTTCTCAATAAAACTATTTTATTGAGTTTTTATAAGAATGCGTGTTGGAAGAAAAATGGAATTTATATGGTGTCAGTCAAACCTTATTGCAAAATAAGGGATAAGTGGCATAATTTTCCGTGCCTCATTAACTATGTCATTGAGTCAGTTTACTCTGAAATATACAGTACTCTTGAACCCCCCCAAAAAATAATCAGTTCTGGAAAGCAAAATTCTATAGAGAAACTTCCAGGGTTTTCTCATACCTAGTGGATTTAAAACAGCCTTTATAGTCCTAAGAAGTATGGTATAGTTAGTAACTTTGCAACTAGAAAGAAGGTATTTAGCACCACACACTCCAGAAAAGAAAGAGCTGGGTTAGCCTAGGTGACCTTCACCAGTAACCAATCAAGGGCACAAGTCCCCAGATATCCCCACCAAGGGGACTAGTGGCCTAGAACAGTGATAATCCTAGGAAGTCCTGCAGTGGCTGTCCTGAGAAAGAGTAAGAGACCAGGCATAAAAAGTCTGTGCTTTTTTAAGGCTGTTGAATGGCCTAAGCCCTTAGGGAGATGAGAGGATTCTGCACACAGAAATGGGTTTAGGAAAAAATAAGATTTTTTCCCTTAGATTCACACCCATCCCCCAAACTAGACAAAGATTCCCTTGGACCTGGGACAGTAAAGACAGGAAGTAGAAGGCCTTTGAGCCCAACTTCCTGAATAGAAGTATTAGGCAGGAAGTAGAAGTTCAGAGAGGAAGTCACTTCTTAAATGGCCACATGTTGGTTATGTACCTCCGCTGTCTTCTTGAAAATGTTAATAATTTATCCTTGAGCTTATATTTTGTCCATGTCAGTTACATGGAGGTAGAGTGTGTTGGTAAAGTGTGTGTATAAAGTAAAATAGAAACAGTTGAGTTAGTTTTGTGCAGTGTTCCCACTGTTCTGTTGTGACAAACTATGTATGCATATACTAGGCACAAGTGGTGAATTGTGCAATTTAGAGAATGTGCATATGGGTAAATATTACAATATTTGCACTTTTTTTTTTTCTCCAAAGATTTATTTATTTATTTATACAAGCACTGGGTACAGTCAGAAGCGCAGGAGGGTGAGAGAATTCACCAGAGCCAGAGCAGGGAACAGAACAGGCAGACTGACGAAATACACTGCTGAGGGGAGCAGCGGGTGTGGCAGGAGAGGTCTGTGCGCCATGTGGGACCCTTGCTGGCCAGGGATAGAACCAGCGGCTGCCGGCAGCTTTGCAGCCCAGTGCTCAACCACTGTGGCACCAGGGGAGGCCAATCTTACTATATTTGCACTTAAAGTGGCATTACACAATATAAAATGAACACTAAATTTCTTGATAGTTATTTAATATTTTAATTTTTATTTAGACACATTAAAAGCAAATATACTGTGATAAGGTGAGAGAAATACACATGCACAGTAAATCAGAGGAAAAAAACTTCACAGTTAGCACCTTTAATGACATTTTTTTCTGCTTTTCCTACAAATTCTGTAGCTGCCTTTAGAAGTGATAGAGTAGTTACCCATGCAGACTCATCCAGGTGCTCTGAGGTGGTAAAGGGATCCCTGGCCAGAAGGGGCTTCACAGATAGGAGTGGAATCTTGTGACTGAAGACCAGGTGGCGATCCCCCAGCAACTAGCACTGCCGCAGAGCCCCAGAATCTGGACAAGTGCCTATGGAAGCCATGGGCTTCATGAGCATTCTTCCTATGGGAGTTTAATAAGAAGGCAACTGAGTTTAAAGTACCTCATAAGTTTCTTGTAGCTGCTGTAACAAATCACCACACACTTAGTGTCTTAAAACAACATAAATGAGTCATCTTACAGTTCTGGAGGTGAAAAGTCTAAAATGAGCTTGTAGGGCTAAATTCCTTTAGTGGTTTAGAGGGGAATCTGGATCCTTGCCTTTTCCAGTTTGTAGATGTATCCTCTGTCACCTCTAGAACCATTCCTTGGTTCGTTGTTCTTTTCTCTATCATCAAAGTCGCTTAGAATCTTTTTCTGCTTCCATTTTCATGTTGCTTCCTCTAAGGACACATGTGATTACCTCAAGCCTACCTGAATAAATCAAGATTATCTCCCTACTTTAACAGCCGTGATTTATTCTCAAAGATTCTAGGGATAAGGAAATGAACATCTTTGAGGGGCTATTATTCTGTCATAACTACCATTAATAGGTTGGTGCTCAACATAGAAATGAGTTATAACAAAATAAAACTGTTTTGTAAGTTATAACAAAATAAAACTGTTTTGTAAGTTTGTAAGATGAGAGTCAGGACTTCTATGTTAGAGTTTAGGCAAAAGAAGAACATCAAACAATCACCATTAAAACCTCTGTTAATACTAGTAGCAAAAAGAGTTTGCCTTTGATAGTAAGGGATTTCCCTTCCCAGGTTATTATTGTTAAAAGCATTGGACTGGAGGTACAAAGTTTATTATTTAAAATGCATTTCTTAAAAATACAATTATCCCCAAATTCATTTATTATGCTATCAAATATGCCTTTGACCCTCAGCTGCCATCATAAAGGATGAAAAGTCACCCTTATTAAGGAATAATCAATAATGTCCTTGATCCTAAAAGGTTAGAGAATTTATTAAATCCATAACCTTAGAAATTTATCTTAGTCAGCTTGAGCTGTTATAACAAATTAATATAGACTCATTGGCTTATAAATATCAGAAATTTATTTCTCCATTTTGAAGGCTGTAAGACCAATGTCAGAGTGCCAGCATGGTGGAGTTCTTGGTGAAGGCCCTCTCCCTGGTTTGTAAATGTCAGTCTCTCTGTTTCTGTACATGGTGGAGAGAGGGCAAGATAATTCCCTGAGACTGTTTTTATAAGAGTACTAATTCTATTTGTGAAATTTCTACCCTTGAATCCTAAGTACCTCCCAAAAACCCTACCTCCTAAAACTATTACATTGGGGATTAGGATTTCAACATCCGAATTTTGAGAGAAATAAAACATTTCATGAGTTGCAAAATTCAGGTTCAATTAGAAGCTCTGTTTTTGTAAATAAATGTTGTGGCAGACAGTATAAGCCTGATGAGTGACTGTTTCCCCCAGCCACTTTTCCAACCACTGAATCATTTCTTACTTTGTTCAGGTGTCTTCTTTTCCTATCCTTTAGTGCAGTGCTCCCCAAACTTCAGTGTGTACATTGAATCACCTGAGAACATAGTCAAAATGCAGTTTCTGATTTAGCTGGTCTGGGGAGGTGCCCGAGAATCTGCATTTCTAATAAATCCCAGGTGATGCCAGTTCTGCTCCCCTGTGGACTAAGGATTTTGGGATGCTGAACTAATTTCCATTTCAAGATATAGGTCCCATTTTTTATTTTATTATTATTTTTAAAGATTTATTTATTTATGCATACAAGAGCTGGGGTGCAGGCCAGAGATGTGGGTGGGGGGTGGTGGTGAGAGGATTCACCAGAGACAGAGTGGTGAGCAGAACAGGAAGATCTACTGAAATACACTGCTGAGAGGAGCAGTGGGCGAGAAAGGAGAGGTCTGCTGTGCCATGTGGGTCAGCAACCTGGCTTGGGATTGAGCTCATGCTGCAGTGACTGCAGATAGCTTCATAGTACTGCACACTTCAATGTAAATTAATAAACAGTGTGATTGTTTAAGCCCTGTGATACCTTATGAAACTACACTGTAAAAGTTTTTTTTAATATTTTATTTTATATAATTCTTACATCATTTTTCATCTTTGCACAATGTATGCATTTTCATTTTGTTTATATTCCCCATACAATTGCACCCCCTCCTTATTTTGACTCTAGTCCTTCCTCTCCCAGCCCCTCCCTTCCCCCCCACCCCCCGTAGTGTGTCTCTGGTTTATAGTTGCTTGTTGATTTTGACTTTTTCTTTATTATAATTAGTCATTTTCCTGGTCCCTTATTTAAGTTTTCTAAATTCCTGCTATGAGTGAGGCCATCCAGTATTTTTCTTTTTCTTTTTGACTTATTTCTCTGAACATGATCCCTTCTAGCTCCATCCATGTTGCTGCAAACTGCATGTGTTTATCTTTTTTGATTGCTGAGTAATATTCCATTGTGTATATATACCCCATCTTCTTGATCCAGTCATCTATTTTTGGGCATTTGGGTTGTTTCCAAGCTTAGCTATTGTAAACAGTGCTGCTATAAACATAGGCGTGCAGGTGCCCTTTTGTATTAATGTTTCCATGTCCTTTGGGTAAATACCTATGAGTGGAATTGCTGGCTCATGTGGAAACTCCATCTTTAGCAGGTCAAGGAATCTCCACACAGCTGTCCATAGTGGTTGGACCAGTTTGCGCTCCCACCAGCAGTGCAGGAGAGTTCCTTTTTCTCCACATCCTCACCAACATTTGTTGTTGCTAGTTTTCTTAATATGTGCCATTATCACTGGTGTAAGATGGTATCTCATGGTAGTTTTGATTTGCATTTCCCTGATTACAAGTGATATTGAACATTTTTTCATATGCCTGTTGTCCATTTGCATTTCCTCTTTGGAGAAATTTCTTTTTAGCTCTTCTGCCCATTTTTTGACTGGATTATTTTCTGTTTTTCTTGAGTCTCATCAGCTCTTTGTAGATTTTTGTGATCAGTCCTTTATCATCAGTGTTATGTGCAAAAATGGTCTCCCAGTTGGTGGGGTTTCTCTTCGTTTTGGTTATTGTCTCTTTTCCTGTGCAGCAGCTCTTTAATTTGATGTAGTCCCAGTTGTTTATCTTTGCCTTCACTATCACTGCTTTGGGTGATGTGTCTGTAAAGATGTCTTTGAGGTGCATGTCATGTAGTGTTTCGCCTATATTTCCTTCTATGTATTTTATGGTTTCAGGTCTTATGTCTAGTTCTTTAATCAATTTTGAGTTGGTTTTTGTGCATTACACTGTAAAAGTTTTAAGAGCATAATCCCTTCCAGCTCCATCCATGTTGCTGTGAATGGCATCAGTTTATCCTTTTTGATTGCTGAGTAATACTCCATTGTGTATATATAGGAATATCAGATTGTTTCACTTATAGGAGGAATATAGGGGAACCAAGTAAGGGATCAGAAAAAAATAGTTATAATACATAAAAAGAAAACAAAATAAGCAGGTAACTGTGAATCAGAGACATTCTGCAGAGGAGGCGGAGGGAGAAGGATCAAAACGGGAAGGAAGAGCACAAGGGATTGTGGTGATGGTGCACAGGTAAATTGGTGGTGAGAATTTTATGGGGACTATACCTGAGAGAAGAAAACATACATTGTACAAAAAATGAAGAATGATGTAAAATGTATATAAATAAAAAAAAATTTAAGAGGTCAAAACTGTCCATCTGAGAACTCTGACTACTGATCATCTGTGTCCAGGAAGAGGAAAAAGTATCAGGAAGAGTTTGTCCCTGTGCTTCCTCCTGACACGCACTTATAATTATCACCAATTTCTGTTGATGCTATTTCTAAGCAATGTGATGCTATTGTTTGGTTGGTAAATTATTCTTCAACAATGACATCTCTGGCTTCTCAATTGTAGCTGCTCAAGAATGATGGATTTTATTGTATGGGGGCATCTTTAAGAGTAATAATTGGGGTTCTTTTCTTTCCCTTAGAAAGCTAAATTGTAACAGTCTGTTCTCTGTAATAAAGAGTATTATGAGTTTTCTTACATAGGGAATCTACTTTGATGATGGATAGAAACCTACTTTGGATGATGGATTTTATATCTCCAAAGAAGGTTAAGCAGTATATTCAAAGCTCTTATCATGCTGTTTGAATTCTATGTTGTATTTAGAGTTTAAAAAAATGACAAAGTGCAAAAAATAGAACAGAAAATAGAAGATGATTTCACAGTTTCCCAGGGTCAAGGCGAGAATATATAAATCAGAGAGGGAAAGAAAATTGTGTTTAAATATAGAATATACTAAGTGAGAATTTTTACCTTTCTTTCAAGTTTTATGTAAGCAGTTAAATTATAATTCTGCTAGGTAGATATACATGATGCAATTTGTTATGTAAAAGATATAACTAGCAAGAAACATTTGTGCAAAACAAAATTTTTTAAATAAAAATATGTGTTAGGACTTCTGAAATGATAACTTGCAATACAATAAAATGTGCTTTCCTTTAGAAAGGAAAAAATATAACTTGCAAATTACTACCATAATGAGTCCATTTCCAATGAATGTATTTGCTACTCTATTTTCATAATGAACAACTGATATTTTAATGAATCAAACCTTCTTTAATATTCTGCAGAACTATGGCACAATGTAGAATTGAATTGAATTATGATAGAATTAAATGGAAATATCCTTTGTGAAAACTTTTAGATTTTGGCATGCAGGCTTGAAAGAATCTATACTATCTTTTTTTTTTTTTAAAGATTTTATTTATTTATACAAGATCCGGGGTACAGGCCAGATGTTTGGGAGGGTGAGAGGATTCACCAGAGACAGAGTGGGGAGCAGAACAGGCAGGCTGACGAAATACACTGCTGAGGGGAGCAGCAGGTGAGACAGGACAGGTCTCCCGCATCATGTGGGACCCTTGCCGGTGGGCCAGGATAGAACCAGCGCTGCAGAGGTTGCGGACAGTTCAATAGCGCAGCGCTCAACCTCCTGCGCCACCAGGGCAGCCCTATACTGTCTTTTAAAATATGTCCTATATAAAATTGTTTTGAAGGTTGTTTGACCATCAACAATAAACTAATTTCCAATAAAAAAGTGAATATATTTGGTGATATTGCAGATTGAATGAAAAAAGTATATAACTTTAATCACAGAGCATTTCCACAGACAATAGCAATAATTTGGTATCACAAAACTCTTATGTTTCATATATTGATAGTATGTATTATCTGTACTGTCTGTACTGTCTCCCCAAGAAGCATGGGACACTTGGGAAAGGGAGGTTTTGGGCTTTATTATCTGGAAATGGAATTTTTAATATTTATTCTTAAAAGATAAGGTTCTAGAGACAGGAAACTGGTGTCATCTTTGGGTCCTTAAACTACTGTAGCCTTAGCCCTCACCCCTTGGGAGTTGTGTGTGTACTGAAGGGAGGACTGCTGTACCAAGGTCCAAGCCACTACCCAGGCCAAGACTCCTTGTAGTCCACTTTTTCTCAATTGGGGGCAATTTTGCCCCTCTGTGGACACATACTAATGTCTGCATATCATTTAGTAAAATTCAGTATTTGTTTATGATTGAAACATGCTACTAGAATGAGGACAGTTATCTTTTGTTCACAATTTTATTCCTGGAGCACATTTCAGTGACTGATGGTTTATGAATCTTTTTTAAAGATTTATTTATTTATGCATACAAGAACTAGGCTACAGGCCAGCAGTATGGGGGTGGTGAGTGGATTCACTAGAGACAGAGTGGGGAGCAGAACAGGCAGACTGACTGAAGTACACTGCTCAGGGGAGCAGCGGGTGAGTCAGGAGAGGTCTGCTATGCCATGTGGGTTGCTTCCTGGCCTGGGGGCAGGGGTAGGGATCGAACTCATGCTGCAGCGGCTGTGGATAGCTTCATAGGTTGTGTCTTAACCCCTTGCGCCACAAGGGAGGCCCCTGGCTTATGAATTCTTAATGAATAAATATTTGTTGACTGATGAGTGAATGAATGAAGACCTTGCAAATAGATGGTATCCTGCAGGTTATTTGTGAAATGGTTAATATAATAAATAGGTTTTTTTTTGTGAATTTGATTAGTAAATTTGAAATTCTGTAGTAAAGTTAGGAAAATGATAGACTGCTGGCATTAATACCTAGAGTCTTTTATCCATCCTCAACTCCTAAGATATCATTATAGAATATAGTCTATATAAAATTGGGAAAATATTTAATTCAATAACTTCATAGTAGAGGCAAGCCTACATAATTAATTGTAAAAATATTGGTTAGTTGTTTGTCTACTAGCTGTTACATTGGATATATAGTATATAATCTTGTTATATAGATATATAGTATATAAACATGTCATGTTCTCTAAGTATGGTACAACTTAGATTGACAGCATTATGGTAACATTACCTTGATATTTTGCAAAAATTCCTGTTAAAATTTTAAAATTCATTTTGGGTGAATGTAAACATTTGTATGAATGGGAACTGTCCATTCTCAAAGTAGATTAGTAATTTAAGTGCTATTGTATTATGCTACAGTCATGCACAACTTAAAGATGGAGATATTTTGAGATATGTGTCCTTAGGTAGTTTAATTGTTATGTGAATGTCATAAATACCCAAATCTAGACAGTGCATCTACTATTGGCCTAGGTCATTAATTATAGCTGGTTAGGACCACCTTTGTATATGTATAGTCCATCATAAACCAAAATGTTATTAAGCAGTGCATGACTATATTTCATTTTTATCATGCTTTTTATTTAGCATCACAAGTAATTGAGATCTTAAATTATTATCATTATTATTTCATACATCAGTATTTGTTTAAAGTTACTTGCATATTTTAGAGATAAATTCTTCTTGCATTTTAGAATAATTTTACAACACTTATTTTCTTTATGCCTGCACTGAATTCTTTAGATATTTTGCTTTGGTGAGAACCTATTTCTTAAAGTTGTAAGCTCTCAATTTTTGTTGGTGTAAAGGGTTTTTTTTCATCATCATTATTCTAGAAAGGTATATTTGTTGGGTATATAATTCTGGGTTGGTAGTTATATTTCCCAAAATTCTTATGATATAATTCTACTTTTTTTTCTGTTTTCTATTGTTATTGAATCATAACCATTAGTGTATTTGCTCTTCATTTTTTAGGTAACCTGTCTTATTTCTCTGGCTTTGAAAAAAATTTTTTCTTCTCTGTTCTGTAGTTTGATTATGCTATGCCTACCTACATATGTCTTCTTATTTCTCTTGTCTGGGATTCATTGGCTTTTCTGAATATGAAGATTTTTTTTGTCTATCAACAAATCTGCAAAATATTCAACCATTATCTCCTCAATAGTGCCTCTTCAACATTTTTTCTATAATCATCTTCTGAAATATTTAATTGATATATAATATCCCTTCTTAGTACAGTTGCTATGTCTCTTATGTTTTAGAGTGCATCATGCTATGCTTTTAAAGTTTCTTTAAATCTTTCTTCCAGTTCATTTATAACTTATTTATGTTTGTCTTAATAGCTTTTCAACCCACTAGCAAGGTTATATTTGATTTGATTGTTTTTATTCTTAAAAGTTCTATTTGACTTATTTTCAAATATGGTTTCAAAAATTCCTTGTTCTTTGCTCATGTTTTCCTCTCTGTCTTGATGCTCTAAAGTGTACTTAATATAATCTTTTTATATCTGTAATCCACAATTCTGAAATTCATTGTTTTGCAGATTTCCTTTTCATATCTATAGATTTTTTCAGGCATACACTCACAGTGAAATAGAAATATTATGAGAATAAAAAAACTAATTATTCAAGAAGGGATTTCAGTGTGTATTTATCCAGTTGCCTGGGAGCATTATCAATTGGGGACTACTTTAAATCAAATTTGCACTCGAGATATTTTGTACTATACGTGAGGCAGGAATTTTAGCTATTTACTGACATCTACTTGAAAAGTAGATTTCCAGGGAAAATAATGGAATTTAGCTACAGGTTCCTGTGGACCCCCTCATTTATAAGTGATGCTTCCAAGGCCAGTAGACATACTAATGTGCTCTCAGGGGCATTTGTTTTATCACTATTGTCAAATTATGGTATTTAAATTCCTGTTGCTTCAAACTACTGTCTCTTTACATTTCAAAGAATGCTTAGTCTCATTCTTTGTAATAGCATTTTTGGGATCTGACTAAGAATAAATTGGGTATGTAAGTTTTTGCAGCAATTGGGAAGGACATTTTGGAATGCTTTAATAAAGTAGGTCATTAATTGTAGGTTTCTGCTTTGAAATATTTTTCATCTTTAAATTATTTTCTAAAGAAATGAGAGATAATTTAGATTAAAAATGAAGTTTGAATAAAAGCAATAAAGATGATCAATGAAATCATGAGAAATTATCCTGACATCAAAAAGTAAATTATAACAAAAAATGTTTTATCTATCATACCAGAAACACTATTTCATTAAGAAAAAGAGAGAGATGTCAAATAGAAGTAGCAGTAGAAACTCGGATTGTTTTATAATCCAACTGAGAAAGGAGATGAGACACTGGGAAGAGATTTAAATTCCCTGCATTTTTGACAGGCGACATTAACATTGAAGATGAAAATGTAAATTCATAATATATCAGTATAATGAGAACATAGATGACAAACTACTTAATTAATATCATCAATTGAAAAAGTGTTTAAGATTAGTCACTGCATAAGAAAAAGTAAAATGCCCTGAAAACCACTAGCTCTCAAATGAGGAAACAATAGAGATTTTGCCATGATTCACAATAATCTTAAAAATTTCCATGTTACCAGTAACAAATTGTGAAACAGAAGATTTTCTGAAGTATTTATTTGAAAAGATGTTTTTGATCAAACATGCTGTGAAGCATAAATTATCTTTCAATAAATTGATATAACAATTTTTGTCATATAGAGAGGTGAACAAGAATTTACAGGCAAAATATGTAGGAAAAAGCTATTTTTTTTTAGTTAAACTTTAAAAATGCTTTTTTTATATAGTGAATATGGAAGGGACATTAGTGACTAACTTGGGAAATGTCTTGACTACTTTAGAATATTGCCTAATTTTGATGCAAAATGTAGAGAGCTATTCTTTTTCTTTTTTAAAAAATAAACCTTTGTTGATTTTTAAAAGAAATTTATGTATGCGTACAAGAACTGGGGTACAGGCCAGGTACAGGGTGATGGTGGTTGAGAGGATTCACCAGAGACAGGAGTGGAGAACAGAACAGGCAGACTGACTGAAATACACTGCTGAGGGGAGAAACGGGTGAGTCAGGAGAGGTGCTGCACCATGTGGGTAGCTCCTTGGCCAGGGATCAAACTTGTGCTGCAGTGGCTGCAGAAAGCTTCATAGGTTGCGTCTTAACCCCTGCACCACCAGGGAGACCTGAGAGCTATTCTTTTTTGTTGCTATTCAATTGAACTAGTCTGTCCAATATTTCTTTTTTTCTTCCCATTGCTTTAAAAATCACTTACAAAAGTATATAATTTAGAATTACTACTTTATACCTTTATATGTAAACATTCTTGACTCACTCTCAACCAAAGATCCTCTGTATCATTACCCATTGTACCATTACTTTGCCTATTGCTATTCAAGTGTTATGTTTATCCATATGCCTGATTTCCAAGTCTCTTTTTTCTTCCTTTCCTTTCTTCTTTTCCATTCTCTCTCTCTTTCTTTCTTTCTTGCCCATTCCACAGTGCATTTAGACATATTTTTAACACATTTCCCCCAACTATCTCGTTGCTTTCAGTGAAAGGACCTTTTAGGCATTTAAACCAATAACCTTCCAGAAATTTAAATGTCTGTAAATCTAATATTCAAAGTTATTGAATATATTTGACCTGAATTGCTGAATTGGCAGGAATTTTTTCTTGATACATCATAGTCTCATTCTCTGTAAGGCAATCTGTTGTGATCACAACATGCACTGTATATTTTCCTTCCTTTTAAGGCAATACATAACATAATTTATCATCTATTTTCATGACTCTTACATAATAGTGATCATCTGCTATTGTAATATGTCAAAGTTATGGCTTTCTATCAGTTCTCAGCCACCAGCATCCTGCTCAAGTTAAATGGGTCAGGCCTTTGATCTAATTTCAGATATGAGTCACTAAAAATATTAAAGATGACAAATAATAACACTGCTCATGTTCACAATGAGAAAGCCTTCAGCCAGCTGATTAGTTCTCACCAGCTTTTCTGAAAGGAGACTAAGGTAGGAGACACTGCTGCCCTTCTAGCCTTCAACTGCTATCCCAGTGCTGAAGCAGAGATTGCTGTAATGATTGTAGCATTTAGGATTATACATACACACCCTCTATCACACACATAGGCATAAATAGAATATGAAGTGGATGAAAAGAGTGACCCAGATCTAAGAAAGGATTAAGATTCCCTTCCTCCCCTCTCAAAGATAAGTTGCAGAAAGGATAGAATCCTCTTCCTTCTTTATAGGTTAGGACAAGTTATTATATGGTATTAAATATCCAAATTAAAGAATAATATTTTCCCTTCAAGGAGTTGCTTATAACTCGAACTTAGCATGTGAAAGAAGGGTACCCAGTGTACTATTAAGGGGTGCATGCTCTAAAGGGATCCAGCCATTAGTGTGCACAAAGGCAAAAGAAGCATACTCCTGGTGTTAAAGATCCTTAATAGAATTAGTGTGCACAGAGAAGAGAAGAAAGGATATTCCTAATAACAATTTCCTAATAACCCCCCAAATTACCTATCCCTTATAGACAAATGCCTATCCAAAGAGGGCTGGCCCACAGTGGGGCCACTGAGACCCAAAAGCTTGCTCTAGTTCTAAGACACCTTCTGGTAGGGAACAGCAATAAAGGGATAAAGCATGCCAGGAAGAAAAGGAGCAAAAGAAAATCCAAAATCAAGTTAAGTAGTGCCATTGCCTGTGCCAAGGATAACCTTCCCCTGGGTCTCTCACCCACATGTCTTTCAAGTGTCTCTACATGTCTGTCATTCACACATCTCCTTCCAAGTCTCCCCAAATCCCTGGGTGCAAGTAAAAGCCAAAGAAGCAAGAGCCTTTTAGAGTCTACCTGCCTTCCATGTTATTTAGCTTTACCTGCCCCTCTGTGCTGTCCCTAGTTCCTAGTAGCTCTCTCATTCAGGAAGTCCAGTTCATGGCACACTGGAACCTGTAATCCATAATGTCTGCATGTAAGTGGAGGCAGGGGAAATGGTACCAGTTCACTGTGCTGCTATGCAAAACATCACTGTTTCTATTTAATTTTTTTTTTTTTTTATAGAGGCATGTTTTATTTATTTATTTATTCATTTGTTTGTTTTTGTTTATACATGCACTGGGTACAGTCAGAAGTGCGGGAGGGTGAGAGAATTCACCAGAGCCAGAGCGGGGAGCAGAGCAGGCAGAAGGACCGAAGTACACTGCTGAGGGGAGCAGCGGGCGGCAGGAGAGGTCTGCGCGCCATGTGGGACCCTCCTCCGGTGGCTGGGGAGCAGCCGGGGATCGAACCGGCGCTGCAGAGGCTGCTGGCAGCTTCGCAACCCAGCGCTCAACCGCTGTGCCACCGGGGAGGCCCTCTATTTAATTTTGATAGCATATGCATTGCTCAAAGTATGATCTACTTTTATTTCATCCCCAGCACAAAGGACCACAGATGTCTAATTTGATTGATTTTTTTATTCTCAAAGGAGACACTTCTATTCATTTAACTCCAAGCAGAAATTCACCCTAAAGTATGACAGTGAACTAAATTCTGAGAGCAGTCAGTATTGAAAGTTGGTGCCTGAGCTGACATTATATTCATCCCAGCTGCCTTCATGATGAGTAAATTTTTCATGAAACCTTTGTGTAATAGTCCACAAGTACCTCAAAGTCTGCTGAAGAGTGTGTCTTTATGGCCACCGCCAGCTAATCACAGTGTTAGGGCCTTTTCAGGATGGCTGATTGATCTTCCATTCTGCTACATGTGTACACTTATTTTGTGATCTAGAGTCTGTGCATGTAGAGAAAATAGGGCCTAATTCTTGCCCTGCAGGGGCTTATAGTCTAGGTTTAGTGGAAAGAAAAAGGACCCAGCATTTATTAGAGGCTGATCAGGTTCTAGCATTTTGCTTATGAGCTCACAGGATATTATTTAAACCTCATGGTAACTTTATCGAGTACACATCAGGACAGGATTCATGCCCACTTTTGTCTGATTGCAAGCTGATACTCTTGCCACTATATCCTCCTGTACTGATCATTTTAATATTTTGGTTGCCTGTTTCAAAATTTTGACTAAAAGAACATTTTTTTGTTCTTTTATTTTGTTCTCTTCTGAGCCTTTCAGAATGATAATCCTATAACAAAAGAACAGTGAAAGCAAATAGGTGTCTTTGTATCAGATTTTGGTTCAGAAAAAAGAATCAATATTGCAAGTCATTTTATATGAATAAAAATATTTTAAAATTGAAATGCTAAGGTGATAAATTAGTCGATTAGTTTCTGACCAGTGTTTCTTTTCCATGAGCCCTTTCTGTACATAAATTATGGATATGTTCAGTTGCAAAGAACAGAAAATCTGATTTTTTGATGACTTTAATATATAAAAGCTTATTTTAATCTTAGAGTGAGAAGCTGGAAGATTGGCAACTCCGACATATCAGCTTCTCACTCTATGTTGGGTCAGCTATTCAAGCCTGCTCCCAAGAACTCAGAAACTCTTAGCATTCTGCCCAGTCATCCTTGAATGTGTTACCTTTTGCACTCATGTTTGTCCCCTGTTGCTCTGACAAACCAGAGCATCATGTCCAAGTTCCAAAGAATAATTGAATGGGCAGAACGCCTTCTCCTGAGAAAGCTTAACCTTATACTTGTGCTGAAGTGTATTTTCCCAGCAAATTTCCCCTATGTCTCTCTAACCAGAACTGGGTCACTTGTCTGTCCTGAGCCCATCATTAACAAATAAGAATTATCTCCCTGGTTTTATCTGATGTGCCTGGGGAAGCTTCCCTCCCAGATCGCCATCCACTCCCTCAACTTAAAAGTGGCCCAATGACCGTGAACGACAGACATCATCATTCACAAAGGGAAAACATACTTTAGGGGGTTCAGAATTATGTTATTTGTATCAGAGCATCATTTTCTGATTGAAATAGTTTAAGGTAAATACTTGCCCATATGTTGAAGTTTGACATATATTGAAAAGAAGATATACTTTTTTTGCAAATATAAATAAATAACATCATATCAAGGCATTGTTAGAAAAGATAATCATCATTAGTTTATATTGTCCTGGACTAAGTCTGAAGAAAGCTAAATTAAAACCTAAAACTGTCAGTTTGCTTTAAAAAGTCTTGAATAAATTCGTCTATTTTTAATGTTATATTTTTCTCAAAGGACAAAACACTATTTTAAAATTAAGAGTATATTTCGCTGCAGTGCATAACACAAAAAGGCAGTTGACAGTGCTGTGTTTTGGGAGAATATACCAGAATTTTCCCTAGTCACTTTCTTAGAATTTTAGAAAATTGTTAAATCTGAAACCATGAAATATCCAATACTTTAGCCTATTGTAAACTATAAGTAAGTTTGCCACAGTTTTATATACATATGTTGCAGAAGATAACAGACTTCTAGTCCATTAGAGACAAATTAGAGATGCTATATCACTATGAGCAAAAACATGAGGCAGAACAGCATCTTGTGTCAGTTCCCCACACCCTAACTAGCAGAAGATTAGGTGACAGTGTCATAAGTGTATCTGCAGTTCAGTGCTCCACAGGAGAGAAACCCCCAAATATGGATACTTTTATGGGGCTGCTAGCACAGCTGCCTGTCTTCCCCTTTGGAGAGAAGGTTTAGTCATTGACTTAGAGTGTAAGTAAAACTCTCCAGGAAGGAAAGAATAATAAATCCTTACTCTCCTCTCCAGAGGAATACATTATTTCTAGCTTCCATGGCTGTTTGCTCTACAAACATGTTCTTTGCTTAGAAAGCTCTGACCTTAAAGGAATATAAGAAGTCAATGGAGAATTGTCTAGTAACACTGAGATGACATTCTGGAATGTCATTCTTAATAGAAGGCAATAACTTCCACAGGCTAATGGGATTTAATATTGCTCCTTGAAATCAACAACAACAATAAACAACCCAGAAGTTTTTAACAGCTGTATAAAAGGAGACATCAAAGTTTCCTTCCATGGTTTTTTACATCAAAGGTTTCCTTCCATTTCTTTGCCAGCCCATTTCATAGCCTATGGGACAGAGGAAATCTGAAGAGAGGAAGCAGAAGGGAAACCAAGTTAGGGACACACAATGGATATTCAGTTAATGACTTTTTATCATAATGGCATTTGAAATGTCTGATGAGAACCCTCTCCTTGCGTTATAGATGGCCACCTTCTTGCTGAGTCCTCACTTGGAGGGGGCTGGATGTGGGGGTAGGAAGAGAGACAGAGAGAGGCAGAGAGGGAGAGGACACTTTTTGTATTATCTTCTTCCTATAACAACATCAATACCACCACAGAAATTCAACCTTTATGACCTCACCCAAACCTATTCAGTTCCCAAAGACTCCACTTGTAAATACCATCACATGGGGATGGGTACAACAACTAATTTGGGGGGACCTGAGAATTTAGTCCATAGCACTACTCTTTGAACAACAGCAGCTTTTATTTTGTAAATTGTTTTCACCCAGGCCACACTACATAAATTTGATATAAGAAACAATTTTTCAACATTAAAGTTTCTGGAAAAGAAAGTCTAGTTAATTTTCTTGGTGTGAAACCTTCAAGACAGAAATTATTGAATGAAATAATTCCAATGAGCTACTACCTTTGGATTTACCACACAAAAAAATTTGTATTTATATGCCAAACATATAAATACATCTCCCATGCCTCTTAGGTTCTTATCTGCAACTACTATTTCCTGTGTTTTGAAGCTGCCTTGTAGTTAGTCTGACTGTGTTTATCTGTGAAAGAACAATATTTTAAACTAAATTTAAGTTCATTGTAATTATGAATAAGCAGAGTTAAAAAACTATGAAGAAAATGTTGTCAAAGTAGGGAGGAGTCAATAAATTTCTTATCATTTCACTCTTTTTGTACAAAATGGATTATTTTCTTAATATTTAAACCTCTGTTGAATTGTTTATATTGCTTGATTTTTATATTTTACTATTGGTAAAATTACTTGTGTAATCAAAAGTCTTGGAGTATCCCAAAACATATCGTACTCTTCTCTTATTAAAACTTAGTAACTTTTCATTTAATGGCAAGGTTGTCAGAAGTTAATTAAAGTAATTAAATGGGAAATTGATTTATCAGTTTGTAAATTCTCTGTCATCTCCCTCTGCCATGTCTGAGATAGTTCCTAAAACTAGATTATCCTTTTAACATTTTTCCCCAACAAAAGTTCTTTCAAGTACTTCAAATTGCCCTGTTCTTGTTGGGCATCATTTTGATGGTGACATTAACAATAGAAAAGAGGACAAGGACCCAAATTACAATGAGGGCTAGAGTTTGTTATAGAAAAGACTTTTTTGTTGTATTTTAGGGGAAAAATACACCCATTTAGATCTAAAAGGAGATATATGAAATTTCTGGACAAGCTAGTAATTTTGATGCCTAATTATCAAATGAATGCTTGTTATTTCTTTGGCTTATTTTTACTTTATAAAAGACTGCAAGAAAAAAAAAATGTGGAGAAAAATGCCCCCTAGTGGCTACCCTCTTCATGTCTTCTGGTGGTCCAAGTCAGCCCTGATATCAGCTCTGACCACAAACTTGCACTCTCAATTCTAAAAAACACAAGTCCTGCCAATCACAGGACTTAGTGTCCCAAGAAGGAGGTTTGGTCCATCCATTGTTTACTGCGTCTGACATTTACAGATCCCAGAACTCACTGCATGGTGTCACTAATATGTGGAATATAAAATAACTAAATTAATAGTCAGATAAAGACAAGCTGAAAAATTAACTCTTGATGATTGACTGCAGTCCTGAAGCACAAAGGCAGGGAGGGCTTAAGGAAGGGGTAAGACCAAGGAGGAAAGGAAACACAATCGTCTGTGGTGGTGGAATATGGGTGAGTTGGTGGTGAGTGCACAATGATGGTAGTACCTGATGGGGTACTACAATATTACCTGTTAAAAATATCAATAAATTAATTGATTAAAATTAAAAATTGATAATAAAAATAATGAAGATCTCAGAACTCTCTGAAGCCACTTATCTATTATTTCTTCCCATCACAAACAGGATTATGGTAAATAAGATTTTCTTCATCTTGTTACATTTTGAGTATCTTGAGTATATACAAGATACTCAATGCAATATCATGCAAATGCCAAGTTGGTGTACTTTTAAACTGTGACTGCAATCACTCATTCATGAAATTCTAGCAACTGGCACTCTATACCCCTACTGCAATTGTTCTCTAGTAATGCACCCTCAGTTCTGCAGACCAACTCTGTGCACCCCCTTTTCCAGTATGTGCCCAATTGCCAAAGTGGGCATGTGCCCTTGAGTCAACAACAATAGAGGGGCTACATACATCAGTCACTTCTTCTTCTTGTAGGTTGGATTGCCCCAATATTTCTCTAAATACAGTCTAATTACGGTTTTTCTAAGCCTTTCCATCACAGCATTTCTCCTAATATATACCATTCTTATCTGTTTATCTTTTCAGGAGTTGTTGACTTTGTTAGAATTGGTTGTGAACATATGGAGGAGGCAAGTGGAGTTACCACCATCTTGCTGGACTCTATTCAATAAATTCTTACAAAGTATGAACTCTGTCTCACACGTTGTGACGGGTAGTGGTGTGTAGCCATCCCTGCAGTGTGCTACAGTCCAGCAAGGGAAGCAGAAAGTGGAGCAGGCACAGACATAAGGCCTGTTTAGCTCTGTGTTGTCATGGGAGCACATGCCCTGGTCTGAGGAGAGCAGGGACAAGCTTCTTCAAAAGTCCACGGATATGCCAGATGAGGAGTGGTTCAGTTAAAGTCTAGCAAGAGTAACATTGATTCAGGAAGAGGTAATAGCATGTTTGAATGACCAGAAGTAAGAGAGGACTTGGAGAGCATCCAGGGAACTGAAAAAATCCAGTGGGACGTAGGTGTGGGAAGAAATGAGAGAGAAGGGTTCTATAGGGCCAGGTCATAAAGTAAGTTATGCATCAGGTTAAGGTGTCAGGATGTCCCTAAAAACAGTGAGACAGCCCTGAAAACCTCGAAGCACAGCAGTGTCATGATAGGCTTTCACTTTTGAAGGGTTACTCTTGTTAAATATTGTGAATGAAGGAATGTGAAAGGTACAGTTAGAGACATGGAAACCTCTTAGGTGACTGTTTTAGGTCTGCCCTTCTCCCCCCCCAGGAATCTGCCTTGGAGATGAGGATTTTTTTTTAATTAATTAATTTTTTTATACAAGCACTGGGTACAGTCAGAAGTGCGGGAGGGTGAGAGAATTCACCAGAGCCAGAGCGGGGAACAGAACAGACAGACCGACAAAATACGTTGCTGAGGGGAGCAGCAGGCACGCCAAGAGAGGTCTGCGCACCATGTGGGACCCTCGCCGGTGGCCGGGGATCGAACCAGAGCTGCAGAGGCTGTGGGCAGCTTCGCAGCCCAGTGCTCAACCACTGCGCCACCAGGGGAGGCCCAAGATTAGGATTTTATATTAATGATTTATGAAGGAAGTGCTACCTGGAGAGACATGTGAGGAAGTGGGGAAGCAAGACAGGGAAGTGGAGCAAGCCACACCATTGAAGAGTCCCAGGCACACCCTGATCCCAGCAGGAGCCCTTGAGGATATGTTGTACTTCAGTGTTTGGCCAGCCTCCATGCAAGTGAACTGAATTTTCATGCTCCTGCCAGCCAGTCATTAGCTTGGATCCCCCCAGGGAAGTGTGAACTCTTAGGCCCTGCTCGCTCTCTCCATCTGTTGGCGATGTAGCTCAGTAGACTGAGGGCAGTCTCCTGAAGATAGTTCACAATTGCATGGACATCAACAGTATACCTAGAGAGGCAGTTTTAGGATCTAGAATTCAGGAGATCTAGCCGGAGTGAAAGCAAGAGTGAGGGCAAGAGAATGGCGATTATGGTGGTACGGAAAGACTGAGATGATAAGAATGGAAATGGAGGAGACAGAATATAGGGATTGCGTTAGAAATTAAATAGTTTATATATTTTAAACATTGATTATCACATGCTCTTTTCTGAATGGTAATAAGGTAATAGAATAAAAATAAGCATCTCACAATTTGTGTAAATAAAATAGTATTTATGAAGAAAGGTATAAAGAGAGCAGAGATCTGAAGCTTCCTTCATAAAATTCAAAACAACACTGGTAACACTTGCCAGGTTTTAAAGGGTGATACATAGCTTGGATGTAAATACTTCCTGACCTAAAGAGAAGAAGAAAATGAAGAATGTAAACCGTCCCTAAGAGCAAACCAGTGCTAAAGAGATCAACAGAAAATGCTGTTTCCCTAATGATTTCGTATGTATCTTAATTAGGGTGATGTTTTGATGAACCGTGAACCCTGGATTCTGTCTGGTTGCCCAGCAGGATTTAAAAGATAGAACTGCACTTCTTGTTCACAATGCTTTTGACTAACATGTAGAGTTAATTTAATATAAGGAAGACAGCATATTAATTTTTCTGAAAGGTTGTTTGGTTGGATGCCCTTGGAAAAAGCAAATTGATGAATCAAGAAATTAGTTTCATTAGCCCATATTAAAATTCTGCTATTTCATTGAAATATTTCATTGGCTTTCAAGTTGATTTCACTAATGGAGAGACTGGCTAGAAAAACATGTAGGAAAACACAGTGTACTTACATAATTAAATAATTTCCTCTAAAGTTCCTTGGAGAAATGCATGTCTGGAAAATGGAATTTTTATTTAACATTCTCAAAATAACACTTGACTTGAATAACTTAGAAAATGGGTTTATCAATGAGCCCTTTGCCTAATGTGTATTTTACAAAAATGGGCAGAGATTCTGAGAAAATGTTCTATGTCTTTAGCAACCTGTAACATTTCTTTAGAAAAAGGAAGTCATGTTCTAGGAGGATCTAGAACAGAAGTCAGGTACAAAGGAGGAAGTTCATGTTGTCCAGTAAATACACGTACAACTGATTAAAATTGGATTTTTCACCTCTCTCATTCAGACATATTGCATTTCTCTTAGCCTTAATTTCATTCTGAGGTTAAACAGCCCTAATAAAATCTGTTTGCTCTGTTTATCCTTCTTGCCAACAGGAAGATGCCCCCATCATGGTATGATATAATCAGGCTCTTGCTTTCTCTTGTGTAGAGATTCCACAGACCCTGAGGACTGGTCAGGTGTCCTTGATTAACAGTGACTCTGGGTTAAAAACCTCATAATAGTCATTGTCCTGGGCTGGCAAGTGGACTGAAGGATGGGCCTTGAGGGTCTGGAAGTCCACTGGAGTCAATTCTATGGTGGATGGGAAGTGAGGACACATTAAGGGCAATCTTAGCTTATATAGCAGGTTTTTTTCCCTCCAACCTGTGTCTGGTCCTATATGACTTATTTATAGAAGATCTATGAAGTAACACAATTGCTTTAGTTCATGGAGAAAAATAAGGTTTATCTGCACCCTCAAAAACAACTGATACTGTAGTAAAAATTTCAACTATCAATAATTTTGTCTACTAGACATTAAATACTCAGTTAAAACAAGTAAATTGCTGATTGTTAGGGTGTCAATCATCAAATGTTCAAGGTATCATTAATTATATTAATTTATACTAATTATAAAGGCAGTTTTACCTTTAATTTGTATACTGCAACCCTATTAAAAAACTATGATAATTTACAAGAACAAAAACTTTAGCAACCCCTGTATTTTTTGGCAACTATTTATCTTGTTTCCCTTAATTATCAGATGACAAAATTTCCTCATTCTCTTTAAGTCCTTTGTTCAACCAACCATCCCTCTTCCTGACAGTCAGGATCTGCCAACCCAGATCAGCATGTGTGATCTTCCCCTCTCTCCTGCTCTAGTGCTATATACAGTTCTTCTTTCTACATTCTTCTGTGCCTTATTTCCTCTAGGCTCGAAAGGTATTAGTCTGTCCTTTTCAGCCCATTTATACATTATCACCCCTCTTGTTATAGGATTGTAGAAGATGTAATTAAAAAGTCTTCCATATAATTTCCATTAAATACTGGAAACTAATGAACTGTTCCACTTTAAGGAAGAATATTCTCTAAGTAAATCAACACCAACTGATAGCTTCATGGATAGTACTGGAGATACTCAGAATTATTGTAACCCTCATTTTTCTGCATCACATTTCTGCATTTCTGGTTAGTATGTAATCCTTTTTGTGTCACTCTCTCCCTGCACCTCCCCCCACCCAATGTTTTATTTTTCCATACTTACAAATGAGGTTTTTTTTTTTTAAAGATTTATTTATTTATGCATACAAGAACTGGGGTACAGGCCAGAGATGTGGGGTGTGTGTCCAGAGACAGTGGGGAACAGAACACACAAATTGACTGAAATACACTGCTCAGGGGAAGCAGCAGGCAAGACAGGAGAGGTCTGCTGCGCCATGTGGGTAGCTCCCTGGCTGGGGATTGAACTTGTGCTGCAGAGGCTGCGGATAGCTTCAAAGATTGTATCTTAACCCCTTGTGCCACCAGGGAGGTCCCACAAGTGAAGTTTTTATTTGTTGTATTTAACTGAGGTGTTTCCTGGTGACATGGAAGATAACAGAGGTCTTTTAATCTTATTAACTGCTGGATTTCCTCAAGGTTTAGGACTAGAACATGTCCTTTTTTCACCTCTTCTGCTTGCTTTGGTGTCTCATTCACACCCACCAACTCGTCATTGTAAGCTGTTTGTCCACAGATTTTTATCTCTAGCCCACATCAACCCTCTTGGGACCTCTTCCTTATATACATAATGGATTTTTTTTTTTTTTTGTACATGGTTTGCTCTCATTAAGTGTTTTATGAATGGATAAGCTAAAAAAATTAGTTGCCACTTTGGGGGGGAACAAGAAGATAAACAATATATGTTTTACCCATGTTCCATGCACTCAAAACACCAGGACTTAGCTCTGAAGTTACAGTTTTTAGTTTTACTTTGTGGTTTGTTACTTCTACAGACTCAGGAATATTTTGCCACAAAGTTGCTTTTGGTCTTTCATTGTAGATTTTATGTACCGTAATATCTATTATTGAACCTTCTCTGTTGTGGAGTAAAGTGGAATCTTATTGTGGGCTTAGATTTACCTTTACTCTGGAAATATTTCTTCTAACAAATTCTCCACAATTTCATGAATGCCTATATACCTTCAAGATATTCTCAATGAATCATCTGATTTATAGCAAGGAAGTTAAAGTAATGAGCAGATGCTTAGAGGGTTCACTAGTCTGATCCTAAACTCTCTTTCCTTTTTGGAAATTGTGCCCTTGATAGCACAATGGCATGGCTTATCAGAAGCTGTTATGGCACCAGTTGGGAGACCACACATTATGAGATTTAGATGCTTTCTTGTAAGATGTATATTTATTGTGATCTTTGTAGGTTGCAGGCTTCTTTTTTTTTCATAGCTTACTTGTGAGCTCTGGAACCTAGTGACAAGAGTGAAGAATGGGCCTGTCACTATTTTTCCTAATAAATCAACTGGAAAAACAAGTTGCATTCTTTCCCTATGACTCCAGGAACTACTGGTTTAAATGCTTTAGCACTCTAGAAATGACTACTTCTAAATAAAAATAGTTTCCTTGAGTTTTAAACTCATAGAAGGCAATTTTACCCTTTATGGTTTTTGTGTGAACAGGTCAAAGTGGGTTGATGCTTGATACTATCAAGGAGACATAGAACTATCAAGGAGACATTTGCAATGGGGTGGGTGGAATGATCATATTTGGAACATTCCCTTTGATGGTCAGAACCTTTAGAGATGGAGGTTAGGACCATCTTGCCAATTAGAGAGCCACAATCAGCTGTGGTCATAGTAATTTGGAATGAGGACCCCAAAAAGAGACATACATATTAATTAACTATTGCCAAAAATAACTATTGTAAAAATGAGTTTCACCCATACTTCCTTGCAGTGATTTGTATATATATATTTACTTATGCTAATATTAAAATTTATACTATTTATTACCTTATTTCTCATACCTTTTTCTGTATGTTATTATGTTATTATAGTGTGGGCTGGGAAAGTTTAACTATTCAATTGAGTTTTAAGGAGAATATGGAGACAGGATCATGATAGAACCAGAAAATTGACATTAACCAGATATCTGAAACTAGATCCGGATGCAGTAAATAATGAGATTTTCTTTCTCTCTCTGGGAAGAGTACATTTTTAGAAATGAGGGTAAATGCGTTGTCCAACCTAAGAGCAATTTTCATAAAGTTTAGGAACTGGGGTGGACTACAGTGGACATCTGTGCTTTGCTACTCCACTTCCCTGCCCCTGATGTAAGGATGGGTAATGCCCATTTTATGTGTTATGACATGAGGCAGAATCTCCAACTGAGAGTTTGAAAAGGCTTAATACTTAATTATACAGCACTTATGGTATCAGAGAAGCAGTGCCTGACTTGCCAGCCACACTTGCTTGGCCTGGATTTGAGTCACGGTAAAGATGCAAAGCAGCTACAACTAGTGAAGAATAAAATTTGTGATCAAGTAGCCCATCTCTTTTCAGAAGCTACCATAGCTCTCAGTTTTTTAGCAGCAGAGAAAGTGCTATCCTCTCTAGGCTGAATCTGTGGCACAGAGTGGCATAACTACTATGTGCCTGCCCTTGTTTTCTGAGTTCAGTTCTTGGACCTCATGACAAAGCTATCTAATATTTTTTATTCAAGAAATTATCTTTCTGTTTACATCATCCAGAGTCATTTTTCCAGTCAAGAAGCTTGAGTGATGTACTAATAACACCCACATGGTGTGTGGGTGATGCACTAAGAACACCCACATCTCTGAGAGCCGAGCATTGTAAACCCACAAGCATGTGGGATATAGGTCATGTCGCCACAGGAGCCCTCCGGTCCCACTTAGTCAAAAGTCTCTAGAAAAGCCTGCTGGGTTCCCAAAAGCAACATCTCTGTACAGCTGTTTATTCTCAGTAGTTGGAGAACTGAGGTTAACCCTTAATCTTGCTGACCACATGATTCACAGAGATGGTTTCAATATTCTGAGTCAGAGGAAAACCTCAGGTGGGCTGTGGAGGCCCGGAAAGGGCTGGCATTTTCTCCCTGGTTTTGCAGTAGGAATCTGATCTGTAAATCCTGCTTGCTGGCCTCAAAATTCTGAAAAGACATTAACATAAACTTAAAAAAAACCAAGTGAACCAAAGTGGGAGCAAGTAGAAGGAAGTGGGATCCAAAAATACATTGTACAAATGGTCAGAGCTGGGCAGGGCAGGGTGTTTTGTTTTTTAATACCTTGAAGTGGGTGTAAACAAGGAATTTTTATCCAAAAAGGAATAAAAAGCAAGTTTCCAAATTAGCAAAAATGGATGAATCCTTTTCTGAGCAGCTTATGAGATCATTAGCTAATCACAGGACTTGGCTAAAATAAACAATTTGAATTATCTAGTTGTTTATTGGAAAAAAAGTAGAACATGCTTATCTATTTTTTAATATGAAAAATATGTGGGTATTCAGGAGTCTCATGAATCGGAAAGAACTATTAAAGATGTAACCATGGAAGGCAAATCAACTAATAGAAGTGAACAATGGAGAGTGTGATCTTAGGAAGACTATTGAAAACAATTTTAGATCAATTTGAACCTAAATGGAGTAGAAGTTCAAGCACTGAGGAGAAAATTCTGTGGCAAGGCCAGGGAGAAAAAAAAATACAAATTTAAAAATATATATGCAGATAAATTGTGATGTACTATATAAAAGTAATTTCATTAAAGCAAAACCCTATTTTGGCTAGTGAGCTATACTACCAAAAGTAATTATGTGAAAATAAGGGTACCTTGCTGGGAATGAACATAAAACAAATACATTTGGTGAAATAAATTTAATTTTATTTTTTATTGATTAAACTTTTCAAATTTTCTTACATTGTGGTTAATTTTTGTACAATATTTGATTTCTTCCACCAGGTCCAGATTTAGTCCCCCTAAATCTCCCAACACCACATCACCCATGAACCCACAGCATAGTCCCTTGTGCTCTTCTCTCCCCTGTTTGACCCTCTCTCTCCCCCTTCCCCTCCCCTGATGTATGCCATAGACCTATAGTTTGCCTGCAAGTTTTGTCCTTTTTTTTGACCCTTTGTTCGGTTTCCCTATATTGATCCTACAAGTAAAACCATCTATATTTTTCTTTACCCTTCTGACCTATTTCACTGAGCATAATCCCTTCTAGGTCCATCCACTTGAGCATAAAATATTAATACTAGTTAATAATCGTTTATAGTTACAGGAATTCAGGTTGTGGTGTAGTTGAGTGAGCAAAGGTTTGAAATTAACCAGGCTAACAAAGACCCACAGACTGGGTGACTTAAATAATAGAAATTACTGTTCTCATTAGTTCTGGAGGCAAGAAGTTTGAGATCAACATGTGAAGCCCTTCTGAGAGCCCTGGGGATCTGCTCCAGGCATCTCTCCTTGGTTTGTAAATGGCTGTCTTCTCCCTGTGATTTTTCCCTTTGCCTGTGTGCAAGTTTCTTCCTTTTATAATTACCTAGAGAATGGATTAGGACCCACTCTAAGCATGTTAATTATCTTAATTTAATTACCTTTTTAAAGATACAGTAATGTTCAGAGGTACTAGGTAGGGCATTAGGACTTTAACATAGGGATTTTGCAGGAGCACAATTGAGTCTATTACATCACTTACAAAGTAAGTAAATTCTTCTCATAATATCTTCCTTATCTTTAAATTAGTGATTAAAGATTGTTCTAAGATGAGAGGAAAATCGCTCACAGCTGTGGCTGGCATAGAGTAAATTAAAAAAATAATCTACAAATACTTTGCTGTTATTGTGATAAAGTACAGCACGAGTGTTAAGAGCACAAAAAGGGAAACCTTCAGATATTTAAAAATTATATTGCCCCAGTACTGTCATTGAGTTCAGAAATACCTCAGTTCCACAGAACTCTTCTCTGACCATCACAAATGTGAGTGTTTTTGAATAGATGTCAGCTCCTTTTCTCTTTTCTGACATGTCCAGGAAATCAATTTTCTCAGTCGAGGAAATAGGCATCTGACTAAAGAAAATAGTCTGACTTCCTGTTCAGGTACCGTTTTGGGTGAAAAACCAAGCAAAAAGAAAATAAAAAAGTAGAGAATACTAATTTTTTCAGGCACTCACAACCTACTTCTAATCAGAAGCCTTCTAATCAGAAGGCTCTGTTGCAGCCTCAGAGGGCTGAGATAGTAGAGGTGAAGCTGAGAGAAACCAGCAGAGGGCAGCAACATGCCAGGCAGAGGGCTTCTGATGCGCAGGAAGTGTGGGAGCCATCTTGGCTGGTGGGTTTTCCTTAGGCCCGTGGTTCTCAAATTTAGCTACAACTTAAAACCACTGGGGGGAGTTTTAAAACTCCTGATATCCCAATGTCTAGACAGAACAATTAAATCAAAATTTCTAGGACGAGGAATTAAGCAACAGTATTCTTTAAAGAGCTCTAATTGTCCTCATGTGTAGCCAAGTTTGGGAGTTACTGCTTTGGGTGGAGTTAATAGACTAGGTACAGATTATACCAGAGGGCATTTGGGGGCATTTGGTCATATGGTATATTGAAGGGCATTTTGGGGCATATGTCGATGCCCATTAGAAACCCAATGGGCCAAGATTGGGATTTGGGGAAAGACTGAAACACAGTCTTGACAAAAAATAGTCAAGTTTTAGCCAATGTACTAGTGAAAAGGACTTTAAAGTTTCTGAATTTTGACTCAGTGACAATTAGTAATTGCATTTGTATTAGTACTGCTTTGAATGTAGACTTTTCAACACATTGGAATTGTTGAGAGTTGCTGATAATTGAGATGATATTCAATAAGGCTATATGATGAGATTTGGCAAATGCAAAATGAAAACAGACTCAGTTGGTAAGAGTATGAAAGACACAAGGGTGAAAGATACCCATAAAATAGGGAAAGTCAGGAAGCAATAAGAAATACCCAGGAGCCCTTCATGAGAAGCCAAAGCAACCCTCCCTGCTGATTGAGTCCAGGCATACCTTTGTTGTGTAAATAACCTTAGGAAAGTGAAAGGTAATTTGATGAAAGTTCAAAGGAGTGCCTATGATGTCTAAACAAAGGGAACAGAGAGCTTTACAAAGACTTTATATAGAAGGAGAATTTATAATCATGGAATGAAAAGGTTATGGAGGAAGAATTATGACTCCACTCACCACGTCTTCAGCTCTTGAGAAGAGTCAATGTGTGGATTGGGGGTGTTAACCTATATGTGAGTAAAGACAGTTGTGATCATTCTAGCTGCTGTGCAAAATGTGATTACTACTTGAGTAGGTAGTTTGAGGTAGAGTTGTTAAGAACCTATTTGTCAACCATGTGAAGAGAATGAATTTTTTTGTGCTGTGACTCAAGTAATATTGGCATTTTCAAGCCCTGTTATCCTAGAATTTTAATAAATAATCTGTCACAAAGTCTGGAGAGTTGACAGAACACAGACATGTGTCTTTGAAGTAGTGCTTCTCAAAATTTAGTCCCTCTCAATTTTGTTGGAAAGCATGTAGCTGGGTGCCCAGGGTTGCTGATTTCAAAGGGGCTTATGACTTCACTTTTCTCAGAAGTTCCCAAGTGATGCCAATGCTGCGGGTATGGGGACTATATTTTGAGAAGCATTAGTTTAGAGGCAAAGATTCTTTACATTCTGTGAAGAGGGTAATCCATGATAATTCATGATTGCAGAGGGACAGGGAGAATCCTCACTTCTTTGCTTTTGCTCAGTGATTTTAATTTTATACATTGGAACCACCCAGGGAGCTGTAAAAATACTGATGTCTGGGCCCCACCCACAAGCCAGTTGTAATTCACCTGCATGTGACCTAAACATCATAATTTTTAGATCTGAAGGTTGTGTGTGACAGTACCCTAGGGTTGGACAACCTGGTAGCCCTGCATTAGGATGACTAAGTCACATGGACCTTGGTAAACATTGCCAAACATTGCCAGAAAAAAGAAAAAATGAGTTAGGAGAGTATTCAGAAGATGCCCTTGGTCCACTTAGTTATAAGCTGCTGATATTATATTGTATTTGATACTCTTAATCTAAAATAAGAAATAGGAAACTCCTAAACTGGAGAGCTTAGGTCATATGACTTGCCTTCATCCTACTATCAGTTAATGGTGGAGCCTGGGCTGGAAGGTGGACCCAGGAGGTGCCTGTGACCAGGAGGTATGATGCCTACAGGCATTCCTACAAGCCAAACTTCAGTTGAGAGATATGTCACATTTTACTACAAAGGTTTTTCCAAAATGTCCTGAGATGACTGTATGTTGGAGACTTCATACTGTCTCCCCACAGTGGAGAGGATAAAACACAAAACTGATGCTTAGGCAGACAAATATTTATTTTAAAAACTGTCATCCTCTGGCATGGAAGTTGATCATCTCTCCAAGCTTGGAATTCTTTCTCCTCTCCTGCCATCTGGTGGTACTTCTGAGACACATTTTTCATTCAACTGTTCCTGATCCTGTAAGTCATTTTTATAACATTTGTTTAGTTTTGGGGTCATTACTACTTGAATCACCAAGTTACATTCTATAGTCAAGGAAATTCAGAATTTTTTACCTGATGCTCAGGATAGAACAATGGCTTATGATTCTTTTATTCACCAGAGTATTTACTTTCTATTTTGCTTCTAAAATTACAAATTATGTGACATTATTAAACAGTATGATTGTGAGTATACACAAATCTACACCCTAATAGAATAGTCAAGACACACAGCTTTCTTAAATTGGATATTCATTTAAATATATGAGTCACTAGTTGCTGTGGCATCCGATATTGAAAGAAAAAGTGCTATTTAAAATTGTTTGTTTTGAAATGAATGAATACTTGACTGTAACTACTATTGCTCATTTTCTAGTATCATTATGTAGTTGTGACTGCTATACCCAGAGTTAAGGAAAACTATGGATTCACTTGCATTGATAAAAATTAATTAAATCCATTTCTTAATAATCTGAGACTTTTCTGTTTCTCTACTAGCCATGGAGATTTTACATAATATCCCAAATCTCCAACTTCTCTGATAAAATAAAATCAGACGAACATTGGCTCACTCCTCCAATTGCCAACTTCTCTCTTACCTGATGTTTCCACTGGATCTCTGTCCTGAGAGGAGTCATCCCTCTTTCTCCTTAAATTTTAATCTGACAAATATACAACCCAGTGGAACCCTGCTCAAATCTACTAAGCAGTGGAGAAAAACTTCATCATATAAAAATCAAACATAAAATGATAAATAATGAAAAAAAGTCAAAAGAGACTCCAAGATGTGTCCTAGCCACATCTTCAAGTGAAACCAGCAATTGAAAACTATAAAGAAAAATAGAATGAAAATGTGGAAGAGGAAGGGGAATATTTTGATTTACAAATTGTCAACATGTAATTATCACATTTTTTTTCTTGACACATAATGTCAATGGATATACAAGCCGGTACATAATCTGCTTACTAAAGAATGTAATGAATACTAAATGTTTGAAAATTCTTAGTTGAAGAATTTTTTAAGATGGAAATATTGTTATTCAAAAATTTACTGAAATACTTGAAAATCATTAGCATGCTAAAATAAAACTAAACATGGTTTGTTGATTAGGGAGGACAGTGAATACTAGATGCTTGAAAACTACTAGTTTTACCTTGTATATAACCATTTTTACCTACTCTAAATTTCCAGCTCATTAGTCCTGTTTCTATATAGGAAAAAAAATAAACATCCCGAAGTCTTTCATGAAATTGGACCATTAGTTGGCACCATGTGCTCCTTGTGCTAATGTACAATGCATTTTTCTCATGCCTCATTCTAGCTTCTTAAGCAAAAGACATTTCTTCACCCAGACAGTCAAGCTACTGTTTTTCTACTTCTCATTCCAATACAGTTTTAAAACTCGAAAAATCCAATAAAATCCATCTATCCTAGGACAAGAGAAAGGGACTAACTTGTGTCTGAATTTATCCAAGATCAACACTAGGAAAGAGATGAGAGGAAGTCCCAGGTTCTGGCCTCTCTATCCAAGCATTACCCTGTACACTTTTAAAGGAGTTCCAGACATAACCAGGAATACAAATATCATATTTCCAGTAAAATGAACACTCTAAAAGAGTAGTTCTAAAATTGGTCAGTTTTCACATGAAGCCTGTGGGTGGGCATGTTTTGACATGATTTGTAACCTGCTTCAGTCCTATAACAGCATCGTGGGTTAGGAAGGTGGTGGAACCCCATTCCACAGGCATTTACTATGAGGGTGATTCTAGGATTGCATGCTTTTGATGTCTTTGTCAACACAGTGCTAAATGCAGCAATCCTTAGGCACCTCCCTGGTGAATTCTCGAGGTGTTAGAAACTCATGGCTGGTGTAGAAAGGTACACCAGAATATTGGAGCATCCTGGAGACCATGGCAAGGAACCCTGGGACAGGGCACACATATAACTTCAAAATTCCAATTGGCCAGCACTTTGTGGATAAGGGCTGCTATTGTGGGGGGTTTGTTTTTTAATATATGTTTTTAACTTTTTATTTTAAAATTGCCTTTTTCATGTGTGGCCCAAATAGATTCAAGCAAGGATTTTCAAAGTTGTGGGCTGTGGTCGGACATTAAGGACCATGTGAGTCTGTGAGTCATTATTTCACCAAAGCTGACTATGCACTTGGCTTCCATCAGTGTTTTTGACACTTGTTCAGAAATTATGTTTTTAAAAATAAAACATTATATCACTTGCCCACTTTCTGATCAGCTTATTGCTTTTCAGCAGATAACTTTGGCTTTTAGATGTGACTGCAATGTACTTGAAAGTATAAAGTAATCCTTTAGAATACACACACATAGCAGTCAAATACATTAACTCATAAAAACTTCTGGTTCTTCAATAAGCACTGAACCAGAGATAGGTATATTTTCAGTATGTGTCACTAGAAACACTCATATAAAATCCCCTCTAGCAATTCAAGTTTAGGGCTATGTACAATATAGCTTTTGTTCAGCGATTTTATTTTAATCTGAATGTGTGAAGACTTTCAGCAACTGTTCTTTATGGGCCTATATGCCACATAATGTTGACAAACCAGCATTTTATTGACACATAAAAGCCTTTCTAGTCAAACAAGTAGGCAGAGCTATCTATTTTTTCTTTTAATATGAATATGAATCTTGTGTTTCCTGGTTCAGGTATTTTGAAATCTTTGAGGGGGATAGATTGTCTTGTGCTCTTTAGAAAATGCACCTGGTTAGATGCTCCAGCTTTTCCTCTGCTGGTGCCTCCCACATTTGATGCAGGATTGTGTTGATCTACATCCCCAACTACCATTGCCATTTTTAATATAGCAAGGCCACTTCCTGAGTATGGAAAATGGTTTTTATTGCCCCAGATCTAGAAACTCTGATGGGAGTCAGCTGCTATGTAAGATGCCCAAATGCTGTGAGTCCATCACACTGAAGAGGACACTGGAGTCTAGTTGAAAGCCCAGCTCAGCCCAAGTTCACGGCCACCACTTACTATCAGCCTTGTGAGTGAACTCTTGGATGTCCAATTCAGCTGAGCTCTAAGAAGACTGCAACTCCAGCCTTCATCTACTGTAATCACATGAGAAATCACAAGAGAGAACGGGCCAGCTCATTATTTTGCCTAGATATAATTTTGTAGGACCATAGGATAGGATGCTACTTAAAAAGTTGATGAAGAATAAAGAAAAGCTGATGTTGGTAGGAATACTTTATAGTTTATAAACCTTTAAGAATCTCAAACATGACCCTTTTTCCCAGCAAAATCAATGAGATTCTCCTTTCTTTCTTACACATGATTGATCAAACTATTTGTTCCCATTTTGTAAACTTGCCTTTTCTTTACCTCCATTTGACTGAATTGTCACAAGAATGTTTGTGACAGTAAGTTTCTCCCTACTGTCCCTGCAGACCTTGAGACAGATACTACTGATCTGTCTCTATTTTTCCTTTGCTTGCCTCACTGGGCTTTGAATTCATGCCAATGCTTTTTACTGTGAATTGATCTTTTTTCCCCTTCTAATTCTTTGCCAAATTATTCCTCCCCCCCCCCACCACAAACACATACAATCCCACTCACTATCCTTTTAAAAATTACATTATAATCAAACATGAACTTTTATTTAGAGCAAATTTGCAGAATGGTAATTGTGGAGAAAATCTGGGGAAAGAAAGAACTTACAATTAGTTATTTTGGAGAAAGTAGTATTAGGAATTTTTACATACATGGAATAGAAAAGCAATACACTTTAATTACATAATGGGGTGGATGTAGTAAAATGAGGAGTAGGACATGGGGTGATTAATCCCTCTGGGAAGGCATCGTCAGGCTGTCTACAGATGACTGGAAGTCTTTCCTGTATTCGTTACATGTCTGGTTTATACACATCATTGGAATCTCAATTTAAAGTCACTCTGTCTAACATAGATCTTTTCTCAGTTTTTTAAATCTTGGTACTTTCTTTCCCTCAGAGTACTGATTTCAATTTTGTGATTATGTAATTTTAAAATTTCTGTGAATTTATAATTACTGTTTTGTAATTACTGTTGCTTATTTGGTTACTTAAGAACTATTTTCCCCACTAGGATGTAAGCTCTTGGGGGAAGGGAGTAAAGCATGCTCTGCTATCCCTGTTTACTACTGATTCATAAGTGTCAAGCATAGCCCTAGGCATATATAGTAGTTGCTCACTAAAAACATGACAAGTAAATGCTGGTAATACAGTGTCAAGAGCTTCATAGCACCTTCCCTACAGGTGACATAATGGTATATGCCATTGCTACAGAAATGAGAGGAATAAGTGGGAGCTGGATCTCCAGAATTATTTCTCTATTTCTATATAGGTAAATAGGCAAATAGGAAATTTTATCAAGAAGGCAAAGTTTGGTTATAGTGATTTCCCTTATTGTTCTTATTTCTAGGCACACCACGAGTATTTGAATTTTAATTAGGACAATATGTAAAAATTGTTCATGATCCCATGGAAGTAATTGATTTCCATGTTGTATTCAGGATGTCCTTCTAGGCAGGGAGTGGTAAAGTTTGGGATGATTTATTTTTAGACGGTGAAATTTTCTGGTACCCCTCAAGTCCCATTACAATGGATACTAGCTTCTCTGCTAATTCTTATCATCTTGAACAAGTGTTTTGGTTTCTGGAGGAAGAAGAATGAGGAGTGGTTTCAGTGAGTGTGTCTGATCTCAGTTTTTTACAGTTGGAAGCATCGTTATTTTATAGGAAGATAGGAAGTAGAATCAGTGCTGTTTCTGTGGATTCAGAGTAGAAGCAGGGACTGGAGAGAACAGAAGGAAATGGGTGAACTGCACACTGAGGTTAAATCACCCACAAAATCAGTGACTTCATTCAACCATTTTAAGTTCCTCCCTTTTTTTTGCCTGCCAATTGGATATAATTGTGAAGTTTAACAAATTAAATATGTGAAATGCTACCACATAGTAGGAATTAACATATGCCAATGAACTGACAGCAATCCTTGTGGAGGGAATCCAAATATGAGCAGATTCTGTGTCTGTTACGAAGCAAATATAAGCATTTACTTTTCGTTTATAAATAGAGCTTGCTAGTCCTTTGAAATTAATAAACTATAAGGTTGACACAAAAATAAAATCTCATTTTTAAAAATTCACTTTTTACTTCCTTTCAGAGTATACTTTATATGTAATAAAAGTGCACAAATCTTAAATTGAAAGTGTGTTTTTTCATTAAATAACTACAACCCATATGAAAATATAGGATTTTCCTTACACCACAGAGGAATCTCTCAGTCTTTCTCAGCAACACTCCCCATCCAAAATTAACTGCCAATCTAATCTCTATTTCTATCAAATAATTTTATCAGATTTTTAAATCATATAAATGGAATAGCACTGTATATTCTATTTTGTGTTTAGTTCAACATGTCCATGAAATTTACCTAGTTTGTTTGTGTAATAATATCATTTTAGAGAGCAGTTCTAGATTTGATAAGAAAATTTATTTTCAGAAACATAAGCATCTCTTCACCCCTCTGAAATTATTTATCCATTTCCCTCCTAAACATGCTCTGCATGGATCCAGTGCTCACGCTCTTTCTGTATATTCTTTTTGTTACACCCATGTTACAATTCTCTTAGTTTCTGCTATTTGTCAGCCTGCTCATTATTTCTAATTACATAATTGAATTCTGGCTCCAATTTATAGTGCTAGTGCTTAAATAGTGATGCTTTAGAATTTTAGCAGTCAAGCATAAAAGAACACAGTGAATTGAAATTTTCACAAATTCAGTGGCAAGGATTTCCTGTTATCCCAGGGGTGAAAATGACTCATTTATTTCTGCATTGCTGGTTTCATCATTCAGTTTGATTTCTTTAGGGGCTCAGAGTGTTGAATGTCCCTAAGGGTCAGCTTTTGGAGTATTTTTACTTTAACTACTGCAGACAATAAGGTGGAAGTGTGAAAGTCTAAGGTACAAAAGAAATAAATCAAATGTCTCAATAATGTGGTGAACATGACTCTCATAGTATATTAAAGACCTGCTGCCACAAATCTGACTCTTCTTCTACCTGTGATTATCAGGATCTGATATAATTAAACATCCAAATTATATGACTGATTATATGACTGCTTATACTACTGTTCCTGTGCTAAGCAAGAATATTGTGATTACGGATTAACAATCGAGTTTTACCTTGACAGATATGTAACTCATTGCCAGTTAATTGGTATGATGATCGTCTACATCAGCCTTTGTGAGCCTTACCTTGGTCAGAGCAACTTGGTTGCACTGGAGTTTCCAACTAGGCTGAGGATTTGTCTATAAGACAAGAGTGTACAGTTAACTTTCCCAGTGCTGCACTGTCAGTATCCTTCATCAGAGCTGAAGAATGTATTCTCCCAGTCAGTACAAAGGTTGTCAGCTGCTGCCTCTCATTGGAATTGTTCTTGTAAAGAGAGTCATCTTGCTGAAGGTAGCAGCCCTGCCAGGACAGTTTGCATTTAATAACTCAAGACTAAAGCTCACATTCTCTTGTCCTAACGGGGGACATCTCTGAACCTCCCTATGGCATCAAATGTGTTCTTTGTTGAGATTCTCACAATCTAATTTATCTTGTGGCACAATCCAGATTCTTCTTTTCCATTCTCTTTTATTGGCATACTCCCTGGTAAATGTCTTGCTTACCATAGCAAATCTAATTCCTGAGATTTTAACCTTCAATACATCCTTTCTACTATGGCTGAATTGTGTCCTCTCCAAAATTTGTATGTTGAAGCTCTAATGCCCCCAATGTCACTACTTGGAGATAGGATTTTTAGAAAGTATTGAGGTTAAGTAAAGTCAAAAAGATGGTGCCTTAATCTCTATAGGATTGGTAACCTTATAAGAGGAAGAAAGATCTCTTTGTTTCTTCCAAATACCCTCTTCCTCTCTCCTTCCCTCCCTCCCTCTGTCTTTCCTTCTCTCCCCAGCACTTACACACCTTGGAAAGATCATGTGAACAACCTGATGAATTCTTATCAGAACCCACTATGCTGGCACCATTCAGCCTCCAGAACTATAGGAAAATAAATTTGTTGTTTAGGCCCCCAGTCTGGTTTATGGCATTTTTTATGGCAGTCTGAGCTAATATACCCTCTGTTTTCGTATGTTCAAACCTTGAGAGCAACTCTGAGGAACTTATTGAAAATATACATGCAGGAAAGCATAGACTGTAAGTGCATACCCCACTTTCTATAGGAAAGCCCAGTTTCTACAGGAGGAGCAAGCACAACCATAAAACCAGTCTGCAGAGCAAGAAATGATACCACTTTCATTCATGATATTGGTAATTTGTGTTCTCTTTATTTCTTTACTTCTAGGTAGGTGGTTATGAATTTTATCTTTTTGAAAAAGCAACTTTTGCCATTGATTATTTACCCTAATGTTTCTGTTTTTTATCTTATTAACTCAACTTTTTGCTTTAGTGTTTTCTTCCAATTCTTAGTTTAGGTTTATACTACTCTTCTTTCTTCTAGCTCCTAAGGTGGAACCACACATTACTGATTTCTATCTTTCTTCATTCCTAATATAAACATTTAGTACTATGAAGTTCCTTCCATGCACTGAAGTGCATACCTCATATTTACTATGGTATATTTTAATCTTATTCAATATGAAATACATCTTATTTCCCTTGTAAATTTTTTCTTTGGCCTAAGGATTGTCTGGAAGTGTCTTTTTGGTACATATCTTGTTCATTCATGCTTAATTTTATTATTATCAGAGAAGATAATCATTATGATTTTAGTCCTTTGAAATCTTGACTTTTTTTAGTGGTATATAAGATGGTCTGTCTTGATAAATATACCATGTGTATTTATAAGAAATGTATGATTTCCACAAATTCTGGATGTTGTGTTCTGTCAATACCAATTAGGACATAATGATTAGCAATGTTCACATCTTCTATTTTTTTTTTTTTTGGTGACATTATTGTCTTGTTTTATTAATTTATGATACAGGGTATTACAATCTCCAATTATGGTGATGGAATTATCCATTTCTTATTTTAATTCTGTCAGTTTTCCTTCATGGATTTTGAAACTGGAGATATTGCAATTGGGGATATTATAGCTATATCTTTTTATCAGCAATGTTTTGAATGGTTCCTTGTATGGAATGTCACTTTTCTTTGACTGGTCTTAAGATTTTCTCTTTATATTTAAAATTTGATAGTTTAGCCAAGAGGTACTTTGGATGACTTGGATAGTGAATTGATTCTTTTATCATTATTTCTTTTCTTTGTCATGTAGTTTATTTAGCTGATGTTGATATAGTGACATAGTCACTTCAATCTTCTTAAACTTATTGCTTTCATGGCATATATTATTCCAACTATTCACTTTCTACCTATTGATATATAGGGTATGTAGTAGTGTCATGCTTTTTAAATATATTTGAAATGTTTTCCTTTAAGTTATAGTACATATTCCATTAATATTCAAAGTTACTTACTGACATGGCTAAACTTAAATTTTTGTTCAGCTACTCTGTTTTGGTTCCTATTTCTCCCTTTGTTCTTTCATTTGTATTAATTGAACATTTTTATAATTCCATTTTAATTAATTGATTTTTAATTGTAAATATCTGAATTTACAGATATCTGAATAAGTATATGTAGCTTGTGGCAGTCAATTTAGAATTTATATTGGATATGTTTATATATCATTTTAAAGAAACTTTTAGCAATTTGTGTCTAATTTTCAATACCCTATCATTTATCATATAGTTTTCAGGCATATCACATCAAATTATTTGAAAAATCTACTACATAGATAATTTTTGCTTTAAATTGTTATATCTACCTAAAATCATTACAGGAGAATTGTTTTTATAAGTATGTGTGCATATATGATTTCCTGTGGTCTTCATTTGTTTCTTAAAATTTACGTTTCTATTTTGTCTCATTTGCATTTATCCTGAGGAACTCATTTTAGCATTTATTATAGTAAAGTTTGCTGGTGATGAAACCTCTTTATTTTCTTCCATGTAGAAATATCTCCATTTTACGTTCTAGTATTTTTGCTGGATGTAGGATGCTGGATTGAACATTTATACTTCCTTTAGTTTTTGCAGATTTTATTTTGCTCTCTTCTGACTTCAGTTGTTTGTAATGAAAAGGCAGCAGTATTTTGAATTGTTCTCTGTATTTAATGACACGTTTCTCTGACTGGCTTTAAGATTTTTCTTTTTTTCTTTAGAATTTAACAGTTTGATCAAGTTGTACCTTAGTTTTCATTGTATTTCTCTTGTTTAGACCTTACTAAACTTTTCAAATCCATATAGTTAATGTGTTTAAAAAAATTGGAAAGTTTTGGCCAATACTTCCTTATCTATTTTTCTGGTCTATCTTTTCTCTCTTCTCCTATGGGCTTCATAGTTCTAAAATTCAAGTTTTAAAATATTAGTTTATTGTATTGTTGAAATTTGAGGCTATAAGCATTTCAGTTTTAAATTTTTTCTAAGAGTTAATGTTCTTAAGTGTTGTAAACTGAGTGACTTTAAAAGCTATTCTTATGCATATTTTGAATTCTCTGAAAAGGATTTCTTATCTTCCTCACAAACAATTATCTTCCCTTTGGACATTTTCCATGTGATTATAAGATTTTGAATTCTCTTGGGAATCTTCCTGTGTAGGCAGATATGTTACCAAAAGTCATTACTGGGAGATTAGATTAAACTGGTGTGAACTGAAACCAGGAGTGGATTTAAACAACAAAAATGTTGTTTAAATCATAAGCCAGGTGAAAGCTTCTCAGACCAGAGGAAATTCTACTATCTCTTTGTTTAGGGAGTTAGAGCATTTGATATTTCATCTCTTTTTCATAAGACATGCTATTCTATTTCAATGTGCTATTTCCATTTCTGTTCAAGGGTAAATACAACAGTATGTGCACTGTAGTACCATTAAGTTTACAGTTGTATTGTTATGTATGTGACCACGAGAGATTAACAGAATTTTGGAACTCTGTGGCATTCCTCCAATCCTACTGATTCAGTGTGAAGCCATTCAGACATTTATGGGACTAACTCAGTTTATTGAATTTTGTTCAAAGGAGATTTCATTCATCAGTGTACTGTAGGATGTTTTTCATAAGATTTAACAGCTTGTCCTTAGTTATTTTTTCTTAACATACAATTTAAGTCTCTTTTTCCCCAAGGAAGACAAATGTCAACTTTCAGTGATATGGGAACGATGTGTTTGCAATATCATGTGGATTTTATTTTTAAATGGGCAGAACTCTGGAAAGAAATTAATGTCAATCACAAACTGATTTGTCACACCACAAATCAATAATAAAAATTCCATATTGCAAATTACCAATAATTTGAAACTTAAGCTAATCAATGCCACAAAGTACACACTATAATTTTGTCTCCATAATCAAGTACTACTTCCTTTTTTGATCATATCCCTTTCCGCGATCAGAGCAGAGACTAGCCTTATAGAGAAGAAATGACAGAATTATATGGCCAAGTATCACAGTTCTATGTCACCAGAGTTATTGCTCCAGGAAGGAAAGGAACAAAATATCCCAAAGATGAAATTGCATCTTTGACTTATTTCTGGTTCCTTCTTAATATTGGATGGTGGGGTGGGATTAATATGGACAGCTAGGAAATAGGTAGTAACATATCGCTTAAATATAGAGTACCTTTGGGACAAATTTTCATCAAATAAATTTATTTTTAGTGTTTATTATTGCCAGTTATTGGTTACTTTTATTATATGTGCATATTATCAATAGAATGGTAAGTATATCTCAAATTATTGGCTATAATTTTATATTTACATAAAATTCATCTGAGTGTGCTTTCACTCGTGTTTTTCAACTGTGATTTTGGATTTTCCACTTCTTACAACTCTTATTATTTTAGTTGAGAGTTAACTGTGCTACTTTTGGCCTATTTTCCCTAAAAATCCAGAAATAGCTAACTGTCACTTTCTAACAAAGAAATAGTAAGTATAGAAGAATAGTAAGTAAGAATCTGTCTAGTCAAATAGACAGATATGAAATACTTACTTCTATGTATCATCTGCAAGCATCTTGGAGGATTGATTTATTCAGTTTGAACCTAAGGAACTCCAAGGCAAGAAGTATATTCTCTTGAACTTCCATAATCCTACATGGTCTTGGGCAAGTTTTCTCAACCTCAATGTTATGAACATTTAGGGCTAGATCACTCATTGGTGTGTGTGTGTGTGTGTGTGTGTGTGTGTGAGAGAGAGAGAGAGAGAGAGAGAGAGAGAGAGAGAATCACTCATTGGTGTGTGTGTGTGTGTGTGTGTGTGAGTGAGAGAGAGAGAGAGAGAGAGAGAGAGAGAGAGAGAGAGAGAGAGAAATCCTGCAAAGCATCCCTGGCCTCTTCTTGTTAGATTCTAATAGAACTCACTCCTAGTGTCCGTATTTCCCCTGTAGGCAAAATTGTCCCCAGTTAAGAACAACCACTCCAGGGGCTCAGCAAATATCAGACAGAAAACACTTTGATTATTACTGTGTGTTTAGATTAAGCAAATATTTTCCAACTCACATCGAGAAATGGTAGCGTTCTTGTGAATAAGAGCATATATTGAAAGTTTTGAAATTTCTCAATTCCAGTAATAACCCTTTTAAGAAACTGTCTTATTAAGCTCGTGGTGAAATAAATAATATACCATTAAAAGTGAAGAGAGTAAAAGGATCTTTCACCTGCCTGTACCCACAGGTATCTGTTTCAGTTTGGCAAACACTGTTGCTATTACTCCAGAAGTTTTGGATCATTTGCTCAGAAGGTTTAGCCCTCTAATTCAATACAATCCTGTCCTATTAAGGCCCAGATACATTGCCACATGAATATTGCTAGGTTGGTAACATTCCAGCAGCTCTTTCTACTTCTAATGAAATTGTACAACTTTTAAGAGAATAACAAGCCACATGTGGCTGTCACAAGAGAATTTCTTAATACAGAATTGAAAACATACAACAGACATTTAAATAAAAAAATCATCAGCAAAGGAGAGTGCAAATGATGGACAGGGAAAATGTAGTTTTGCATTGTTAGCATTTCTTAGTATTTGAAGAGCTTAAATTTCATCATCATTATCTAAGAGCATCAATATCATTTACAAAATTGCTCATACATAATCAGGGCCAGAAGTATGTCTTTGTAAGCTTCAGCCTTCCATTTTTGACCATTTTTTCCTGCTTTATAGAATTTTCAATGATATACCATGGTTTTAAACAATCTCATAAGACTAATGAGTCAAAAGATCTTTTTAGATCCCTGTTTAATCTATTATTTGAATCCAAGAGGCAATATCTAATAAGTGGCACAAATTGCTACCTACCATAAGGTTTTTTTTTATTAAGCAAAAGCCAAAGTAAAAAAGTTCTGCAGCCAATTTTGAGGGGAGTGTGTGGATGGGAGGAGTTTGGGGTGGGGTATGGGGAGGTTCCCTCTGTATCAATAAGCAAGTAAGATGTCCTACAATTCAAATCAATTCTGACATTATCTACCTGAAGATAGCATCAGAGTCACAGGTTAAGGACTACAAGACTGAATGTTCTCCCCTGACTTCTGACACCAGTAAATAAAAGGCAGCAGCATCCAGATGGGAGAGGTACATAGGACAACATATGGGGAAGAGCACAGAAGTTCCACAACCTCTAAAAGCACCATTCTTTCCAAATCTTCATGTGATCACCAACCCAGAAGCTCTCTGAACCCAGCCCTTTTGGGTTTTTATTCAGGTTTCGTTATATGGGTGTGATTCATTAAAGAAATGGCCATTGCTGATTGAACTTTCACCATCTCTCCTTTTTCCCCACCCTGGATGTCAGGGGTGGAACTGAAGAGGAACTTGTTTGGTTCCCCTGGAAACCAACTTCATCTTTAGTTGATTTCCAAAAGTCACCTCATTAACTTAAGACTGCTTTATCACTTTCATAACTTAGGAATTTCCAAGGGTTTTAAGATCGCTATGCCAGAAATCGGGTGAATGCCAAATATATATTTCTTATTATAAATCATAACATCACACAAAGAATGGAGTAGGATTGGGGATAGGAGGGTCATACTAAAATTTAGACCATTTTAGATACGCGGGAGTATCATAAAGACTTGCAAGCATTAGTATGAAAAAAAAGATGTCCAAAAGAACATAGGGAAAGTTAAAAATGTTTGCAGAATGGAGGAAGGTGGATGGATAATGTCTGAGGCTAGTCCCACATATTTATATTAAATCAGGCCTTAACACAGCCCCACTGCTCTGCATTTAGTAGGTGCCTGAACATTAAGGAAAAGAGAAAAGCAAGCATGAAAGGAATTACTGAGGGTCCTTAGAAATTGTATTTACAGAGATAAAAATCTCTTGCAAACAAGGTCAAAATATGAAGTACGACTACAATTTTCAGACATTTTAGGAAACAGTGGTCTCTTGGGTACCAAAAACTCAGACACTGCTTTTGTTGCCTTTTAGTTAAAATCCATGTGCTGTCAATGCCAAAACTAATAATGCCTAATCTGTGTTATGTTAATAATGGTTAATCTTTTTGTGTGCTTGAAATGTACTTAACCCTTACAACAATATTTTGAGTAAGGTACTTTCATTATCTTCATTTTACAGATGAGGACTTTAAGGCTTAGAGAGGTGAAGTAACTTGCATGGGGTTACAAAGCAAGGATTTGCACCTAATCCCCACAGACTCCACTGCTTAAATAGTTATCTGTTCTAAACCAAAGTGCTTCATAGATGTGAATAGATACTTCCAGAGCCAAGAGAGAGGTGATACCAGTTGGACCTGCCTATATGGACGCGCTTGACCCCACCCCTACCACATACAAATACCCCAGATGGTCTTCTCACGAGATTTTTCTTCAAGGTTTGGAAACTATTGAACTTAAGAGTCACCGATTTCATATCACTGTCTTGTCAAAGTCAGAATTCAGTGGGAGTTGCATTAGGAGGAATGGAGTATAAGACAGAACTAGCAATTAGGCATGGCTAGTGTAGTTCTGGCTCTCAGTGAATAGTAGAGATTTCTAAGCAGTTCTCAGTGAAATGTGGGCAGAACAACCCATCCAGAGGAAATCCTGAACCCTGTGCAAACAGCCCTAGGCTTCTGGGCAGGAAGGGAAGAGAATTCCACACCTGGTCTTTTTTCCCTTCCATATATGTTCTCCAATAGCTAGTTTATTTTTCTTCTCTAGGCACATAAGGTACTCAAATAAGAATATAATACCTTAAAACCTGCAAGAAATTCTGACTCTGTGAAATCTCTAATAAGAAGTTACTCAGAAGGGAGTTGGTCATAGTAAGTGGATATTCATGGTCTACTGTCAACCTATAGCCATGGAAACATTTGTAGGTATAAGTAAAGAAACATACCATATTCCCTTCCTCACTGCTAGCCTTACATAGAGAACCATATAGATCTGGAGATAAAGAGCTCTCTTAATCTATTATGTCCTATGATTCTATGGAGTAATGTGCCTTTGTGTTTTACATTTTCCCACAGGAGGGTAGCAATGTGTATAGTGGTTAGATCCTGGCGTTTGTAGCCACAATGAACCAAATTTTAGCTCTTGATACTGTTCACATAATAATCATGTGATTGTGGGAGAATTCAAATAGTGGAAGACAGTCCCCATGTGCTAACTGACAAATCTCTAAATCAGAAAGTTAGTATCTGCTGGTTAAGAAAACTAATATCTTTTAGTTAAATATGATATGGCATATTGGATTAGTTAGAACTTTTCAGTTGAGAATCGTGCAAGCTGAGTTCAGATGGGTTTAAACACAAAGGGAGTTTTATTTGCTCTTATAAATTAAAAGTCTAAGACCAGTCTCATTTCAAACCTAGCTAGCTCTAGGTGTCCAAAGGATTTCGCTCAAATTGTTCTCCTTCCAGTTTCAGGTCTTTTTCACACTTGATTCCTAGATTAGCTCTTCTCTGAGGAGGCAAAGGTGTTCTGTAACATCTTGAGGCTCAGTCAATTCAGCGGAAAGCAGAGGGTTCTTTGCCAAGAGTCTCACCTAACATCTTAGGTGGGCCTTTTGATGTCCTGATTAGGACTTATTCCCATTCCCAATGCAGTCGCTGTGGTTCAAAGCTGGGGGGTAAACTTTGGCGAGTCGTGTCAGGTGACTCACACAATTTGGGTTACTAGTACCCCAAAGAACATCTTTGGATTCATGCCATGTAAAAATTCTTAGGTAGAGATTTAAAGGACTTTTATAGAAAGCCCCCTGTTAGCTATTTGAAAATTTGGATTGCTCATGTCACTGCTTTGTAAGAAAACCACCTCATTAATTAGAACCAGGCAGAAAATATACTCTGAATCTTGGTTAAAGATGCTTAAAAACCAGTGTTTCAACATAATTTGTGTGTTTGAGCCTAGAGTGGGTCTACCCTATTCAAAACACACTAATCAAGGATGCAGAAAAGTGATTTCCTTAAAGGAATACCAGCCTGCATTTACTGAAAGGGTGTGGGTGATACATTATACACACACACACACACACACACACACACACACACACATATTATGGTCAATAATTATTTTATCACTGCTTTTACCAGATGAGGCAATGCCCTAGACACCAGAGATTCAATGACAAAGTCTTCAAATAGCTTAGGGTTTAGAGGAGGGAGAAGGGCTTATAGAAAGTAGATAGGCAATTTTACTTCTGTTAAGCAGTCCTTAATAGGATCAGAAGTTGTTATGGAACTTCTGTAGAGCAGAAACACAAGTTTTGAGGCAGGAATTAACTTCTCAGGGAGGCAACGTTTACTCTGAGACCACAGAAGAATGGAGTGAGTTAGATAAAAGGGGGTATTTCTCTAAATTTGTGTTCACAGCCTGTCTGAGGTTAAAGTTTACTATCTTGTAAAAGACTAGCAAAAATTAGGCTTAGTTTGCCCAGCCTGAGGCCTCTAGAATTCAAAATGGAGAATAGGGTAGCTGGCTGAAACATTTTGTTGAAATTAAAAAAAATGTTCCCTGAAGAGCAGAAAAATATCAACGTATAAATATTCATTTTAGGGATATCATGCAAGTAACATTTTTAAGAAGATCACATTCACAAAGTCCCAGAGGAGATTTATTTTGAAAATTAAACAAAATAAAATTATAAATAAACAAAAAGGAAGATTTATTTCCAGAGAAGAGGTAGGAAAACATGAGGCTTCCTGGCACAACAAGTTTAAAGCTTTTACCCATCTGAATAAGACCCAATGTGGGTGATTATAAAACTAGGAGCTGGCTCAAATAACAGGTATTTGGAGCAAAAGAAATTTAGGCAGAGGTTGGGTAGAGGCATGAGGTCCATGGGCTACTCAGGAGCCTAAGCCAGAGTAGTTGGGAAGTCAGGAAGGGAGAAGTGAATGGCAGGGTTCATCCATGCTTCTGTGGACCTTGGCAAATATGAACATTAGATTGGCCAACAGAGCTCAAACCTTTGTGTCACAGCACCCCATGCTCCTAGAATCCATGTTTCCACAACTCAATCACAAGCTATAGAATTTGACCCTAAATCATTTAATCAAGAAAACTGGATTCTAGGTAGTTTTAGACTGAAGAACATGTTGAAAAACTAGAATTGGGGGTGGGTAGGTGGGGAGAAAATATCCAGGATGGCTCTAGAAATCTGTAGTTCTCAAACTGTAGTCTCTACACCTGTAATATAAGCATTACTTTGAAGCTTGGTAGAATTGTAAATTTTCATTGTCATATTAGTACTATTGAATCAGCAGCTGTAGGGGGAATTGAGGTGGCAATCGATTGATATAACAAACCAAAGTTGATTCTGATGTAAGCTCAAATTGGAGAACCACTGCCTGGAATCTTCCAACTAGAACATCCTCAGCTACCTCTTTAGGGTTGCCCTTGGATGAATCATCTCTAAACTACTTCTGTGTCTGAGTGTCATCCAAGAATCAATTCCTAGAAAGTAGAATGTGGTTGACCGCCTCTGGTCCAGTCTTATATCTAGTTAGTGAACTTATGGATATGTTTGGACGTCCCATCTCCCAGCCACTAGAAATTCCTGAAATGAGGAAAGGAAATCCCCTAAGGAAAAATTGGGAAGAGGTGTTTGAAACAAAAGAATTCTGAATATAATAGCAGATATATCAGATCAAGATTTATGATCTTAGCTTCATAAAAGAGATTATTTGGCCACATAACTAGATAGACTATAAAATCAAGAACTTTGGAGAGAATAGGGTTTTGGTGACCAATTCATTCTTAAAGACTTAAAGCTCACCTACTCAAAAAGGTGTCTCTGTACTAATGTGACCATAAAATTACTGGGATAGATTGATTTTAAAAATGGAAGCATTTTTTTTTATCCCTCTCTGTATCCATACTTCTTAACTTTTCAGCTCCTTCTTTTAAGAGGTAGAAACTTGTATACTTAACTCGTCAATGGAAGGAAATCAAAGTGACATAAGAGCAATCATGGCCTGCTTGAGGATAACAACCCATGTGGAGGAGAGTTGTTTTCTCCACATAGATCTATTGATCCCTATAGCAGTAAGAATCTCCAGCTAATATCAATAGAGCCATTGATCCAACACACAGTTGACCTGCTGAGTTAGGAAGAACTATCTAGCTGGTCTGAAACAATAGTAGATACTTACTGTTTTAAATCACTGAACTTAGGGATAATTTGTTACACAGTAATAGCTAACTGATATATTAATCACTTTATAGTTCTTATCACTGTCTGAAATTAGCTTGCATATTTATTCATTTGTTAGAATCTACTACTATAAAGTAAGCTCTTTTGTCCCTAGTGACCCAGTGTCTAAACTAATATATAACAGTTGCTCAGGGAATATTTGTTAACTGGATAAATAAATGGAAAATAACATTCAAGTACCATATGTAAGATATTTTATCTCTCACTCTCTTTTGTCTTTCCAAGAGTCCTGTGGGGAAGGTATTATTATTACTAGTGTTCAGATGAAAAGTAAAAAAGTTAAGTAACATGCATGACTCCAATAATTATGAAATCAGAGTTAACTGCATGTATATGTAACATCTCTGGACTCATCAATCTGCTTATTGGCACAAAACACTGTTTAGGGACACAATATAATATTTTCTGTTGCTATTACATTTAACGAAATATAAATATCACATCTCTTGCTTAAAGATACTTAAGAACTAAATAATACAAACTAAAAGGAAGTCATAAATGCAAATTATATATGAACAAAAGATACTTTATTGACTAAATAGACAGACAAGTATGCATTGTAACAGTTTCTTAACAGTATCCATTGACAGGACAGTGCAACTTATGGGTGGGTCTCAGAGCTGCTGTTTGTTTGTGGGACCTTACCCTATTGGAAGACACTGTCATAAGATGAGACTCTCCAAGTCCGCATGTTCTGGTCAAAGCTGGAGCCTTAGGCCCTTTCTGCTTCAGTCTAAGTAGAAATCATGGGAACCTGGGATGGGAACTTGAAGGATCAGGTCAAACATTAGGAAGTAAGAATGGAGAAAATGATCTTAGTCACACTGAGGGACAAATTTGCTATACCCCTGAGGGTTATCTGGGTTGTATGGAGGAATTTGGGGGACAGAAATGAGTTTTTTTTACATTGATATATAATTTACATGCAAAAGGGAGAAACCCATGAAATGGAGTTGCTAACAATAAGAACAACAAACAAAGACCTGAGCTAATATGGCCAAAGAACAGGGTGCTTAATTTAGGGGATGCCAATTTAGCTGTACATTTATGCTATAGTAAATGAAGTCTCAGGAAGGTTGTTTGGCCCAAGTTTATACTACCTTGCCAATGTCAAGTTTACAGTTCTTTCCTTCTCATCTGATATGCGTGCTACTGAATTTGTAGCACTGTTTTGTATAGTTCTGTGTAAATACCCAACTCATTTGATATCATCCTTCATTTCACATATAATTTTTATAATATCCAACTGCAACATGCAACATAGAAATAGTGGAATCTATTCTAATTTTGAAATAGAATCTGTCTAGAAATATATGATATGAAATACATGAAAATAAAAGAAAACTCATCTCAAATAGCAACTTTAGAGGTGTTGGCTACTAGAAAATAATTCCCTCTTGAGCAAAAATTCCCTCATTGAGTCTCATGATTCTCAATTCAAACAAATCATACTTTGCTATAGTTTTCGTTTTAAGTCACTTTATTCTATTTAAAAACATAGCCATTCATTTTCATTTGCCTAAGAAGAAATAGAAAGCAAAGACAAATATCAAATCAACAAAACATTTTTTTTGGCCATATAGTTATTTTAAATAAATATTTGCTTTAAAGAATGGGTAGCATTGGAATCTATTATTTTCCTTCTCACTGCTGTGCCTCATGAAGAGAGGAGAATTAACTTTTACTTGCTCATATTTATCCTCTAGTCCTGGCGATTTTCTGGATGTTTTGCTACTGTGTCTTCAATGAGGCTTCAATTTTATGAGGACTAATTTTATGAGTAGCATGGATGGCAGCCCCAGAAGGCCTTGTCCTCGAGGAGAAAGCTAGGATTAAGTCAGTTTGATGTGAGGTCTGTATTTTACTTATTCAATAAGTCATTAACAAAGAGTTTTTCTCTGAGTAATTAGCTGTTCTTTTGTTTTCCTCTATCTTCATGATCACTGACAGTTTTCCAGTTGACAAATGTGAACCAGAGAATTATTTTCTCTAAAAACAAACAAACAAACAAAAACAACAAATGTGTCCACATTCACTTCAAGAATACCCTTTTCATGTCGATGGAATGTTAAAAGATTGAGTCCAACTTCTACTGTAGTCCTCATAAAATAGGACAAACTAAACATTTTAGACTAAAAATTATGGCAAGATGTGGGGAAATGCACTGTGTGTTTTTGTGAAATTGGGTCAAATGTTGCATTGTTGCCAACAAGGGGAACAAATATGGGCAAGTTTGCTTCACATGCTTCAGTGAGATTGAAAACATGGGTATGGGGAAGCCAGACTAACTGGGCAATTGGAACTATGGAAACATTTCTGTTCCCAAGCAAAATTCTATGCAATTACAAGCCTGAGAACACCCACGGAGCTCTCAAACTGGGTACCATAGAAGGCATGGCTGCTAACTTCTAAGCAAGCAACAATAGAAAGGGAAAAACCCAGCAGGGCTAAGCTTGCCCTTCTCAGCTGGCACCAGAATAACATTGCTTGAAGAAAACAACATGAAACCTGGCAGTGGAGAGCCACAAATAAAAGCTATTTTAGCAAATGCTGGGGGGAAAACAGTCCTTATTTATGAAAGACAATACGGTGTTTACAATGCTGCTTTCTAATGATATGTATTATGTAAAAAAGACTTCCTGCTAGCCAATGAAAAAGTAGATGCTATATCCCTGCATGTGCTAGGATGTTCTTTAAAACACTAGGATTTCTTAGTAGGCTAATACCTATGGCTGAGGATTTATATGTAGACTCAGCTGTATAAGGTCATTTTAAGATGTTGCTGGTTTTCTGAATCCTATAGCACTGTCTCAAACTTTAACATATATACAATCAGCTAGGGATGCTGTTAAAATGTAGGCCCTGAGTGAGCAGGTGTGGGGTGAGAACTGAGGTTCTGCAAGTCTATTCAGGTCCCAGGTAACACCAATGCTGCTGGTTCCATTAAATCACATTTTGAGTTGCAACATTCTAGACAACATGTAAACTTAAAGAGAAATGGGGAGGGAAGATTTTACATATTCAGGGCATGGCAGGAAAAGATGATAGTTTTAATTACTATTCACATACGCCTACAGCAAAATGAGGTAGGAAAGACTTATATTTAGAAGACTCATTTTTCTTTGTTGAGTGGAGGTTACAACAGAAGCAGACTTTTGTAATATACCAGTATCTTTGTGTCAGAGGAAACCTCAGAGTTCAATCAGGGGTAAAACCTCTTGAATCTGCATCCAGGGCTGCTTTCATGTTGTCCAAAGGGCTTCTTCTCCTGCACTGTTGGTGGGAGTGCAAACTGGTCCAACCACTATGGAGAGCTGCGTGGAGATTTCTGGACCTACTAAACATAGAGCTTCCATATGACCCAGCAATTCCACTCCTAGGTATTTACCCAAAGGACACAGAAACATCAATTCCAAAGAGCACCTGCACCCCTATGTTTATAGCAGCACTGTTTACAATAGCTAAGCTTTGGAAACAACCCAAATGCCCCAAAATAGATGACTGGATCAAGAAGATGTGGTACATATACACCAGGGAATATTACTCAGCATTCAAAAAAGATAAACACATGCAATTTGCAGCAACATGGATGGCACTGGAAGGGATCATGCTCAGCAAAATAAGCCAGAAAGAAAAAGAAAAATACCGGATGGTCTCACTAATAGCAGGAATCTAGAAAACTTAAATAAGGGACCAGGAAAATTAATAACTATAAGAAAGTGAAAATCAAAATCAACAAATAACTATGAACCAGAGACACTCTATAGGGGATGGAGGGTGGGGAGGGGAGGGATTGGGGTCAAAATAATGGGGTTACAATTGTATGGGGAATATAAAAATAAAATTTATTTAAAAAAAAAGAAAAAAAATACAGAATCAGAGCAACACACTTCTTCCCACGATGGTGTATTAGTTTCCAGTGACTTCTGTAACAAGTTGTTACAAACTTCGTTTTAAATTAACAGATACACTTTTACGGTATGGAAGTCAAACGTCCAAAAGCCTCATTACTGAGCTGAAATAGAGATGTCCACAATGTCAGACTGTCTCCAGAGGCTCTAGGGGAGAATATGTTTCTTACTTCTTTCAATCTGTGATGGCTGCTGGCATTCCTTGGTGTGTGGCCACATTATTCCAATCTTTTTTGAGATCAGAATCTTCAAATCGCTCTCTGCTTTGCCTTCATACTGCCTTTTCTGAGAGTTTCTGTATGGAATCTCTTTATGGGGACTCTTGTGACTGCATTTAGAACCCATGGGGATAATTCAGTATGACCCTCCTATCTCAATATACTTATTCATGTCTGTAAAGACCCTTTTTCCAAACAAGCTAACATTTACAAGTTCAAGGGATTAGGAACTGATATCTCTGGAGGCTTTTATTCAGCCTTTTACACGTAACCAGCTACTGCAGGATGATGTGTGAAGTGTGATCAGAAAGATTTACTGGCATGACAGGTCAGGATGAAAACAAGCTGCCCCAAAATGATTGCTAGCTGAAATAGTGAGACAGCCCTTCATATAACACTGGGTATCAATGCTGGTCAGTTTCTCAGATGCACATGAAGCCTTGCTCCACTTAGAAGACATTTATGGATGACATCCTCTGCAAAGATATTGGGATTGCTTGACAATATATCTACGTAGCTTGTCTCTTGGATTTCTGCTAATGACCACTGCCCTATCTTTCAAACCAACAGTTGTTTCTGTAGGACAAGAATAAAAATAAAAATCTTTTTATTTTTTTGAAATTTAAAAATGTGTATTTTGACAAAATTGTACATTAACAAGAAGAGGCAAAGAAATGTATTTGAGGTCTTTTGTACCCATTACCTAGCCTCGCCCGATGTTAAATCTTGCATCACTAGTTTAATATCAAAACCAGGAAATTGATGTATCTATGGTGCTTATTTAGAATACTCTTATTTTGAACTGATTAAATAATCACGAAGGACTTTTAAACTTATATGCACATACATATGTAAACACACACACACACACACACACATATATATATATATATATATATATGTATGTATGTATAATAGGAGTGAACAGACTGATACCTTTAGACTGTTTTAGCATCCAGTCCAAGACAAAGTTCATGCTGTGGTTTGGAGGTATAGAGATGCTCTCACCAGGAGATGGCACCTTAAATGTATGTTATGAAACTCATGAACCAGGAAACCATGTAGTCACTTCTCATTTCAGTTTCCTAGCATTTCATTTGCTGCAATATAGCCAGTACTGAAATAAATTTAAAGACATGAATCCAACATTATATTCTACTTAGAAAATGTAGTTGTTTACATGTGTCTTTAGAGTTTTTATGTGACAGGGCTTTGATTTTCATAGTGGAATTCATGAATTGTAAAATATTTTCAGGGAAGGTGGTTATTTTCTGTGAAAGGGATATTGAACTTTGAATGTTTTGGTCTGTGCACTCTTCTTTGCTTCACAGTTTATGCTTCCAATATTGTCAGCCTGAGGATAGGAGAAAGCTTCAGGAAAAAGGTCAAAATGAGGCAGCTGAGTGGGCAGGGCACAGGATTCAGCCACTCTCCATAAGGGGTTACAAACCTGGAGGGAGCGACTTTGGGGTCCAAGGTAATGGCAGCTGACTAAACTCAAATCTCTCTAAAATCCTGATAATTATATAGATTTACAAGAAAGACAAACAGGATTACACAGATCCAATGCCTTGGGCGAAACAACTCCACATTACCTATGGGTAGAAAGATAAATACCGCTTTCCCCAGAAACTGTCTCTCAAGCTGAGTCAGAATGTGGAAGATTGGTGAGGATCCTGATGTATGCAAAAATACTACTACTACTACTACTACTACTAATAATAAAATAGTGATAATTATAATAGATTGAGCTAAAGCAACACTAGAAAGAGAAAGACCACAGGTAGTACAATAGAGAAAAGGAGCTTTGGTGGGTCAGCACATAGCCTTGGGGAAAGGCTGAGTGAGCACAGCCTCAGAAAGACTGTCTGGGAAGGAGACACACCTAGGAGAGATAACAGGTGGAGACTGGGTAGAGATGGGAAAGGAAGAAGGATGGTGGGTGAAGTTGGGTTTTAAACTACCTGAGCTGGAAGAAAACCCCATGTGTGAGTTCTTCCCCCAGAGTTTCCAGTCCCAGGTAAGGGGAACTATTTAGCAAGCATTTCTGGACTGGAGCAGTAATTATGCCTCAGAGGAGTATCTTGCAGAACCATATTGGAAGCTGAGGTGAAAGGAAAAATTGATAATACTAATCCTGTTTAAATGCTTGATATTTTGAGCAACACAGATTTTCAAGTTCATTCTTATTTTTTAAATTTGTGTTGAAATATTATTTATTTTGATGATCAAGGTTTTCCATGCTCCCTTTAGTTCTATTTGTCCCTAATCTCTCCCTGTGAATGTCCTGCCTCTGGTGTAACCTGAGCACAGGCAAGGGGACTGGAGCTGCAACTCAGGGCTGCACTGGGAAGCAGTGCATTACCAGACCTTTAGCTCTGCAAGTGCTGGTAGAGCAGCTCCTGCCCCAAATTCTTCAAAAGGAACCACAGAAGGTGACTGTTGGATGGGAGAGCATACCAAAGGCTTGAATGGAGGTGCCCCCAAAGAGTGAAAAGTTGTTAATGGAGATCTTGGGATAGTACCCACATATTTTGCTATGAAGGCCATTTTCTAAAATTGAACTTTCAAAAGCCCTTTAACTCAGTCCCAGCACCTAGCTATTCTCATCCCCAGTAGTGCTCTTGACTCAGTGAACCTGTTAGTATCATCATAATGAAAAATATATACCATCAACAGTCACCCACAGAGTCCCCTGACTTAGAAGGAGTGACTGTTGATGATGGCCAGCTGGGAGGCATTGCTGCCAGAGGGGACCCTTGGAGAACCAGTCCTGGTCTGTTCTTTCACATTTTTCAGAACCACTGACCTAAATGAGTTATAGATTCTCCTCTTGTTCTGTCTTCATAGAGAGGATCTGGCAGGCTCAAGAGGATGAATTGGCACAAATACAGGGTCATTACTGGAAAACACATTCAGAGTAAATAATAAACTAGAAGTAGATAAAAGGCATAATCTTTGCATTTGGAAATTGTCATGCCTTTCCTATACAAGTGCTCTGCAGTTCTCAGTAGGACACTACATGTCAGTGAAGGTAATCAACAACAGTTCTCCAACCCTGTGAACAATCACAGAATTTGCTGAGAAATATAATCAGATTTTTTTTTCTAGAAGTAAATGTGTTCACATATGGTATACATTCAGAAATGTACAAAAATAGTAAGTGCACTTGTCAACACAATTCACAAAGCTACACACATGTATGACTAGCACCTAGATCAAGAACTACCACCATAAACTCCCTGTGCCACCTCCCAGTAAGCAGCTACCCCAGGTAATTCTTTCCTATCATCTAATCCCATAGAGTTGGTAGTCTGGTTTTGTACTTTATGTGAACAAAGTCTTGCAACATGTATTCTATTATATCTTTTGCACAAATGTTTGTGAGGTTCATTCATTATTCTTTCATTCATGTTGTTTATAGCAATAATGTGTTTATTGTCGTTGCCATAAAATGATCTCTTGTGTTAAAAGACTCCAATTCATTTCACTATTTTACAGCCAATGGACATTGGGGTTGTTATGAATATGGCTGCTATTTGTGTGTGCATTCTTGGATATGTCTGGGAGCATATAAGAATGTTCTGTTGGCTTATCTATAGGAATTAAATTTCTGTGTTTCATGGCTTTTTAAAAAATGTATAATTTTATGAGTAGAATTGTATATGGATGACTCAGGAGAGGATTGCTTGCAACAGACAAGATGCCTCCTTCCACAGCACGTGTGTGTGGGCATCAATTAATTCAAATTGTATTTTCAGCACAACATTTTCTGGCATGGTAACCCTGCTACTAGTTTAATTATAGTATTTCTGTTATAGCTAGCCTTTATCATGCTAGGGAACTTAAATGATTACCTCTCATATACATGGGCACATTATGAACCTATATTCAAAACTGAGGGTGGCAGCATAACAGATTAGTATCTAATATATTTCTGACAGGCATGTAGGTGATCCCGAGATCTTATCTGTTAGGCCTACATTGAGGAAGATGCTCACCTGTTCAGAATTCTATACTCTTCATATTTTCAAATTCAGTGCAAAGTCTGACATGATGCGCATCTATTAAGAGTAGTTTTTTTATACTGATTGTAAGACTCAACTGCAAAACTTATTAAAAGTAGATTACTTAATTAATTAGCTTAATTAAATAAGCAAATACAAAATAGAATTTTTAGAGAAAGATAATAAAATAAAATTTGGGGAAGACATGGGGATATAATGGAAAGAAAATGGAAATATAAGAAGAGTGAAGATGGATGTTGAAGACCAGTGGTTTTTTTTTTTTTTAAGGTATTCAAGTAATTATATGATATGGAATCTTCTCATTGAGTTTTCATCTGCTTTATGTTAAATGATAGTTCATCAATTATCAATTTTTAATAGAAGTTCTAGAAAGGCTAAAAAGTGACAGAAAAATGCATTTTCAGAGAAGCCTGTATCTGTCCCCCCTCCCATTTAGGATGGTGTCTTTGTACTTTGACCTTCTCGTGACTGCCATCTTGGTGTGTTTCCTTTTAGTGATAGAAAGAAGTCAGATCTATTCCAATAGAATTAGTACAAACCACATTTAGTTCTTGGTTAATGTAATATTTCATATTTCTTTTCCCCCATTTCTACCACATTCTCTGCATTTCAAAAGAATTAAGCTTGTTTTACTAACATTTTGAAATCAGCTGGTAACATTTAGTGTTCTCAATCTTTAGATCCATTATTCTTTCTTTTAATGAGAGAAAAAATAATTTGGTTATCCAGGAAAGAACTCAGTTGTATTTTTAAATTAGAAACTGATTTTCATCCAGATAATGGGAGGCTAAGGGTGTATGTCCTACTTTAAGATTAAAACTATTGGTTCTAACAATTTTGGCTTAGACGGTCTGTGCAATAAGCACCAAAGTCACCCTGATCCTCAGCTTTTGGCTAAAGTTATTTGTATAAGTTGTCATCTGAGTTGAATTATTCAGGTGGAAGAAATAGTGGTACAGAAATTTTTGGATGTGGCCACATTAATGATGATATAAACATAGTTACATCATTTGTGACCTATGGAGTCCCTAGAACAGACAATATATAGTATGCAGTTGGGCACCCCCCTCCAGCCCAGTGATGTTAGCATATGACTCCCATTTTCATAGTGAGAAAAATGAAACTCAGGTCAAATGCCTTGTTCAGGGTCATGATACTAGAAAGTGGCAGAAACTGGATCAGAGCCCAGGTTTCCTGATTCTAAGTGTGTTGTGCTGACACCAGCTGTTAAGAAATGGGAGTTATGAGACATAAATAAACTATATTTGGACCCACTTGGTTGAATACTTGAACCATGTCCTAAATTTGCCTTCCTTTCCATGTGCATTTTCACCTTTCCCTATCCTCCCCACCCCAATCTTTTTTTTTTTTTTTTTAATTTTTTTCTTCAGCCAAGACAGCAGAAGGGGTGGTTTATTGTACACGTGTTACATTCAGCCAACTGAGAACAGAACTAGTCCAGAATGTCACAGGTCCAGGGCAAAGGACCAAAAGGGACTGGTTTTGGTACGAGCACGGTGGGTCTCTCAAAGGTGTTCGCAGCGACCAGATGGTGATGAATGTTCTAGATTCACTGAGACAAAGTTCTAGACAGTAGCATGCAGTCCAACAATTTGTACCAGCGTCCCTGGCCTCCGGCTTTCCTTACTTCTGTTTCTGTGGCTTCATGGGTGTTACTAGTTTACTTGGACCTCTGCCTCATCTTTCTTCTTTTGTGCTTCAGCCTGCGCATTCGCTTCTTCCTCCACTTGGCTTTCATGGCGCGGAGGCTTCCGGGAAGATGGCGCTAAGGCCGAGAGACCCACCCCAATCTTAAGAATATAAATTGATCTCAGCTAGTTTTGCCGAATCAGTAGCCAGACTCAAATAATATCACTAAGAGGAATGTACTTTCTTCATTTGTTTTAATGGGGAGTTAATTCTGAGACTTAATTATCAGAAGCACTCTTCCTTTGAACTTGCAGTAATCTATGCAGAGCTGCAGAACACATTTGGTGCAATTTTATTCCACATGATTGTATAACTTTCTGCCTGAGGGGAAGAACTCAGGACAGAAGTTTAGGTGTTAAATTTTGGTCTACAGATATGGGAAACTTCTCTTACAATGCTTTTCTACACCTAAGATTTGATTCATTTTTCCACTCTTGGCTATGAGAATGTAATTCTTCCAGATACACACACATATCTAAGTTATTTGCTTGCCTGCCTCTTCAAAGCCTTTCGTAGAAAGTGAGTGTATGTAGGAGGTGTCACATTCCTGAAAGACTTTAAATCTAAATTTTGGCATTTTATCCAAATGAGGAGGATATCCAGATAATTTTATGGTATAATAACTAAAAGTTTGGGTTTTAGAGTCAGATTGCTTGTTTTCCAATTCTGGTTTACCCCTTAGTACTCTGTGACTTTAGGCAACTAACAATCTTTAGGTGACTCAGCATCCTCATCTGTACAAGTGGGATAATTACAAATACCTTATAAAGTCTTGAGAATGCATGGAGAAGTATGCCTTTTAAGCATTGGAGACAGTAAGCATTTGCTATTATTCCTTGTGTGTTGTAGTAAAAGTGGTAATTTTACAAATGGAAACATTTAAAATATACCACAACTTTTACATTTTTGATAGGTCATTTCTTCACACTTTTGATTGTGATTGATTGATTGAAAGCCTCAAGAAATGCAAATAATGCCGCTTATTCATTATAGAATTCCCTTTTTGGATGTTGTGGATTCATGTCTTAGTTTTTGTAATGAGTATATAGATATTATAATTGAAAATCAAGTAACACTCACAAAAAATGATTTAACCATGAAACAATTCTAGTCAGAATTTATTCTAATAATCTACTTAAACCTTCTTCCCTACTCTACTCTATCGATGCCTTTTTGTGGATTCATTTATTTTCAAAGTTAAAAGTGAATCCTAATGCGAGCTCAGAAACTTGATTGGTGTGTTTTTCTCTGCCATTAAGGTCACAGGGATTCTCTCCCTCCTCTGCATGCCAACTGAACAGTAATTTCACTTTTGCTTCTCTGCCACTTACACATTTTTCCAGATCTGTAGGCTTATGAGCATATCCATCTCCTTCACTATATTTAAAGCTCTGTTAAGGCAAGAACTCTTTTGCACAGGGAGACAGCTTATGTCCCCCTATACTTCTGGTTCCTGAGTGTGAGTTTCATCTGTATTTTATCATTCATTCATATCATTCCAGGTGCAAAACTCAGATGCTGTCATTATTTTATGAAGTGAGGCATTTCAACAGGCATATCACGAATTAAAAAAAAAAAACATATGAATTAAAATGGTGGATTTTGAGGGATTACACAACATAGAATGACACGCTCCACCTCCACTTCTTTCTCTCTTTATCTTGCTGTCCTCCACCCTTTTTGTACTAGGTGTACTTCCATAGTTACAGATTCTTCTCTATCTAGTATTTTGGGACAGCTTTGGATGTCTACAGGAACAACTAATCCCCATATAATTTGGGTGAGAAACATTTTCTCCATGTTACTGTTTTGGTTTTTCCAGAACAACTGTTACTATTGTGATGTGTATGCAATAGGTGCTCTATAAAATGTTGCCTGGTGATGTAAAATGTTTGATTTTGGTAGAAGTAATTTTGGGAACTGGGGGAAAATTGTGAGGATTGTAGAAAATCTGGGAAGGTACTCTCTGGGATATGGAATCAGACCTCCTTGCTATAGATTAAATGCTTGTGCCCTCCCTCCCTGCCATTCGCATGTTGACATCCTAGTCCTCAAGGTGATGGCAATAGGAGGTGGGGTTTTCAGTAGTGATTACATCATAAAGAGGGTCAGTGCCCTACAAAAGAGACCTAAGAGAACTCCCTAATCCCTTCTACTATATAAGGATGTGTGGGAAGATGTATGAGGAAGCAGACTCACCAGACACCAAATCTGCTAGTGCTTCGTTCTTGAATTTCCCTATCTTCAGAATTGTCAGAAACAGGTTTCTGCTATTTACAAACCTCCCAGTCTATAGTATTTAGCTATAGCAGCCTGAATGGACTAGGTTGCCTCTCCAGCAGAATTGCCCAATAGAATGATCTGTTCTTATGAAGAGTAGAAATACTCTAAGAAGTCATTCTTAAACTGGCCACTATCACTTGTTTAAGAAATAATCAAATACTTACTAGAAAGATTATTTCTCTGATTTCCAGCCTGCAACATACTTGGAAGAGTCTTTTTGTCTTAACTCTCACACCTGACTTGTGAAAAGGTCATAGGCATTAAAGCAATGTTACACTTTCACTCCTATCCAAGCAGTGTGAGTGTGCAGCCTCAGGGGTAAACAAAAAAGCAAAGAAGTACTTCCTCACTGTGGTAATTTAGGTCATGTTTCTCCATCTTTTCCCCTGGATAGGGCCAAGAGATAAAGGGTCCCAGAACCCAGAGGGCAAAGATGGTGCATGCTCTTCATAAGAACAGCTGATCAGAGATGAGTACTAGCTGGTTTTTAGAGGTGAGAGCCTTGACGAGGAGACTAGAACTCCAACAGAGCTGGAGAGCAGATTTTATCTGTTTATAACTCCAGAGTTTATAAAAAACAGCACAGATATGTCCTGTTGTATTGGAGAGAAGACCCACATTAGGAACAGAATTTCATGCTCTGGTCTGGGCATAGAGTCAGCCTCAGGACATTGTAAATGAAATTAAAGAGTACACATATAAAAATGACTAATATAATAAAGTAAAAATCAAAATCAACAAGCAACCATAAACCAGAGATACACTATGGCGGGCGGTGGTGGGGAGGAGGAAATAGTGGGAATTGTATGGGGACTAAAACCAAGATGGAAATGCGTACATTGTGCAAAAATGAAAAATGATGTTAAAAAATGTATAAAATAAAAAAGCTTAAAAAATGAAAAAAAGAGTACACATATAGGCCTTCACTTTAACTTCAGTAAGTTTTCATAAGTTAGAAAGATCACATCTCAAATGTTCAAGTATAGAATATACTTGAATTCATCTGTAAATTTATTATACATCCGTGTGGATTAAAATATATAGAAAATGAATAAATTGTTACATCAAACTCAGGATTTCACACACAGATGACAACTTCTGCAGAGGCAAGAGCTAGAGGTGATGTTTTTGCGCCTGTTCAGAATTGTTTCAAAACTTTGGTAACTGAAATATTCTCCAAACTCTCTTCTTTTGGAGATGTGTCTATTTAGCTCTTCTGCCCATTTTTGTTGTTGTTGAGTTTTATTTTTGTTTAGTTGTATGAGTCCCTTGTTGGTTTTGGATATTAACTCTTGTTGGACGTATGATGTACAAATATTTTCTTTCATTTGGTAGGGTGTCTTTCTGTTTTAATCAGTTCTTTGTTGTTGTTGTTGTTGTACAGAAGCTTTTTAATTTGATGTAGTTCCATATGGATGACGTGGGTTGCAACTGTGGATTTCTGTAAATTGAACTTCCACGTTTACCTGTGTGTACTTTCCAGGGACACAAGAAAAGAAGAGGATTCGACTATTTAAATATGGTGAAGGTAGTATGTAAATAGGCAACTTTAGGACATTAGGTTAGACAACCACTTGGTGGAGATGTTGTAGAGAGATTCCAGCACTGTTGGGATAAAATCGTCTTTGAGGTCCGTTTCCTACTGGAGAGTATATAGCTCTTATAGGACCTGAATGAAAGAGAGTTCATAATGAAGGGATAATGTAGCAGTTGTCAAAGGATACTAGACCTCCTAGCATTTATAGTGATGAGTGCTGGCACTTTGTAGATGGGGGCCAGTTTTCTTTGGCCATCTTAGACTGTATGGGAGGCCCTCAAATGAATAACTATGTTGCATTTCATATTTGTAGTCTTGTGGGTTTTTGTTCTGGTCAAAAGCCTCAGTAATGATATGAACCTAACACTCAACTCTATTTGATATAAAATAGCATTTTTTCCCAGGATTTTACTATGGTTTCATTTTTTCCAGTAGTGTAATGGCTGTTATGACTGCTAAGTAATTCACAGGAACATTCTTTTAAGGCTAGAAATCCATTTAAGTTTATTATAAATTATTCTGATTTCTATTAAAATTGAGACATTTTATTAATTTTAAAGAAATTATGTGTTTATTTGGGTAATGTTTTCTATGTACTTTATGTCAGGTTCTCTTTGAGACTTTTCTAAATTTTCAGTGCCTTGCACACGTTCTTTTGTCATTAAGAGGGCTTCTGTTCCTCTCTCCCAAAATCAGGCCCCGTTATCTAGTGAGAGAATTTTATTCAGTACTTGTGTTATAGAAATTCTAAATACTTGGGTTTCCAGAAACTTTTATTTATTTAATTATTTTAGTTAAAAAATACGCTTATTGTGTAACATCAGTTTACAAAGCTGTATATGTTTTAGGGATATAGGTTCACATTTGTACTAGTGTATGTTATAGCACCACACCCAACACCAAAACCCCAAAAATCCTCTACCACAGTCTATTGGGCATCCTCACCCCAGTTTGCTCCCATCTCCCAGTCTCCCATTCTAGCAGCCTCACTTGTATAGTCAGATTTCAAAGGTTAATTTTAGGTTCCTTTTTTCGGGGGTCTATTCCTTTGCTTTTTTTTTTTTTTTATATTCCTCATATGAGTGGAGTCATCTGTTATTTGCCTTTATCCTTTTGACTTATTTTATTTGGCATAATCTCCTCCAATTTCATCAATGTAGTTGCAAATGCATTATTTCATCATTTTTAATAACTGAGTAGTATTTGTATATTATATCTATACAATATATACACATATAATACACACATGTGTATATTATATATGTATATATATACTTTTTTATCCACTCATCTTTTCAATTAGTGTTTCTGTATTCTTCAGGCAATTATCTAGAAGAGGGACTACCGGATTATATAGTAGATCTATTTTTAATGTTTTGAGAACTTCCATACTCTTTTCCGTGGGGGCTGAACCAATCTATATTCCCACCAATAGTATACGAGGCACTTCTTTCTATACTTGTTGCTTGACCAAAAATTCAGGGAAAGCAAAATTTTTTGCATGCAGCTCTCCAATTTTCACAATACGTTTATTATATAAACTTTTCTTTCTCTTTTGTATGTTCTTGGTTCCTTCATCATAAATTAACTATATCTAAATATGTGGTTTGTTTCTGGACTCTCAGTTCTAACCCATTTATTTCTGCATCTACTATTCTTCCAATACTATACTGTTTTGATTACTATAGTAATCCAAGTCTGGGAGTACGATATCACTCTTTCTCTTTTTACTCAGTATAACTTTGGCTTTTTGAGTCTTTTGTGGTTCCATATAAATTTTAGTAATATTTGCTCATTTTCTAAAAGAAAACCATTGGAATTTTGATGAGGAGTGCATGAAACCTGTGTGTTGCTTTGGATAAGATTTCTATACTAACAGTGTTAATTCTTCTAATCCATGAGAATGGAACATGTATCCATTTCCTTGTATCTTATTTTGCTTCCTTTTTATTTTCTTTAATGTCTTCTAGTTTTCATTACATAGGTATTTCACCTTCTTTGTTAATTCCTAGGTACTTAATTCTTTTTGATGTGACTTTGGTAGAATGGTTTTCTTGATATCGTTCTCGTTTATTTCCTTGTATGCATAGGAACACAACTTTTGAGTATTGAGTTTGTAGCCGGCTGTAGTACAAAGATCAAAGAAAATAATGGTTTGGTCTTTGAAAAGATAAGCAAATATAATAAATGGCTAAGAAAAAAGAGAAAAAACTATAATTAATAGAATCAGAAATGAAAGAGGATTTACAACAGGTATGACAGAAATACAGAGGATCATAAGAGGCATGTTAATGCCAACAAGTTGGAAAATCTAAAAAAAATGGACAAATTCTTAGACTCATATAACCTCTCAAGATTGAATCAAGAGTAAATAATGTGCCATGACCAAGGAGGATTTGTTCTAGGGATGCAAGGATGATTCATCATCCTCACATCAATTAATTTAATTACCATATCAACAAAAGAAAAGACAAAAATGAACAGTACAAAAAATATTTGACAAGGTCCAACATCAATTTATGATAAAATTTTCAATTACATGGGAAGAGAAGGAACATACCTCAATATATGAAGGTCATATACTACAAATCCACAGCTAATATTATACTCAATGGTGAAAATCTGAAAGCTTTACCTTTAAGATCAGGTACAATATAAGGATGCCACTTTCACTATTACTATTCAACATAGTTTTGGGGATCCTAGATAGAACAATTAAGCAAGAAAAGGACATTAAAGTATTGCAAATTGGAAAAGAGGGAGTAAAACTATTATTATTTGCAGATGATGGTAACATAAATTGAAAACCTGAAACACACCACTAAAAAAACTATTAGAAGCAATAAATCAGTCCCAAAAACTTAATTTGAAGTTACACAACAAACCCAAAAGATTTCTATAGTTTTACACTATTTGAATTCTAAGGGAGCATATGAAATATATTAAGTAGTAGATTAAAGAAAGATCTCTATCCTACAAAAATATTTAACACAACTATTCTTTTTAGTTTAGTTGTCCTAGAGTACATTGAATATCCTGGGCCACTTGTAGAAAAGGTAGGTTCATGGGTTGTATTATCATAAATTTTTAGCAAGCATATCCATATTTCTGATGTGGGTAGCTAATGAGCACAAGCTTGAGAACACTGCTTGAGATTATTTGATTCACCATAGAGCTGAAGAGAAAAAATAAACTATACCTTGATATCTCACCTGTCAAAATACTCTCTTGTAGGCCCCACAAGTATAATAAACTGCTATTCCAATGGGTAGAATCAACTAAAATTTTAGAGCCAATTTATTTAAATGTTCTCTCCAGCTAAGAGGGAATTTCTCTGGTTTTATAAAATATATAACAGGATGTTCGTGGAAATGCATTTGAAAAAAAGCATGCCCCTGCTAAATGATGTTACTTCATTAGGTCACTTAAGCTCAAAGCTATCATATATATATCTTAATTTATGTAACTGATTAAGAGTAGATAAATAAAATGGGTTTTGGTTAATATTTATTGAAGTCTAACAGAAAAGCTTTTTCAAATATTCTACTGCAAAGTGAATCCAGTCAATTTTAGGTCACTAAATCTCAGACTTAGGTTTGGCAAGAATACACAAATGTTTGCATGGTATTTCAGCTAACATCTTTTGTGAAAAGCTCAATTTATTCAAACAGTTTAGAGAATCTAATATTAGAAAAGCTGAAAAATAGTCAAAGTTAGTAAGTTAGCATAAATGCTGGTTTATATATTAAATGTATAGTTTCATATAACGTATATAGCTTCATCTAATGGTCAAACTAAGCAGTCATGAAGTAAGCATCTCTTTTTCTCCTCTGGTTAGAAGTTCCTCTGACTTTCATTGTGCTAGTTATGCCTGGCCATGATGACATCCAATTATAAGCTTTCCGTTCTCATCTGGAACAAGAATGGACTTCTTTCATTCTCTAGATCATTGGTTCTAAATCAGGGAAGATATTACTCCCCAATGGACTTTGGGCATTGTTGGTAGACAAGTTTTGGTTATCACAATTGTCAGAGGAGGTACTACTCGTATGTGTGGATAGAGGACAGGGATATTTATAAATATCCTACAGAGAACAGAATGCTCAACAACAAAGAATTACCCAGCCTGAAATAGCAATACTGCCTAGGTTGAAAAATCCTTCTCTAGAATAAATAAGGCAAAACAATAAGGGGTTAAAAAATTTCATGCCAGGGAGCAAGATTTAAAGTGAAGACTCTCACATAATCTTATTCTCTCTCTTTGTGGTAACATATTAAATATCCTTCTAATTATGGAACAGCCCAAGCCTTCCAGTGAAGGACACATTGTAATATAGCAAGTGACTTAAAGTCTAAGCCAAGATAGTCCCCTGGAACCCTTTAGGCAATGACTTTTCAGTCAACATAATACTGCATCATATTATTATCTGAATTATTGTTATCATTATGCTTAGTTTTTAACTATAAACATTAAGAATCTAACTTTTATATATATTTAGATCTTGTTGGCAGCTCTGTTTACTCAGATACCTCGATGACATGGTCAACCATCTTTCCTCACTTTTTTCAGTTAGTTCTGGAAAAGAATTCAAAAGAAATTAGTTCTGCTTCCAGCTCTATGAGTTATCTAGATTTGATATCATGAGAGCAAGCAACATCATCATCTGGATTTCTGTTTTCTCATTGATACAATAAAGGGGGTGAAAAATAAATTGTCACAGTTCCTATAATTTTTGTGAATCTAGGTCTATGAACATTGAGTTTAAAAGAGGTTTGAAGATAGGATGTTTAAAAATCTGTTGAAATACAAACTAACTGATCTGTTGAGAAGGCAGGTTGTAATGGGCAAATGTTAGTAATGGGGTGGGGGGAGAAACTTAAAACTAATCATTATTTTCATAATCGAACTTTATGGTGCCCACATTGATTATTTTTCTAAAGGGTAACTCTAAGAAATTCAAATGAACTTATTTCAAATACCATTGATTCTTTTGATTTATATATAAATGATTTTTAAAATGTCCTTTTTTTTTGAATGAACTTCTGTGACTTCTGTTCAGCTTCAGCAAAAAAAAAAATAGGTGTTGGCTGAGGCATTCTATGTGTGAAGGGAAGATATGTTTTGTTTGCTAAATCAAGAACAAAACATAGCCCATTAAAAATTTGAGTTCTTTGGAGGTAGAAACTAAGCCTCATTGATTTCACATCCTGTCAAAGTGTTTAAAACATAGTAGGTGCATAATGAATGCCTATTAGATGATTGTAGATATCAAATCATTATGTTACAACTTAAGAATAAAGAATATATATTTTAACAGTTGACTAACAATTGTAAGCTATCTAATTAAAGTATGTACTGAAAATTCATGAAATGTTGCTTAAGTCCAACTTTGGTGTGGAATGCTTTATATATATATCTCTTTGTAACATTTCAGATTAACACTTAGTTCTTATCACTCATTTTGTAAATGATAAAGACAAATTTGAAGCCATTAATTCAATTACTATGGTCTATGTATGTCTTGCAGCTTTATGACTATAATTCTTAAGTAAGACATCATTTTTTAAATTACAGGGTATATTTAGAAAGGAAAATATATTATTTATTCAAAATAAATAAGCAAATAACTCCATGTTGGCTTTTCTACCTGGACATGCCTTTTAAAAATTCTTGTAATGATCCTATGCACAAACATTTTCTTTGAGGGAGACCTTCAGAAATAATAACTTTTGATTGTCCACTGATCTGTTCCAAGTATATTTGGATGTCCTGGAATTCCCCTTTTAATTCTTAGCCCACTACTGTAGTCTCTAAGTGACTCCCCAGAAAGGCAGAAAAAGAGCTACCTTTTGATCAAGACTGGTGCTTTTCTCATTTCTTCATTGCTTTCTTCTTTGAAGAAATGCCAGACCTAGGTATTTACCCAAAGGACTCAGAAACATTAATTCAAAAGGGCACCTGCGCCCCTTGTTTATAGCAGCTCTAGTTACAATAGCTAAGCTATGGAAACAACCCAAATGCCCAAAAACAGATGACTGGATCAAGAAGATGTGGTACATATACACAATGAATATTACTTAGCAATCATAAAAGATAAACTCATGGAATTTGCAGCAACATGGATGGAGCTGGAAGGGATCATGCTCAGCGAAATAAGCCAGAAGGAAAAAGAAAAATACCGGATGGTCTCACTTATAGCAGGAATTTAGAAAACCTAAATAAGGGACCAGGAAAATGACTCATTATAATAAAGAAAAAATCACAATCAACAAGCAACTATAAACCAGAGACACACTACAGGGATGGGGGAGAGAAGAGGAGGGATTAAGGTCAAAATAAGGGGGGGATTGTATGGGGAATATAACCAAAATGAAAATGCATACATTGTGCAAAAATGAATACATTGTGCAAAAATGAAAAATGATGTAAAAATTACATAAAATTAAAAAAAAAAAACAAAACTAGAGCAGTCAAAAGTAATGGTGTCTGCTGAAGGATTCTTTATCATGTGAATTTTCCTTTAGTCATCTATTATTTATTTCAGCTTTTTTATATGCCATTATAATAAATATTATGACAGAGAAAAAAAAAAGACAGTCACTTGAGTTGGGTTCCTTGAGGCTAATGGCCAAGATTAGGAAGGACTTTCTTTCCTCAAGCCTACCTGAATAGCTCCTCAGCCTTCTCATCTCTGCCCCCTCCTAAATATCTCAGAAATGTCTGCTTGTTTTCTCACCTCTACCTGCCAATCAGTGCTGTGAAGAAGGGATGTCTAAGTAGGTCCCAAAGGTACCATTTTGCTGCCAGTCACAAACAAGTACATTCCTTCTCAAGGAAACAACCCAAGGCTTTGTTTTCACGCCCCCAAGTTGCAGAAAGAAATCCAAGGCTAATAGCTTTAGATTTGTGTCAGAGGCATTATTTATGTTCATTAGACATAGTGTGAGAACACAATGGCTTGTAGACATGCTGGGGCATTTTGCTGTCTCGCTTGCCACTTCATTGCTATCTTGTTAAGTGTTAATCCAACACTTACATAATAATTGATTACTAAAAATATACAATTAGATCTAATTTTCTAATTCATAGAAAGACACGGACTTTAGTTTTGCATATTTATGAAGCATTGTGTATGCTTTCTCAAAAAAAATGGGCTGGTAGATAATGATTCTACTAAAAACTAATTTATTGAATCAAATTAAAACTGTCTATATTTCTTTGAGAAATAGAATCCATGTTTTTGGTATCTAAGATTAATTTTCTATGAAAACCAGAAGAAAAATTCACAAATATACAAAAATTTAGAATCACTTTTTTTCCCACTAGCAATCACTAAGTTAAATTATTTCTTTGTTTCAAATACATTTATTTAGAGCCAGTTAATTGCCAGACTCTGTGGTAGGCATTGTCAATAGTAGAAAACAAGTATGTAAGGTCCCAGTTATCATAGAAATTAAATTATCGTGTAGGAGGAATGTGAGAAATATTGAACAAATGAAATAATAATAATAACACAATGCAAATAATAAATGTTTACACATTAGTACTTTCAAATTATAAAGCAGAATTTAAGGGAAAGGAGGGCAGTATTGGAGAAAATGAATAGGGTTGTTGTCATTTCACTGGGTCTGCTGTGAATATGCCAGACACTGGAATAATAGAGGAGCCATTCTAGATTGAGATACCTAATTTTCAGTCTAATTAGGGCAACAATAGATGAAGTTAGAGGTGATAATTTTAATAGGGTCTGTGCTAACCCTCAGGAAGGAGGTCACCTGGGGCCCATAGAGGCCTAACTTGTTTTGGAAGGATGAGAGAGAAGTTCTTGGAAGAGGGAGCATTATCTTAAAAGAACTGAGGTATTTCATGAATGACTGCATACACTATAAGTGACTTTCCTACACTAGCTCTGAAAGGGGATAAAGACAACATAGATTGCAGATGAGGGAAGAGATTTGAAGGAAAGAACTAAAGTGTGTTTTAATATAGAGGTGAAGGCTCTTTATTTCATTGCTTGTCCTCACAGTTGTGTAGCTGGACATTTCTTGGATTTTACAGGAGAAAAGATAATTATGTTAGAAAATGGCCATTTACCTAAGGTATAAATCACAGGGAAAAAATGTTCTTCTTTGCAACCACTGTTAGTGTACTTGGGACCTTCTGATTTATATACTACAACTCAATATGTTGTTGCACATGCTGTTCATTCTTCCTCATACTGCAATCCCTCATGCCTTTGCTCTACTTCACTTGGAGAACTTCTACCTGACCTTTTGGAATGTCCTTAACTGTCCCTTCCTAAGAAAAATCCTTCCTGATTCTTTAAGATTGAATTATCTCCTCCCTCAAGCAAGGGCTCCCACAATACCCTCTATGTAATTCCATGTCATCTTTTTGTTTGTTACACTATGTTACGATTGTTTATTCATTTGTCTCTATCAGTACAATAGATGGGCTGTCTTAAGGTAATACGTCTAACTGACTCTTATTCTTCCAGAATCTAGACTCCAACTGATACTTAGTAAACATCTGGCAAATGAAAGGTTGAATGAATGAATAAATGGATAAATAGTAGACTCTGATCTTCTGAGAGCATTCACAATATCTGGTCTAACAATTCTCTCAAAGATTACTGTAGCTTGAAGGTAATTTTTCAATATAATGGCACCAGAATGACACCAGTAAACTATTGGTGTATTAATTATCTCTTATTGAATAACAAATAGCTCCATAATTCAGTGACTTTAGACAACAATAGCAATTCATTATTTTGCAATATATGTGAGTAGGAATTTAGGAGTCCCTTGGTTGGGCAAGTTTAGCTCAGGCTTCTTATGAGGTCATAGTTGTTCGCTGTGTTGATGTCATCTGAAGGATTGACTGTGGCTGGAGGATACTTTTCCAAGATGGCTTACTCATGATGTTGCAGAGTTGGTGCTGGGAAGATGGTCCCTCTCCACTGGGGCCTCTTCCTCCTGTTTCTTGAATATCCTAACTACATGTTCACTGACTTCTCTGAGTGAGCAACCCAAGAGACCCAAGTAGAAACTGCAATGCCTTTTATAACCTATCCTGGAATACACACACCTTTGCTCCATTCTTTTGGGTATATAAAGGAGCCATGATTCACTGTGGGAAGAACAGCACAAAGGAATAATACAAGGAAATGAGGCTCAATGAGACCATCTTGGAGGGCTAATTGTTACTCTAGGCTATGTTAAACATTTCCTTGTTCTTTGAGGTAGGAATCAGAGTGTCTTTCACACTTGGTCATAGCCCAGAAGGATGTTTGGGAAGGTCATAAAGAGGAGGTTAAACCCATGGGGAACTACACATGAGTTGCTGACAGGCAAAGGATCTTTCACTTATCTTGAACCTTTCACCTATATTGTACCCCATGCCCTAGCATAAATAGCTTTGGTAGCATAAATAGATTTCCACATTATCCTTCTTTTGTGGGTGCTATTTTCATTATTATAAGGTGATAAGTTAGGGTCAAAACATAGTCAAGGGAATTGCCCAAGGGTAAACTATATGTCATTGTCAGAGTAGGGATGACAACTCAAGGTACCTGAATTCCAACTTGTGTTTAGACTGGACCACCTCCAGTGCATAATAAGTTGTGGTATGTGCTAACTTCTCTGAATTTCCTTTTAACCCCTTCTGAATTCATCCCCTTGCCACCATGACACACTACCTCCATACACACATTTCAAACATGGCACATACAAGCACACACATTGTACTTAACACACAGTCATGTATGTATACACATACACACATTGCACACACTTCTTCTGAAAACCTTAAAGCCCCTTCATTACAGCCTCTCTCTGTGCCAATAGGGGGTCCTTAGGGTATGCTTTTAGAGTGAGAACTAAGGCTTCTATGTTCAAAATGAGAAAACTATAATTTTCATATTGTATCTCCTTGCCAATTGTAAATCAGTCATTTTAAGGATGCTTCCCATTCTTGTTTCCCTTCAGGCAGCTCTTATTCCTCTCCAGAAAAAGAAAAGATTTGCTTTATAGCTAACTGCAGGACTGAAATGACATATAAAATAGCAACAGCAGGGAACAAATGTGTCCCTAAAGTGGCAATATGGTGCCTTTTTGTGTGTTTTAAGGCTTTGGAGTGAGAGGCAATTTTTCTTTTCTGGTTTCTATTTGAATAGGTGTTGAAAATTTAGAAAACAATATCAGGTGTGTTCAGTAATAGGGCCTGACCTGAGTTGTACTATCAGTAGCAGGGATATATATATATATATTTTTTTTTTTTTTTCCTAGTACATTCCAGTATTACTTTGGCCAGCTGCTCTGATATTTGCAGGGCAAAGCTATCAAACTAATAACAAAGATTGTTCCATTATTAGGGGCAGTTTTTTTTTTGTTTGTTTGTTTATTATGTAATACTTTTTTCACCAAAGTCATTGGCATTCTGTATTATTAATTGAAAAACCACAGAATAAAAACCTATTTTATTCCCCTCTTTATCTTTCCTTTTCCTTGGTTTCAATGTGAGAAATAGCCATTCTGACTGCCAAACCTATTTTCTTTTTTTCCTTTTATTTTTGTCAAATAGGACAATTCAAACATTTCTTTTGAAACAAAGCACTCAAAAGCCAAAGTAATGTCTATATTTCTCCAAACTCCCTATAGTATCAATAAATCCAAAGGGCTGACAGCACAGGGGAAAGTTCTATGCTGAGAAAAAGAGCAAATTGGATCAACAGTGTTGTTCATTATCCTCCATATTAGAAAACAATGTGCTGAAGGTTATTTCCTGGAGGGAAGACCCCTGCATGACCTGCCTTCCTCACCTTACAGCCCAGACTTGCAAGCATCATTTCAAGCAAGGGAAGCTCTGCCTTTTCTTTTTCTTTCTTTCTGTATCCCTTTCTCTCCTTTTTTCACATTGTTAAATAGGGGTCTTCTCCTATTCCTTTCAACATTCAGCCAACATATTAAAGACGTAGTCTCCTCAGGTTACCACTCTGCAGCAAACATTGGAAGTGGGGGCGGGGGCTGCACACTAAGGCATGCTCCATCCCACACTTGAGTTAGAATTTCCCACAACGCCCAGCAGCATGACTTGGTGGAAAGGTGCAACTGCCTTTATCCACATTCTTCATTTGCCACTGACAACCTAGGCAACCATGGTCTTTTCTGCCTAGTCTTCTTATTTGGAAGAACACCTGCTAGTTGCCTTTCATTTCCATAGGATTTTCTGACAGTCGGCTTTCTGGCTTGTGGATGGGAGGCATTTCCAGATTGAGGAATTGAGAAAAGGTATTTCTTGGGTTTGATAACTTATGTGCACAATGGGGTGGGACTGGAGAAGAAGCAAGTGAAGCTTTATTAGTGGTCCATGTTGTGACTTCAGGAGACTATTGATCATGTGCTTTCCTCTTACAGATTCTAAAGCATATGAGAATAGTAAATGAGGAAACAGGAAATCAAAAATTCAGCCTGATTATTGGCAATACTGGACTGGGAAATCTGGCTTGGACCTTAGGCACAAATAGCCCTCCCCCTTTTCCTCCCTGAATGTTATCCCATTCTAAGTTAATAATACTTTATGCTCACCCTTAATATGTGGTCTAAGTTCTGGATGTAGAGTAGACACTCAATTCTCATAACAACCTTTGAAGTAGATACTATTATGATCCTTATTTTGTAGGTGAGAAAAACTGGGCAAAGATAGGTTGGTAGTATGTTCAAGATCACTTTATGTGGCAGGATTGGCATTTGCAGTCAGTGCTTCCACAAAGTGGATCTCAAGCAGGCCATGCAGCTGACAAGGGGCCCTCCTTCCATTACAGAGCTGATGAGGGGAGCTGAGCAGGGAGGTGAATGTGTGAGTGTCTGTGCAGGCGCCCAGGAGACCCTGTTCTAATGTCACCCATTAGACAGTCATTCTTCTTCCCATGGGAGGAGTGAGTGAACTGGTGGGAGCATTTTTCTAAGAGGACAGGTATTGTTTATTTGGGGGCCAAGTTGGGACACAGAGAAAGAAGGGAACATAGTTCAATTTCCAAAGGCAGCATTACTTCTTCAGAATGATAAGAAAGGCAAGTACCACATTATACACTAGAGGCCAAGAGATCAGACCTGGGTTGTCTTTTGGGTCCAGTCCCTGAGTGATGAGGACAGGCTACTTGATATGGGGGACCCAAACAAACAAAAAATGTCCTAAATGAGATTTAAGACATGCTGAAGGCTCAGAGACGGTTTGCATTTGGAGGAAGGGCTGTGCCTGCTGAGGTCTTTTCCTCCCTATGGCTGTCTGATTCTTAGGAAGGACTATGATAATAGAAGGGGTATGTGATCACCAGGAGAGCTAGCTTGAGGAAATGTCTTGAGGAATGAAGAGGGTATTAAGGAAACCCAGGCTTGTTCAGTTCACAGCTGAATTTATGAAAGAAAAATATGAAAACAAATAATGAAAAAAATAACAAGTATTTACCCACTCCCTGATCTGGTGAGCCACAGGATTTCTTTGGATTATTTTCTTAGCTCAGAAACATTCAAATATTGATCTACAAAAAAATAGCAATTTCAGTTTCCCCTTAATATTTTTAGCATACTATAAATTCATTATTAAGACTAAATTTATTTTTTACCACCTTATACCAGTAAGAATGGCACAGATCAAAAAAGCAAGCAACAAAAAATATTGGTGAGGATGTTGTGAAAAAGGAACTCTTCTACATTGCTGGTGGGAGTGCAAACTGGTCCAACCACTATGGAAAGATATCTGGAGGTTCCTTAGTCTACTGAAAATGGAGCTACCATATGACCTGGCAATTCCACTACAGGGATCTACTGAAAGGACACAAAAACGTTGATTCAAAAGAACACCTGTCATCTATGTTTAGCGCAGCACTATTTACAATAGGTAAAACCTGGAAACAACTCAAATGCTCAAAAATAGATGACTGGATCAAGAAGATGTGGCATATATATACACAATGGAATATTATTCAGCAATCAAAAAAGATAAACTCATGCCATTCCCGGCAACATGGATGGAGCTAAAAGGAATTATGCTCAGTGAAATAAGCCAGAAGGAAAAAGAAAAATATCAGATGGTTTCACTTACAGCAGGAATATAGGGGAACCAAATAAGACAGTGGTATAAAAAAAATGATAACAGCACAAAACACAACAAAGCAAAAACAGACAATTACATCCTGCAGGGGAGGAGGAGGGAGAGGGATCAGAGGGAGGGAGGGAGGAGCACAGAGGACTGTGGTGATGCTGCACGGGTGCCTTGGGGAAGGAAATTCTATGGGGACTCAATCTGAGGGGGTGGGGGGAAGCAAATATTGTTTAAAAAAGAGACTTTTTTTTTTAATCCACTCTCTGGGAAAAAGCAGTGGAAGGATTTCTGTGTTTTCAAGGGTCTGTAACAGACGAATAAGGGAAACCCTGAAGCAATGGCTGAGTGGGAGAAGGGGCCAGCAACCTTTCTGTAGGTAAGGGCCTGGGAAATGAAACCCTTTTCATAATAACTGAGGTTGTCTTTATTCAGTACTGCATTGCACACTGAGTAAATAAACACACTGACTGCTGGGACCTCTGAGAGTCCTGAGCTAACTTCACAGTGATAGCAATCACAGGATGTGGGGGCTGATCCAGAGTCCTGAGTCTGCTGAGAATAGTACATACATGATCTCAGCTTTTCCTTACAAAATCCCTTAAAGTAGTTATTATCACCAATTTCCAAAAAAAGCAGGCTCTGGGGGATTTAGTAACTTGCCCAAGGTCACGCAGCTTGAAGTAGAAGCATGGCATCTGTCTGAACCCTGAGGCCTGCTCTTCACCATTATATGCTACAGACACCCAAATGCAGAATTCACTCAATAAACAAAATGAGCCCCTCTGTGGACAGAACACTGTATTAGGTGCTGAAATGAGGCTGTTATATTGATTTCATCCAGTTGATGATGGTTTTTCATTCTGTCGGTCAGTTAGTAAATGTTCCTTAGATGGTATATATCCTGCTACATGCTTTTCCCAATAGCTTTACATAGCAAGTAAACTTAAGACTTTTCAACCCAAATGAGGGAGTCAAGGGTTAGGATGCAAGGCTTGAAGAGAAATGGAGCATATGTGAGAAGGTTGGAGGTCTGCTTTTCCCTGGAGTCACCTTGAGACTGATGCTTCTCCTGGGAGGAGAGACTTAAAGAGGCTCCCTGGTCACCTCCTGTCAGAGCATGTGGAAGGGGTCAGATGGATGGGGGAGGGGGCATATGAAATCATTAAGACCTCAGGCACAAGACCTGAGGACTTCCCCCTGGAGTTGGATGTGGATTGGGAAATTAGCAGGGCGTCTTACTAATTGAGCCATTTAATTCCCAGTGAAGTTCAACATCAGTGTCATTTTTGGACTTATGAGTGTCATAAGGCTGGTTGCCTTTTGATGATAATGATAATGAGTCAACATTAGATCTACATTCCATTAGTGAATCTCTGGTAATCATAATAACAGCTGGCATTTATTGAGTATCCACTATATTCTAAGATCTTTAGTTATATGTCACCATGTCCCTGCTTGAAAAGAGGTATCTTTCTCCCTTTTTTAACTTGAAAAGTAAAATCACAGAGGCTTAGGAAAATTAAGGTTTACTTAGGTTAACCAGGGGTAAGGTCAGCCTTTGAACCCATATCTGCCTGTGCTATTTGCTCTAGCAGTTCACTGTTAAGGACCAGTGGGGCTAGAAATAGTGACGTGAAATACACATCTTGCTTTAAAGATGTTAACAAAATTGTCAGGGCCAGGAGAAGTGTATCTAGTTGACATCTCAAGTGCTGGCTTTGGAGTGTGACTTACTAAATGATGAATTTGACCTAATGACTTAGCTTCCCTAAGTCTCAATTTCCTTATATGTAAAATGGACATAATAAAATTACCTATTTGCTATTCATTGCTGAAGGAAAAAATACCTGCAAGGACCAAAATGAATACCAAAATGGCTCACTGGCCATATGTCAGCCCCTGCACTTGCCCTTTCGGTTTTTGAAGGAGCCCAGCACACTCTTGCCTCGGGGCCTTTGTGTGCATGATTTCAACTGCCTCCCACATTCTTCTTCCCCTCAAATAATGCTTTTTCCAAAAAAAAAGTCTTCCTTCTCCCCTTGCTCTGCTATACTTGGTCCCTCTAATTTTTCCTTATAGCTCATGCCATAGTTCTGACATATTTGTAAAATGATTTAATGAGCATTCTTTTCCCAGTAGGCTGGAACTTTCCCAGTGAAACCACTTCTAACAGCTGGGCCTCTGTTTTTCTCATGACTGCATCCCTAACATGTAACATTGAACTTAGTACATAGAAGTGTTAGATATGTGTTGGCTGAATGACCAAATCAAACTCTCACTGTGTTTGGTGCATAGAAAGCATTCGACAAATATAAGGTATTGTTACTACTATTATGTAAAATGCCAAGAATCAATTAAATAATTTTATAAACACTGGTTGACAATATAAGGGACAGTTATTTAATGCCATAATAATGGTAACAAAATCGACAAAATTCAGTGGTTCAAAACAATATGCACTGATTTAAAGCATGCACTGATTTAAATCACAGCAGAGTGATTCTGGTCCTACTGGGCATACTCTTGGGTTAGTACCTTGTTGAACTTGGCTACTCTCTCACATGTAGGGAAGGCACTGTCAGGATGCCTTAGGCTGGTACATCTGGGGCAACTCAATGGTGCTCAAGGTGTCCATCCTCTAGCCTCCTGACCTAGGTATTTCTCATAGGGAAGCCAAATTCTCCTCTGCTCCAGCTCTTGAACTCTTTACAGTGACTTTAGGAAAAGGTTAATACAAAGCAGGAAGAGGAAATCAAGTAGGAAACAACTTTCTTTCCTTACACTTGTGTTTTAGGCCTGTTTTCCAGCTGCCACTAGTTGCAAACTAGTAATGATAAATGACAGAATAAATTCTGATTTACTAAAGAAATGAAGGCTTGTTCTCTGTTTTTCCGATAGCATTTTTCCTGCTGGGCAGCAACCCCCCTTTTGCATTAGCTGGGGGCCAGTGAGCTGGAGAGCAGAAACCGTTCTTTTCAAGCTTCTGACATAGTATGAGACATGATGGATATGTGGGTTTTAATGAAAACACTGAGGGTCAAATCGTCAGGCCTGTGTCAATGGCCATGGGCCTCTTGGAGCTCACACTCAAGTTCAGCTATTGTGTTGCTCTTGACAGATTGCAAGTTCTTTCATAGCTCATTGTCCACTCACTTTGAGGTCTCCTCTTCCTTTTTCTCTCTCTCTCTGCCTGTCTTCCTCCCTGTTTTTATTTCTCTTCCTCCTTCAAATAACCATTCTATAGATAATGATTAAGAATTGTCTGTTCTATTTATTGCTCAGAATATTAGTATTATTTGCTCCTCTCCTCTCTGTGCAAATAGTTTTTTCCCCCACCCCATTCTATAATGAATTCTCATGTTCTGGGAACATTTACTCTATAGCTCTGGACTTACTCAGGAAAGGTAGAAAATCATCAATCCTTGTGCACCAGTTAATGACCCAAAGCTGGTTAATGTGGGAATAACTGTAAAATAGAATAATCTGCTGTATTTTTCTTCACAACTCTATTCCCATATCTAAATGTTTGAGAGAGTCTTACTTTCAAAAATGATAACAAAATGTATAAACTAGCAGACTTTACAGAACTCTGATTTTACAAATGAGGAAAGTAAAGTACCAAAACATAGAAACTAGTTAAAAATGAATAAAAGATATATGTAATTCACAAGTATGTTTGAATTTCATCCCAGAGAGTGAGGCTCAGTCAATATTTTCATGTCTTTGGCACTTCTGAATAGGGTTGGTCAGTTTAAAGGGCAGTGTTGATGAAGGTAATCAGATCTTTATTCCTGACTCAATCTTGGCATTGTAGTGCAGGTGCCCTTTTATTTCAACCATTTGAACATTTTCCACTGCAAGAATATGTAAATACTGATATTTTCAATTCTTAGAGAAACAAATAGATGCGAAAGTCACATTATATGACAGGGATATCTGATTGACAAATTTAATCAGAAAAACATTCTACACTCAGTGATGAAAATCTAGTTGCTGTAGAAAACATTAATGTATCTGTTTAAGTTTGAGATAAACCTCGTTTGAACTCCTATTTTAAATTGTGAATATCATTCCTAGGTTAGGCTTTGCCAAACTCTCTAGAAATGTAGTGGTATAACACAGAAAGTAGTTAAGTTAGAATTCTTAATTGAGGCTTCAAGTATTGTGAGTCCATTAAGTAAACATTTATTTTTTGGCAGCTATCCAAAGTTGTGTTCCCTACAAAGTTTACATTTATTTTGAAACTTATATAAATACAGCTACCATAATAGTCTCAATCAACCAAGGGGTAATTCTTGTTATTGGATTAAGCCAGGCATTTCTGATAAATGAGGAGATACCCACATTCACACGTATATACAGAGTTCAGAATAAATTTTTTGTAAGGTCCCAGTTCACCTGCTCTCACCATAATAACCACATACTGTGAGAATGTTGAGTCTTTATTGTACTGATTATTATTATTTTTGTGTTAATATGATTTGCTATAGGGGCCTCCCTGGTGGCGCAGGCGGTTGAGCCCAGCGCTGTGAAGCTGTCAGCAGCCTCTGCAGTGTCGGTTCAATCCCTGCCGGCCTCGGAGCAACCCACGTGGCCAGCAGACCTCTCCTGTCTTGCCTGCTGCTCCCCTCAGCAGTGTATTTCATCAGTCTGCCTCTTCTGTTCCCCGCTCTGTCTCTGGTGAATCCTCTCACCCTCCCGCACATCTGGCCTGTACCCCAATTCTTATATAAAAATATGATTTGCTATAATTATCAGTGGGTAGATGGACAAAAATTTATTAAATAACCAAATGACGGAGCAGTCAAGCTATTAAGGCAATTGAAAGAAGTAGCATAATTCTCAACATATACTTAGCTGACTGATCCTATTCAAATAGCCTCAGGAACACCTCTGTCAGACACCAGGAGATAAAGGAACAACCCTCTGATACTGACCCTAATTTTTCACAACCCAGTACTTGAGCCTCAGTCTATGTATTGATAGTTCTTATTTTTCTAAATCTTACTCTTTCTTTTACATTCGTTTTCTTTGTGGAGCAGAAATTATTTCCTTGATTCCCTTTCACAATCTTTTTCACCACCCCAGCTTCATCAGACCCGCCCCCTGAAATAGTGGACATCTTTGTCCAGTCAATCCATAGAACTATTACATTTATTGTTTCTCTCTGCCTTGTGATTTTGTCATCCTTCTGCCATCCATGGATTTATTGGAACTCTAACACTTCAACCAGGAACTAGTTGAGACCTTAATACCTAATACAGTGTGTAGCACTGAAAATAGTCAGGAGCATGGAGCTGCATTTACACCCCAGCCTTAGGTTCCCTGGAACTGCCAAGTTATTGGAGCAGCCTGTGACTTTTCTCTGGACTCTTTGAAGATACTCTTTCCAATCACCAACTAATGGACAATACTGAATTCCCTCCTCTTCACTCACGTTGGAGTATTCTGTCTTCTCCATTTGGGCTTTCATCTAGCCTCTATCCATACTAATTACCAATCAAGGTACCTCTTACTTTGTTCATTTGACTACAGCTAACAAACTTTCCAGAACACTTTTTGGATCATGCCAGGAAAGGTCAAGAATTGCAAATATCCTTGAAAATGCTATGATTAAATGGTAAATACACATTTATTATTAATGACATCAGATTGACTTTTATTCCTTGAAAGCCAATAATGTTCACAGACATAGCTGTTAGTCAACAAACATTCTAACAGCATTTAACCAGTGTTTGAATTCAATCTGAATGTTTACTCAACTTCTTAAGTTAAGGTGTATTTATTGGGTAAATTATTGAAATCACAATTGTATGATGTTTCAGGTTAGTTCATGAGTATGTGGGTGTGAAGGTGCAATTGATGGAAAGTGTCCTATTGTAAAAATCATCTTAATGAATTTCTCTTTTTTTTAACTATTCAGTATTATAAAAGAATTATAAAACCAAAACAAGACCAGAGGTTACTGTATATCAATGACTTCAACCTGGTTGTTTAGACTATATATTTGCAGTGTGTATTAGATGAGAGTAAAAGTCAACAATACCTATGCTAAAGCCAGAAACTTGGGTGAATACCAAGCTGTAGGACAAACTCATTACTTGCCAATGTCACCACAGAATACTTCTGTGCAGGCCAGAGGCAAAATTTTAGATGTTTTGTCTTCCTTTGAGATAAATAAGTGCATTTTAAGGACACACTGAAAACATTCTTATGATTTATTCTCAAAAAGATAAATTAATAACCCATATCCCCACCCAACAACACAGAGTGATTTGATATGTATATAGCACTGACCTACCTGTTTACATAAAGAATCACCCACTCATTAAGGTACACCTGTCATCTGCCCATTAGTGAATCTTCACTGCATTAAGAAGCTTTCAATGTCCAATCTTTCTAATGCTGTTAGACAGCCTTGACCTTCAATTTCTTGCAATGTGAATAATATTGCATCATATCTACACAGAACAGTGTAATCATCTTTTCTATTCATGGCACTAAGACAGTCCACAGTATTTGATACAATCAGCATGTGTCTTGATATGGAAGGCACATGGTGACAAGCCTAACTGAATGTAGTTATTCGGCTGTCATGAAATGCACCTTATGGTGATAAACTTCCGCCATAAAATTGGAAGACTATCACATAAACATGTTTCACAAAGAAATACACTAGCAGAATTCACTGCCGGGTTATTGTTGGAAAACAGTGTTCTATTTATTGTGCTGCAATTTTTACAGTATGTGTGAGTGTTGGGATGCTCATTACGTTTTACAATGAAGTAATTACTGGGTGGTGATTTCTTTATTCTGGACTACAATCCTATCTAATTAGTGCACAATAAATTGAAGTGGTTAGATTAGGGAAATTTGAATGGACATAGCAGGACAGGCTGATTTTCTGTGTGTGGAATCATTGAGTTGTTTAAATTTAGGTTCCCAAACCACGTGTACATTTTTCAGTTTCATGGTAGATGACTTTTTCTTATTCATCAGCTATTCTTTTACCTTAGTCTCTACTTTGTGTCACAATCGCTTTCTCTAATATCATTGCAATATTAATTAATAAAATAGCATATTAATGATGTTGATGAAATACCTCAGATTAACCATTGAAGCTAGGGATGTAGTCATAAGTGTACTTAAATAGTCCCTAAGCTGATAATGTGCAACTTACTTAAAAACATTTTTTCCTTACATTTTATTATGGCCCTGGGGATGATACTCATATTCTAATGATCCTCATCATCTGTGAAGGAGGAAAGAAGGAACTGCTCATGAAATCTGCATGCTAGGAATTCAGCCTCATTGATTCTGCTAAAGGATTGGAAACTTTTATTTTACCTCTATGGAACTGGAAACTACTTGAATTTACCTGTCACAATTGTTATCACATAGCCTAGATGTCCAGCCCATACATTTTGCAGATTTATGCCCTGAAAAACAGCCACAAATGGCTGCATACATAGTAATGACAGATAATTTTTTTTAAGAGCAAATTTGAAAATTAGAAAACAATTGCCAGATAAAAATTAAGGCAAGTAAGTTGGGAGACTATGGGAATCAGACAGTCTTTCCCTAGTGCCTGGCCCTGCTGCTTGCTGGAGGTATAACGGGGTCTCCAGTAACCTCTCTGATGGTAGCTCAATGTGTTAATGGAAGATCTGGTACTTCAGACTGGAGAAGAGATTTTCAAAACTGTTAGGAAGAGTAAAGATGGTAATGGAAATGAGGGCTAAAGCAAATAAGAGAATGGAAAAAATATAGCAGGCAAGCAGTAATCAAGAGAACACCAGTGTAGTAATACTAACTCAGGCAAAAATAGATTTTAAAGCAAAACAGTTGCTAGGAACAAAAAGGGGCACTAAATCATAATAAAAAGAGCAATCCACCAAGAATGTATTACGATCATGTATATGAACCCACAACACAGCTTTAAATATATATAAAACAAACACTGACATGGTTATATAGAGGAAATAAAATTATGATCATGTAGGAGGTTTTAACACTTGCTTATTGGAAACAGGACAGAAAAAAAGTTCAAATGATAGAGACAAACTTTAGACATTTTAAAAATCTTGAGAGTTAATTTAAAGGGGTCAAAAACTATTGAGATTTTGCATTTGGTTGCCAGAGAAAATGCAGGCTCTATGTTAATAGAACACCAGATCTTTCGAGAGAAATTTAGAATCAGCATTTTTGGATAGCAAGTCCTCATCAATACTGTGACATTTTAAGATATCTTATGACATAGTGCAGTTCACACAAACCAGGTCCTCAGGTAGGTCTATATCTGAGTGTCCTAATTGCCTTCCCCTCCATATGTACACTTCTTGAGGTCAGGATTTTTATCCATCTCTTTATCCTTATGTTTTCCATGGTGTTTGAGGATTAAATGAGAAAAAAAAACAATGTAATAATGAATTCATGAATTAAAGGCTATTCCTGCAAATGATCTCACTGAATGCTTTATACATATGCATATGGTAAATGTTTCTGGTAGTGTGTTTTCTCTCTTCTACAAGCCCCAAGGCTTCCTAAAACATGAGAGAATCTCATTCTTTTCTTCTCCAGTGCCTTGATTATACCAGTGAGAATGGCACATATTAAAAAAACTAGCAACAACAAATGTTGGCGAGGTTGTGGAGAAAAAGGAACTCTCCTGCACTGTTGGTGGGAGTGCAAACTGGTCCAACCACTATGGAGAGCTGTGTGGAGATTTCTTGACCTACTAAACATAGAGCTTCCATATGATCCAGCAATTCCACTCCTAGGTATTTACCCAAAGGACACAGAAACATCAATTCCAAAGAGCACCTGCACCCCTATGTTTATAGCAGCACTGTTTACAATAGCTAAGCTTTGGAAACAACCCAAATGCCCCAAAATAGATGACTGGATCAAGAAGATGTGGTACATATACACCATGGAATATTACTCAGCATTCAAAAAAGATAAACACATGCAATTTGCAGCAACATGGATGGCGCTGGAAGGGATCATGTTCAGCGAAATAAGCCAGAAAGAAAAAGAAAAATACTGGATGGTCTCACTCATAGCAAGAATCTAGAAAACTTAAATAAGGAACCAGGAAAAAGAATAACTATAAGAAAGAAAATATCAAAATCAACAAACAACTATGAACCAGAGACACTCTATGGGGGGTGGGGGGCAGGGAAAGGAGAGGCTGGGATCAAAATAAGGGGGTTGTAATTGTATGGGGAATATAAAAATAAAATTTAAATAAATAAATAAATAAATAAAGGATGATGAATAAGAAAGTAAATAAATGGAATGTCTATATTTGTAACATATACTATATACATTTAAGAGGTAATGGTTATTATTAAAATCATAGTCTAGTGATTATAATAACAAAAAATACAACTCTGACATTAAAGGAGACCATGTTTGGTTGTCTGTGTACCCCATTTAGCTGAATAGAATGAACACTGTTCATTTAATACTAATAGCTCCTTAGTTTGTGGGAGAGTGTACTACTTCTGGTGTGTGCCTTTGAACAAAATTTTGAAACTTCCTGAGTCTCAGTTTGCTTATGCATTAAATGGAAATGATAATGCTTGCTCCCCGGGCCACCTGAGCATATGATTTCACAAGTGAAATCATAATTAAATTACTTGGCAAGCAGTAGACACACAATAAGTGTTAGTTACTGCTATTCTCTTTTGGCAGTAAATCTGTGTCTCATTCTTTGGGATGGGAGTGGAGGTGAAGGGCATGTATTTCCAGATTTTGGTTATGGGGATCAGTTCCAGAACTGTAGAACAAGGATTGCCAAGATTCCTCTTGATTGTCTCTCACACCAGCTTGTTAGGATTCACTTTTCCATCCTTGAAATGTCCATTATGTTTAACAATGTTTAACAATTAAGCCTAGGGAATTATTTTTAGAACACTGTTAAAATGTACACACCTTTCCTGGGGTAGACCTCTGTCTCTAATTTGCAAATATGAATTGACTTGCATAGTGGCATGTTAGAGACACATGGTACAGTTAATTTAATCTTGCAATACTGCAATGAGAAGACCTGCACAAACTCGTTTCATCAATAACTTCTTCACATATTAAGGGGGAAACTACCTGAGATAGTCTGTGGAGATCTGTGTACATCTCCTCAGGAAAATGCTCTTCTATATTCACATACAAAAGTTGTGCCCAGTTTCAGGCTCTTCTCACATCCATACATAAGCTTCATTTAGAGCCCATAACTTTTTCAAGGTTTTTTTGTTTTCTATTCAGGAGAGGAAACTGAATCCTTGATTTATAGACTCAAGTTGGATGTACAGTCCTAGATTGGGTCTCCTAGGAAGATGACTTTACATGGAGATTAGTGAGCAGGGTGTTTACTAGGAAGCACATTGGAAGTCAACAAAGGGAGACATAGGAAGCAGAATTGGGCAAATGGAGGAGTATTAATCTATTCTTAATAAAGTCATCAGTGGACCTTATGGAGACCTGTGAAAGTAAAATGACCTTTCCAAGTCATCCCAAGTTGGGAGAAAAGGGTGTTATGGCAGCTTTTACCACTCATTGAATATAGAATTCTCTTGGTAAATCAGTGTTCTTCAATTTAAGCAATTTTGAAAGGGTTGATAGCTGAGATCCTCAGATGGGAAAAATCCCCTCTGTGCCTGGGGTAGCAAGCTCTTCAGGTATGACGGAAGAATTGGGTAGCATGTCACAGTATACACCACATAAAGAGACTTCTTTGTGGTCACTCATTATTTGGCAAAGCACTCATTATTTGGCAGAGCAAATTGGGGACTTGGACCCAATCTCCAAACCCTGAGTTCCATGATATTCCTACTTTGCCTCTTCATCCATTGCTTGTAGTACGTTTCACCCCAGTCAAAATTTCAAAGCCCTTTTAAACTCTGCTTTGGAACAACTCTATACCAGATGCTAGAAAGGAACATTTACTCGAATATTGTCTCAGCCTCTTTGTGTAGATTGTTAAATGTCCTGCTACTCTTGTGCAAGACCAAATAACACCTACAATTGGGGGGAAAAAAACCTAATATTAAATTCCATTACTCAACTCAGGAGCACCAGAGACACAGAAAAGGTTCAGAAAGGGGCAATGAAAAAGAATTGAGTCATAACAGTATTATATGGAGTAATGAGTTTAATTTCCCAAATTCTCAATTTCCACCCTTAGTTCTAAGCTTGATTCTTTTTAAGCAATTTAACCATAATTTCAGGGTAGCCTTACAGTGTATTGACTAAGAACTAATTAGTGTGTTCAGGCCTTTAATGAGTCTGATTTGTGAATTGCAACTTCTGGAGTTTTTCTTTTTCCTTGCAATTTGACCAAAGCTAAACTATGTTTTAAAATGCTACCCTTGAAGATAAACTCTGTTGTTGCCAAGGGACTTCCTGTAGATATCTGATGGTAGCCAAGAAGCAAAATGCATCTCTGTCCCTGTTTTTTTTCCCCTACAAGAGCCAGTTCTCAAGATGAGTCATGGTATCTAGCTGGAATAGAGATTAGACCAAGGCATGTTCATGTTCCTCTTACTGCATCCAGTCTTTTATACTGGTTTCTTTTGACACCCTGAAGAAGGGTTCCTCCTTATGAAAATCAGAGATTTCACAAGTAGTAGTCTCTGCACTACAGATGATTATAAACTCATAAATAGTTTTATGCATTTGCTGTTAAATACTGCAGTAGATATTACTGGAGTCCCCCAATATATGGCTCTGTTTTTCTTAGTGTCCTTCCAGATAAATGGGACCACATGACTATTTCTGTACCATAAAATATCAATACACGTGATGAATCTCATTCCCAGGACAAATCAGTAAATTTCCATATATTATTATCATTTTACTTTTTTCTTGCTGTGAATCCTGGACAAGAGTAACTGACTTTGGAGAAGATAGGGGACAGTTGGCACTGGAGAGTCTCACTCCTCACTTGAGTTACACAACTGAGGTGGTCATTGATTCTTTTATGGTTAGAGCAGGTCCTGAGGTCAGCAGTCCCCACCATACACAGTCTAGATGTATATGAGGTACAGGGACCATTGTTGTTTTTGCATATATCTTTATATTTTATTGGCATAATTGCCTTGTAGATTGATTCTGGCCATTTTCAGATAACTGTCAAGTTCAACATTTATCATTACTACATTTTAGCATGTTATTTAAAAAAAAAAAAAAAACTCATTCACAGGGCCTCCCTGGTGGCACAAGGGGTAAGATGCAACCTACGAGGCTGTCTGCAGCCACTGCAACATGAGCTTGATCCCCGGCCAGGGAGCTACCCACACAGCACAGCAGACCTCTCCTGACTTGCCTGCTACTTTCCTCAGCAGTGTATTTCAGTCAATTCGCCTGTTCTGTTCCCCACTCTGTCTGTGGTGAATCCTCTCACCCCCCACAACTCTGGCCTGTACCCCAGTTCTTGTATGCATAAATAAGTAAATCTTTAAAAAAATTCATTCACACTATCCATATCCTGTCTCTGACTTAGATCCTCAGAGCTTTACTAGAACCTAAAGCATAGAAAGTATAAATCACTGGGGTCCTTAGGATCGATGTATCTTTTTTTTTTTTTGTTACATAATACATGTCCCAAATAAACCTGATGTCTTTTCCTTAAACAGGTACAATGGAAATTCCACTGCTTCATGCTCCCTTCAATTTTCTAGGTAACCTCCTGGGCTGAATATCTTCTGCGTGCTCCGTGAGGTCAGTCTCTTCCTCTCCATCCTGCATTATGACTTGTATGAATGACTTACATAGACAGCACTGGAACTTCTGGCTTTACGTGTAGTCAACGAGAAACACAGGTAAGAATTTGGAGGGTGAGGAGAAAATGAGATTGTCTGCAGGATGATTATGCCCCTTGATGGAAGACCTGGGCTCCCATAGGTGGTCGGCTCCACTGAACTACCTCCCCAGATTTCTATAACCTCTGTCTTTCCTCCCTTTTTGGTCTTGGGTGTTAAGTCTCCCCCATCATACGTAGTCTCCCAGTTTGATTTCTTTCAATCCTATTTATAGCTCTGCAAATTTTTAATTTTCATTAAACTCTTTTCAGAGACCACATTTTCCCTGCCAAGACACTGACACACATTTACCAACCCACCTTCTATGTGGAGTCTGATCCTATATTGCTCAGAGAAGCCTCTGAAATCAGGTGGGCATAATCCTTCCTTCTGATATGGAAATAGCTTCATATTTAAAGTTCCCAGAAAGAATTAAGTAATTTCTCCTTATTTTATAATATTGTGCTATCTTCTTTTATTTTCCATAAGGAAGTGTTTTCAGTAGAAGAGCTTTTCAGCTTATCCCAGGTCCGGGGTTGGAGGTGGGCTTCCAGAATGTATGACAAATGCACAAGTGTGTCAAGCTGTGACAGTCTGAATGGACTGAGATTTCAAAAATCTTATGAAAGGGAAACTTTGAAGTGCCTTATTCAAAGGCAGCTGAAGCTTTTATCATCAGAGGAGGAGATTCTAATATAGCCTGATAATTAGTATAGAGTGGGGGCTTTCACCCCTCTGAGGAATGAGATGCCATGCTGGAATGTTCCCTGAACCCAAATGTGGTGGCACAAAAAGCCCAGGTCTCATTCCTGAAATTTATAATGATATCAACTATAATTTTATGAGATAAGGCATCATTTTTAAAAAAGGCTTGAGCCCTTATAGAGCTATTCAAATAACCATTGAGTCATTTGAACTGAAACAGGAGTTAGTTCAAAGTGGCAGTTCATAAATTAGAGGTGCTGCTGTTTCAAGGAGAGGGCATCAATGCCAAGTGGAGGGTCTGAGGCACTAGTTACTAAGTTATTGCTATACTCAGACTGCAGCAAAGTGGGGCCAATACAGGCAGAATCTGACTTTTAACTTAACTTTAGAGTGTAATTAAAGGCCATCAGGCACATACCAAACATACTTTATGTACATATTTGCTTGTTTACTTATTAATTCAACATATTTATTTCTTAGTTCAAATAATGTGGTGGAGTGGGAGGATGGATAAGTAACAAGGCAGGCTGTTAAGGAATTTCTCCAGTTTAATGGGGAAGGCCTCAAAACGGAGTCAAGTCTGATGTTCAAGTCTTTGTGCCAGAATGTGATGGGGCCCACAAATATAGAGGAAAAGGGCCCAACTGTGGGCTTAGGGCATGTGATTTAGGCAAATCACTGAAGACTTTGCCAGAGGAAGGGATGTGTGAGCTATTCCTTGTGGGGTGAGTTGTGGTAGCTTTGATGGATGAGGTGAAGGAGAACTTCCTAGCAGAGAGTGCAGGGAGCTTTGCTGCTTGAGGAAGGTAAAGTCCAGGGAACTTCAGGTGCTTCTGTAGGGCTAGAACATATTTGTGAGGTGGCATGGAGGAGGTGCCTGAATTTGGGGGATAATGAACATTGAAAGATTTAGCTTTAATCCAAAGGCTAATAGCCCCATGCTTGGTAGGCATTCCTATCACGTGCAGAATCGGTAAAAATGCAGATTAGTGACATTTTGATTGGTGACATTTTGATTCAGTAATTCTGGGATAGGATTATGGAATCTGCATTTTAAAAAGCAACCTACAGACTGTATTTTGAGAAATTGCCCCCACTGGAGATGAAAAGCTCTGGGGAGAGTTAAATAGAAAATATCCCAAATAGCATATCTGTATGGGCAAACATTTGTCTTCCTTTTCATGCTACTGTTGTGATTTGACCCTCATTTTGTGAGAATAAAGGAAAGTTGAGGGTACCGCTGAAATGATCCATTGTTGAGGTGTTGCAATGTGTATATGATCCCCTCTACTTGGTCATCTGAGAGCTACTTCATGTTGCCATTTATACAATTGATGTAGATCCCAAGCAACTCCAAAGTATAATTGCATAGATTTGCAATATCAAATACAGTGTGCAATGGGATAATACAGTGTTTTATATAAAAAATTATAACCAGTTGAAAGGGAATAGCTATTACCTGGAGACCAGGATGAGGAGAGATGAGCTTTGAGGGCATTTACATTTCCTAGTAACATGAGGAAAAATATGAAATGTGTTGAATTATGCATTTTGCACTGTTTAAGAAAAAGTGCATTCACTTATCAGAGACAAATATTCTCTGATCTGATGTTCAAGGAGGGATGTCAATTATAGTTCTGTAAAAAATAGAAAATGTGTTCCTGTTATGAGAAAGTGGCTTATTTTTTTCAATCTTAGATACCCAAATGTGGAAAGTAGCAGGAAGTTCATAGTTTCACTTATGTAATTTTTGGAAGATAGCACAAAAATGAACCTGGAGAAAATACAATGTTTTGTTTTCTACTTAGGATTGCAATTACACAAGACTTCCCATTGTTCTAACAAACAATGTTATGTCTTTGTTGCGATACATAAAGTTACTGTATAAAAAGTTCTGAAAAACAGCTGAGGCAGTTGTTGGTAGCAAAGATCATCCAGATGAAATGATGATCATCCAGATCACAGTCTGTATATCTTTCACCTCATAAAGTTTAAAGCTTAATATACAATACACATGACCTATAAGGGTAGGGGATGTGGGCATAAAATAACAAGTACAATTTTTGGAATGAAAAATAAAAAGAAAATGCAATCGAGATAGTACAGAGTCAAAAAAAGCTATAATTTATTTGTAATAGTAAGACTCATACCTTAATAAGCAATCATTACATAACCACAGAGATATTTGTAATGGATAGATGAGTAGATGGAGTAACAACTGGAGAATATAGGGATCTGGGTTGGCATTTGTGTTACCTTTGCTGTGTGTGCCCAGAGTTTGAGCCATGCTCCTCATCCATTTGCATCGTGTCTATGGCTACTTTCACACAACAGTGACAAAGCTAGATATAACAGAGAATGTGTTATTTGTAAAGCCTATACTATTTATTATCTAGTCCTTTACACAGAATGCCAATCCCTACAACAAATGGTTGTATGAATTAGTGAGAAGATCAGGTTGGTTTCTGTATAGTAGAACCAAAATTAACAATGGCTTGAAAACATAGATGTTGGGCCTCCCTGGTGATGCAAGGCTTAAAGACAGCACTTTCAAGCTATTTGGCAACCACTGCAGCATGAGTTCGATCCCCAGCCAGACAGTAACCCACATGGTGCGGCAGACCTCTCCTTTTCTGCTCCCACTCTGTCTGGTGAATCCTCTCATGCCCCACACCTCTGGCCTATACCCCAGTTCTTGTATGCATAAATAAAATAAATCTTAAAAAATACAGACATTTATTCCTCTCTCAAATAGAAGTCTGACCTGGGAGGGTAGCCCCACTTTAAAGAGAACCCCATTTCTCTGCCATTTTAGAAGGACACTAAACCTATGGGATCATCCTCCACTTGTGCAACCTCATTTAACCTGATTAATCTCCTTAAAGGTAGAAATACAGTTTTACTATAGTCCATATGTTTGACATTAGATTGTCTGAGTCTGAAACAAACATTACATTTGGGGAAGTTAGTTTACCAGTCTAAGCTTCAGTTTTATCTCAAATGGAAGTGGTCATAGTATACAAGGCAAAGTTTTGAGGGTTAAATGAGACAGTTTACCTAAAACACTCAGCATAGAGCCTAACACATAAAAAATAAATAGCTGTTATTGTTTTTACACATTGAATATTTATATTACAGGACTGATAAAAGCACTGAGTTCTCTTCAACCCATAACCCCACATCTTGAAATCATCTAGATTATAGCCTTCATTTCCTGAGTCCCACATCCAGGATCTAGCAAAGCAGGGTCAAAGGATAAGAAATTTTTTTGGTAAGAGTTTCGGATGACTGCACTTTCCCCAATGAACAGCAAGAGTGAGAGAACATTGTATGGAACAGTACGCATAACAAAATATTAGTTAGCAAGAATTTCCCAGACCAGTGTTTCTCAATCTTTTATTCATTATCTCTTTCTCCCTTAAGAGGACTTTTTAGGCACTTTTCCTAATTAAAATTTTTAAATATCTCAGATACACTGTTTGACTTATTATGTGCTATATCTGTTCTTTGTATTTGAAAAGAAGAAATTTTTCACCCCCATAAAGACACATTTTCAACCCATGGAGGCAATATTCCAAGTGTATGGCCTAGGCAATGCAACCCAAGAAAACACCTCAAAATCATTTTGTCAACAACTTTATTCACTTTCTTTACAGAAGAATATCTTAAACAACATGGCTTGAGGAGCATGTGTAAGATAAACCTACTAGTCATTGTCCATCGTTGTTTTTATAACAAATAAAATTAATTGAATAATTAATTTAATTACTTTTAATATATTTCTTACACAATTGCAAGCTCTGTAGTGGCAGAAACATGTCTACCTTTGTCATTGTTAAATGGGTTATTATATAAAATAGGGACTCATTCTTTCTTGAGCATATTAATGGGGATTTTAATGTCCAATGGGAAAAGAGGACAAGACACATAAAAGTGAAAGCATTTGAGGGAATTATGTCTAGTAAAGTATGTCATAATGACAAAGGCTAATATTTGATATTTTGACAAATCAAAATACTTATAAAAACTATGGGATACTAATAAAGAAAAACTTCTGAATTAATAGAGATGATGGTGAAAGTGTCAAAAGTATATAAGAGCTGGTGGTGAAGAAAAAAATTGGAAAAAATACAAAAAAAAGTAGAAAGTAAAAAAAAAAGGGGGAGGGAGACAGTTAAAAGGGAAAAACATCTTCCATGATCCATGAAAGTACCTCTCAGAATTATTTGGAGTAATTTCTACAAAAAACAAATAAAACTTCATGAGTTTATTTAGAATTGTGCATGAGGAGCAGCAAAAGAGAGGTGAGCTGAGATTGCCATGGTCTTTCCTGTACTCAGTAGAGGTTTAATTCTTCCCATGGGGAGCTTTCTAGAGAAAAGCTTGAGGATAGAGTATGTCTTGTTCATTATTAAATGCTATAAGGTCTTAACTCAATCTCTTCTAAGTGGTGCTTACATATTGTTTGAATTATGAGTTGATAAGATAGAAAGCAAGTTTTTTTGAAATGAGAGAGATATAAATGTTCTTACTTTTTTCTTTTCATTTATTTAAAGATATATATATATATAGATAGATAATATATATTTAGATCTTTTAAAGAAGCTTTTACAAAAGTAACATTTTATATTTGTAGAATATTAATTTTGGCATTAATGTTTTTTTAAATTAATGTTAGGTCCCTATCTTTCTTTTCTCCCCCACATTTTATCTAAAACATTAGAATTTTTTTCATAAAATAGATTGTAAAAATCCAGTTCTTACTCCCTTCAATGATAAAAAAAGGGAGATTAAAAAAATAAAAATGAGTCTGATATATCAGTTCTCATTTTTGCTACATTTTTGTGACTGCCATGGGAAGACTATAAAAGCTTCAAGTCTGATTTTGGTGGATAAATTCCCAACAACTGCCCCCTCTAGGAGTGATCAGTATTATGGACAGAAAGGGGGTATTTCTTCAATGTGTCCATTTGATTTTATTTTGTGAGGCAACCACCTTTGTAACCCGCACTAACATGTCAGAAATGTGAAACTGTCTTCAGTTCACTGCCCTGTAAAAGATGCGTGGCAAAAAATAAAAATTAAATAAATAAATAAAGCTAGGAATGCCTGAGTAAGTCATTTTATTTTTTATGATTCAAGCCCCAAAAGGTCTTGAACTGTCAGATTTATTGTCTATCCAATTTTATGACTTTTAGTTGTATTTATTCTTTGATGTTTACCATCAACTGTGCCTACGTGCGCCGTGGTCTGTGGGATTTCATATTGCTAAATCATTTTTTAAGCTTTAGTTGTAGCTTCTATTTAGCATCAATCCCCTGAGACATGCCATTAACATGAATCATTTTTGAAAGTGTTTGGTGCAATATGAACTCCTTGTTGAGACAATCACTCATGGTGATGGAAAGAAATGATGACCTTCTCAGAAATACCCATCGCGGCTAAATAACCAAGGACAGGACTCAACGGTCAGGGACTTCTCATTGGGGTGCTCTCATCAACTTAATCATCACCCCCAAAGCTGGAGATAGGAGGTTAGTTAGCTTCCAGAGGGAAAAAAAGAAAAGAGGGGGACACGGGGAAGTAAAAATGCTGACCTAAATCATAGCTATTTTATCAGAGAGTCAATTTTTTCCTACATCCATGAGGTTATTACCACAGCAGGAACTTCTGTGACTCTCATCAACATTATTTGAATGCATTCTTCTCTAACACTCTGCTTTAAATTTCCAACCGTGTTTTCTTTTTAAAGAAATGTAATGAGGTTACCTTTGCAGATATGTGATTTTTCTTCTTAGTTATGTACCCACTTCCCCACAGCCTCCTGTAACCTCTGGTATTTTTTTTTTTCCTCAATATAAACTCTATTTTCAGCTGCTCGGCTAATAGATATCTGAAAATCTCATTATGGACTAAAAGCCTCTGAGTGAATTGACTATAATTACCACTAAGTTTTTTCTTGGTTTGTACCAAATGTTTAGAGATTTTCAAGTTATAAATCAGTATAATAACTTATGGCTATTCTGGTAGATTGCCATTCTTACTCTGCTTATGTTTGGTTCAGTGTGACCTCCAAATCTTCCATCTCCCCAGGCTTCCTATCTCCTTTCTGAGTACATAGTAGTCACTATGTACTATGATTAGGTTACAACATGCAGGTATGTACAAAAGTAAAACTGCCGCCCAAATATGACCTGAAGACTCTTTTTGTGAATGTAGTTTTAGTGGAACACAGTCACAACTATCCATGTATGACTTATCTTTGGCTGCTCTCTCACTACAGCAATAGTCAAATAATTATAATCGAAAATTCATTCCAAGTTATAGATACTTGAACATAACCCTACTCATTAAATAATTGTATTTTTTTTCTTTTGTTTACTGGGCTCTTAAACTAGAAGGCTAAATGTTGAGACAAATGTCAGCAAATTGCAGAAGACTGAAGGAGATAACTTCCAGCTTGACTTTGATTATTTGATTCAGTGATTTCAGGCATCCTTTCTGCTGTATTTTTTTTCTATTTAAATAGATTCTCTCTAAATTGGAAAATATGACATTTTGTCATAGATATGTATGTCAATTTCATATGTAAAGTTTTAATTGTTTCAATATAAACCATGCCTTTTAAATTTTTTTTTAAGATTTATTTATTTATTTATACAAGCACTGGGTACAGTTAGAAGTGTGGGAGGGTGAGAGAATTCACCAGAGCCAGAGTGGGGAACAGAACAGGCAGACTGACGAAATACACTGCTGAGGGGAGCAGCGGGCACGGCAGGAGAGGCCTGTTGTGCCATGTGGGACCCTCGCTGGGCCAGGGATCGAACCGGCGCTGCAGAGGCTGTGGGCAGCTTCTCAGCCCAGCGCTCAACCGCCGCGCCACCAGGGGCAGCCCCCATACCTTTTAATTTTACTTAACTAAAATTTGCCAATTTGTCAGAAAATGTAGATATTTTTGTTTTGATCGCCATTGCTTTTTTTTTTTAAGATTTATTTTATTTATTTATGCAAGAACCAGGGTACAGGCCAGATGTGAGGGAGGGTGAGAGGATTCACCAGAGACAGAATGGGGAACAGAACAGGCAGACTGACGAAATACACTTTGAGGGGAGCAGCCGGCGAAGCAGGAGAGGTTGGCCCAGATCTCCATTGCTTTTGATGAACTATGAGGTTGAATATTTTTTCCTCTGTTCATTGGTTGGTTATATTCATTATTGGTGAATTTTCTTCACATCTCTCATTGACTTTTCAAAGTAGGCTCTTGTTAAAATTCTTGATTGCAAATGGTTACACTCTGTGTTATTGTAGTATGAAAATTTAAATCACAATCTATACTCAGTCTCTCATGTAAGAGACATCCAGAATATCCTGAGAATATAGTGTAGTATGCATTTTGTGACTCTAAAATATAAAGAATGACCTCTGGCAGCAGAAATCATAAAACAAAGGGTAAGTAAACACTTCTAGTAAAGAAAATCTTGTATTAAGAATTAATATTTTATATCTCTAAAAGAAAGGCAAATTATATCAGCTCTCAACCAAACAAGGGATTTACAGTTACTTATATCCCATGATTTGAGCTTTTCTTTTTTTCCCCCTTAAACTCAAACGTGCTTTAGGATTCATGTGATTTTTATTTGACATGATGCAGTATAATTGAATGAGATACTTCCAGATGATAGATGCTTATGATTGAGAAGAAAGTGCTTTCTTTAAATTGTATCTGACTTATGAAGATAAATGGCTTGTTAGTATAAGTAGCTTTATATCTAGTCAATTCTCAAAAAAAGACTGACACTAAAATACCTAACAATGACAGCATATTTGCATGGTGAGTATGTGTGTGTGTGTGTGTGTGTGTGTGTGTGTGTGCACGCTCATGTCATGGAGAAGAGAGGTACTATGCATTTAAACACACATATGCATACCTGTACATATGCATACACACACTACCTAGAATGCAATGTTCCAAGATACAAGAGCATGCAGATACTATTTATAATGTTTATTTTGATTTTTAATAACCAAAAATAAAGCAAGCAAAATGATGAATCCCCTCATAGTGTTTCTGAAGAAGAATGAGAGCAGAAAGAGCACTATTGCACAGCATCTATGAGGAACAAGCTTCAGACCAGTATTGGAGATCTCTGTGGTGCTAATGGGTGAAAAAAAAGACAATAGAATAAAATTATCAGAATGACAGAAGGGGAATATTTCATCTTAAGAGTTTATGTCCAGATGATTTATCACTTAAATGTAAAGTCAAAATAAAGATATGCTCATTTGTGAAATGCCTCAGGATTTTCACACAGAGCTCTCCATAGATGTATTCTCAGAGGGAGCTTTCCAGAAAGTATACAAGATTCCAACAGATGCTATAAGATAATATATCAAAGTAAGGATAAGAATAATTCAGCAAAGCTTACTGTTTCTAAAGCAGAAACAACCAACCAATTATATTTGAAATGAGGGAATAAAGGTCTAGACCTGCTTTGTCCTGAAGAAGTCTCTGAGATTTGGAAGTTTTCTGGATTTGTGCTGCATTCAGCTACTGTGTACTTGGAAAGTGATTAGTGTGACCAGGAAACTCATTTTTACTTTACTTAATTTTGATGAACTGAACTTTAGAATTAAATACCCACCAGTGGCTGCCTGCTATTTTAGACAGTGCAGTTCCAGATGGTTTAACAAGGTGAGGTTGGAGTGAATAGAGAGGATGATGGAGATAAGAGACCACAGGGAATGAAGAACATATAAATGGGCTTTTCTAGCATAGGAGAAAAACAAGAATCTGCTCAGATGAAGAAACTGGTAGCACATAATTCAACGTTAGTGTATATCTTAATAATTGGGCATGAACAGTTGAAAACTGAAAACAGAATGCATAACTTCAAACCAGCAAATAGAAGTTCAATCAATCCAGCTTATGTAGAAGATGAAAAAGAAGATGAGGACACAAAGAGGCATGGTAAATAGGAAAAAAAACCCAAAATTCCATCGTATCAAATTAATATAAATATGACGTTTTAATTCACCACTTGAAGAGAGAAAATTTCAGACATTTAAAAAATACCATTATGTTGCCTACAATATATGGATTTGTCAAGAGGCAAAGTAATAAAGCGATATCGGGCTATTGTGCAAAGTATGAAGTAAATATCCATGAGTCCATACTGATATAAGTAAAGGGTGAATAATTTATTAAAATGAAGATAATTCCAAACAATAAATAAAAAAACTCTATCTTAAAGGAGGGAGAGCATAATTCCCCAGTCTTTAAGTGTGAGCTGCACATTGTAACTTTATTACAAAAAGTGTAGCAAAAGAAGTGGGAAAAGGAGGAATTAAGTAGTGGACAAATCTGGCAAACTCTACTATAGCCAGCTGCTCAAGGTCAATACTAACAGGCTTGAATCATGTTGATGTGATGGGATGAAACGTCATTTTGCAATGTGATCTTCCTCCAGAAGAATCATAGCCCATGACCAGCGAGGCAAATTATAATAGAGGACAACCTACAACCTACCTGAGCAGTTACCCCTCCAAATTGTAAAGCTCATCAAAAACGGGAAAAGTCTGAGAAACTCTCACAATCTCGAGGAGACGAAGGAGATATGGGGATAACTATAGTGTAGTTTTCTAGAGGGGATCCTGGACCAGAAAAAAAAAAAAAACTTAGGTAAAAAGAAAGGAAAACTGAAAAAATTCTTTTGTTACTAATAATATCAATATCAGTTTATTAATTGTATTTTACTAACATGTTGATAAAAGGGGAAATAGTAACAGGAACATATGGAAACTCTTAGTACTATCTTCTTGATCTTTCTGTAAATCTAGAACTGTTTCTAAAACAAAGTCTGTTAGAGAGAGCAACAAATGACAGAAGTAGCGGGAAAAGCAAATAAACCCAAAATTTACTTTGGAAATTTTAACACATTCAAGGGACTGATAGATCAAGTGAATAGATACCAACTAACACAGTGAAAAGAGAATGAGCATTCTTTTTGGTATACACATTGAATATTCATAAAAATGCAATTATATCTGGATCACAAAGAATCAGTAAGTGCTGGCATAGTTCAAGATTCACCTCTTCCTTTTTGTATACCTTTTTCTATATTTCTTGTAGTCCTTAAATACCAGCCATGTGCTGATGTTGTGCAGCTTGGGTCTCTCTCCTCACCTCCAGATTTGTTTATCTGCAGTTAATCTAAAATCTGCACTTATTTTTCTAATAGACATCATAAACTTGGCATGTCCCAAAATAAACCATCTGCTTTCCCCCCCACAAGCTTAGAAATAACATGATGCCTACAGTTGCTTGGAAAAAAGGCAAAGAAATATTCATATAATGAAAACCTCTTTACCTTACACACACCATGCAGTGTTGTGACACTCACTTTAAATTATCAATAGCATATATTTGTGTTTCACACCAAAATGAAACTCTTTTTTTGTAGCATCCTCACATTTATAGAACAAAATTGTCTTCCGTTATATTCATTAAGGAAAAAGATAATCAGGAAGTAAATAAAATAATGATAATGATCAAGAAAGAAACACAAGAATTTCTTCTTTCATTACACTTTATGTATAAAGTCATGTCAGATAAATAAATATCACAAGCTAAAAAAACAAAAAATAAAATAGAAATTATAACATGAAAAAGTAATAGGTTAATACACTTAATTATACATTTGTAAAAAAAAAAAGGACAAAGAACTTATACCTATGTAATATTTTTGTATTAATAAGCTTTTGAGTCTCAACTTCTTCAGCTTGTTAATTTCAGCAAAGTTGATTTCATACATTTATATTTATTAGAAAAGAGCTTTATAGCTATTCTGCTAGTTTATTTTAAATCTGTTGTATAACTTCAGGAATAGGTGGTACCCCACTGGTTAGAGACAGGAAAGGCTCCAAAGTGGACACAGGAAATTCTGAAATATGGTACAAATGTTCTCTCAAAACTGGTGTGGGCAGCTGAGTCTGTCCATCTCGAAGGTGGATAGTATAACAGTGGTTTTTCTGGAATACAATGTTTAGTAATGGATAAGAAAATAAAAATATGCTCAACTACACCTCTAATGTATATCATTCAAACTCAGCAGGTACTACCATACTTGTTCAGAATGTAGAAAAATAAAAGATTTTCTTCTCAGAGAAGTATTTTATCATGGCGTTATTTAAAATTGTAGGTTCATAGTGACAATGAAAACCAGACTGTTTTTTAAATCAGTTTTAATGTTGATTTTGACGCTCTACAGACAATTTCCTGCTGTATTGTCTGTCCCTGGAGCAGATGGTTTCAACCACAGCACTCTTGGGATGCCAGTACATATTACATCTAGAATCCCCGTGAAGCCATCCTGGATCTCGCTATCTGAGAAAATTGGTGATAACAGTAGTACCTGCCTCACAGAATCATGTGAAATTAAATAAAATAATTAAAGCACTTAGAAAGAAGAATGTCTTGAAAACAACCAGTCCTTAGTAACTTTCACTGCCTATTTTATGCTTAGGTTCATGGATGAAATTCCTTCAATAATTTCAATAAAACTTCTTTGTGAAAGAATCAAGTGGTACACAAATCTTGGAGAGACCCTGTATTATTTAATCGGATACATAATGCAACAATCCAGTAATCCTACTCTATATGTAACCTAGGAAATATCTTATATAGATTGATAAAGGATCAAGTATGAGGATGCTTATTAAAGGACTGCATGTTGTAGTAAGGAATAGGAAGAAACTTAGGCAACCTTCAACCTCTAAGGAATGAATGAATGAATGAATGAATGGGAGGTTAACAGTTGAGGCATGCTGTGGAGTAACTAGAAGCAATGAACTAGCCCAGGCTGCTCACCTGCAGAAATTTTGAAATGAATTCCTCAGCCCCTGTACCTGAATTAATTGGTCTAGGATGGGGATTGAGATTATTTAAAAGCTCCCAAATTGGCTTCAGAGTTGCAAACCATTGAACAAATGGGCAGACAGCAAGATGCATGCATACTTTACACTCTTGTAACAGTCAGGGTATACACTTAATATACACACACTCACAAACATACCTGCACATACAAGTACATATTTTTCAAGGAAATACATGTATCACCCAAAATAAATAGGGAAGCGTGATTGTCAGAGGGTAGTGGTGAATTAAAAGTAGATGTTGAATATCAAAGGGAGGGAGTAAATGAGAAAGAAATTTTATTGAAATTATGGAAGAAATTTTATCCTCTGAACCTAAGCATAAAATAAGAAATAACAGATACTAAGGACTGGTTACTTTCAAGACATTCTTTTTTATAAGTGCTTTAAATGTCTTATTTCATTTATTCCATATTAGGCAAATACTATTATTATCTCATTTTGCAGATGAAGAAATACAAGGCCAGAATGACATGTTCATGGCCAAGCTGCTTGCCCCAGGAAGAGGGCGCTAGTGCTCTGCACTTAAGCCCATGATAAACTGCAGCTTCTGATAAAGATGGGAAGAGAAAGGAAGTCAGAGACTGCCAGGGACATAGAGAAAGTAGGGAACAGAGTCAGAGAGGTATCTTGAGGCAGAGGGTCCATGCAACAGATCTTTTCAGGAGTTAAATGAACCTAATTTGTACCTTGAATCAGACTAGCTCTTCAAACCTTTAAAAACAGACATTTCTTAACTTTCACTTTTTACTTACTATCAAGAACAGGAAGTATGGGCAAACCTAGCCATTCAGAGGTGAAAGATGCAAAAATATGTGTTCAAGACAAAAGAACAATTATGAGAAAGTGGTACTAAGATGAGCAGAGAAAGACTAAAAAAGTTCCCGAGAAACAATGAAGAATAAAAAAAGGCAGAAATTAGATAATGTCAATGTTTTATTACTGTTGATAGGATGCTTCATTGGGATTAAAGTATTATGTACTGGGGTTCCTATTTTTCTCTTTGTTATTAATAACTATTCCGGGGAAGATATGTCAGGATTTCTGTTTCAGCTTAAATGTTCACTCACTTATTTTAGCATTTATTAGTGGATCTTGTCTGCAGCAATTATTATTTTGATTAGCCATATTTTGTTTTCCTTGTTCCTTCTAAACTCATTAATTGGAATTCTTCTGTAAAAAACAGAACATGTATGTACATATGTGTATGTGTGTGTATGTATGTGTGTACATATATATTTAAGCTTTGGCCTTTCAGAGTTTTTCCCATCTGTTTTTCACGCCCTATCCCATTGTTGACACTTCCTTGATTTTTGACTATATACTCTAGGTTCATCTGGTGTTTACTTAGTCCTAAAGCTGGACTCAATCATAGTCATACATCCAATCTTTTTATTTAGAAACCAAGATTTGGGAACTGGGTATGCTCATTATTACTCAGATACACACACAAAAATATTTTTTTCTTGGGTTTGCAAGTGTGTGCATATGTGTGTATGTGTGTGTAAAATATAGTACATAGATATAATTAAGTATTATGTATATTGTAATCCATGAATATACATCTCTATTAATTTCAGTACCTATCTGCATATATAATAATGATAAAGAATTCATATTGATATCACCTATTCCAGTCAAAATATATAGGGTTCATTTGCGTCTCCCCATTCTTAATTTTAACTTCCATCTCCACCAGTAAGAAATCTACAGTATATTGAGTTATATGCTCATCTCTGATACATTCATAAAGTAGTTTCGGAATATACAGTATATACAGTATATACAGTATACAGTATATACAGTAGCATACTACTCATCTATATAAAAAAAGAGGAAATCTGATCAATTGTAACATCATGGAACTGGAGAGGATTATGCCAAGTAGAATAACTCAGAAGGAGAGACAAATACCAGATGATTTCACTCATACATTAGAATATAAAGAAAGAAAACAAAGGAATAGATAAAATGAAGCCAAAACAAACCCTTGAAATCTGACTATAGAATTGAGGCTACCAGAGGGCAGTAAAATGGGGCAGACTTAATGGACTAAGGTGGAGGATTGTGCTTTTATGGTGGATTTGTATGGTAACATACAACTGAAGGGGTGTGAACCTATACCCTTAATCATACACAGTATTTTAAACCAATATTATCTTGATAAAAATAATATAATTAAAAAATAAAGGTGACCCTTCATTATGTTATAGCTGGAAAGGCTTCTGGAAAAAGACCCCTCTAATTTTAAGCTGTGTTTCTATATATTAATATGTAATGTTTTTATCTTTGGCCACTTAAGATCTTCTCTTTGTCTTTTGCTTTCAGAAATTTGACTGATATTCCTACGTAGTATATTTTGATATTTACTTTACTTGGCATTCTCAGTCCTCTTTGATCTGTGATTTAGTATCAGTAATTATTTCTGTAAATTCTAAATCATTATGTTTTCATAAATTTCTTTTTCCTGTCTTACTATTTCACCTTTGAACTGTTTGATGTATTTCCACAGCTCTTGAATGCTCTGATCATTTTCATTTTAACTTTCAGTCCAGATATTTTCTAAAGTCTTATTTTCCATTTTAATGATTCTTTCTTGGTCTATGTTAAGATGATGTAAAAGTCTATTAATATTCATTACCACAATTTTCATTTCTAGTATTTCCATTTATTTCTAATACATTTTGAATTTCTGGTGAAATTTCTCATCTAATGGTGCATGTTTTCCTCCTAGACCATTAGCACCTTTAACATATTAATCATAATTAAAATTAATTATATTATTCACATATCAATCATAATATTTAAATTATCTCTCAATTTCCGACATCACTATCTGGTTCTACCAATTTCTTTGTCTCTTGGCAGTGTGTTGTTTTGTCTTGTTTTTTGTATGTCTCATGATTTTTTAATATGTGACATCTTATGCAGGACAATAGAGAGTGATATAAATTCTTTTGAGGATACCCTTGTTTTAGGTGGGAACTAGTATGCAAATGACCTTTATTTCATATCTGCTTCACCCTCTGCTTTAGGTTTTCCCTTTGCATTGTGTCTCAGATAGGGTCTTTTCCATATTCTATTTTAGAATATTTTCAAATATCCTATTGTTGCTTTTTCCATTTATGTTTGCTAGCTTTATGTTCTTGTTCAATCTCAATTGTCAAGAGACATTGTGTCTCTTGGTGTGGGATGTAAATTCTCCTAAACCCTCAACTATAGTTCTAGGTCCAACAAACATTCCTGGTCTTTCCCAAAGATAGTTATCTTTTCTTTTCTCTTCCTTAATTATAGTAAGTTTTCACCATCACCTTCAGAGTAAGAGTGCTGGTTATCCTTCATTTCATAGAATATAGCTTTATTTCTGTAGACAACATTCAACCAACAGTTGTTTGGTTGAACATATGCCTCTTCTCATAGTGGCTGCTGTTTTTCTCCCCTAGGCCTGCATCATGATGCACAATTTTGTAGGCCCCACATCAGTCACTATTGTGAAGCATGATGGAGTCATGAAGGAACAGTTGACAAGGGTAGGAACTCCTCTACATCTTCATCGTCAGTGACTCCAAAATCTCTCACCAGTACTTCACCTCCACCAGTCCATGGACTATTCTAGCTGAATTCTTCAAATGAGTGTCCAGCTGCATCTGTCCTAAGTAAGCCCTCAAGTCCCATCTCTCTCCTCATGCATCTGTCATTCATTATGTTATGACTGATTGGTTTCCAGCAACATTGGCTTCCTAATGTATTCAAGAAAAGTCATGAACTTGCAGTTTGTTAAGGCTTTTAATTTTTCTTTGTCATTGGAAGCTTGTTAGCACAGCTTTTGAGATTTAAACATCTCAATAGAAGCTGGAAACTTCTGTTTCTTTGAAAATAATTTCTAAAATTAGGTTCAGACTAGCATAGGAAGGGCAACTGGAAAGAGAATTTTCAACTTTTTAGAATTAAGTTCTATAGAGCTAGAAGGCAGGCTACTGATGTACTTAAAAAAAAAACAACTATAAGGTTCTTTCAAGGCAAGTGTTCTTTTTCTGTCCTTCAGATGTAAAATGTTGTAAGAAATTTTACATTGCACTATCATGAAAAGTGGAAAATGTGAAAATGAGGAACTCTTTTATTTAGCCCAGGAAAGCAGAGAAAAATTTTTGAAAAAGTGAATCCTTTCTTTCTCTAAAAAAAAATGTTAAATGTTAAAAAAATGCCCTTGGTTTTGCCTTATGCTCACTACTATTTATATTCTCCTTGGATGATCCAATCACATCAAAATTATTAAGTTATGTAAAATTTTTATTTATTTATTTGTTTGTTTATACATGCACTGGGTACAGTCAGAAGTGCGGGAGGGTGAGAGAATTCACCAGAGCCAGAGCGGGGAGCAGAGCAGGCAGAAGGACCGAAACACACTGCTGAAGGGAGCAGTGGGCGGCAGGAGAGGTCTGCGCGCCATGTGGGACCCTCCTCTGGTGGCCGGGGAGCAGCCGGCGATTGAACCACCGCCGTGGAAGTCGCGGGGAGCTTCGCAACCCAGCGCTCAACCGCTGCGCCACCGGGGAGGCCCAAGTTATGTAAAATTTCATATTGATTTCACAGCAGAGAGTTTTCATTGCACATTACAATTTTATTTACGTTATATTGGTCATAGTCTTCACAAATCCCATTAGACATTAGTCGTTCATAGTTCCTCACATTCCCTGTGGTTTATTTAAACAATTCTTAAGCTCTTCCCTATTAGGGAGAACAATTCTGCTGTGCTCTCTTATGTGTCAGCTGCACTAACTGCAATGTTCAGAAGTCAAAATGCCCTACAAGACAGTCGCTGTGTCTTAGAAGACATTTTGTTGACTGTACATTGCTTCCAGTATATCTTTTGCATTTTATGTTAGCCTTAAGAGATTTGATAAAGGCTCTTTTCCAAATATACACGGTATTTTCCTGAGAAATAATTTTATCCATATCATTATAGCTACAAGTCCAGAAATAGTGATTTTTAGAAGGAAAAAGTGGGCCTCTTTCATTATCCTATGGGATCTGGCTTACACAATGAGGTGGAGAAATTTCTTTTCTCATGTGGTATGCATATACTGACAGGTGACTTAATACCAAGGTCACCTGTTGGGAATATAAGGACATGATCTACATAGGAGGATCTGATGAGTGTCACAGCTTAATCCATGAAATGTGACACCTGAAGGATGAGACAGTCTAGTCTAAAATTTGTCATAATTGTCATCATCATAGAGGGTGATTTGCTTTCAAAAACTTATATTGATGCACAGCTGTTCCCTCCTCCTCCACCTATCCCTCTTCCTCTCAACAGTTTGGAGCATTGGGCATCCTTTGTACTCTTTTGTACAAAGTCCTTTGTGCTCTCTAGAAGAAAAATGTTACAAATACACTAGGTAAAAATAGCTCAGTAAAAGGTAACGATTGACATTCAAGGTTTAACAGCCTTTCCTTCCTCTAACATCTTGCAAAAGATATAACACTGCATCATTGGCCGAATGACATACCCCTAAGCATTTGAATTTTTTAAAGAAGGTCCTGGGATAAAAGAAAGTCATTCTGCATCATCACTTGAGATTGTGGTATTTAAAGGTCATCAGAAAAGCATCCTCCTGACACGTAATATCAATGGCAACCTCTTGGTATATGAGCTGATGATAATATGTTGTTAAAAGCATTGTGTGACAAATGGAAATAAGAATGTTTGTCGTCAAATATTTTCTGCTGCTTGTACAAATGGAAAAGATAAGGTTCATGGTATTTATTTTCTGTCTCCTAGTATATGTGAACATTCCTATCAGAGTTTTATCTTTATAGAGGTAACTTCTGTTGAGATATAATAACCTTGAGTGGAGTTCTTAACTACTGGTAAGGTAAATTTTAGTTTGTGACCAATGTCAAAAAACAACAACAATGAAATATACTTCTGAATTGGAGTGACAAAGGATAAATTTTAAAAAATGAAAAAATATAGTTATATGTGATTATGTACTCCCATGTACCTCTGGGTGATATGGCATTGCCTTTATAAAATCATCTGTAACAGTTTAAATTTTTGTGAAATGTTAAATGATACAAATTTTGGATGATCTTTAAATGTGGATCTGTGAATGCCAGAAAGAAATCAAAGGAAATGGGCAAGTGCTATAGAAATTAGGAAAAATATAAGACAATTTCAATATATTGTCCCTGACCAATTGCTAACATTTGTTAAGTTCTATTTTACATACAATAAAGTTTATTTCTGCAGACAAAATTAGGTTGCAGTGGGAGGGTTGTGAGATCAACCTGAAATCAAGTCTTCTTTGCTGATCCCTGAACATAAAGGAGCACTCTGTTAACAGTGATAAAAGATGTGAGACTGACTTATGGGGAAAAACATTTAATCAGGGCAAACTGCTGGTGCAAAAATGGTATAGCCCTTTCCTTGTGGGACATCCACACATATATGCACACTCATATTCATCCCCACAATGGCTAACTTTCAGTATTAATAGCTATAGTGGGGAGTAAAAATAAAAGATTCTAAGAAGTCATTACTGCTAGTATTAACAGAACTACTTTTTTGTCTCAGGTGCTGTAGCAGATATGGAGAAATTCTTGCATAGTTGACTCTGGAAAACCATCTTGAAATGTGATTTTATAGTTTATAGATATAAATATTTTCTGAGTTTTTTTCTTCCTTCAAAATGTGTGAGAATCATTTGCTGATAAATGCTATTGATTTTTAATGAAGTTTTACTAGTTCATTTAAAGTAGAATTAATATATAGTATAAGTAATTTATTTTATATATACACACACAAAAGTATATGCATTATACATACATAAACACAAATGTCCCAAATAGTATTTCCTGTGTTCATTTTTGCATTTATTAATTGTTAGTGCTTTTTGTGGAAAATAGCTAACTTCTAAACATTTGCTGTAATGTAAATATTATTTTAGCTACCTACTATAAGATTGTAAAATTCTTGGTTAAAATTGATGATATTTGGCAAAGACAGCAGAATCTCGTTAAATTCAGTGGTGAGAATTATTCATCCATATTTAGTGGCAACTGGATTTTTACTGATGACGGTATTTGCCAAAGATCTCTGTTAGGAAATTAAAGCTTACTGTAAAGGAAATACTAATTTTCTAAAAGGAACCTTAGGTAAGGGGAACAGATCATGTACAAGTGTGAAATCAAAGTGCATTACTTGTTTTGAATTTTTACAACAAGAAAATATCAAATAAATGTTACTTTGTCTCTTGGCAAAGATTTGTAACCCATAACTACATTGATACATGTGCTATGTCAGTGGCAGCAGTGAAATTCATAGTATTTTTATGTGAAATGCACTGTTTTATTGCATTAATTCACATTTAATGTGTACACAGTAATAACCATAAAATATGATAACCAAAGTTATATATTTTCTTCAGAACATTCATTTAGAGAGCTTTCAAAAGAGTCTGAGGAAATTAAAATATCAGTCAGTTTACCTGCAGGATATAGAGCAAAAGCAAAAAGCAGTATAATATCTTTTATAAGCCACCCGTTCCTCCCCATATAATGTTCTTACTTCTGGCTGATAAAATACAATAGTCATAACTCTGTACATATTTTTTTTAACTATGGTACACAAAACAAAGGTTTCTGAAGTGAAGGAAAATATACCTCCATCAGTAAAATTGCATTACTCACTTGATTACAAGCAGGAGGGTTGAAGGCACAAGAAAGCAGTGAAGGTAGAAATCCCAAAGCCCCTTTCTTGGTAATGGGCCGTAGAAAGATGACTCCCATAAAGGCAGGAAGTCTCTCATAAGAGGTAGTTGAGGCCCAGGGGATGTTGAGAAATAACAAATAACAGGTGCCCAGAAAACAACAAAAATGAAAAATCTTGGTCATATTGTAAAAAAATAAAGCAACACAGCAGGATATAATGTTCTAAAATCATTGATAGAGGGGTCCAAGTAATGATCAAATTAAACTTAGTAAACACAAAATGGTTCTAGAAATACAGAAGGTTTCCTATATATTCTTGATTATCTTCTCAGATTTGAATATTCTTGCTGTCCAGTAGTCTGGCCTAGTAATCAAACAGAAGTTAATTGTTCCAGATTAAGGCTTACTTTAAGAGCCAATCCACATCCTGAATCCTTCAAGAAGACTCTCATGGTAACCACAGCACCTACTGATCCTATCCTTTGTTGAATTCCTATTGCCTTTGTATACAACCTTTTATACAGGTTGTTCATTGATTAATTCTTTTATTCTTTCACCACTAATGAAGTACTTTCCATAGGCATAGCTTCAGTTTATCACTGAGTTATGTTCTAATTAAGACATGAATGGAAACAGTATATTTATAATTGGATATGTTTGTCATTATTTAAAGTAAACTTAAAAAATACAAACCATACATACATAATTTAACCCAAAAGAAAGTTGTAACACAGGGAGTAAAACATTTCTCCTTGTTACAACTTCTTGTTTGGAACTTGACTGACATTAAAACATAAAACATCGTAGTAGATCTTGTTTTTTGTCTTTATCTCAAACCCATCTCCTCTCCTTCCTGGGTTCACAGCCAGATTACATTTCTGACATTCCCTGACAGTTAGATTTGGTCAGTTGAGTGCAATCTGACCAGTGCAATGGGAGGAAGTGGTATGTGCCACTTCCATATCTGGTCTATAAAAATGTCCACACATGATCCTATCCTCATTTACTGTCTGCCAGCTGGATGTTAATGACCAGGACCACCATGGAAACCTTGTGTTTAAAAGGAAGCTATGGAAACAACCCAAATGCCCAAAAATAGATGACTGGATCAAGAAGGTGTGGTACATATACACAATGGAATATTACTCAACAATCCAAAAAGATAAACTCATGCAATTTGCAGCAACATGATTGGAGCTGGAAGGGTTCATGCTCAGCGAAATAAGCCAAAAAGAGAAAGAAAAATACCGGATGGTCTCACTCATAGCAGAAATTTAGAAGACCTAAATAAGGGACCAGGAAAAAGACTAATTATAATAAAGTAAAAAATCAAAATCAATAAGCAACTGTAAACCAGAGACACACTATGGGGGGGTTAGGGAGGAGAGACTAGGGTCAAAATAAGGGATTGTATGGGTACTATAACGAAGATGAAAATGCATACATTGTGCAAAAATGAAAAATGATGTAAAAAATTATAAAATAAATAAATCAATAAATAAAAATACATGTTCTTTCAAAAAACCTTATATTAAACATTACTATTTTTTTTAAAGGACAGAGCCTCCATCATCCTGCAAGTATATCATCATCCTGCATGGAGTTCATGCAGTCCCTTATATACTTCATGCAGATAACTAATTGTTTTTAATGTCTAAGCAGAACTGAGTTTATTGTTTGCAAGAACTGTTATTCATTTAAACTATTCCTTATGGATAGGCTGTTGAATTACTAGTGGTGTATGTTATAAATTATACCACAAGTAGCCTTGTTATTATGTCTCAATATCTTAGGGTAAATTTCAGCAGCAGAATTCTGAATCACAAGTACATCCTTTTAAAGCTGATACAGGCTTCTGCCACTATCTGAAAGTAGAATGTCCCTATTTGGAATGATTTGGTAGGTTAACATTTGGTTCTGGGAATGCTATTATCATGAATTTGTCTGGAAAAAAGTTTTTGAGCATTCCCAGGCCCAAAATAACCTACCAAATCTCACCAAAATAGGAAAATTCTACTTTCAGATAGTGGTAGAAGCTTGCTATCACTTTGTAAACTATTCTTCCTTCAAATTATTTATAACAACTTTGTTTTCTCTAATAGTATTTGAACATGACTCTATAGTCACATTTTTATGACACTTAGGTATTTTTTTCCAGCTTTGTTGATTAAAAAATAGACTTTATTTCTTGGCTTCACTTTTTTAAAATGTGGGCTTTTTTCTTTCTTTCTAAGTGAAGTTTCATGTTATTTTTTAAAATATTTATTTGTATGTATATTTTACATCATTGTTCATTTTTGTACAACATATGCTTGTGTGCTTTCTCCTCTCAGTCGTATTTCCTGTAAAATTCCCACCATCTGTTCACCCATGAACTATCACCACGGTCTCTTGTGCTCATCTCTCCCCTGTTTTGATCCCTCTGCATCACTCTCCCTTGTAATATGTCTCTGATTTTATTTTTTATTTATTATTTTTTTCCCTGATCCCTTATTTGGTTCCCCTATATTCCTCCTATAAGTGAAACCATGTGATATTTTTTTTTCTTCTGGCCTATTTCACTAAGTATAATCCTTTCCAGCTCCATCCATGTTGCTGCGAATGGCATAAATTTATTTTTTTGATTGCTGAGTAATATTCCATTGTGTATATGTACCAAATCTTCTTGATCCAGTCATCTATTGTTGGGCATTTGGGTTGTTTCCATATCTTAACTATTGTAAATAGTGCTACAATAAGCATAGAGATGCAGGATTCCTTTTGAATTAATGTTTTTGTGTCTTTGGGTAGATTCCTAGTGATGGAATTGCTGGGTCATATGCTATTTTTGAGGAATCTCCACACAGCTTTCCATAGTGGTTGGCTCAGTTCCTACCAGCAGTGTAGGAGATTTCCTTTTTCTCCACATCCTTGCCAACTTTGTTGTTGCCTGTTTTTTTTCCCCATTTTAAAGATTTATTTATACAAGCACCGGGTACAGTCAGAAGCGCAGGAGGGTGAGAGAATTCACCAGAGCCAGAGCCGGGAGCAGAGCAGGCAGACTGACGAAATACACTGCTGAGGGGAGCAGTGGGTGGCAGGAGAGGTCTGCGCACCATGTGGGACCCTCGCCAGTGACCGGGGATCGAACCAGCGCTGCAGAGGCTGCAGGCAGCTTCGCAGGGCAGCCCAGCGCTCAACTGCTGCGCCACCAGGGGAGGCCCTGTTGTTTCCTGTTTTTTAATGTGGTGTTCTCACTCGTATGAGGTGATATCTCATTGTGGTTTTGATTTGCATTTCCCTGATTATAAGTGATGTTGAACATTTTTTCATATACTTGTTGACCATTTGCATTTCCTCTTTGCAGAAGTTTCTTTTTAGCTCTTATGCCCATTTTTTGACTGGATTGTTTACTTCATTTTTGTTGAGTCCTGTGAGCTCTTTGTAGATATTTGTGATCAGTCATTTATCAGTTGTATTGTGTGAAAAAATTTTCTTCTAATCAGTGGGGTGTCTCCTTGTTTTGGTTAATGTCTCTTTTGCTGTACAGAAGCTTTTTAGTTTGATGTAATCCCAGCTGTTTATCTTTTCCTTGACTTTCTTTGCTTTGGGGGATGAGTCTTTAAAGACATTATTGAGATGTCATGTAGTATTTTTCCTATATTTTCTTCTATATATTTTTTGGTTTCATGTCTTATGTTCAATTCTTTTATCCATTTTGAATTGCATTTTTAAAATTTTGAGTAATATTGTATATCTTTTCATATGATTTTAACCATTTATATTTCCTTTCCTATAAAGTAAATGCTCGTACCCTTTGCATATTTCTCTAAAGGGTTGTATGGCTTTCTCATTTTGATTTATAATAGAACTATAAGCTGTTTAGTAGATTTGTTAAATATTTCTTGGTTTAACTTTCAGCACAAGAGTTAAACACATTTGAACATTTTTGTATAATTTATAAATACTTTGCATTTTATGCAAACAGAAATGGAGCTTGAAGGGCGTTAAGGTCAAACAACCAATACATGGTAGAACTGGCTAATGACTCAGAATCTCAAACATGAGATCCTGTGTTTTTCCCAGGTCATCACTAACTTTTATGGAGTGGATTCTATGAACACACATGCTGTGTGGCTGAATCAAAAGTTCCTTTTACAATCATTACTATTATTATTCGTCATCTACCTTTCATTACCAATTATCATCAAGTAACTGGAATGAATGTTTTTAGCAATTAAATGAAATGGCTTATAAAAGTATTCTTGTCAGGCACCTACAAAGACCTTTGCAAATACAAGTTTTTTTTTTTTTTAACAAAGAGTATAGTTTATAAAAGTGTCAGGAGGGCTAGTAAGTCAAGAAGGAAAAGGATGAGATGTTACTCAGTGATCAGTATGTCCCTAGAGCTGGAGGGACGAACAGAGTCTCATGGAATGCACTGCTGAGGGCTCTGGGGTATGAGTAGTTTCCAGCTGTTTCCAGAACCATACTACTTTAGTGCTGCAGGAAGTCAGGATCCTGTAGTCCTACTGATTCTGCAGAAGTCCTGGAGCCTAGTATTGTGATGCTGTTGGAATGGCTACTCAGATTTTTGGAGCCTGTACTTGATTGCTTCTGTATTATAGCTGCCATCGCCAAGCCAGCAGTGCAGCACCTGGCAGTCCACCTGCAGTTGCTTGCTGTCCTCACTGCTGCTGCAGCTGCTGCCATCAGGATCAACAAGACTGCATTTCTGAGGCTTGTGGGATACTGCCCCTGTGACTTAAAAGACAGAGCAAATGAAAGAAAAACAGCTTATCTCTTCTCCTGCCCTTTGTTCTTCCACCTATATCTGCCAATAGTTAGCAGAGATTAATCAGAAAGTATCAGGCTGGATAATATTGTTTTAGGCAGGAAAGTTGCTATTGAGCTGAGAACTCAAAAGACAACAACCAACCTCTATGTTTTTTATACACTCAGTAGATACCAAGACTATGTCCACCACATTATCTCATTCAATACATCAACCACTGACAGTGGGTTCACTCATTACCACACGTTGTAGATGAGAAAACAGACTCAGAGGTGTTGAGCAGCTTGCCTGAGATTACGTAACTAGGAAGATGGCAGTTCTTGGACTCTAATTTAGGTTAATCTCAGATTAAGTCTTGAGTGTTTAACCATTTTTCTACAAATCTTCGTGCCTTCCAGTCCTGGCTGTGTGGTCATCCTCTGTACTGGTGATCATTGTGGGCCCTCTCCCATCCAGACCAAGGAAAGTCACATTTGCTTTCTCTGAGCAGCCTTTTCACACTATAGAGCCATCATCCTAAGGGGTGCAGCAATCCTTTTGACCATCACTATGCAGAGTCTGTGCAGCAGCAACACTAGCATCAGTAGGGAGGTGTTAAAAATGCTGAATCTTAGACTCTGCACTAATATTGGCCCTTTCAATCAAAATCTGAATTTTAAAAGTCACAGTTGAATATTGTGCTCCCTGAAGCTTGAGAATGTTTGTTCTATACTTCATTTTTCTCTTTCCCAGAGCAAACTCCTATTTTATGGCAGGGGAGGAGAAGTTGTGGGGTAGGGGTCATAGCCTTATTCTATAACTGGAATTACTGCTCCCCTATAAATTCTGCCTTGACCACTCTGCCAGAGATTTTACTTCATATTGCTGATTTTCTTTCAGTGACTACAATGCCTTTGTTATTGGTCTGGCATGTTTGGGGAATCCCATTTTATCAGGTTGTCTGACCCCAAGTGTGCACTGTACAATTTCTTTTTTGTAAGTCCCTGGACCTCCTATAGACCTATCTGGGTGTTTGAAGTTATACTTCAATGCTTGTGAACATGCCAGGATGGAAGAGAAGCTCACCCTCTAGCATTCTAAGATGGCAGGATGCTTATTTTACCATGATCACATTAGAACACATAGCTATTCCCTTTCCTACCCTAATTTCCACTCTAATTGCACTTTTCACTCCTTATAGATGGGAAACAGATGGTTGTGTATCAGTCAGAAAAGAGAGAGACTGTGTCCTCAACTGTCCTCTTTCTCTTCTCTTTCTTTTCTTTTGTCTGCTATGCAGGCAATGCCTGTCCCCTCAACCCTGCCTGTCTCTCCACTGTGGTGATGAATTAATACATTCTGCTTGTATGATTACCTTTACTTGGTTTCTGCTGCCAAAATCCAGACATCTAAAGACCATGATATGAATAGATTTTTCAGGGAAGCAGTAGTCATATTTTCAAGTAGTACATCAACATTTGTTCTGCTTCTTGAACAGCTTTTTAATTCTCATTGGACTTTATTAGTCACCCTTGTTCTCAGTTGAATACATTTGTTTGTAGTTACCTTCAAGATTATATTGACAGATAGTCCTCTTTACAAATTAATAGCAACATTTTTGCAGAGTATGATCTGACATGATAAAACAAATTGAAAAAGCAAAAACATTGCACTGAATGGATCTGATTCATCTTTACTCCCATCTCCTTATTTATTTTTGCCAGGATTGGGAATGAAATGAACAGTGTGACATTCGGTTTTAGTAAAAAAAAAAAAACCTACTACTTTTGATTTATGTTTTCATATTTTTTAAAGTAAACATAGTACAAGTGAGGACAAAAGCTATCTGGAGTCATTTGAAAAGCCATTATATTTTATGAGTTAATTGAGTTTTGGACAAATTTAAATGATATGGAAGAAAAATATATGATTCCTTTGAAGTCTGTTTGTTAGCTATAATAAGTTCTCTTTAAATCTGAACTTCTGCAGAGCATGGAATATGTAAGACATGCAGCCATGAGCAATTCTGATTTAATTTGCACAATGTAGTAGATGTGTCTACGATGTACCCCTTATTGGATTGTTCTTTGTGATCTTACAATTTGAAACACAGAACTCTTAAGTTTAGTGTAGGCCAGGAGATCATCCGCAGTAAGTCAGTTATGACTTTCTCTTTGGTCTTGCACAAAGACACCCCACAAGGTATATGAATGGATTGATTCACGACTAAACTTCATGCCCACCACTGAAGGATGGAGCCTATCATCATGGTTGGCCTCCAGAATTTTGCCTTTTTCTGGGAGTTCTCAATGGTGCCCACAAAAGCAGGGTGGGTTTTGTTTTTGGCACATATCACCATCATGGTAGCTTTGCATGGAAATTTATGATCATGAGTAATAATAAATTATAGCTTCATGGATTCTTTTCTATCCAGGGATCAATGAATCTAAAATAGAATAATTGAAACAATTTGACTTTTTTTTTTTTTAAAGCTGCCCTTTGAGTGTCACATAGATCACCTATATCCAAACACAGTACTAGTCCCAGAAGGACAGGGATCTGACTATTTTAGTCACTGTTATAAGTGCTTAGAACAGTGATTGGCACATGATGGATACTGTGGAAGAAATGAATGAGATGGAGCAATGGTTATGTTTAGTATTGTTCACTGCTAAACACCAGGATTAGGATGTATGAGATATCTTTAGTAAATTGGAAAGTGTATGTTTTTACCTTTTTTACTATCTTGGGTAAACAGCATTTCTAACAGACTGTCTCATAGGTGTGCTGAGAAGATTATTTAGTTGGTGCTTTTTAAGTACTACAGAGTCAGAAAATGCTCTATCAATGAATTCTACTTAATCAGCTCTTACTGTGTTTGCTAAGTTCTTAGGAGTGTGAATAAATGCATTTGATTTACATTCCCACCAATAGTGTTTAAGGGGTCCTTTCTCTCCAAATCCTCTCCAGCTCTTGTCATTTGTTATATTTTGGATAATAGCCATTTTCTCACATTGTTTGGATTTCTCTAATAAGAAGTGATGAATACCTTTTCATGCACTTACTGACCATCTTGTGTATCTCCTTTGGAGAACTGTCTTTTAAGATCCTCCGCCCACTTAAAATTCTTTGTTTTTTACTGAACTTTAGAGTTCTTTTTCTAATTAGCCCTTATCAGATATGAGCAAATATCTTCTCCATTCAATAGGATGTCTTCGCATCTTGGTGTAATTTTCTTTTGTTGTGCAAAGGCTTTTTCATTTGATGCAGTCCCATTTGTTTTATATTTGCTTTTGTCTCCCTTACCATTCAAGAACACACTCTAAGACTAAGCTCAGGTAGGCATATCAGTTATGTATTCTTCTGTGTACTTTATGATTTCAGTTCTTATATATAAGCTCTTTAATCCATTTTTAATTTATTTTTGTGTATAGTGTTAGATAGTGGCCTAGTGGTTTCCTTGGTGATCTTATATCTGGATGAAAATACAGGATATTTTCATCATCCTAAAACATGTCCTCATGCCTCTTTACCACCTTTCTTCCAACCCCAACTTCAGGCAGTCAGTCATCTTTTGTCAATATAGATCAGGTTTTATTTTCTAGAATGTATATAATGGAAGTATAGACAATGTCCATACATATTGGGCAAACAGTCCAGTCTTTTAATGTCAAGCTGATTCCATATGTGTGTTTACTATATTAATTTTTTCATTTACCTACTGGTGGACATCTAAGTTCTTTATAGTTTTGGGTTATTGTGAATCAATATACCATACACATTTTTGTATTAGTTCTGCTTGACATATGTTTTCATTTCTTTAGGGTGATTAGCTAGTAATGGAATTGCTGTGAAACATACAATACATAATGTGCACTGGTAGAAGGTGCTGTGGAATATTATAGGTTCATCCTTAACTTTAGAAGGAACTGCAGAATAACTTGCCAAAGAGTTGTACATTTTCCATTCCCACCAGCAATATATGAGAGCACTAGTTGCTTTCTTATTTTTCAACACTTTATTTTTTTTTAATTCGGGGGGCTTTATATCTTATTTTAAATTTAATTAACATTTCCTTGATAATTAATTTTGCTGAGATTATTTTATGTTCTTAGTAGCCAGTTGTAATCTTATAAAACTTCTCCCCATTTTTATTTCTAATTGAGCTATAAATCTATATATATTCAGAATATAAAACTTTTATAAATATTGCATATATAATATTTATTTCATAGAACCTATGTGTTTTATTACTGTATAATATATAGATAACAAATTTTATATCTTCTTAATAGCATATGTTGAAAAGCAAAATACAAGTTCATTGACTTCTTTCTCAATCACCTCAATTTTGTTTCAACTCTGCAAATGAGTTTTCATTCTGGATATTATATTTTTCAGATCTAGAATGTCCATTTGATTTTTGTGAAATTTTCTTTTTCTATGCTCTTTTTAATTACTACAGTTTTTTCCTTTACATGATTTTCCTCTATAATTATAACTGTTTTGAACTAATTATCTAATAATTACACATCTAAGTTAATGTTAAGGTTTTTATCTTTGTATTGTATTTTCTCTTGAAGAGTTATTCTTTCTTGCTTTGTATATGGTGAATAGTGTTGGATTATATTCTGAACATATTGAATGTTATGTTGGCAAGACAGTAAATTTTGCTATATTCTTTCAGAGTGTTGATGTTTTTGCTTTTGTGTTAAATTGATTTTGTTATGCTCTAATTGAAAACTCTGTAGTATTTATAGTGAGAAGCAGATAAAATTTCAGTTCAGTCCTTTTAATCTTAGCTGTCATGAGCATTAAGACTCCTCCCGCCTCCACCATACTCATAGTTGAAGAGTCAACCAGAGACTTGGAGAAAGTTTATTTCAGAACTTGGGGGTTCTTTTCTCTGGTGTTCTCCTTTCTAGGATTTCTTCCACTTTCCAATGACTGCTATTTTCCCTTGTTGTTTGATTCTTTGGGAAAGAAAGATGTCAGATCTCCTACTTGAGTTTTAGTCACCCTATACCATTTGTCTGTTGTCAAGCAAAATCTATAAAAATGAAAAAAAAAAAAATCCTACGCCAGTCACTTCTTCCAAGTTCCATTTCCCTCTCTGCTTTTGAATTTTTTTCCTTTGGCTCTCCAGAGACTGAATGCAATTGATTTGGTTTTTGTTCAGTTTATAGTTATCTGTGGGCAAATCAGTTTCTTAGAAGCATGCCTAAGATAAGGACTTTCTTGATTAATTTGCTTAGCTGAAGTCATCCAAAGAATAAAATATTGAAGCTGGTTGTAACCCATATGTATGTATGTGACTATAACATCAAGCTCACTGTCCTTTATATAAAAGCAGCCCCACCTGGAAGCAGGTCATCAGCATGTTGTATGAAAAGGCTGCTAAGTAGATAGTCTTATTCCTCTCTGAAGTGCTGGAACAGTCAGGACTGTGAGTAACAGAGCTATCTTCTGGAAATCTTTTTATTCCCGATGGCAAATGATTGGTAAAACTCTCCAAGGCTTCATCTGACTTACCTGAGAGGACAGGACCTATGTTACTTAAAGATTTTAATGAAGAATAATTGTTAATAAGATATAAATATTTTCAAAATTAAATGAAATCAAATTGGAAATTGGAAAATGTCTTGAAAAATGATTTTTCCCTTAGTATCTCATTTAGTACAACTGACTTAATGGATATAGTTCAGGATGAAGTTACAGATGATAGGATTTTATTTAAATCTGTCATCACAAGTCTTTGTGATTACATTTTCTCAGATTCCTGCTTTCTCAGGAGGGTCAGGAAAGTGTATAATAATTGCATCATTTTTTATATGTGTCTATACCTTAGGAAGCACAGGAGGCTAATGAAAGAACTGCTCATATTTCCTTTATTGCAATCCTCTTGTGTTAAGATTCCAAACTGTGGAAAAGTTTAAAGAATTTCTTTTTTTTTTTCCTTTTTTTTAAGATTTATTTTATTTATACAAGATCTGGAGTGCAGGCCAGATGCGGGGAGGGTGAGAGGATTCACCAGAGACAGAGCAGGGAACAGAACAGGCAGACTGATGAAATACACTGCTGAGGGGAGCAGTGGGCGAGACAGGAGAGATCTGCTTGCCATGTGCGTTGCTCCGAGGCCGGTTGGGATCAAACCGGCACTGCAGAGGCTGCAGACAGCTTCACAGTGCTGCGCTCAACCACCTGCACCACCAGGGAGGTTCCTGAAAGAATTTCTTTTTTTGGAGATAAGTGTGGGAATGAGAATGGGAATTCAGTTTTGTTTAGCAATGAGGCCATTGAAGAAATTATTGGGAAGAAATTATTGAACAGTCTTGCCTGTGGGAATATATTACATCAGTCCATTCAAGGCAATCACTATAAGCACTCACCCTCTACTCAGTGCTGGCTGTGCTTTAACAGCACAATCTCTGTGCTAAGAAGGATGTGACAGTTTCTTAAGTTGAGTCACTTGGCAGAAGTACAGTTCTAAATACTATTTGTACCTTTGTGGTAGGGATATTACATAAGGACACTTACGGATTAATTCATATACTTCAAATAAGATGGAAAGGATGAATGTGACAAATCTACATGAGTTATTTTTTCACTCAAAATGCAACTGTTTAATTTGGCATCATAGAACTTGTCCTTATTTGGGAGTAGTCTGAGTGAGAAAATAATATGATATCAGGTAATGGACTCATTTTATGTCTCTTTCTTTAGGAACTGAATAACTATATAGCCACATCTCATGTTTTTGCACCTTTGGAGACCTCTTCAAAGACTATTTACATAATTTTACTTTAAAAAATGTGTAATAGGGCACTTCACAACTATCTTTCTCAGCAAGTGAGACTTTCCTACACAACTTGTGTGTTAACTAGATCCTGGAATGAAAAAGAGCTGATCAAAGTTTAGTCCATCTTCCACCAGATCCTGGGATGAAATTCTGGAAGGCCTACAGATGGAGTAGCCAACACTGTGGGCTTTATGATGCGCCACTGGAAACATACCTGTTTTCTTTCTCTAAAGGTATATATAAGTTGTTGGTAAGAGATACTTACCAATGACAGAAGAAAGGAGGTTTCTCACTTTCAAAAGAGAGGACAAATGTCTGGTATATTTTGGGCATAAAAGAATTGGACTTATCTTCTTGGCATCTGCTGAAACTATTCTTCATAGATGTGATGGAAGCAAGGATTTGTTCATGCCTAAACCCCTTCTGAGCATCTCAGCATCCTACCACTTTCCTTACCACCCATTTTCCCCAGTTCCCACCTGCTCAATCTTGGAAGATTTTCTTCTTGTGTATCTATGTGTGTCCTGTACTAACTCACACATGATGAGAAAACTAGGGGGTCTGAATAACCGGCCATCTTGACACTCAGGAACCCACCACCACATTTTAATCTACCTTAAATCTGTGCTCACATGGTGAACAGAAGTGCCACTGATGCTATTATTGAGAGACTAGCTTTTCTATAGTGCCAAATGGCAAGTAATAGGTTTTAATAATTATTTGCAGGGTTTCACAACAAATAACAATGTAAACATTTAAAGATAAATCAATGCTTTTTAATCTTGCGCACAATAAAAAAATCAAGCAATACATAGATATACATGAACACATGTAATTATAAGCTTCAAAGTAAGTTTGAAGGGTCCTTGCTCAGGTTTATGGTTTTATGGTTTATGGTTTTATGTGCCATTCAGCTTAACACTGATGGTTTAAAAAATGAGGAAAATGGTGCTATTGTTCTCAAAAACCTGAATGTGATTGAGGATGGACTTTTGGTGTTTCTCTTCTTTTAGAAGGGAACCACAGTAAGTATGTGGTAGCTATAAGTGACAGAATATTTATGTATATATAACAAAAAATATGTGCCATGGCTAACAATATTTTTTACTATGAATCATTTGACATATATATTTTTCAGATTCTTAATTGATTTCTTTTATCTTTTAATAATAGCATACTCATCATGTTATATTGCTTATAAAACTCAGAGGCAATAAAAGTTTTATAATAAGATACTTAAACTTTAAAACCTGGTCATTTGCCTCAGTTTACCTTTTTATATCTACTTCCCTTTGCAAAGCCTACATAAACACTTTGCTTTGACCAGATTTCCATGCACTCTCATCTGGTTACATCATGCCCGTTCTGTCCCTGAGCCTCCATCTAAGAATTCTCTATTGCTTTTCAGCCAATCCATATCTTATGAGCATCAGAATGTTGAAAATTTAAGCATCAAATAGACCAGACCTGATCCCAACTACCACCCCCAGCCTTTGAACCTAGGACAAGTTACTTTACTTGGCACTCCTCAAATTCCTTATCTATAAGATGGAAATAATAATGATTAATAAAGCTATATGAGATTATGCTTAAGTATACTGTGTTTAGTGAATCCTGATTTGCCTTTTCTGTATATTCCTTTGGACTGAGAATAAAATCCACCTTAGCTGTAAAGACCATTCCCTACCTCCCACCTTCATTTCAGACTATGTTAATTTCTCCTTTAGTCTTGCTTTAGCATACTTCTTGTCAGGTACATTCTTTTCCCCTAATTTTTTAAATTAAATGACAAAATCATCTAAAGTGCTTTGCATAATATTTGGCACATAGTAAATTCTCCATAAATATTTCCATGGCTGCTGTTGGTATTACCGAGAGAACAGTCACTCCTAGCCCTTGGGGATGAGTATTCTACTGATGAGTCATATTTACTCCTGAAAAAATAAAAGGGACAGTAAAGAGTCATATTTAAGGACATACCCTCTGTACCTGGTTACTTAGATTAAAATCCTATCTCTACAGTTTCCAAAGCTGTGTGAGCTTTGGGAAGTTTCTTCACCTCTCTTGATTTAGAATACAGTAAGAGTTAACCACTCATAGAGTTGTTTGGGGAATTAAATGAATTAAAATGTGAAAAGAATGTAAATACTTGACAATAAAAGGGTTTTATCTGTTTGCACCATTGGTTTTGTTTTGGCCTTTTTATTCCTGATCAGCCTTCCCTCTATATTTGAAAGTTCTTGAGAACAGAGATGTAGATTTGTACTGATCTAACCATTTCATGGAGACAAAAGAAAAGTACAGATGGCACTGGCTAGTTCTAGTTCAATGCCTGGAGCACTGCAAAGGCTCTATATTAGTTACTTTCCTTCCCTATATCTTACTGCCACACCTAGTAAGTAGTTCTAGGAATTGCTATCTGAGCACTTTTTGAAGGGAATAAGTGAATATTGATTTTTTTCCTATATGCCAAGGAAAAACATTAAATATAAAGCATTATAATTTAAAAGGCTGCCTGGTATTCCATGGAAATCTGATTTGGTGAAATTATGCCATCTTTATTTTATTGCTTACATCATTTACTATATCCTGACTGCCCCAAAGCTTCTTGACACATCTAGGTCTGGAGTCCTGATTTGCAATATAGTATTTAAACTAGACATTATCTTCATTTTCTTTTATCTTCATCTTCATTTCCCTCTCTGATTTCTCCTTCCTTTCTCTCTACTGCTGACTTGCATTTGTATTTAAATAACTAAACTGTTACTAAATGGCAAATTAGCTTTTCTTTATAAAAGTTAAGCTAGGAGTTTTCTTGGCTGCTTCCATTTGCAACATTTTCAATATTTCAACATTTTGCAGATGAAGCTGTGAAATCAGCCCAAGAGGAAGCAACCATCGTTCTTCAAGTCTTTGATCTTGAAGTCATTTCGGTTTTAACAAGGATAAATAACATAAAGTTAACTCTGAATAAATTGGAGTGCTTCTTGGGACAGAGCAAAATCGAGTTGGAAGGTCTAGACCCAACTTCCCTACTCAATGTTGCTTAGTCTTTAAAAACTCTTAGGAACATATAGGGACTTTAAGAAACATAGTTGGGAAAGCAATGTTTCAGAAAAATAGAAAATGCATCATGGCCTTCTAAATCTGGTAAAAAATTAGCTAAAAAATGATTTCTTTAAGAACCCGGAGTTCTCTGTGTGTGAAAATGTTATTTACTGTGATTCTTCTTTCACAACAGGTAAAATGTAACTTAAAAGCTTGAATTGGTTTTTGTTTTCTACCAAATTAATATTGATATTGAAAATATCTGTTTGAAAAGGTTCCCTCATTGGCTATGATGTGGAGATAAACAAATCTAACAGGAAAGGGTATCTTTTACATACCTGTCAGTTTACTGACCCCAAAGCACCATTTCTTTCTTTCAATTAGCCATTATTATTTTTATTTTTGAGTTTAGTCATGTTTCAAATCATGTGATGTTGTATTAGTGTCCATCTCAACTTTGTTTCTTCACAATTCATGACCTATCCCTTTTGAAAGTACTTTTTATAACTATTAAGATATCCTAAATGATTCAGTAAATGATTCTGCCACTAATTTTTTGTATTTCTATAGTACATTAGCAATATACTAAAAATTAAAATCTGTACCAAGAAGATAGAATATGGTATTTCAGATATTTCAACTAAAATTTAAGTCAGGCTCTCTCCTGAAGGGGTTTCAAAAATGTTTACAATATATTTTACATATTGTAGCTAAGAGCTTTGCATATTTCATCTTACAGATGTAGTAGACACATTAATGAATTTAAGTGTATTAATTTTCCTCTAGCAGTTACAATTTATTATTAGCCTGGTTTAGCAGAGAGATGCTAAAAGGGGTTCAAGGCCCAAGTGAAATGATTTTTAAGTGCCTCAGAAATGATGAGTTATATTCATTTTAACATCTCGAAGTCCTTTTAAGGCTCTATGTTGTCAATGTTAAAGTTTTTAAATCAGAATTTCCTTTGATAAATGCCACACTGAAATGCAGGGAAAACTAGGGTAGGCATTTAGCAAACAAGGAAATACATTAGGCCAAAAAAACTTATGAAAAGTGAAGTGTTTTAAAACCCCCATCAATAACCAGGGAATTGCAAAGTAAAACCAAAATGAAGTATTATTGCCTACCCAGTAAATTGTCATCTTCTTTTTGGTTTGACAAAATCAAATTCTGGAAAGAGGTAAAACAACAGAAAACTCTCATACACTTCATTGGAAAGTATAAATTGCATAATTGTGTTGGAAAATAATTTGGCATTTTTAGTAAAGTTGAGGGTATACAAATCCTACATCCTTGAAAATCTACCTGAAGTACGTTCCCTTAAACAAGTGGTGGGAGTTGACACCAAGACATCTTTACAAGAGCTGTTATTGCAGCTTTGCAGCTTTGTTTACAATAGGCAAGCCTAGGAACAATTCATTATCTATAGACATCATAATGGATCAGAAAATTGTGTTATATTCATACATTGGGATGTTGTACCAAACACCTTCAAATATAAGTGCAACTACTCAAAACAACTCGGAGAAATCTCACATACATCATATTGAGGGAACAAACTCAATCGTAAGGCACAATGTATGTTTGCAATCTTATAAAATTCAAGAGTTAAATCAAGCTATATTGTTAAAAGTCATATGCTCAAATGGAAGAACTATAGAGAGAAGCAAAAAAGTGAATATTATAGAAGTCTGTATTGTGTTTACCTCAAGGGAAGGATGCAGGTTGTAATTGGAGAGTGGTTTGTTGAGGTTTCTAGGTAACTGACCTTCTTTTATTGCCAGAACAAAGAGATGTTTACAATAGTGTTTGGTTTATAATATTATTTACACTCTGCATTCATTTGTTTTATTGTTTTCTGAAAATGTGTTATCTTTCATTATAAAAAATTATAGCCAGGTGAGTCTATATAAATGGTTAGAAAAAGATGAGATAAAAGAGGTTCAAATGCTCTTTATAATTTTGTTTCTAAGAAAAACTTAAAATAATTGAAACAATAACTTGTATTGTCTTATAAACTAAGAAATTTGGAAATAAAATGGTTCCAGTTTAGATTAATATAGGGTCCAATACTATTGTCCAATTTTCTTTCATTTTTTCATTCTGCATTTTTCATCAAATGACATTGTACTATCTCATTATTCTAGGATGTTTGCATCAATGTAAAACAAATAGTGTATTCCTCTTTTTTTGTGAAGAGAACCTTTTTTCAGATGCCGACACACACACACACACACACACACACTCTCTCTCTCTCTCTCTCTCTCTTTTCCTCTTGAGTCATTGACTGAAATTGTATCCCATACTCATACACTCCATGTCAGAACAGGCCACTGTGATGAGCTGAGATCAATTATATTTTACCCTCTCACTTTCACTGAAGCTCAGTTGTAGGAAGGAGTGCAAATAACAATAAAAAAAATAAAATCCGGTTTCTATTAGGTAGGAAGAAAAAATGTGAATATTTTTTATAGATTTTTTTAGAATGTAGAAACTTTTCCAGGAAATCTTGAGCCTTGGGATGATCACACTCTTAGAATACTGATTGAAATTACTAATAATGACCCATACCCAAGCATTTCCTAATGTACCTTCATTTAAATGATTAAATTATTGGCAGATCAAAATACCTTATTAGCTGAGGATGTATAATCAGGTTATAATAGAATCCAGTTGCTAGAAAAAAAGGAGAAAACTCTTAAGAATTTTGAGGGGATATACCTTTTGTTTCTAATCATTTCTATTTGTGCTTAGACTATTGTATTTCCTAAGGAACAACAAGAAATACTCTTGGGCATGCATGGACCAATAAATGCTACCACTGCAAGAATCCAATGATAACAACTCTATGCCTGGAAAATAATTATATCTCTATTTATATTTAAAAGTTATTTTAATTTTTGGTTGATATTTATATATCTTTTTCATATTCTATTATTTTTACTGAGGTAACAGTGGTTTACAATGTAGTATATGATTGGGGGTATAGAGTCACACCTCTTCAGATGTATGTTACAACAGCACATGCACCATAATCTACCATAATCCCTTGGGCCCTCTCCCTTTTGGCCTTCTGGTAACTTCAATTCTACAGTTAGATTTCAAGGATCTGTTTTGGTTTTAATTTTCTGTTCATTTATTTAGTTTCTCTATTTTCTATATATGAGTGAAATCTTCTAGCATTGTCTTCTTCTTTCTGATTCATTTTATTTAGCATAACCCCCTCTAGTTCCATTAATGTTGATGCAAATCATTAGATTTCATCATTTTTTAATTGCTAAGGTGTATATATTTATCACATATTCTTAATCCAATCATCTGTCATTGGGCATTTAGGTTGTTTCCTCAAGTTGATTATTGTGAATAGTGCTGAAATAAACATAGGAGCGCATATATCCCTTCAAATTAGTGTTTTTGCATCCTTAGGGTAGATACCTAGGGATGGGTTTGCTGGGTTGTGAGCTAGATCTATTTTTAATATTTTGAGAACCCTCTGCACTTTTTTCCATGGGGGCTGAAACAATCTATATTTCTGCCAACAGTGTACAAAGGTTTCCTTTTCTCCACACCCTCTCCAACACTTGTTGTTATTGGTATTTTTGACATGGACCATGGTTGTAGGCAGGTCTCAGTTCTTCACTTCACATTGTCCTCTTCAGAAGACTACTGCTAGCATGGTAGTCTATTATATCACACAGAGAAAGAAAGAGCATTTTGAATAATTGTGAATAATACTTTTTACAACTTTCATGTACATTTTTCATATGGGCATTTTTTTTTTCTGTTAAATAAGTATCTAGGAGTGGAATTACTGGGTGATTTAGTGACTCTATGTTAACATTTTGAGGACTTGCTAACTATTTTTCTTAGTGGTTGCACTTTTTTATATCCTTCCCAGCAATGTTTGAGGGTTCCAATTTCTCCAGATCTTCACCAACCTTACTATTGTTTATATTTCTTTTTTTTTTAACTATAGCTATCCTAGTGGGTATAAAATGGTACCTCAGTGTGGTTTTGATTTGAATTTCTCTGATGACTAGTGATGTTGAGCAACTTTTCTTGTGCTTATTGACCTTGCATGTCTTCTTTGGAAAGATGTCTTCTGAAGCCTTTTCCCAAATTTTAAAATGCTTGTCTTTTTTTGTTATTTTGTTGAGTTGTATTTTCTGGATACAAGGCACTTAGCAGATATATGTTTGCAAATATTTTCTTCCTTCTATGGTATTTTAAAATTCTTGATAGTATCCTTTGATATTCAAAAATATTTAATTTTGATTAAGTCCTGTTTATTCATTTATCTCTTGTGTTATTAGTGTCATATTTAAAAAAACCATTGCCTAACCCAAAGTTGAAAATATTTTCCTTTTTTTAAAAAGCTTTATTTATTTATGCATACAAGAGCTGGGGTACAGGCCAGAGGTGTGGGGGGTGAGAGGATTCACCAGAGACAGTGGGGAGCAGAACAGGCAGATCGACAGAAGTACACTGCTGAGGAGAGCAGTGGACGAGTCAGAAGAGGTCTGCTACGCCATGTGGGTTGCTCCCTGGCCAGGGATGGAAACTCATGCTGCAGAGGCTGAGGACAGCTTCATAGGTTGCATCCAAACCCCTTGTGCCACCAGGGAGGCCCTGAAAATATTTCCTCCGGTGTTTTTTTCTAATAGTTTTAAAGTTTTAGTTTTAAAACTTGCATGTAGTGATCCATATTGAGTTAGCTTTTGTTTATGGTATGTGGAAGGGGTCCAGTTTCATTCTTTTGCATATGGTTATCCAGTTGTGCCAGCATATTTGTTGAGAAATTATTCTTTCTGCATTGAATGGTCTTGGCACTTTTGTCAAAATCAGCTGACCATAAATATATCAGTTTATTTCTGTACTTTGTATTCTAAACCATTAATTTATATGTCTATCTTTATGCCATTATTATGCAATCTTGATTATTGTAGCTTTATAGTAAGTTATGAAATGGAAAAGTGAGAGTCCTTTAACTTGTTCTTCTTGTTCAAATTTGTGTTAACTATTGTGTATCCCTTGCATTTCCATATTAATTTTAAGATTAAGTTAGCAATTTTGGCAAAAAAGTCAGCTGAGAGAGTCTGTGCTCTAATACATTGAACCATATTGAAAAATATTTAGTAAAAAAGAAAAATGCCTCTGATGTGAGTGTGGTCTATGAATAGGAGTTTATCTTACACTCTGATACACATAGGTATGAAAGCTAAAGTAAAGTGGCTATTATTAGGAAGATGGGATTGTGCATTGTCTTATGCATTGTCTTCCTTTTCCTTTGATAATCTTTTTTGATGCTAATTTATAAGGAAAATACACTAAAAGTTTTTGATGGAAGAAGAATTTATCTTTGAACTCCTTAAGGCACCTGGCACATTGTACTGTATATGGTAGGCACTCAGTAAATATTTCTTGGGATGAACTTTGTATTACTCATTTGGAAATAAAAAAGAAAGTTAATTTGTATTGCATGCAGTTCAAAGTTACACTTAAAGCAACTATTTAATCCAGCTAAATTCCACAAGAAAATAAAATTTGTGCCTACAAATTTTTGTGATTTAATTGTGTTAGAATTATAGTACGCCTTTCAGAAATATTGATCTTTCTCAATAGATTTACATTTCCCTTCATCACTAATATTAATTCCCTGAAAGGTGAACCTTTAAGAAAGAATTTGAAATGGGAGGGAAGCAATCTTTTTAAGTGGGCAGTGTAAGTTGGAATTTTAATGACTTTCCTCCCCCCAAAATTCTATTGAAAAACTGGACTTAGATATCTTTGAAGGTTGTGGTCAGTGAATAAACCTTGGCAACTTCTTAAAATCTCTTTGGGAAGGTTTTCTTGGACAGGAGTGTGACACTAAATGATGCCCCAGAAAGTTGTATCAATAGGGGAAAAGGATAATTGTGAGATCCTCACAGGTAATGAATTGATTTTACCATAATTAAGGAGAGCAGGTGAGGGTTAGTGTGAGAGTGAGAGAGAAGTGGAACACAGGCTATCTTTATGGCATTCTAGTAATATCACAAACCACTCCGCATTTACATCCATGATTGATGATGCCACTGAAAACCCTCTATGGGACAGTATGATTTCTTGAATCTCAAACTGTAGACCATTCATTATACTGTTTATTTTCTACTCTGACCTGATATTGATGTACACTGTGTTTAATGAATCATGTTTATCACACTATTTCAGAGTATCTTATCTTAGAAACATGTTTCAAGTGGGAAATGGAACAGTGAGGTCTGGGAATAAAATTAGGGTAGAAAGCAGATCAAGGAACTCTTGACAGAAAAGAGGAAGAGAGAGAAAACTTGAGCTGGATGCACCAGCTCAGACTATAGAAGACATTCCAAACACTGGTTAAAACCAACAGTGAGCTGCTGTTATCTTAATAGCAGGAAAATGATCATGTGTGTAAGACAGCCTCCCAGCTTCAGATGATCATCCAAATCAGTTTTCAACTGGCAGTTTTAATGATTTCCCAAAGTGTTGAATTCACATGTATAAAATCAGATCCCAATGTTATAATCAAAGTAAAAATTAAGTAATTATATAGATATTTTTAAGAAAATTACAAATGAAATAGAAGGAGATGAAACCATTCTTGCATATTTCTAAGATACTGCTTTTCCTTAAAAGAAAGTAAAATAATTAGGCTTACATGTGGTATTGAAACACATAGAATTATATTATAGCTTTTCCTTTGTGCCTTCCCTTGCTATTACATTCAACATTCGAAGGCTTATGATAGTTGTACAGGATGTGTCCTCAGGCAGTGGACAAGCCTTGCCAGGCCACAGCCATGCCAGTAAACATGGTGTGGAGCCTTCCTGAAGGTGGAGGAAGTTACTTGAGGACACATCACTGGAGGCAGCCAGGAGAAGTAAACAGTTCTAAATATAACTCACTTGTACAAATTGAAGCTTAAATCTGAAACTATTCTATTTTTCTCAAACCCACTGATCCCAAATGCATATATTAAATCTCCCTTACTAGATTGAAGACCCCTTAACAAGACACTGGATGGATTCTGTAACTTCTGGGTCACTTCAGTGATTCACTTCTACCTATTAAAAATCCATGAAGCTTAAAATTCCAGTTTCATCTCTAATGCAAATTTCCCCATTTGGTCATTCACTGGTCTGGGGTCTAAAGCACCTTACTTAAATGCAAGTGGGCATGGCCTGTATTTATTTCTCTTCTCTGGGATGCAGCATCCCAGATTCAAGGAGTACCAATACTTGGTTTTGGTATATCTTTTTTCTTTCCACTTTCAAGGCATAGCTCCCTTTTCCTTTGGTTTTCAGGGCTGGGAGGAGAAAGGGGAAAGTGCAAATTCTTAACATTTAATCCTTCTTGTGTGGATTATCACAGCTTCTCTGCTTAAATTGGCCTGGCCATCCATACATTTGCATGTTAGGCATTTGGATGCCTTTCACTTACAGCTTGGTTCCCTGACATGACGTGAGGTTTCCCAGGTCCCTAAATGCCTCCACTACCTGACTCCATAGGATATTCCATAGCTACCTGCTGCTGAGGTTTCTTCCTTCTTCCAGTGTTGAGGCCTTATACTACATAGTTTCATATATCTATATCTGCCTACTATTGGCTCTATTTCTCTGGAGAACACTGACTTTATACAACCTGGTCCCTAAACTTGCCATCTTTTTGTAAAATTATCTTTTAAGGCCTGAGTACCAATTAATGTTCCTTTCCTTCCTTTCCTCCTTTCTCCTTCTCATCCTTCTTTTCTCCCTTCAATCTTCCCTTGTATATTTCTTTTCTTTCCTAATCTATCTCCTATCTGGAAAGCCTCATGATACCAGATTCCTAGTCCTTTCTCTCACAGCACTCATAGACTTTTGGAGGAGAAGGTATAAACAGCTTTATAATCTTTGATGGTTTCTCTTGATAATAACAATCCCCTTTCATTACTTAAAATGGAAATTCTATTAGTACTAAGAGCAAGTTGGCTTTATTTAATGAAAAAGGAACATGAACTGGTTAGAAAACAGCTTTTCTGAAGGCCTGCATGCCCTGGATACTACTGAGGAGACTTTGCAGAATACCCCAATTTCCAGATTCCACATTTCACTTGAAATGAGATTTCAAAGCCATAATCAATGTCTGGAGCAAAGCGTGGAAGCCACAGGGTTCTATCCCTGGCAAACAATAATCAGTTCCACCAATATTTAACAATTCCTACAGCTCTGGAAAGTAGAGTAGAGAAAAAGGGCACTTACTATAAACAAAATGGCAAGGTGACTTAATGGCTAACTTTCATTTGGTTTTTTTTTAGCTTGAGTCAAATGATGCCTCAGGAAGTTGAAGCAAGAAGCATGGACCAGTTGGATAATTACAGTGGCTACACTGGCAGGAGACTGTTCCCCCTGTCTCCGATACATAGCATTTATGAATGAAAGTGTTCAGCATCCCAGTGGCTCTCCTCTTGAACTGGCTCATCCATTACTGGAGTAATGATTTTCCGTCTGGGCAACAGCAAAGCCAAAGGCTTATTACACAGGCAACATAAAGTTAAAAAGACATTACGAATAAAACGTTGGCTTATGCTGGCTTTTGCCAACTCTTCTCCAGAGAAGAGTGCATGATACCGACACGTGTTTATTACATTTAATAATGTTTACATAATTCTTCCTTGAGCTCATTAGAGTTGTCAGATCAGAAGTAAATGTGTTCCCCCTCGGTTTATCTCTAAAGACTTTGCAGTCAATAAAGCAAGATGAATGACATCCAGGGCACAGACAACAACTTACTCTCCAGCTTTGCTAACACTGCCAAGTTAAACCCTCACCTCCAGGTGGGCTTCTGGGGTCTCAGGACTGAGGGAGTGTACCTCTGATCAGCAACTTAGTTCTCTAGCAAAAGAGCAATGCTTCTCCAACTTTCATGTGCTTTGAGTCACCTCTGGAGCTTTTTGAAATATAACTTACTAAGTAAGGTTCATCCCCAGAGGTTCTGATTCAGTAGAAATTTACATTTCTAGCAAGCTCTCAGGTGATACTGATGGTGATACTGCCTGGATCCTACTCAGAGTAGTCCTGTTCTAGAGGTCATTTCCAATGGTTTTTGTTAGGGGGGACCCCTTGATAATAGGCACTCTGGCCTATGGAATGCATCAGCAGCCGTGGCGATGGTAGCCGTGACAGTAGTGCCAGCAGCAGTGGCCTCCAGTGGCCCGCAGCACGTGCGTGAACCCTGCTGGGTCCTCGTGGGTCGGCGCAGTAGTCGGTGGTGTGGAGGGGCGGGGTCTGGTGCCCGGGGGCGGGGCCTGGCGCCCGGGGGCGGGGCGCTTTGAACCCAGCTCCTGCTGTCTGGTCTCGGCTGCAGCGGCAGGGGCTGAGGGCACAGCCAGCGGGCGGCGCGCCGCGGACTCCCAGGCAGCCCGCGGAAAGGTAAAGCCAGGAGAGCGCGCTGGTGGGTCTTCCCGCCCGGCTGCTGCTGTCCAAGCCCCGGAGCGACCCCTGCACCCAAGCAGCGTCTGGGTGCCCTAGGCATGTGCACAGCATCCAGGGAGCGGCTGCCGAACCGGGGTTTGCGTGTACCGCTGCAGGGCCGGGGTGGGGGCTTTGGGGGTCTGCAGCGGGAGCCGGCGGCCATCCTAGGACATCAGGACTTGTAGACAACTTTGTACAGCGGTCCTCTTCCAAGGTCCCTTTATTGCTATTGTCTTAGCGCCTCCCGTCTGACAGTCTCCCCGGACTCCAGCTTTGTTCTCATCAGGCCAAACCTGCGGTCCCCTAGGGCGTGAACCCGGGAGTAGCTGGCAAGTTGCACCTGCCAGCGGGATCCGCCAAGGCTCCCACCGCAACCCCGCCAGGTTCAGCGCGGTTCTGTGCTTGCTGGCACGGCAAGACTTGGCGCCACTGGGGCAGAGGGTACGCGACCCATTCCCCTGTGTGGACTGGTTTCGGGGCTATGGTATCAAGCCTCTGGGACGCGTGTGATTTGGTGTCACAGAGAGGGCGAGAAAAGTTTGGAGCTTTGACTGGGGCTAAGAAGCCGTCAGCGACGGGCTGCACATGGCAGGAGTTGGAGAGAGTGCTAGGGGCTTGGCGCCAGCGGAGGCACTGGCGAAGGGTAACTATGGACGCTAAGGCTCTAAGCCTGGACTGTCAGCGGAGATGGGGTGCTTCTTGTGTGTGCGTGTTGGCTGGAAAAGGCTATATGTGATAGCAGAGATGGGCGAAAAAGAGACAGGAAGAGGGAGGTACTAGGTATATATTTATCATTTCAGTGTACCAAGTGGGCATCTTTGTGCCCCCTCCTGATATTTTGGAAAAGCTAAGCACGGGATGCTTTCTTGAACCCTAACTCCTGAAGGTGGGAAGGGATAAGTTTTACCCAGAGATAAAGATGGCTTTGAAAGCGAACAGGTGACAGAAGACTTGTGTGTGTGTGTGTGTGTGTGTGTGTGTGTGTATGCACGCGCGCGCAGTGGCAAGGGATGCTGGACCGCCCGATGAGCCCCCCTCCTCCCGCCCCTCTTCCAGATCGCGACAGCGGTGTGATTTTCCTGCCACTCCCCGCCTGTGGCTGGCGGGCTAGAGGCGAAACGATGGTCACGGAATGGAGGAGACAAAAGGGTGCATTTGGTCTACATTTGGTGGGCGAGGAGATTGGCGTGTGTTTGTGTGTGTCTGTGTGTGTGTGTTTCTGTTCCTTGAGGAGGTCCCTTTCCAGCCAGCTAGTGAGAAAACGCCATAGCAGAGGGATGCTGTAGGAACCAGAGGACAGGTGAGGTGGAGACTAAGGAAGAAATAAGCATAAAGGAAAAGAGAACAGAGATCTAAAGCATCTTACCTGATTAGCTGTATGATTACAATTTAATTAAAAAAAATGGTAGGGGGAAGAACACCTCTGAAGCTAAAATTTTGGCGGGAGGGGGCGCAGTAAGTTTAATTAATGAAGGTATTTTAGCAATATTAAAGTTAGTTTGAAGCCTCCTCTGAAGTTCATAGCTGATTTTAGATACTCTCCTTTGACACATCGTTCTGGCACCTACTCCGGAAGTACCTTTGACTGTCAGAAAGAAGTAAAAGTAATAGATACACAAATAAAATGCAACTAAAATGAAGTTTAAATGAAGCTTTGAGCAGGATTAAATGACTTGTGTAACTGCTGAATATTGCTAAAGTACTGTCAGGGCTATAAAATAGCCAGACAAAAATAAAGGAAAAAAATAATTGTAACAAGAAAATGAAGGTTTTACAAGAACTTCAGTAATGAACACATAACAATTGATGGTATGATGCAGTAATTATTTTCGTATTTACGCCATTAACGATTGTAATTTAACGTTAATGTCCTGGTATTTTATTCCTTCTCATTTGCAGACAAAAGCACATCTGAGACACCATCAGGGAGTAATTTGGTAATATAAAGTCATGAATAGGAAACACTAAACCATGCTCAGAACTCTGACAACATAAAGCGTGAAACAAAATAACCTCATTTGCTGTTTATTATCTGTCTTTATAATTCTGTTTACCATCATTTGCATAAATGAATAGCTAAATTGTATAGTATATCCCTTTTAGGAAAAAAATGCTTGATGCTTGTAGATATACTTGGGGGAAAACTAGTAGGCAATCCTTGCATTAAGAATGAAAAAGATTTTTAAAAACTTTGTGGGATTAGAAGCCATCTGGAAATAATAAGAATGCAAATTTAACCTGCTTTAGGCATCCTTATTTTATTTAACTTGGGTTAAGTAGTTTTAACACTATATATGTAATTAGTCGGTGGGCAGATCCTAAACTTCTTTCCTAGCTAATCTGAACCCAAGCAGACCGAAGTACTCTGTGGTACATCATGAAGCAACCTGGAAAACTTTTCTTTTTTCCTACTCAAACTTTCAAAGGTAAATTTTCTGAAAATGAGGAGGGAGTTTATAGGAAGCTCAAAACAAAATTCTTTACAGCAGAAACTTAAGTTATTAACATTTTAAGACAAATGTCAAAATTCACATTTTTAAAACTATTGTGCCTTATTTTAACCTTTGGATCTTTGCTAAAACTGCCATACTCAAGATAAAGGGAACACTTAATAACTGTATTAAAAGGGCTCTGAAGTAACATGCCAGCGAGACAGCTGAGGAAAACATGTGATGGTTGGGAGGAATCAGTCAATCACATGAATGTTTAAAAAAATCCATTTATTCTTGCCAGGCACACAAAATATCACAATGATTGAATGCACCTTTTCCTTTCCATATAAATATGTTGGTCTCATGTGGAACAGCACAATGAAATCAGTATTACCTGAGAATGGATTCCATGTGGGAATAAGGACCTTGTATGTATTTTAAGTACAGAGAGAAAAAAATAAGTGACAAGCAAGCTGTTCATTATTGTGGAGACTGTGATTGTGTAAGATTAGGGCAAATTTTTAGTTTTTCTAGTTACAAACTTGGGAAATTCAATTTGGTGAATAAAACATATTTCAATACAGGCTTAATTATATTCATACTTAAAGAAAGTCACTGTTCCTTTGGGTTATTTTTATATTACAAATATTTGAAAGCTTGCCAATTTTGCTATAATTCTATTATTCTTTATATCATTGTTCTATAGAGAATTTCTGTATTTTTCTTTATTTTCAAAGGCTAAAATCTGATTTAATTCATTCATTACTGTAACATGTATTTACTAAGTACTCGTAATTGACTGCCAGATATTGCACCAGGTTCTGGGGATTCAAGGATGAGTTAGATTCAGTCCCTTTACTTAGAAAATGAGAGATATAGTTGTGTGAATAAATAAATGAAATACAAGGTTATAAGTGGCAGGTGATTCTAGGGCTTTGGGATGAGATAAGCTAAGTTCAACTCTCAGTTCTGTCCCTTACTCCCTGTGAGATATTATTTTTTGTAAGCCTTGAGCCTCATTTTTCTTTTCAGATAAATGAAGGAAATAATACCTCCCCAGATCACAGAGCTGTGAAGATTTCACGTCAATATGTTTTAACGTCTCTCCACCTTAAAAACAAACTATCCTATTCTCAGCATTCCTCACTTAATTCCTCTACTCCATGTCATTCTCAAATTTCTGGTGAGGTTTGTCTATATATGCTATCCTCATTTATTTTTTATTTTCCATCCTATTTCCATGTGATTCTGCCTTCACCCCTTATGAAAAGGAATTCTGTTGCAATCAGCAATGACCACTATGTTGTCAGAACCAGTGATCACTGTGTGTCAGAACCAGTGAGCTATATTCTTACTTAGCTTTTGGAGCATTCGAAAGAGTTGACTGGTCCATTTTCCTTTATAAGTTGTCTTCACTTGTTATCAGTGACTTCTGTCGTTTCTGCAACACTATCCACCTCCAGTTTTTAACATTAGACTTTTATTATTTCTCTGCTGACTTTTCCTTCATTGCCTTATCTCTAAATAAAAAGTGGATCTTTCAACCATTTGGGGGTTTCCATACCTCTTTCCCAGCCCCTCTATCTCGTGAAGTAATTTCTTCCATTCCCACAATTTTAAATCTTATCTGTATGTTGACTCAATTTATCTCTAGCCCATACTTTGCCTCTGAGTTCCAGTAACATCTGTTCCACTTTATACTTAACTTGTCCACTTGGTTGCTTCACAAGCATCTGCAACTTTTTACATTAGAAATTCAAGTCTGTTTTACCACTAACATCAACACAGTAAAACTATCTTCCCTTTAGTCTTTCTCATTTTAAGAAATCACACCATCATATAACCAAGTATACAATCCAAAAGCTGTGTCTCTTTACCTCTGACATATTTCTTAATTCCACATCATATCCTTTGTGCTTTGGGTGGATGTTTACTTGATTCACACAGGTAGTTCTGCGAGTGTTGGTGGTTTAGAGTCTGCATCTGTTCTGACCACCCAGTGCTCTAGCCATACAAGTGTTTTTTACAGTTAACTTTACCTGTATCTGTCTGACTGTCCATTTCCTTCACAATGCTCAGAGTCCAGGCCAATATCACCTCTACCTATTATTTTTTGTCTGGATGTAATGAATTTGTATGTAAATTATTAGTATCATTATTTAAAGCTTGCTGCAATTTATGTATTATGTGGAATACATGTTACATAATTTACTACTGGGAATTTGGACAGCAATAAAGAAAAGACATCTACCTTGCAGGATAGCCTACCAATTTAATACTAAGTGCTTAAATACCTTGAAAGGAGGAAGTCCTTCTTGGGCAAGGAAATATGCTTGGTTGACTTCTGCACCAAAATAGGAGAGTCTGGAATTGCTGGTTGTCAACTTTTTGCCAAAGTTAGAATACAATGCCTGAATCTAATTTTAGGAAAATCAAGTCAGATAAAGTTCTACCACTAAAGAAAGTAAGTTTAATCACAGTTTTGAATAGACATTTTCTTTTCTGTTGGCAATCACTGTACATTTAATCAAAAAGTTAACCTAGAAATGTAATTAAGAGTCTAGGTAGCAAGTATATTTAATATTGGCGTACGGGTTTTCTGATGAATAGTAGAAAATGAGAGCAAAATAATTGTGGGTGATCTGATCATCAGTTTCCAAGATTGTTGTTTCAGACTTCTACTCACTTATTAGAATGCCAGTATTAATAGTACAAAGAACATCCTTGAGTCTTCATTTTGTTTCCACTGTGTTGTGAAGTAAAAGGTTCTGCCTCAACAGAGTAGCAATAATGAACGTGTGGCCATATTAATAAGACTCAAGGGAAAGTTCAGTGATGTCAAAGAACAAGAAAAGTCTGTTCTAAAAATTGAGGTATTTTCATTCACTAAAGAGGCGCAGGAATTTGAGAAGAAATGTCTTTGTTATAAATGCACTTTATATACTGTTAGTTCTGTGGTGTTGGCCCTGGTTCTTCTATTTGGGTTATATTGTCTGTAGACTCTACCGTTTAGTAATCTTTCTTTCTCCTTTTCTTGTTCTCTCTTACATTTTCTACTTGTTTTAGTTCTTCCTTTCTACTTTGTCACTTTCTATTATTCCCTTCCCTCTTTTCCCCCTTTCTCCTGTCCCTCATCCTTTTTATTGTCTTTCTGAATCATTCTTGCACATAAGCAGCATCATTCTTACACATAAGCAAAAACAAACAAATAAGAAAAATATACGTGAACTTTTGCCCTGAATGTTACCACCACAGTAGGACTTAATGTATAACATTGCACCTGCCTTTTGCACATGTTCTTTGCATCCAACACTCCAAACTTATCAAGAATTTTAAAATTCTTGCCTGTGTCAACAAATAAATACATAAGAGATAGAAGAAAGGGAGTGGTAAAATTGCTTGTAGGACGATGCTTTAATATTTTTCCAATAAGAAGACTTTGCCATCAGATCACATAAAGGTAGTATACCTGTTTCATGAGCTCAGGTGATATTTTGTAGGATGCATGTTCATCTCAGTGACAAGGACAACTGGAATAATGGTTTATATGATGATAACTAATATTGAGTACTTGGTATATGCCAGAGTCTGAGCTAAATTGTTGATACCTATTTTTTAATTATTCCTCATTCCTGGCAGGCCCATTTTAGGGGAGAAGAAGAGGAAGCAGACTAATCAAGTTAATTACTTGAGCAAGGGTTGCAGAAAATAGGGGTATGGCAACTCAGATCTTCTTAGTTGCTGTGCTCTACCTCAGAAACACCCAGCTCCTATGTTAAAGCACACATATTGATAGTGGGCTACAGGAGGACCCTGAAGCCGTAGTATCTGCTTTGATACTATGCTTTGATACATTGCAAAAAAAAAAAAAAAGGTGGTGGGTGGAAAGTGGCAGTCATTGGCTCTATGGGTTCACGTTGTACAGAATGCCAGTTGTGTAGATCTTCAGATTAGGGCCTTTATAGGAAAGTATGTTAAAGGCAGCTCATTATGGTTTTTCTCTCTAATGTGGTTATAGGGGAAGACCAAAAACTAATGGGATTTTCAGTATGCAGTGACCCAAGCACTGTAGACTTTGGAAGAGACTTCAGTGGTTCCTGGCAAATATTCTTCTCTCAAGGAAATGAGCTATTTAATTTTGGACAAACATACTATATAGCTTGTCTTTTGAGAAAGTGAATGATAAAAAAAAAGTTTGAACAGAGAAGAAATATGATGACATTGTATAGGTGAAATATGTCTTGACTAAGGAATGAGAAAAATGGAAACTTTACTTCTATATACTGAAGCAATTGCTATTAGGTGGTCTTTGAGTCTTTGCAGAGGCAATGCCTCATGTTCTTATGCATGGGGAGAGATTGAATAGAAAAGAGATGCAGTTAGCTATCAGTTTTGAGTAAAGTACAAGCATTTCCAAAATGAATCCTATGTTCCCAGAAAGTTCACTCCCGAACCTAGTTTGAATTATATGTGAATATAGACAGTCAAAAAACTAGTACTCCAATAGCCTCCTAGAACATGAGAGCTGCTTCCATTATTGCTGCACTCATAGCTGGAGGAGTCTCATTCAAATGTTAATCAGATATGAATCTCACTGTGTCTAGTCCTCCAATGGCTCCCCATCTCTCACTCTTACTAAAAGCCTATGACCTTACTGTGGCCTCTGAGCCTCTTCATGATCTGGTCTCTCATTCCCCTCTGACCTCATCCATAGGCCTCCTTTGTTGAATGAATGAATGAGTCTTGAGTGAGCCAGTTATCCAAGGTGCTTAATAGTGTTTATGAATAAATAAGAGATGTAAGGTTTTCACAGAAAAAAACAAAACTTAGAAAATTAAGATTGACGTCAAAAGACATAGAAACTACTTAGTGGGTGGATGAGAGCAGTATATCAGATAAAGCAAAATAATTTTAAACCAGTGGATATTGATAACCAAACTGAACTTTCTGAAGCTAGGGGAAGAGGGAGAGAGGACCCAGGGGTATAAAAGATGGCTTAGGAGGAAAAAAGCAGTATGTCAAAACTTCTGGCCTAGAATTTCATCATTTATTTATTCGTCATTGTACAATTATTTATTGAGCATTTACTCTGCACCAACAGCAGTGTAAAGGCTGTATTTTCATCAGTGTACAGGAAGATAAAGTCACTGGCCCCTATTGCTAACTAACATTCTTTGAAGAGGCATATACAGTAATAAAGTAGACAAATAAAGCTGTGATTTCAGGTAGCAACACCTCTCATGAAGAAAACTAACATAGAGCTGGGGGGAGGGCATGGTGGAAAGCTTTAATTGCAGATCTCAGACCTACCTGGTATTAAACACTGAGTAATATGGTCATTTAAAAAAATAATTAATTTTCTTACATCTTTGTTGATATTTGGATAGTATTTGATTTTTCCCTTCCAGTGCAGTCCCTGTAGTTCTCCCACCACCATGACATCTATGATCTATCACCACAGTAACCTTGTGCTCTCCCCTCCCCTGTTTTGACCCCTTCACCCCTTTACCCCCACTGCCCTGCTGTATGCCTCATCTATGGTCAGCTTGCAAATTTTGTGGGGTTTTTTCTGACACTTTATTTGATTTCTCTATATTCTGCATATAAGTGAAACCATCTGATATTTATTTTTTTTTCCTTCTGACTTACTTCACTTAGCATAATCCCTTCCAGCTCCATCCATGTTGCCACAAATGGCATCTTTAGCCCTCTTTCCTGTGCTAAAAATGGTACTAATTTTAGAGATGAATACAGTTTAAACAGTTTTGTATTGAGTGAATAATTTGTATTGTCTTTCTTAGGATTTTTCCACTAGTGAAGTAAGACTCATTTGTAAAATATTATTTAAAAACCAGTTTGACAAAAGAACGTTCCAGCTTGATTGCTTCTGTGAAAGGGCCCTGCATTTAATTTTAAAACTATAGCAAATGTTTCACCGATACAATGGTGATTGTAGTATTCTTTTGATAAATAATTTAATTAAGATGTAAAATTCAAAGTAGATAGCTTTTTCTAACCTCACACATCAATATTCAACATTATTGTTAAAAGAGATAATTATGAAAAATTTAAATGGAAGAGAGAGGTTCCGTTTCTGTGTGATTTATACATTTCTTTCTTTAATTTCTCAGTACCAGTTGTGGCTCTTTTATTTTCTGGTTTGTGTTCATTTATTATGGCAGGGGTAGAAAACAAATACAGGCTCCAAATCAATATGATTGGCTTAGAAACATAAATGATTAATGACAAAGTCATACCAAACAAGAAATAATGATTGTTGTGGATGAAACATTCAGAGCTTTTGTGATACTACTGTACTTACTGGGGTCACTATGGGACCTGTGTTAGTTTTCTATCACTGTTTTAACAAATTAATACAGACTTCATGACTTAAAACATCACAACTTTATCTCATAGCTTTTGTAGGTGATAAGTCCAGGTAAGCTTTAGCTGGATACTTGAGTTTTTACAAAAGCAAAAACCAAGGTGTTAGCCCACATTTTTTGGAGATTCTGGGACGGTTCCTTTCAAGGGTCTTTTGAGTTATTGGCAGAGTTCATTTTCAACTGGTTGTTAGACTAAGTCTACCATATTTTGGTGACTTGTAGCTGGGGATTGTTCTCACCGTCTAGAAGCATCTCTTGGCTAGTGGAAATGTTCATCTTCAAAACCAGCAACAGTGGGTCTAGTCCTTGTACTTCAAATCTCTCTGGTTTCCTCCTTTCCTACATCTCTTCCATTTCTAGCCATAGAAGGGTCTCTGCTTTTGAAGGGCTCAGGTGATTATTAGCATGGGCACACCTAGATGATACAGTATAATCTCCCCATTTTAAGGGCATCTGGTCATCTGCAAAGTTACATCTGCAAAGTTCCTTTTTCCAAGTGAGGCAACATTACCCAAGAGTGACACCAGAGAGTGCAAGATATGGGGGCCAAAGTACCCATGACATGTATCTTTGAGAATATGCTATCAGCAAAGACAGAGCTGACCTAGATTGCTTGGAAAGCTGCACACTTTTGGTGAAAGAGAAAGGAGTGTTCTCTTAGTTCCTCTAATGGAGTCCCTTGAGATTAAAGATTCCCAAAGCATTTAACAAAACCTGATTATTTAATTTTATGATACATGGTTCCCCAAAAGCAAGCTTAAATAGACAAGCAAAGATTCACATCCAGGAGTGAACATTCAGATACCTACAGGGCTCATGAGTCAAGACTCAAGACAGGAGGCAGCCAATGTGTAGCTATAACAGTGTAGGTTAAGCACACAGAGGAGGGCAGCCCTAATTCAGCTCTGGGTTCTCATTTTGCTTTGAGCCACTTTCAGCCTCATAGTGACAGATGTCTGACTTAAGGGTTTATAAAATCTGGATTTTTGTGTGAACCTGGAAATCTCTATGACATCTCCAGGTTTGGTTTTTTAAGTAATTAATTAATTAGTTAATTTTGCTTAGAGAAAGAAAAAGTTTATTAAGGAAAAAGGGAACAGAAATAAAGTATTTTTTTTTACGCCAACTAAATAAAAACCTAAAATAGGGGCCTCCCTTGTGGCGTAGTGGGTGAAGTCTCAGCATAATCACCACCATGGCCCTGAGTTCAATCCCTGGCAGGGAGCTAACTCACATATGGCACAGCATACCTCTCCTGTCTCTGCTCCCTGCTCTGCCTCTGGTGAATCCTCTTACCCCCTGTACCTCTGGCCTATACCCCAGTTCTTCTACAAATAAATAATAAAAATAAATCTTTAAAAATAATAAATAAAAAGTGAAAATAGTAGGAATATGAGAACTTAATATGTTTGGAGACTGAATTTTGCTTGTGGATTGCCAGTTAGCAATTTATGATTTTACTCATGCAGAGCTTAAGTAAAAAAGCATTCAAGATGGTGCGAAGTACTCAATTTAAGAATTGTTTTGACAAAGATTTTAAAATACTCCAATATAGTAAGTCTAGGAAGTTCTGGGCTTCGATTTCTAGATGTATCCAGTGGTCTGATTTTGTTAACCTATAGTTAAAAAAAATAAAAATAAAGATAAGGAATATAATTAATGCTATGATGCTATTTCCCGAGTCTTGTACCTTAAGTGAGTGTTTACAATACCACTTTTTTTTCTAGGTTTTTACTTTCAGGTTTGCACAAGCAAAAGGGATAAAGAAAGAGTATGATGAATTATCCACTGAATTCAAAAGAGTGTGAAGAAACAGTTTGGATAATTCAAGCACAGATCCTAGTGGGCAGAAAATTACATTTGTCTTTAGAGATAGGAAGAATGTTCTTTAACAAAATTGACTAAAAAGAAAAATTTCTTTTTTCAGTGTATCACAGTTTATATATGAAGATACCCAGAAAATTTATTCTGTAGATTGAATTTGGGATTCGTAAAGTTTTTATATAAATGTATCCATTTAGGCGAGAGCAGAGAGAGATAGGGATGTTGTAAGAACTAAGAATTCAGCTCAATGTGTCAGTGTTTGGACTTTAAATGAGGGCGCTACCACCGCCCAATGTCAGACATTTGGCAAGGTTATTTCACTTCACTTAGACTCTCTTTTTTCACTTGAGATACGGGATCTCTAGCACCTAACTCGGTGGTGGTTGTAAAAATAAACAAACAGATACATTTTTAACACTTGGGTTCTTAGTACATGATTCTACATTGGGACACCCAGAATTTTATCAACTACCATCAATTCATATACTGTGCAATTAAAATGACAGCACATGTGCCAGCTTAGATGGTCCAATGTTTATCTGCCCTTATCAAATGAAAGGGTGAGAATGTGAAAGAATTGTATAATTAGAATCTGGATCCTAAGTTGATGCTTCATCTCTTCTGTGCACATTGCTGCCTTAGTTGAGGTAGTTGGAGAGTTTCCTCTCAATTTGGTGGTTTCCTAGCAATACTTTTAGATATGGTGCCTGAGTACCTGGATTCAACTATTCCTCCTATGACATTCCAACCAAGCCATATGAATGCTGGAAATGCACCCAAGTTCTCTGAGCTTTAGTTTCCATATGTATGTAATAAAAAAGCAAATTTTGTAGCTCAAAATGAGCTTGAAATAACTGTTTGAGGCAATATATATGAGTGTTATCTATAGATTTGAAATCTGAATGGTTAATCTTTGCTACTGGCCCCACTATGCTATTTTCATTGGTTGAGCAAGAGTAAGAAGAAAGAAAAATGTGAAGATGACTTGAAACACATATGTGAAGATACATCTAGCATAGCCACTACTGAATCAATTAATATTTATTGTGCCTCTATCTTGTTTCAGCTGTCCTGGTTGTGGGAGTAAAAACAAAATAAATATACATGCATCCCAATGACACAGTGCTTAAGGCTTCTTGGAAGTCATGTTTTTCTAGGAAGATAAATACCATCATACCCTGAAACATGCACAGATTCAGCTTCTTACAAAATATTTTGGAAAGCAATGGGATATTAGCATGGGGAAATAATCTAGGAAGACATTGAGTTATCTTTAAAATTTGTTTTAGGGGGCCTCCCCGGTGGCGCAGTGGTTGAGTGCTGGGTTGTGAAGCTGCCCGCAGCCTCTGCAGCGCTGGTTCGATCCCCGGCTGCTCCCTGGCCACCCACCGGAGGAGGGTCCCACATGGCGCGCAGACCTCTCCTGCCATGTCTTTGGTCCCTCTGCCGGCTCTGCTCCCCGCTCTGGCTCTGGTGAATTCTCTCACCCTCCCGCGCTTCTGACTGTACCCAGCTTGTATAAATAAATAAATCTTTAAAAAAAAATAAAATTTGTTTTAGTTTGAGATGAATATGCATGAGATGCTCTAAAGGACAAAAAATAACCAACCAAATAAAACCAAACATTTCCTTATTTGCTTTCTTGAACTTTATTATATACTCAGTTGAACAACCCCATGGAAATTTTCCCAGGTAATGTCATGTTTCTAAAAGTATTACATAAGATCTTAAAATGTAATTAAAAAAAGGGATTTATCTGCTTAACTCCAGTGACATCATCAAGATAGTTTGCACATGAAATGCAGCTACATAACCTGTTTTTTGGTCACAGCACATGGTCATATGCTTGCAATTGGTCAGAATTGCTGCTTCTCAAACTGCCACAGTGAATCAGGAAGTCTTTATTTAGTTTAGGATATTCCAAAAGATATTCTGATGATTGTAAGATACCATATAGTCATCTTAGTAAGATCAAGCTTAGAATTTCAAAGGAAAAAAAATGTATAGTAAACCCTTTCATCAAAATTAAATGCCTTTATGTCCATCTCATATTTTAGATGAGCAGAAAAATTAGACAAGAAATTAGACAAAGCAAGTTAATTACATAATTTCAATCCTAATAGTCCTTACAAAATCTCTCTCTAACACAAATAACATTAAAATGGCTTACAATTAACAAAATTATTGACTGAAATTTTGTAATTATGAATAGAAGTTTTAATCATTAATAGTGCTGAGTTTGCAATAGATTTAAAAAGTTTAAAGTATACACATTTAGAAATTACTCTTAAACTTAGTAAATGCATATATTTTGAATTTTGTCTCCATTGTTTTTTATAATACTACATAGAGCTAATACATAACGTTATATATGAAAGAACATATTAAATAGTCCTTTTTGAGTTTTAATAATGAGAAGAAAGATAATATATTCCTGGACCCTTGTTTTTAATGGATGTAGTCTATTTCCGTGCTCTAAAAGCCTAATGATGCATTAAGAATTCTCCATTTTTGTTGGTTCGATTTTCTATTGGGTAACATTCCTGTGAGTAATAGAATGAAGTAGGGAAAGAAAAGACTGAAAACTGCCCAAGACTGGCTACAGTTATGGAAATAAATAAATGAAGGGAAATAATTCAGGTTATTTTCATTTTTAGTGCTTCTCAGAGATTCTTTGTATGTAGATTTAAAACATGGGAACGATCCCATATAAATTCAAAGCTATAGTTAGATCAGCATATTAAAAAGTACCTCAAAATGGAATTATTTTGTCATCTTGAGTTCCTTATTTCCCTTATAGAAAAATAAATGCCAATTGGGCTGCAAATTATAGAGGATCATCTCCTCTCCTTATAAGAGTTAGTGATATGAATATTATTTCTTGTGAGGAATTTGATTTGGGAGTGAGGGAGTGATCTTATTAGTACCAGACTCCCTTGGCCAATAATCTCATGACTATAGGATCTATATTAAATCCTTTTCTATTTATATTCTTTGGCAGGCCGTTATTCATTGTTATTGTGAAGACTTTGTTAAGTAATAGTTCTCTTGAGAAATCAAGGGTGTTTTTTCGAGGTCACAGTTTTCTATGAGCTTAAAGAGCGGGCCATACATTCTTCCTTCCGTTAAGAACCTCGTCTATCCCCATTTTCTTCAACACATACTTTATTGGTAAGGTTTCTGACATTCCTTTCTTCCGAGAACTTGAGTGATCTATCACTCTTTATTTTGTGAAATAAAGTTGATTAGAGGAAACAATAAACATAATTCTTTAAGCATGAAACCCAATATATTTTGAATACTTGGCTTGGCTGCTGTAGCAATCGTCACACGCACCCTCTGGAGACAGCTGGGTTTGCCAAAGGCCTCCTGGTGAACAGTCCTCACAGTATTTTTTTTGAGTGGAAGGAATTTCACCCTGGGCCTTTATTATTGTTGTTTTGCTCTGACATGACAAAAATCCATCACCTTCCAGACATGGATACCTGTTCATTGCTGTCAGGTCATTGCCAGGAGGGAAAACCCAGCCAGTTCGGTGGTGATTTTGTTGCTGTTCTCCCTGGCATCCACACAGAAGTTTCAGTGATAGCCACATTTTAAAAAGAAGTGGATTAATTGAACAAGGCTACTGAACAGAGAATTGTATTAGATTTTACTGAGGTTCAAGGGCCACATGAATGTTACACCACTTTCTGAATCTGTGGCATTTCAAACAATCTAATTCCAGACAGGAGTCACCAAAATGGATGAGGGAACTTCCTAGGGGAGTGAGCAAAACATGGATTTTTAAAAGGTAGGAAGACTTGATTTCACATCTTACCTTTGCTCCTTATTAGCTGTGGGGCCATAGGCAAGTTACTTCATTGCTCTGAATTAAGTGTTCTTACCTATAAGAGGTGTACTACTCTCACCTACCTGTGAGAATGTGTTGAATCTACACAGGCAAAATGCCTGGCATGTTACAGGTTCATTATAAAGTACATTCCATACACTCATTTCCTTCACGAGCACAGGTAGCTTGGAATCAACCATATACCACCTGCCTGCCCACACAACAGCAAACTAATAGATTTGATCAGCAGGAACATGAGATAGGCTGTTTGCTATTCTGAGTGTAGTCCTCAGGTAAGCAGCAACAGCATCATCTGGGAGCTTGTTAGAAATATGAAATCTTGGTCCCAACCCCAGATCTGCTGAATCAGACCCTGAATTTAAACAAAGGCCCTGGCAGACTGAGTGCAAGCAAAGTTTGGGAGGCACTGGGGTAGACCATGACATTTGTCTCCTGTCAAAGTTGATTGGCTGTACTAATTGTTGTTCATTTGTTTTTACCACTCACCTGTTGTTTTGGTGATGTTTGAGGAGACAGACATGTGTGCACAGGTATTCTCTCAGCACCTGTACCCGGGGGCAGACTGGTGCTTGCTCACTTCCACACATCAATGGAACATCCCTCAGCAGAGTGCCTGGCACAAGTAGAGCCTCAATAAATGTTTATTGAGTGAAATAAAACAGCCAAGCTTCAGACAAGCAGTCTCCCCCATCTGTTCTGCAGATGCACAGCAGCCCAACAAGGGCTTGGAGAGAGATGAATGTGCTTGAGGTCTTTGCCAGGAGGCATTACCCATGCCCAGTGGGGAGGAGGGGTTTGCTAACTGCTGCTTTTGCCAGGAGATCTGCTGAGGTTCTGAAGGTCTGGCAAATGTGTGCAGCCAGAACAAAGGATAGGGAGCTTCCTTTCTTTTCCCTGCCTGGCAAGACTGGTGCACAGTGTTTTGGGAATGATTTTCCTTTGGTGATGGTCTTTCTTACTCATATAGCCGTGCACCACGGCCCTGTTTTACCACATCTTTGACTAACTAGCCTATATCTCAAAATATCTCTATTGACTTCAAATTTCTAAGTTGCTGGTTTGCAGGCTGGCATATGATGTGGTTGCAGCAGAGGGAAACTGGGGGAGCTGATATCACCCAGAGAAAGATGAAATTGCTGGAGAGAGCTTGCTGCCATGGGCACTGGGGAAACAGGAAACTGCAGGATGCTTCTTGAAAGTTTGGGAAATGAATTGTGCTGCGTGATCCTGGGCAAATCAAATGTGGCTCCTTCATCCCTAATCTGTAAAATTGTGGTAAATATATGTAGATCAAGTTTTATGAACCTAAATCCAGATTACATTTCAGTGGTGTACATTCAGAGTACACCAAAGTCCTTGAACACTTACATCAGGGACCTGCCTCCCCAGTGAGCTAGCTTCTTGACATGCTTCTTTCTCTACTCCCAAAGCCAGTCTAGGCAAAATTGTCAAGCCAGAGACTTCTTTTGGGAGCATTTCTTTAGATTTAGAAATCTGGCAAACTTAGAATGACCAACATATTCCTCATCAGCAAACTCTTCCTCCATCATTATTGCAAAATAGGGACATCTTCATGTACTGCTTTTCGACAGTCAAAACTTTCATTTACCAAGCATGCCCAATCCCAAGAGTTTGGAGGAAAGCTACTAGATTTATAGGCATACAAGAGTAAAATTTCTCCTAGTCTTTTTAAGGGTTATTTTCCTTTGTAAACTCTATTCAAGGGCATATTCAACAGTCTGAATGACATATTCAGAATAGCACACAGAAGATTTTGGGCGAAGCTAACACTGATGAGCATAACACTTTGGTGGAAACTAGCTACAGAAACAGACATTTTCATACACATTTCAGTAACTTGAGAAAGTTAAAATTATATAGGTAACAGTCTTAATCATGGCACACCTAGGCTGGGAGGAGCAGTAGGTGAGAAGGTTTGTTCCAGGCAGTCATTCAGAAACTCTAGATAACAAAGTATCTGCCATCATCCATGTGTCATTTCCTAGCTTGCCCTGGATATTGGCAACTAGTTAACAAAAATGGGGGTGAGAGTAGAAGAGAGAGAGAGACAATGAATTATTCATAGGTGGTATTTATGGAATAGAACTACAAATGACTTTTGCTACCCGCCTCCCTCGTGTCAAAACTGAATCACATGATCATACTTAACTGCAAAGGAGGCTGGGAAATGTAACCTATCTGTTTGCCATGCTTGGTGATGATTCATTCAGCATTGCTGCACTCTGTCTACATGTAGGACCTGCTGTGTCCCTTTTGCTCTTTCTCCTGCATCGCCTCAAGAAGGTTTGACCTTCCTTTCCCACCCTCCTTGACAGTCAATTCTCTGCAGCAGAAATCCTCCCTCCACCCACCCACAGGACAAGAATAGAATCCTGGCATGCCGCATTTTAATGGTTGCCAACAATTAATCCAGCCTCAATTTCCTGTATTTCACAAGGATGTTGAGAGATTTACTGAATTATTTTGGGTGATTATCATCCTTTTGATCATTGGTGTCATCCTGTGCTTTTACAGTTTTCAAGGTGCAGACACAGACTTATACAATACCTCAGTGGGAGGCAGAATGCTTTTTCATTATCCTATTTACCGCAGGAGGAAGCCGAGATGCACACAGGTTAAAAGCTATACTTGGTCCTTCATGTAGCATCCTTTGCATTATTATAATTTTTTTAAAAGCTAGAATTTTTAAAAAGTAAAAGTAAGATTAAAATGATGGTTTCACATTTTAGTGTGCTCTGGAACCTCTGCAGGGTGACTTTGAGCAAGTTAATTAGCCATTCTGTGTCTTAACTTCCCAAATCTAGATAAAATAGGGCTAATCCTAGTAGCTCCCTCCAGGGTTGTTGGGTGGATTAAATAAGATAACGGTTGTCAAATGTTTAAGACAATACTGGGACATAGTATGTGCTTCATAAATATTAGCTAAGAGTATTTTTTTTTATTTGGAGAGAATTGCTGTCTAGTTCAGGGAATCTAAAGAAGAAATTAAAAGACTTGTGGCCGTGTGTTACTGCAAAAGTAGAGTAGAGGTAGAATATGTGCTGGCAACATTACCTCCTTGCAGAAGAGAAGATTTTGCTTTTTCGTGAGCTAAATGGATAGGAATCAGACCTTTTGCTTTGCCACAGCCAATAAAGGCCACTGCTTATTCAGAGAGAACAAAGAAAATGGTAGAGATTCTGAGGCTTGCCTTTGGGCACTGGCTGTGTCCAGATGTTTTAGAGGGCTGTGCTGGCTTCCCCTGTGGGGGCTTCCCTGGGGAGAGCAGAAGACCTTATGTTCCTCTAGCCAGTGTAAATTTTCCTTCACTGTAAGTGATGGCTTTCTGTTCTTGCTGTTGAAAGTAAGTTGTTTTATCCATTCTGACCAGTGTAGCTGTGAGGCAATGAACTTTCACCTATGGTCAAAAAAAAAAAAAAAAATGTGGTGTGGGAAAGAAGGGCATAGAATAAAGATTGGCTCAGAGAACATGAAACATTTGCTTTTACACACAGATGCAGATTCAACTATCTTTCAAGTATATATCAATGCTTTTCAAATTTTACTGTGCAAGCAAATCACTGGAGGATCTTGGTAAAATATGGATCTAGAATTAGTAGGTATGTGATGGCGACTGATATTCTGCATTTCTAATAGACTCCCATGTGACTTGGATGCTGCTGTTCTGGGACCACATTTTGAGTAGGAAAATTCTACATTGCTTCATTTTTGGTGTGTTTTTTCTTTTTTAGTAGTTTTTAGAGAACAGGTCATGGAATAAAGAATGAAAGCAGTCATTTGTTGCTCTCTTGACCTTGAATTGAGAAGCTGGGACTCTTTGGAATAGTGTTTACTAAATGAGATGCCAGCAAGTTAACATTAATATCACCTGGAACATGTTAGGAAGGTAAAATGTTGGACTCCTCCACCTGATAGTAAGAGGGTGGGACCCAACTGTCCATTCACAATCACTGCAGATGATTCTGGTGTATAATGTGAGAACTGACGCTGGCTTTTGAAGGTCCGCTGATGCTGTAACTAATCTTGTAGGAGCAGGATTACTGCTGGAGCAGGTCTCCTGGTCTTTTTTGCTCACTTTCTAACTGAATTGCTTGGGTTTTTATGTCCTAGAGTCAGAGGATTGTGTGTGGAGATTGTTCTTCAAAATTTTAGACTTTTTTATGAGTACTTCACTTAATTTGCTTTCCTGATGTTGAGACCCCAAAATAAAGCTTTGGAAATTGTTGCAGGGTGCAATGATCTCTAAGTGGCTGTGGATATAAAGCCTTCTTGTTGAAAACCTTCTTTGGCTATGGTATTGAAATAAATATGATCATCAGTTGTCCAGATTTGCCTGAGACAGAGTTTTCCCATAGCATGGGACTTTCCATGCTTGCACCAGGTCCTGGGGGGTCGATCACATTAATCATTTGGAGATATTATTAAAAAAAAAACAAGCTCTGATTCAGTACTTCTAGGTTGTATCTGAAAAGTCTATAATTCCAACAAACCCCCAGGTGATGTGTTGCTGCTGATCCAGGGAATACAGATCTGACCTGTGCCCAGGTAGATCAGATGAGCTGCTTGGACCCTGACAAATTCAGACAATTTAGGGCCATATTGAAGATTTTAGAATTGTGGGCTTTGCTTTATAATATCAATCAATATTTGCTATCTAATATCTAGTATCAACAAATCCCTACTTTTCTGAGATATGGGTGTTTTACGCATCAGATTGCTTTTTTTTTATTGTTGTTGTTACAAGGACAGGTGACTGCTGTTGAGTCATGAATTGAATATTCTCAAGCCTATTGAGTTCTCAGTTTATGTTTTAGTACTACTTAATATTTCCCCTGTTTGAGCTAAGCATCTGCAAATGACCTGGGATAGTGTATCTGTCATGTTCAATCTTGTCTCTGCCTCAGAAGTAGTACATTTGTCCTTTGGTTTAAAGCTGTGGTTGACCACATGGTCTTTTGCTGTTTGCAGTGTTTCTGCTTTTCAGCATAATGAGTTTTGCCTTATCTATATGCCCTGTAATAATTGCAACACAGCAGCACCTTCTATATCCCATCTGTTTCCATGATTGATCGTCTTTAACTTAAGGGTGTCCTAGTGGGTTACTTAAAAAAAATCTGGCTTCAGCATGACCTTTTATATCATCCTAAATTGGGGTTGTATCTAGGTATACCTGTCTACACTTAGTCACCAGCCAAAGGTACATGAAATAATTTATTTGATGACCATTGTTTCATTTCTCCTTCCTCCCAACTCTGCATGGGCATCACAAGCTTTGTTCTGCTGTTCATGCATGCAAGGAGAGAAGTTGTGTCTGTGGCAGAGCTCAGTCATGCCTCTCATGAAGTTGCTGGTCATAGGACTTTCTGATAATGCATCAAGTTGTTTGTATATATAGTTTATTATCATAATTCACAGTGTTATGGTCTTTAAAAACATCTGAAACAGTCAATTAGCAAAAACGGAGCAATTAGAAAATACAGGGTTAGCTTCCTGGTCTTCTGGTTACATTTTCCTCAACTGATCGATATGTAACCTTGTTTTATGTGTTTATCTATTTAAAGACACCTTATTTAACATATATCATGATTCATTAATACTGAGCTCATGGCCAGCAGCACTATAACTCACACTTGCTGGTAGTCTTGTTTCCTCTGTAGGCACATCACCGCCTTCTTGAGTTTAGAAACACTGGGCAGCACTTGGGAATCATTTTAAACAGCAAAATCAACAAAATTCACAAAAATGTGAAAATCATGGCACTAAAAACACCACAAAATATGTGCTTATTTACAGTAAGAGAGCTGAATTGAGGAGGCAGAATATTGTCTTATTTGACCGCAGCTGGTGTGAATGCATAGCTTTGTGCATATCTACTCATGATTGTGAAAGTGCAGCAACAAGTCTTGTTTTGGGGGTTACACATAAATTTTAGGAAGTAACCAAGCTCACAGACATGGAATTTTGACTTTATTGTTATATAACCATACTCTTGATATCTGGTTCTGTTAAGTTTCTGAAAGAACAACAATTCATTGATTACACTAACCTCACTTCAGAAAGATAAAGGCATTTGCCTTCATCCATTGAGCAACTGCTGAAGCATATTTATAAAGGTCTGCCTTTTATATAAATAAAGGTACATAACCTTGGCCATATACCATGACCTTGTCATATACTAGACTGCAGAGCCCTTATGTTATGAGCAAACATAGCAGTGTGCATTTGTTGGGTATGATATACAAGGCACTAAGGCCAGTACCTGGATCCCTGTGTTTCAAGGAGCTTGAAATCTCTATGAGACTGCAGGCTCAAATACAACATAGTAAACATTAAATAACTAATGTACTGTACAAACAGTAGTTGTTAGAGACTCCAAACCACTAATGGTTGACTTGTTTTAGACTGAAAGTCCTACATTTATCCTTTTTAGCAAGGTATCCCCATGCCATACCTGTAGTAGGAGCTCAAAAAATATTTATTGAATGACATGGAATTATGTAAGCTGGTGTAAAAAGGCTTTATTTGCATCAGTTTGTCAAACTGTTTAAAATTTCCATGGAATCTCTGTCAAGTGAAATTACCCTTCACAAATCAATTGAATATGTCCAAGATTTATAGAAGTTAGCTTTGGCATGTTTTGCCCAACATTCTATTATGAATATTTTCTAATAGACAAAAATTTAAAGAAATTTATAGTGAATATCCACAGATCTACAATTATATATTCTACAATTAGCATTTTACTATCATTCTACAATTAGCATTTTCATATTCTACAATTAGCATTTTGCTATCCCTATTTTATCACATACCTACCTATACATTTCCTTTTCTATTATCAATTCATCTTTTTTTTTTAGGTACATTTCAAAGTAAAGACATTGGTGTATTTCACCATGCATGGCATTAACTAGACTTCTGTTTTTGACATGACTTTTAAATTTGATTAGGGCACAATTTCCTTATCAGTAAAATTATAGAGTTGAAATAAATGTATCTGTTACCCCTTGAGATAAAATTTCTGTGGTTTTGTGGGTATTTAATGGTTGGCTTAGCTTTGAAGGGATAGGGTATGGGACAAATTAAATTATGAAATTTGAATCAAGAGCCTTTTATTGAAACCCAAAAATGCCCATTCATTTATGTAGTTTCACTAGCATGGTAGTGTTGAGTAATTGTGTTAGAGACCATATGGCATGCAAAGCCAAAACATTTACTATCTTGACATTTAGAGACTAAACCTGCTGATCCCTGCTGTAAAGAAATAGCAATTATAATGTAGACTGGGAGGAATCTGGAAATTAGAAAAATGATAATTCTAAAAATAATTTGGCAGCAATAGAAAAGAAGAAGGGGGCTACCTAGGTTCTATGGAACTCAGATATGAGTGTACCTCTAAAAGTATTCTTCTATGTATGTTTTTTCCTATTTTCCTTTCATGGAAAACAGGCAAAACAAAAGTGATTTAAGGTACATCAGTCAGCTTATGCTAAAGCATGCCATCATAAACAGACCCCAAATGTCTACAGCTTTCAAAGCCTATCAACATGCTCTCTAGAGATCACCTTTGTTTCTACTCCATGTTGTCTTCTTTCTGAGTCAAGTTGCCAGAGTCTCCCCTCTCTGCACCATTACCCTTTTTGCGATAGCAAGGGGAATGGGAGGCAAGACATTAACTGACTCTTAATGCTTCTGCTTTGAAATAACATAGTACTTTTCACTTAACATTTCATTACTCAAAACAAGTCATGTTGACAAACCTGGGTTCAACAGGTTGGGGCTGTTTAAAACTCCTACAGGGAGTTTTAGCAGAAATATGTGAAGAGTATTATACTCTTCTGCAAAAGGGATGACAGTAAAGAGATTTTAGTTATTTAAAGGAGAGTGGCTTTAATGTGTTGTGAGGCAGAGGGAAGACACCTATGCAGAGAGAAGGAAGTGCTTTCTGAATGAGAAATGACACCCTTATTTTTACTCTTGAGAGAGGCAGATTTTCAGTTGCATAGTGTGAGGGGGTTAGACTTGGAGTCTCTGATGGTTAACGTTAACTCTAGCACGTAGAGAGGTTGTTAAAGTGAAGTTCCTGATCAGTAGGTTAGGGATGAAGCTTGAAATTCCACATTTCTATCAAGCTGCCAGTTTATGGACCACACTTTGTGTAGAAATGCTCTGCAGGACCAGATATCCTACAACAAAATGGGGAAACATGTACACATTAGCAAACAATCTGGGTCAAACAGATTAAATAATGAGTCCTGAGGAATAAAGTTTGAAATGTTCTGAAATGTTGAGCATTTCTAGACAGTGGTCAGAGCACTCTTCAAGGCAGAGAAGAACAAGAGCTTGAGAGAGCCAGTGGTTTTTTGAGTGATGAGGGCTTGTTCAGATGTAATCATGATTGGTGGTAGGAGAGTGGGTGGATTAAGAGGTGTGTGAAGCAGAGAGTGAATTAAAGATTTTGGGTAGGAGCAGGTCCATCCAGTGACTTTGGCCACCACCATTCTGCCAGTAGTCTATTTGTAATGGAATTGGAGTCAGATGAAACATCAATATTTTTCAATCACAGACGGGATTCTAGAAACTGGCAATAAATGTTTTTTGAGCACTCAAACATGAACAGTAGTTGTCAGAATTTATATCTTTCTATAGTAGCAAATGATTCAGTACAGTTAATAAAATCCATTCAGCAATTTCATTGCTATGAAGTATGTTTCATTTGAGTTTTGATTGTCACAAATATCTTGCTGGTTAAATCCTACCTCAGAACTACAACCGTGGAATTTGACATTTGAAGAGGAAATTTCAAAGTGAAATTGTTCATCAGAACTTTAGTAGTTTCTTCTGAGAATAGTCTGTTGTTATTAGAAGCAGTTGAATATATTGTTTGTTAATTCCTCTTTTTGGTGACACTAACAGAAGTTTCTTGGCCATGATTAGTAAGATAAAACTCACACTTCAAATATGTGTTCATTGCTTCATGATTAACAGTTATATTTAAATTTAGTGTCATACACATATGGCATTGAGTTCAGGTTCTGCTTACTGGGATGCCATGGACAAATATTTAACATTACTGAGCCTTATTTTTTATGGATGATATTGCATTGAGTTAATATTGGGTTAACAGTGATATAGTTAAAGAACGTTATACAAAGTAGGCCCTCAATTAATGTCAGGTATATTTTAATTTTAGTGGTACTAATTTGAATTCAGCCTTATTTCAACAATTTAGAATGAATCATGTGTGGCTATACTAAGAAAAGGTAGATAGTAGCAAGTGTTGGAGAGGATAGCAAGTGATGGGACCCACAAACCTTGCTGGTGGGATTTTAATATAAAACAGCTATTTTGGAAAACAGTTTGGCATTTTCCTAAAATGTCAAATGTAGGTACACCCAGAAATTCTACTTCTGGAAATCTACCTAAGGGAAATGAAAATATGTGGGCCTAAAGACTTATATTACAAATGTTCATATCAGCTTTATTCATAATAACCAAAACAAATGTCCTTCAACTGCTGAATGGATAAACAAATTGTAATGTATCTACAATAAATATGGTTTGGTGATACAAAGGAATGAAGAACAACATGGAAGAACCTCAAAAACAAGATGCCAAAAAAACCCAAAAAACAAGATGCCAGACACAAATGATCACATATTGTCAGATTCCATTTACCTGGAATTACCAGGAAAGGAAAATCTCTAGAGACAGCAAATAGATTTGTAGTTGACTGGGGCTGGGAGTGGGAACTGCAGATCAATGCTGAAGTTTCTCTTTGAGGTAATGGAAATGTCCTAAAATTAGGTCATGGTAAAAGCAGTGAAACTCTGTAAATTTACCAAAAATCATCGCATGGTACCTTTAAGCAGGTGAATTTCATAGCTTTTAAATTACAGCCCAATCGTGCTGTTTTTTAGAAAGAGTAAACCGTCTTCATTTTTTAAGATTTTGATTTTTTTTTCTATGTAGATTCTCATTGTAACACGAAGACAATCAATGAAACTCTTTTCACTTTCTGAAATGTGCTGAATTTTTTGAGCTATCATTGAACCTTCAGCTTTCTTAATTCAGTAGGGAAGGCTTAGGTTTTTCAGGAGTACAGGCTAACCCTGTGTAAGGGCAGGAATGGCCACTGAGCAGGTTTTCTAATATCTAGCAGACTGGGTAAAGGAGGAGTCAGGGTCCTCAGTGGTTTTTGCAGGTCTTTTATTGGGATTTACCCGGTACACAGCAGGCAAGGGTGCTGGGGTGCCGGGAGGCTGGCAGGCCTCCCAGCCCCAGCAAATCTTCACTCTCTCTGGGCTCTCCGGTGATCTCTGCTTCTGCTTTTTTGCTTCTCTCTCGGCTTCTCTTTCAGCTTCTTTTCGGCCTCTGCTGGCATCCCCTTGACGCCCGCCGCCCTTAAAAGCCCAGTCGAATCCCATCTACCTATGCCCACACCCTATTCCAGGTGCCCGCCATCAGGCATGCACTCAAGACCGCAGGGTTCCATCATCTATCCTAATGGCAGGAGGGCAGAAAAGCCTGACATTTTTCCTTACCCTACACCCTGAAACTAATAGCCTGCAGGCACAGGCTGAGGATACTAACATCTGAAAACAATAGAAAGTCCAGTCAGTAAATGCAAATCAATAACACTGGCTGATGATTCCACATGAGTAAAAAGAGATTTGTAAGATGGAGTGTCTTCACTTTAGCCATTAAACTTCTCATTCACCCGTTCTTCATTAAATGCCTGTCTTAAACAGGGCAATTGAATCTAAGATATCAGACATGTTTGAATTATGAAGATCAACTGCTTCACTGATGGCCTTGGGCACAGGATAAAAGGAACTGAATTTAATATTCCCCCAGAAAATGATGTAAGGAGAGGTAATTGGTAGCACCTGGCAGATACTATCTTAAAGTGAGAGAACAACTTCTGTAGATGTGCTGTTGGAAGCGCCATTATATTCATGACACATCCAGTCCCATTGTCCTAGATGCTGGGGACCTCACCCACACATCAGATCTAAGACCTGAGTGTGTATGTGTGCAAGCAGGCATGTGTGTGTGCAAATTCCCTGACTTTACTTTTTTGAATATGGGAATTTCTTCACCAGTAGTCATAGGACCAGGAAGTTCCATCTTAAAGAAACAGAAAATGCAGGGACTTGCATTTGGCATTTGGTTTCCTTCTTGCTGTGCAGATGTAGCCTGAGCATCACCCAGGCCAGACAGTGATGGGCCTCCTGGCTGCTAGTGCAGGAACCGCATCAGACTTCTTTGGTTGGTAGTAAATAGTCTAAAAAGTCAGTAAAAATAGAAGGGCCCTTGAAGCTGCTGCCAAACAACAAACTGAACCACTGACAGTTGCTTCCCAGTCTTCAGGCAAGTCTCTCAGGTGTCGGAATCTTTGTTATTGAAAAATTAGGAACTTGAGTGATTATACCATGCTACATTCTTTTACTGAGGAAAATAACTGAGTACAAGACTGAGACCTGTGCTTTATGGAGCATTTGTTTTACTAAATTGTTTCCTAAGTATAGGCTGTAGGTCAAGGACCTTCCTTTACTTAGTAACTTACTAGACATGTAAAATTTCAGGTCCTACCTGGGAATTACCTAACAAATCAGAAAATCTGGGACTATAGTCCCACAGTATGAATTCTAACAATCCTTCTAGATGTTGATGCATGGAAGTGTTTGAGAAGATTTTTTCTAGAACCAGGTTTCTTCAGTCTCAGCACTATTGACATTTTGGGCTGGATAATTATTTGTGGGGGAGGGGGTTGTCCTGTGCACTGTAGGATTTTCAGCATCTCTCTTGGCCTCTCACATATAGCTCCTATACCCAGTTTATTCCAGATAATGTAAACTGTTTAGGGTAGGAGAAGGGGTGGCAAGATAATACCAGATGAGAATCAGTGCCTTAGGGCAAAACTGTTCAAAATGATTTGCTAGATCTGTACTGTTAGCATCACTACAATCAAATCCTTGGGTGGGTATGAGATATCTGTTTTACAACTTCCTTCCGGTGATTGTGATAGTGCTAAGATTTGAAAACCACTGTTCTAGCAGGAGAATTTAGCAAGAAATGATTGTGTATACAGACATAAATCACTCAGAGTGATGAGTGTGCTGCACACAGGGCTTGTAAGATGGAGTGTCTTCACTGTACCCATTAAAAATCATGGTTTGAATGGATGGAGGACAGGGAGGGTGGATGGTATTATGAGGGAGAAGATTGTACTTTTAAATAATATGGTCAGGAACTGTCTCACTGAGAAGGTGATACTTATAGAAGAGTGAAGGTAGTAAAGGAGTGAGTCAAGAGAAAATGGGGGAGAATGCTGCAGGTATAGAGAAAAGAAGTAAAAGTCCTGTGGCAGGTAAGCTCTAATAGGTTCAGTGGATAGTCACAGTGACATAATGGAGGGATCTAGGAGGAAAGTAGTTGGAGAAGAGATGGGAGAAATAACTAAGAAATTTGCCTGTCTGTGGACTAGACTTCTGCACATATTAGCAATCTGTCTATTTTGTGATCTTTTTGGTCCCCCTATTTTTCTTATGTAATGTGGTACTAATACTTGTCCCCTATAGTCTGCTCTGAGAAATAAAATGCTCAAGTGATGCTAAACTTTTCAAAGGTTATATTATATTTATATTTCTGAATTTTTAGTGCTTAACACATTACATTGTTCACAGCACAAAATTATTATTTTGTGCCTCAGGAGTATTATATGTCTCTGGAATAGAGACAGTCTGCCTTTCTAACAAGTTACCCCAAATGATTCTTGAATATGCACAAAATTTTAGAATTTCATTCATCACATATATTTATATATTGGTTTCCATTAGTTATTTGAAATGACTTAGCAAAATTTTGGAAGTGTGAAAATTAGAAGGATTTTACAGATGTGAAAATTAACACACATGTTTTGAAGGCCTTCCCCAAGAGAATCCAGGCTTTATACCTACCATGGCAAACTCAGGGGATTAGACTGAGCGGGGTTAACTTCAGTGAGGCTTCCTGGGTTGAACATTCAGGGAACTCCCTAGAGGGAAATAATTCCTATTTGGTTGGCTCAAGCTAATCAATCATATTAGGAAATAGACACAGTGGCTGATCCAGTGCTGATGAAAGTAACTCTGAGGTAGGTATGATATTATGTCCACCATGGTATCCTTGGGTAAAATTATCCAAGATAAAAGATTCCTTGTATCCAATTATCTCAGTATTGTTGATTCTTTGCACTCATCTCACCTTTCCTTGATGTGTTGACTTGTCTCTGTCACTATGCTTTGGTAACTTAATATGAAAACCTTGAACTTCTATGGCTTCTTCCCTCCTAAATGCTTGGTGTTTGGGGTCATTTTCAGTCCTTAAAAATAAACCATTCTTCAACATGTTACTCTCTGGTTATTTTGCTCAACCTTATTTGCCGTAGGGAACCTTAGAGATTAAATCTTACCAAGTCCTGAAGCTGCTGCAATTTAAACAGCTAGGTTTTTCTGCCTTAATTTCCCCTCTGTGAGTTCAAGAGGTCAGGCAGAGTCTGAGGCAACACTTAAGAAGTCTGTATCTTGAGAAAACAATTGGATTAGTTGGTTTGAATCCCTCTCCATCTCCCCCCACCCCCTGCATTGAAATGATGGGGTGCTAGAGTGTCGAGTTTTAAATTGATTTGTTTGGTAAAGAAAATGCACAAAGCTGGAGAGACAATGCCTTATCATTATTGAATTGCTGAGCTATACCTCATAGGTCATGATAACCTCAAAGGGTGGAACTGAAAGCTCCCAATTTTTGCTCATTTAATTCACTTATATGTTTTTATGTATTATAAACTAATTTCACTAATCAGTAAGAAATATACACAAGCAGTTTAAGGATGTTATAAAACCAAGGCTGTTGCAGTTAAAGCTTATTTTGATAACTGAACTATCATTCCTTTTAATGGTGCAGATCCATGCAACATTTAAATATCACACTCATGTTTCACAGGTTGGAGAACTGAGGATTAAAGGCATTTTTTTTTCCTCTTCCAAAGCATTAAGAACTTTTACCTTTCAAGATTAGGAACAACAGCCTTCAAACTTGTCCTACTACTTGTCAACCAAGTATTTTGAAATAAAATTTCTCCTAGGATTGTCCAAGCAAACAAACACCACCACCACCACCACTACAGGAAAGTTTTATTTGAATTTCAAATATTGTTAGTATACATATTTTCCAAGCATTAGTTGGGATATACTTATATTTGGGACATAATTATACTAAAAATATATCTGCTGCTTATCTAAAATTCAGATTTAGCTGAGTGTCCTACATATTAATCTGGAAACCCTAGTTGTTTCTCTTTGAACAAAGAGACTCCATGAGACAAATTATTTTACTTACCAGAAGGAAATAAAGTCAAAATAGACCTCTGAATAAAAGACAATTTAACACCCTAAGACTTATATTTTAAGGATAAACTAGGGTTTGAAGTCATTGTCTTATTTGTCTAAGATGACCTGGGCAGTTACTAGACGTATGTCAGTTTGTCCTGTGGATAATGGAGAAACCAAAACAATCCTAGGTGTCCTTTTTTTTTTCATGTTTTAAATCTCCGTGGGTCTGGGTTTTAGCCGAACCGCTCTCCAAATGACCTTCACCTGGTCCAGGCCCGCCCGGCCTCGGAGGCGCCGTTATAATGATGGGCTGCACCTGTGTGAGGCTGACGCGCCTGCGCGCTCCCGTGAGCCTATAAAGCTCAGCGCGCGCAGGCTCGTGCTCCTCGCTGGCTTCTCTCACTTTAGAGGATCTTGGTTTGGAGTCGCTGTGTTCTGGCGTCTCTCAGCAGGATTTGGAATTCTAAATTTTTCCTGCTTTAGCATGTTGTACAGAACTCTAAACTCAGCCAAGAGCCGTCCGTTTTGCGGAATCATTAAGGTTTCCCACGTTGAAGTTTGCGAAGAGACGACTATCTGAAGCGTGAGCTCAATATACTTCATGAAGTTGGGATCAGATGTTTACCCACTTTTTTGTAAAGAAAACAGATGATAAACATGTTAACATCTCTGGAGAAGGCTTGAGGTCGAAACAACATTCAGCAAAGGCGCTCTGGGTGGTTTCTCCTCAGAGAGGATGCCCGTTTGTTATGGGCGAGAGGTGCTGTGAAGAAGCAGGCAGAGACTCCATAATAAAACGGACTTTAATTTCTTTTTTTGCTTTGTGCTGTTGAAGACTGCTAAGCGAAGATAATTGTCATTGCAGGATCCCGAATATCAGCAGAAAGAAACAGTCGTCCGTCCTTCTCATCGAGAATTGTCCTCAGGAACTACAGAGAGGAGGTAGGTCCACATTTTTCTCTTTTCAAGCTTCTGGAGACTCTTGCGAGTAGGTCCGTTGACCAGTGTCCTCTGTAAACAGCCCTGTTTGGTTTCTGGAGTATTTATTTCGTTTTATTAGTTTGAACCACGGCGATAGTTACACTGCAGGAAGAGCTCAGAGGAAAGAATTGCTGCCCAGCGTTATTTTGAAGTATCTCCTAGAACAAGGTGGGGGGGGGGATTAGACTGCTTGGCATCTAATCCATTTTCCTTACAACTTCCATGCAGTCATAATAAATAGTCTGAGCTCGGCAGGACTTCGGGCGCGGAGCTGCTGTGCTCACCTGGAAGGCAGTCAGCGCTCTAAGGCCTTTCTCTCACTTAAGAGGCTTTTTGGTTTGGAGTCGCTGTGGCCTGGCGTCTCTCAGCAGGATTTGGAATTATAAAATTTTTCTAGTTTAGCGCGTTGTACAGAACTCTAAAGTCAACCAATAGCCGGATGCTTTGCAGAATCATTAACTTTTCCAGTGTTGAAGTTTGCGAAGATAAGACAGTCTGAAGTGTGAGCTTAATATACTGCGTGAAGCTAGGATCAGATGTTTACCAACTGTCTTGTAAAGGGACAGATGATAAACATGTGAAGTTTTGTGGGCTGTGCCGTTTCTGTCACAATGACTTCATTCTGCCACTGTGGGAGGAAAGAAGCCCTGGATGGTGTGTAAATGAGTGAGTATGATGTCTGAATGAAACTATGGACACTGAAATCTGAAGTGTGTATTTCCAAGTGTCATGAAATGCTTCTCCCAACCATCAAATGCTGGGAATGAAGGAAAAAAAAAAGGAGGGGGGTGGATTTGACTAATAAAATTAGGCAAGTTCTGTGAATCTCCACTCACTTTGTACTCATTCACATCCAGAAGCCTTACATTTGTTTTCCCAAAGAGCAGTGGGTCCAAGTGAGGCACTCACTCCCCTAAGGATACCAGTAACTGATCTTCAGCTGTGCATGGTGGCGGGTAGGGGGATGAGGGGGTTGCGCCTGTCTAATATTGAAGACACCTGGGGCCTCTTGGCTGTTGTGTGGAAAAATCTTGGGCATTGGTGGCCTTTCACCCTCTTCTGCCCTCTTAGCCTTTTTAACTAGACTGTAACTTGTTAGCAGGGCCTAAGAGAGTGGTAGTCTTGGCAGTTTCTTTCCAACAGATCATACAACATAAGGTTTCTTTATATTATGTTTTTACTGCTTTTCTGCCATCAAAGTGTCATTTCAAACCCTGAGCAAGGGTTGTTTGAACATAGGTGTACCTCAGTGTAGGCACACCCACATATAAGAAACCCATGCAGTTCTCCCTTGATTGTGTGCACACACCTAAATAAAAGTGCAGGTATTTTGGCCACGATGATTGAAACAATCATTTCAAGCAGTCCTTAATGTTGCCTTAATCATTGCAAGCTTTCCAAAATGTTGAAAAAAACCTCTCTTTAAAAATTAAAAAAAAATAACTTCTTTGGATTGTCTAATGTTCTGTGTGACCTTAGATGAATGACTCGACCTCCCTTTACCTGAAATTAGTAAAGTGATGAACTTGAGTTACGTAAACGGAAAGGGCTTTTGTGTGATCTTGACTTAGGTAGTAAAATAGAGTGTAAAAGATAAATAAGTCATTAGAACTCACCATGGAAGAGCTTAATTTTTCTTACCATGGTGTTGTGGACTGAATTATATTTATCTAAAATTCATACCTGGAAGTACCAAGCCAATAAACCCCAAAACATGACCCCATATTTGAAATAGAACCTTTAAAGAGGTAATTGTTAAATGAGGTCATATGGGTAGGTCGAACCCAAGTGACTACATTTGGAGATAGGTCCTTCCCTATTAGGATTGGTGACCATGTAAGACGAAAACCAGAGATTTTAGGGAGCAGAGAACAGGCCATGTGAGGACATGAAGGTCATCTGCAAGCCAGAAAGAAAGGCCTAGAGTGTTTGTTGAGGTTGGATTTGAAAACAGATGAGTGGATTGTTTGGACTTTACTTGCCATCCCTAGGAGAAGATATTCAATGTAATAGCGATCAGCAAAAGATAGTCATATTCTGTTGAAAATGTATTTTTCATGAAAAACTCATACTTAAACTTACATTTTTACATTTGATAAATGCAGGTAATTATCTTATACCTTTCTTTGATATAGAGAAGTACTTCCCAAATGTTTAAGTTTGAAGACTCTTACTCTGAAATTACTGAGGATTTCAAAGATGTGTTTTGTATATATCAAAGATATATTTTGTATATGTCTATTATTTGCTATACTAAAACAATTCACATATTTTATTTAAAATAATGAGCCTGTTGCACTTTCAGATAAAGGAAAAATAGCTGTTTGCCCTCTGGTTATAGATTTGTATTTATTCATGGGATTCAGTTCCATTATTCAAGTGTTTCTTGGGAGCTACTAAAGATCAAAGTGATTAAAAAGTATAAAGCAGAGAATTGGTTGTAAGGCTTTTTTATCTTTCAAAAGAGAACAAATGTCAAAAGAGATTAGATGTGTAACTCAAAATTACCCAGCTAGGAAGTACTGCTCTTCAAATAGGAATAAAATCACCTTTTTACATCTTACTGGGCTATCTCTGTGGTTCCTCCCTCAGGCAGCTTAGAGTCTCAAGTTGAATACAGTTTTGAACCAGATGATGTGATACAGATTCCGAAGGTTGTTATTCAGCTATATTCATAGAGTCTAGAGTGAGCTGCGAAAAATACTGGGACTTCAGTGGGTATTGAGGCAGACTTTGAAGTGGATTGGAGGGGTTGAATGGAAACAAAAGTAATGAAAGGAGAAGGAAAAACTTGAAAGACTGGATGCTTAAAAAGAAGAGCCTTGTGAACATAGAGGGATAGAGAGGAGGCCGATGGATGGGGTGAAGCAGCCACATCCTCTCTGAATGGGGTGTCTCCATGGGTGAGGTCTCTCATCTAATATAGCTGCAGATAAAGGACTTGAAACAGACTGTCAGGGCTTTTCAAGGATTCCACCCACGATTTTGGTCATTTAACTTCATGGATGAACCACCCGAGCTAACCAGCCACAGATGTTTTGTTTATAACCGGAAGATTTCATGTGAGCTTGGTGATGACATTTCCCTGTCTATAAAATTCTGATAGTTAAGCAGTGATGCTGTGTGAAGCACTTGGAATTTCTGTCTTGAGAGGCAGTTCTTAAGTGTAATGGTTTAATGGTCACTTAGCATGATGGGCCTTCAGAGTGTAATATCATTTGCCTGCCAGTTAAAATGAACACTTCTCCATGGGAAGTCAAGGATCATGTCAGCATAACTTGAGTTAGGTGAAGGAGCACATCAAGAAGTGAATGCCAAAATAGAGAATAGGGAATAAAGTCTCTTGTATACCTAACCTGTTCATAAATCCAGTGTAATAAGAGACCACTAATTCCCACTAATTGGGGAAATATACTCTGATTGGTTGAAAGTTGGATTTATTTTTAAAAGAAATGCTGCTCTATGATCTTGTCCACTTATGTTCCCAACCTAATACCTTTCTAATCTTATTTGATAGGCCTACTTCCTACTTTGTTAAAATTGAAGTGAACAAAACAAAACAAACAGAACAGAACTTCTGGCCTACCCTGAATCTTATGTCTTCACTCTTGTTGGTTTATGGGGAGGACGTGTAGTTCCCATGCAGGAGACAAGTCCCTCCCACTGTTCTCTTGATGTCAACTTTTCTCAAATCCTCAGGTACCTTAGCCCTTCAAATTACCCTCCTTTCTCTTATCCTCATGAATATGTCCCTGGTCATGGAATTCTTTGTTCTTTCTTAGAAGTCTCAACTTCTGCTCCCCTCTCCCTCTCCTGCACTTACTTTGAACATACTGTTTCACCTCCACACTTAACTGAGTTTACACACCCAGTCATTGCAATGTCCTGACTACAGATGTGACAGCCACTGCTGACTGTAGTTCTGCAGGAGGGGGACTGTTCTGTTTTGCAGTGAATTGATATATTTGTCACAGAGAGGTTCTTGTGAATTTGGCCTGTTCATATGGTTTGAGGCATGTTTTATGTATTATAAACATCTTTTTCAAACTCCTGTGAGGCCATTTTTTATACCATACTGATATTTTTCCTGAATTACCACACTGTCACCAGACAAGGGGACAGCCCGTAGCTCCTCAGCCCAATCTTCCCACAATACAGGTGGATACGCTGGGAGCATACCAGCCACTGTTTATTGTTCCACCTGACAGGAGTTTGAGGAATGGACTGAAGGGGTTCCATTCCTAAGCTGTAGAAAGCATTCTTGAGGCCCACTGGTCAAGTTTAAGAAGGGGACCAGTGAATCAGGAAGAGTCATTGTTTATTGATTAGTGAAAGGTCAAGACAGAGAATGCCAGGGAGACCTCTCTGGTTATAAAGACTTCCTTAGGTGCCAGGAATAGGGGTCAATATAAGTTCTATGACTGGGATTTGAAAACAAAGACATTAAACTTTATTGGCTGCTAGTTGTGTCACCAATAAGCTGCAGCCCTATGATTGTGCGGGTCTCCTGACCATCTCCAAGGTGAACATCTAATGGGGCCTGCATCTCCAGGTTAAACTGATCTGGTCTCATGATCTGTGAAGCTTTTTTTCTGGTCCCTTTCTTCTTATAGCTGCTAGCTTGATAGCTGTGGAAAGGCAGGTCAGGAGAAGAAAAGAGTAGTAATAAAAACAATGGTCCAAGGGAATTTGAAAGCAGGTGTTCCTTCAGGTCTAGAGTCATTATGTTTTTAACCTCTTGTTTGCTAACATCATTTCCTGTCCTTGTCCTACAACCCTTCCTGTCACTATAAATACTCCATTGATATTTTACCCTCATCAAACTGCATCTAGAATATATAATTGGTTACACACACAAAAGAAAATCTGGCCCTTAATCTCATAGGATTTTTAGGTAATTGGCTACAGAACCTATCCTGAGGAACTCTGAATCCCCAGAATGAAGCCTGACCACTTGATGTTCATGGTCCATTACACCAGATCCTTCTCATCAATTCCTCTACTGTTTTCTTACACCTTATATTTCATTAATCCTAACCTGTTTATAAGGCCAGGTACTCAATGAACTGTTCTTTTCTTTAGGCTTTGAACTAAATTTTCCTCCGAATGACTCATCCTCCAATTCTCAAGTCTACCCCTCAAATCCACTCTAATCTCAAATCATATTTATCCTTTTAGATCCTTCTTTAGCACAGATATTTCATAAACCATGGAAATGATGTGTGTAGGAAAACAAACTAATGACTGTAATGCCAGGCAAGGCCCTAGTGTGCTGTTTGCTGTCATGCACCACAGTTTAAGATGAATTCTACAATGTCACACAACATGGTTTCATAAATAGGCTTTGGGGGAAAAGGAAAAAGTTGGCAACCAGTCGGGATCAGCAAGAGTAGGGGTGCTGTGGATTTCTCAACCTCCCCTCACCCATCAAGATGTGCTGCTAGATCACAGTTATCTGCTAGCCTCACAGGATGGGTTTATATTCCGAAAGCAGAATCTTTTTCCCTTGTTGATCTGTTCCCCAACACCTGGATATTTGAAGGCTAATGGGAAGTTGCTTCTTACTCCTCGGTTGGGTTGGGTGGGGTGAGGGAGAGGATGTGATGAAATTAGGCCACTCATCCCATTAGGAGATAGCTTTGGGTGCTGTCCATTTCTTAGCAAACGGGGAAGCTGGTTTGATGCTCCAGCAACTCAATAAGACTTCAGGGCCATTTTAGGATGTGCTCGCTCACCCCTCTATTCCTTTAGTGTTCATGTTCTACTAGTCTTTTGTGATCCATTAAGTTGATAAATCAAGTTTAAATTTGAATTATATTGTTCTTGGAGAATTGTCATTGCAGAATTAAATTTCTAAATCTGAGTAGGTGTGTCATTTTACTTATCTCTCATTGCCCATTTCTTTTTGTCTTTGAAACTTGGTGACGAACTACAATATGCCCTAGTGTTGATTATTCTCTATCAGTCTTATCATCCACTAGGACAATATATACCCATTTGATTTGTTGGTTCAGGCCTTTACTTCAGAAAAAAACTTGGAATGTTTTTATTGTGTTGCTCATTTTGCAGAGGCTATACCGTATGTTTCATGTCTGACTTTAGATATTAGTAGTCTTTTTTTTCCTCCATTTTAACATTTTAATTCATTTTGCTCAGTTTCTTCCGGACTTTTTTAAGTTTCTGACTAGTTTCTTGGCATACTTCTCTGGTTGATCCAAGGTGATATCATTTCCATAATAGTTTTGTTTTCACTTCCATTTTTTTTCTGAACTTGGTTAGCTAAATTTTCATCATCCTGTTGCTTGTTTCTTCCAATTCTTGTATCTCATTTTTGTATTCTTATTCCAGAAGGGTAACTTGTTCTTTTTTTGCTTTAAAATGATTAAGAGTCATTATCTAAGATTATCATTCTGTTTTGTAAATGAAATTTTCATTATTTTTAGCATGATTTTAGTCATTAAAGCAAATATGCAGATATATTAAATGGTAAAATATAGATAATAGATGGTAAAATAATAAACTCAAAATTAATAAAAGTGAAATTAATACAAGTAAAAATAAAATTGTGTTACAGAAGTAGAATAAAGTTGACAAAATATTTTTATCGCCAATAACTACACCTTATCTTTTATGAGACCTGTGAGTTTTGTGTTATTTAAAATTGCTTTATATTTTCTGGAGACTCATTCTTATTGATAAGTTTTGCAAATACCTTCTCCCATTTTGTAAAACAAAATGATCCAGTTTGAAGATCCAGTTTGAAGATCTTACTATCTTCATGGTCTTTTTTGATGAACACAATTTATAAATTTTAATGCATCCTAATTTACTTTATGACCATCTCAAAAAAAGTAATCCTTGATTTTCTTATAAGCATGTTAGTTTCACCTTTCACATCATTTACCTGGAATTGACTTTTGTAACTGTTGTGACGTAGATGTCTTGGTCTTTTTTCTAATAGGGAAACCAATTGCTCCAATACTGTTTATTTGTAGTGCATCCTTATCGCAATTGATGAATGTTTCTATCATAAATCAAATTTCTGTTTGTGTAGGTATGTTTCTGGGCTCTTGGCTCTCTCATTGTTTATAAGTTATTATCAATATTGCTGTGTTATTTTATTTGGTTTTTGGTTAGTTAAGCCTCCTACATTGTATTTCTGGTTAAGACTCCTACTACATTGTATTCCTTTGGCAATGTTTTTTAATTTGTTTTTTTTTCCTAATTTCCAAAACTAGCTTAACAAGTTCTATGAAGAACTTTGTAGAGATTTTGATTGTTTCATATAGGGCAAAACTATCCCAATCTAGACACAATGTGCCCATCATTTTATATGGAATTACTCTCATTTATTTGAATAACTGACCAGAAAATAATTGGCAACTAAAGTGGAGTGCCCTTTTCAATCCATCATATTGGGGAACTGGATGCCAATATGTGTCATTACTGATAACATTGGTCATTCTTTTAGGTGCCACCTGTCACTTGTTATGTGATACCTGCTGGGTTCCTCCACTATAAAGTTACATATTTTCCTTTGTGATTAATCATGGAGGAGATACTTTGGGGCTAAATGTCATGTCCCTCCTCACATGTTCTATTACTAATTTTTAGCATCTGTCAGATCTTGCCTGAAACAATCCTTACTTAGAATATATTCTTAATGGTGATTATCTGGTTTACTCATTTATTATATCTTTGGTAATTACACCTTCTTCCTCATTTATCTAATTGAATTATTGTGAGTTATGCATAAACATAAATTATGGTGTCAATGGTGTGAAGTGGAGAACAACAGACTATCTCAAAATTATGAAATATATTGAATGGTAGTCAAATCTGTAATGTTGAGTATGTGGACATATGACTTAGCCAGAATTTAATGCTTAATCATTTAACCCATAATACAGTGGAAATAAATCAAGGTATTACATTGTCTCTCAAATTTCATGTAGTATTAGCCAAAGTCGAAATTCTATTAAAAATTTATAAACCTGTCTTTAAGGATTTATAATACATTCATTGCTGAAATTTTTAGCTTTGGGAAATAAAAACTTGCCATGTTAAATTATACCAAAACATAGTATACATGAGAACAGCATTTTCTCATGCAGAGAATCATAGTACCAATTAGAAAAATGGAATTGAGACAGTGGCATTTTATTTATCATTTATTACTATGGGCTGATGAAAGAATTACAATATATAATCTCATTGCCAGGCATAAGCATATTCAGATGCAAAATTTGCATAAATTTACCATAAAATAGTAAGTAGTAAGAGAAATACCATTTTATTAACCCTGGGGCTATCTTGGAATATTAATAAGAATATTTAGAACTGAGAGGTCATAGTACAAATTGAAATGACAATATATCTCTAGTAAATGCAAATGAATTTATTTTATGTATATTTCTCTAATTTTTATTAGCAATATCCAAAGAGGGAAGAATATTTAATGATTAAATGTACTGTGTAAAGGTAATAACTATGTAATTTTGGGGAAACTTTGAATTTCAAAGGAAGCATCCTTTGCTACATAGTTTCTTTTAGTCATTTAAATGTAGTTCTAAGAATGAATAGATACAATAAGCTGACAATTTTGATACATTCTTTTCAAGTCTGAAATTGATCATAATAAATTCCATAATTTTTTAAAGAAAGAGCTCTTTATTTATTTTTAAAGATTTATTTTTATAAAAGAGCTGGGGTACAGGCCAGAGGCGCGGGAGGGTGAGAGGATTCACCAGAGACAGAGCAGGGAGCAGAACAGGCAGACAACAGAAATACACTGCTGAGGGGAGCGGCAGGCATGGCAGGAGAGGTCTACCATACCATGTGGGATTCTTGCTAGTCGGTGGGGATTGAACCCACACTCTAGAGGCTGCGGACAGCTTCACAGCACGCCATGCTCAACCCGCTGCACCACAAGGGAGGCTCAAAAGTGCCCTTTTTTAAATATATAAATTCACATAATCTTTTTAAAACCCTAGAAAGGAGTAGGAAGTCCCGAAAGCCTTTAAAAATGGATTGCAGGCATGTCTGATAATAGTAGGATTTGTGAACAATCTGTAAATGAAACAATCATATTGACTGCAACCTCTTTAGCAAAATCCTAAAGAATTATTTGTGAAGATGTTGATCCAACAGGACCATAGCTAATATACCAATTATAGTTGAGGGTGAAATAACAATCCTAAGGACAAAATTTCAGTGAAAACCCATATACAGAAGATGGAGACCTCCAGGTCTGATCTTCAGTGACCTGAGAACAGTGGTGGGCTGACTTACACCTTTCAAAAGGGAAATTGAAGAGACATCTATAGATAGTGATAATTGAGAGCCTGTTAATGAAATGAGAACTCAACCTGTCTGTAGGCCTACAGTATGGCATATGGACTCTCTAATCAGCTGTTAAAAATAGCAGATTTTCCTTTTTATTTTTCAAGATACATCATTTACTAGGTATTTTTACAACATAGACATGCATTCCAAATGAGAGAAATGGCCCATTTCAAGACTCAGATAGTCCTCTACTGACATAAAGGGAAAATAAAAGTAGTATATGTGCAAGTTTCCAAAATGAGAACAGCAGAAAAAAAAAATGAGATGAGCATTTTGAGGCTATATTGTTAGCTGAATACAAGTTTGGAATTGTTACTTTGTCTTGGTGAATGAAGTCCTTTATCATTACATAATAACTGTCTTGTAGTCAAACTTCTAAAGTCTTTATCTGTATTAATATAGTAAGACCAAATTTTATTTTTGTTAAAGGTTTCCTGATATCTTTTCCTATTTTTTAAATTTAATTTAATTTTATATATATTTTACATCATTGTTGAGATAACTCAAGTGCCAGGTAGAGAATTGTGACAACTGTATAGGCTACATCATAATTACTACCAAAAGTCTAATTTCTATCCATTACCATATAAATGACCCCCTTTATCCATTTCATTCAACCTCCAGCCCACTTCCCCTCAGGTAACTATCAATCTGTATGGGAATTTTTTGTTTCATTTTGTTTATTTGGCTTATTTTCCATATATGAGTAAAATTATAATTTCCCATTTTTTATTTAACCTTTGTGCTTTAGGTGTGTCTCTTATAAATGGCATGCAGTTTGATTTTGTTCTTGAAATTTTCATCCAAGTTTGTTCTGCCTTTATTTTAAATGCTTCCCTGAAATATCTGGTAAAAACTTTGGTTGACTGCTTAAGATGTGGAGTGAGAAAGAAGGTGACTAGCCATATCAAAGTGAGAATTGCTTTAAGGCAGGAATTCTCAATGCAGGCACTATTGGCATTATGGTGGGGGAGGTTAGTTCTTTGTCAGGGACTTTCTTTTGTATGTAGGATATTTGACAGCGTTCTTTACCTCATTGGATGTCCTCAGTATCCTGCAATTGTGATAATGCAAAATATGTTCAACATTGCTAAATGTTCCCTGGAATTGAGGGTCTGGGGATTGGAAGATTTGAAGTCATCCTGTGTAAGAACCACTGTTCTAAGATTTGTATCATTTTGACAGCAGTCCTGGTGTCAGAAATTTTTGTGGTTCCTCTTGGGCTGATGAGATTTCTCAGGAAAAAAATCTTAGTATCTTCTACCTGTAAAATAAAGACCTGATTGAAAATACTGTTTCATCGAGTTATTTTTCAAATCCATTCATTTTGTAACTTATTAATTGCCGATTTCTTCCTTTTAAAAAATAATAAATACTTCCACTTATAAAAATTTCAATATGTGAGGTCATTGCCAGTCTGTTATATCCATTGGCTTTTGGATATGGACTATTATTTCATAATTTTTTTCATAGTGACCTTTGGCTTTTGGAATGTTATCTCAGGAAATTTCTAAGCCTTCAGTTAGAATTGGGATCTTCCAGGGAAGATCTCTGCTGCCTTGTACCTGGATGGACTCCTGATCATAAAATTTTTAAATCATTTAAAATTGTTGACGGAAGGTGTTGAGGTTCGCCTTGGTAGCATGTCAATCTTTGGGAGTTCCTGCTTGGATCTATCAGTTCTCAGTGGAGTAAAGTTTCTGTTCAGTGTATGATTAAGGCTCAAGACAGGTGTTTTCCTTGTGGACCTCAGGTGAATTTGTTAAGTTAAACTCATGGTATAAATTTGGGGGTATTCTCCTTATCAGAGTTTTTACTTGTTTGAACATTATCTTGCAAGATTAATTTTGCCCCCTGCCTTGTGCTGCTTCCAATGCTGTGACAACTGAAGCTCAAGGGCAACTAATTCAGTAATGGTTTTAAGACATATGCCAGATAAGATGCTTCTCTTACCTCTGAATTCCTGCTTCCTAGTAGATTTCTTTCTTTACTATTCTTTGCTTTCTTGCCTGTTCATAAATCATTTTATGAAACAATTCAAATTTTAGTTGCTTTCAGTGGGAAAGTCTAAAATGAGTAGACATTTAAAGTTACCAGACATTTGAGAGACAGAGACCAACAAATGTAAAAAGGAAAAGTGATCTTTGGAAAATATGAAGATAATGTAAGCAAGATACAGGAAAATTGGGAGGGGGCAGTTCGGGAACATAGCCTAAACCTGTAATTAGTAATGTTAAAACATGGACTATTGAAAATACTGAAAGTATAGAAAGTTCCAATTTTAAAATGCAATTGTGTAAGTGAAATACTGAAGCAGAAGTTATGGGTGGATAAAGTATCATTAGATAGAACAAATAGGTGAGGAGAAAAAAATAGGAGAAAAATAGTAAGAATTAAACCTAGTCCTCAAAGTGGGGTGTGAGTACCCTTGAAAAGGGTTTCATAGGGTCCCCCTTTTCCCAGTTACTATCTTTACAAAGATGAAATTTTTTCATACTCCAATGAAAACATTTCAATAAAGTGAATGCAGAAGTACATGAGGGAATCCAGTTGCTTTCTATATTAAAGTAGAAACTAAAGAGATTTGCAAAAATGGAAAATATCATTCTTACTAATTTTACTATTTGAGGAAATAATTATATATTTTCTGTTATTTTGATGCAGATCTACATATTTATAGGTAGAATTCCCATGAATAGACACTTTTTACTTTCTTACAATTGTGGATTCTAAACAGTTGAGGACTGCTGAATTGGACAATTAGCTCAGAGTTCAACCTCTGACAAATATGACTCTTGAAAAGATGAAATTAATGAGAAATTTCCCAAATAACTTCTTGAGAATAGTGAATAAGTCTTCAGATGGAGTGGACTCATAGAGTGCCTAGAAAAATGAATTAATTTGGATGTAAAATATGTTACCACATTTTAAAAACTCTAGGGAATGAGTTTTTAAATACAATCTGAGACATTCAAAATATATTCATACACAAAAATAGATCCCATGTAAACATTTGAAAATCATAATGGCATTGATCTTTTCAAAAGCGAAACTAGAAGCCAGAAGAAAACAGAGCAATAATGTATAAATTCTGCGGGAAAATAAGGACTCCATGAAAGTCAGAGGGAGAACTTAATGATGCCTCTCCGAGAATCCTTCTGTGCAGAGTGGAGGAAAAGAACGTTCCAGGAGTGATGGCAGCCAAAAAGATGAAATGGATTCATTTCCTAAAGTGTTCAAATTGAGTTGTAATTCAGCAGTTGATAGATAAATTAGTGAAGTAGACAAAAGTACTGGCATAGTTTTAAACTCTAGGGGTAAGTTTCATGAAAAAAATTTGCTATCCTGTGCCTCAGGGCTCAGATATAAACAGTATATAGTCATAATAAAGAGATTTTAATCAAATGAAAAATTTTCAAATAATTGTTTGGCCAATAATGAGTAAAGTATATGAGGGGATGATAGGTAGAAAGTGAAGCAGGAGTTAGAAACTTAATGGAAACTCAAATACTTAAAAATTTGAATGGAAAGAGCTAAAGTAATAACTGTATTTATTAAATTGTTTCCATAACTGATTAATTTTATTGTAATTATAGGAAAACCACAGAGTTTCTGTATAACTTGTTGCCATCTTATACCCATGACCATTAGTTGCCTTCAGTCCAAGAAGATAGCCACATTCTTCATTGTTTTCTCTATCTTTATTAACCTGTGCATCATACCAAGCCTACTAATAGCACAAAAATTCATAAAGCATATCCCCTGGATTGCTAATATCAGTAGTTTTACATACACTCTTACTCTGTAAATATTAAGCTTCATTTGAATATAAGAACTGTCAGGGTGGGTGGTGGGGCTCCCCCTGGACATCTGGTTCAACAGCTCTGGTGGGGAGGACCCATATAGCTTACATACCTTATTAAGCTACCCTTAATAAACTTTAAATGTGATTAATGGATGTGTCTGCTTCCTTCTTCTGATTCAAATTATCTTCTCAATTTGGAGGAATTTACTTGTTTCCATAGACAAACAGTAATCTGTAAGGATGTAATCATGTCCATTTCAACCTAAACATGTTGTCTTTTTGGCACAACTTTAAATCAAATTTGATATTTAATATTTGGTGGAGTCTTTACTAGAGAAAATAGTTAAGTACTTTTTCCAAACTTCTACTACCCTGGTGTACTGAAGTCAGTGTAGACAGTTTAACTGGTCACCCAGTCAACAGGTATCCTCCATGCCCTCTCTTTGGCAGCATGCCCATTATGTTCTGCATCTCTACCTTCCTTCCCATGGACATTAGCTTAACCATTAATGGCAATTCAAATGTCCTAACCGATAATTCTTTGACGAATGCGTATTGACAGAATTTTGACCAATTAGACAAAGAAGATTCTTCAGTAGTGGTGGTGATAGAATATCTGTTAAAATGTTTCCTTATTATAAAAACATAGCGTGATAGATTTCTCATCAGATGTTAAGATGTGATACCTAGAGCCACACACAGAGCTAAGGGGAGCTGAAGTCGAGGCTACAGAGCAAAAAGAGTGAGAACCTAGATCCCTATGACATTGTGGAGTCACTAAATTAGTTAACTCAGTCATAAATTTGTCTGGTAGGAAAAACCTTAAATTTAAGAAATCACTTTAGATTTTAAAAATCTCCTTATTGGAACCAGTGAATTGACTCTCAGGCTTTTTTTATTTATATCAACTGAACTAACTTTAATATTTTTCCAAAAGAAAGTTGGACTGTGTAGTCATATTGCCATCTCATACTTACATGCATGTAGATACACCAATCCTTTGATACTCAGGTGAAAGGTACTGCATTTCCCTGGCCATCTTTAAAGCTGATTTTGAACAATTATAATGTATTTTTATTTAGGCCACTAAAGGAATGATGATCTGTAAAAGCAAACAAACTTTTAAATACTGTAAAGTGAAGAAATCAAGAAAGAGGTCAAAGCAGGAACACTATTGTTTTGACATTCTAATTATAAATACATTAGACTTAGCACAAAAAAATCATCAAACCATCAGTCTTGGTGATGGTTAAGTTAATTCAGTTTTTGAAGTGCAATAATTCATCTGTGAAGTGTCAGCAGCAGGGTCTTGTTAATGGTAAGCCTTTCATTGCTGTTAAATCAATTGTAAATAATAGAACCCCTCAGAGAAAAATGATGAAATAAGCATTGATTTCCAAATTGGGTGTCAGATACCGAGCATTAATAAAACACATTGCAAGCAAACAAGTACCTAATATACTTTGATCACTGAAATAGTAATCAGAGGGGAAAAAAAATCAATGGTTTTTGTGTACGTTGCCAGTATTTTAACATTTCATTTGTATCTATGTATTATCATAGCAAATTTCTCATTTTGGGCCCTTTGTGGTTATTTAATTTTCATTTAATTTTTATTTAATTTTCATTATCTTCACCTGGCAAAAACAGCTAGTTTTGTGAAGTGTTAGATTGGTTTCTCTCTTTCCTGATAGATGACAAACTTCAGGTCACACAGTTTTTTAGGTGCTAGACACCAAAGATTTTGTTGTATTTAATGTAATGCAATAATTATTTGTAGCAAGTCACATAAAATACTGTAGAAAAATGTAACAGTTCTAATAAAACTTTTAAGGAAATAAAGCAAGTGTCCATAAAAGTGCTTTATGCCCACAAATTCTATTAAAGGTTAATGTCAGTGTTTTTGGAATACCACATGTGGGGCCTGGTTAACAGGAAAATATCTGTGAAGCCGTATTGGTTCTGTAGCAAAGGAGCTTGGAAGGACTGCACCATATTAATGCATTGAACCAAAACATGAAAGCACCTAGTGTCTCTACTACTTGCATTTTTTTTATTTTTTTTTATTTTATTTTTTTTAAAGATTTATTTATTGATTGATACAAGCACTGGGTACAGTCAGAAGTGTGGGAGGGTGAGAGAATTCACCAGAGCCAGAGCAGGGAGCAGAACAGGCAGAAGGACCGAAGTACACTGCTGAGGGGAGCAGCGGGCGGCAGGAGAGGTCTGCGCGCCATGTGGGACCCTCGCCCAACAGCCGGGGATCGAACCGGCGCTGCAGAGGCTGCGGGCAGCCTCGCAACCCAGCGCTCAACCGCTGCGCCACCGGGGAGGCCCTCTACTACTTGCATTTTATGAAGGCATTGTTGGTGGAGAAGTGTATCCAAAAGTATTTGAAGGCATATACAGGACATGGGTAGCAAAACAAAGGGTATTACTTTTAAAAAGGCCTCTCCAAACGTCTCAGTAATACAACACAATTATTTTTTTTCCAAGAATGGTCCTTAAAATATCAGTGATGTAGTGATAGTAGATTTTGGGTTTTTATATTAGTGTGGTTTCTCAAGTCTTAAAATTGATTTTATGTTGTTAGAGGATCCTCTGGTGTTCCAGGAGTTGTGAAACTTGCCCATTCCCAGCGCTAGCCATTGGAACAGACCAATGGCTTGCTGGGGCCCCCAAGCTAAATACAGAGTCTGTAACCAAGAGACAAGCCTTATAGAGATGCCCAACCTCAGCAAGGATCTGGTATGGACATCTAGTGGGGTTTCAGCTTTTGAGTACTATATCGGAAATGTAAATAGACCAATCAGGTTCGAGTTCCCACTGGTGCCATTCAAGGTTTTGAGACCATTCAGAAATTGTAAACAGACCCATCAGGCTTAAAAGGTAGGTTCTCTGAAGGGGATACAAGCTGAGCTTCAGAGGCTTTCAGACAGATTCATCCAACTCAGACCTTTGCAGATCTTCTAGATCTGCGCAGCCGTTCTAATCAGACCTCCAGCCCCTACTCCAACATCATCTGCTGACTGATACCATTTTCCTTATGCTCAGTGTGTCTATAAGATCTGTCTGCTCTTGGCTTATACCCAGCATTTCTAAGAGCTATAAGACTGGTGCCTGGTCCTCTGGAATCCACTGCCTGAAGACTGATGCTGTTGACCTGTTACCAGCCACCTCTAAGAGCTGCCTATCACATCTGATCCTCTGGTACCACCTCCTGGTGCATCTGTCATTGTCCAGTCTGGCATCTGACCCCACCCAACCTCCAGATGGATGCTGCTGGTAACTGAGATGCCACCTCTGCAGCACCACCTGTAATCACCTCTGGCAGTCACCATAAGTTGGATCCTGGTCCATCACTTACTGGTGTGCCACCAGACCTAGGCTCTTATTGAAGAGACAATACCATTTTGCTTTTAATTTGGACTACTGGACACTATCTCTAGGACAGTCAGCCATTGGTGGCCTTAGAAACTCTTTCCTTTCCCCAAATCTCTCTTTTGTTAATAAACCCCATTGTTGTTACACCCTTAGCCTGAGTTATGTTCTTAAACTTGTAAGCACCTGGGTGGGGCCCATGAACTGTGATATGGGTTTTCATGGGTTTACTTTTTTACTTCTAGATTTCTTTGTGTGTGTGTGTGTGTGTGTGTGTGTCTGCCTGTCTGTCTCCCTCACTGGAGGCCGGGGAACGAACCGGTGCTGCAGAGGCTGCGGGCAGCCTTGCAGCCCAGCGCTCAACTGCTGCGCCACTAGGGGAGGCCCTCTAGATTTCTTTATGAAACTTCTCTGAATGCAAATGTTTAACTGTTATCAAATGGTTAGATGCCACTGAGTGAGATTTAATATCTTTGACCTCAGTGACAGGTTGATGACCTCTATGTGGTGTGGGAATCTCATTTAGTTTATTTTCATTTCTTTAGTATTTTTATATTATAAAAGTAATACATGACTGTTGCATGAAGTGAAACAATACAAATAATTATCAAGTAAAGAAAGTAATCATTTCCCTCCATACTCTTTTTAATTCCACCCCTCTGAGGTAACCAATGATAACTAGTTTTTTGTTTTTTTTTTTTTAAAGATTTATTTATTTATCCATACAAGCACTGGGTAGAATCAGAAGCACGGGAGGGTGAGAGAATTCACCAGAGCCAGAGTGGAGAACAGAATAGGCAGACTGACGAAATACACTGCTGAGGGGAACAATGGGCATAGCAGGAGAGGTCTGCGCACCATGTGGGACCCTCGCTGGTGATCGAACAGCACTCTACCGCTGCGCCACCAGGGGAGGCCCGCCAATGATAACTAGTTAAGTGACTTTGCTCACCTTTTTTCATGTTCACACAAATGTACAAAGGCGTACTTATAAACAAACTTTAAAAGGAGGAAGGTTTCTCATTTTTACACATGCACATACCAACACAAATGCAAGCATGAGTGTACCCACACAATACTCTAGAAATTAACTGAAAATTTTACTTGATAAAATAGAATCAACATCCCCTGTCTCAAGATAAGAACTAACATTTTTTCTAATTTATTTATACATGTTTTTTAACGAGTAAGGTCATTTCATAAATAGTATAATATTTTCGAACAAACTTTTTTCCTCTTTGTTCTACCTTTTCTTTATCTCATATCCACTGTTCCTTTCCCTGCCTCATTAATCTTGTAATCCTTATTAACAACCTAGCCTATCTTTCTTACATTTCTCCAGAATGATAAAATCATAAACATATATTTTTAAATGTGTACATTAAGGGTTGTTTAATCATTAAATGGAATTATACATTTCTCTACAGTTTACTTTTCTCAGTAATACCTCATGGAAATTCTTCCAAGTCAACTTCTATAGCCCTGATTAACTGCAAAATACAATTCCAGAGAGTAGCGCTAATATTACTGATGGGGAGTCTGTTTCCAGGTTTTTATCATTATGAACATTGCTTCAAACACATACTTAATTATTAGTACCTTCATTTCTATGAGATAAGATCTCAGATGCGGGATTATTGAATCAAGGAATATGAATGACATTTTAATAGAGGTTGCCAAATTGCTTTCCAAAAAGACTATAATTAGACATATTTCCAGCAGCAATATAGGAGAATCCCTTCCCAGTCCCAGAGTGGGTGTTATTACTGTTCTTTTACAATTTTAAAAATCTGATAGATGTAAAGTGGTGTTTCATTGTTACTTAATTTGCATTTCCTTAACTACTAATGGGTTTAGGCATTTTCTCTGTTTAGGGACCATTTGTATTTGCTTATCTGTGAATTGCTTATTTTGCCATTTTAAAACTAAATTATCTTTTTCTGGTCAATTTGTTGGAACACTTAACCCTATAACTGTCACTTATGCTGCAAATCTTCCCCAAACCCAATACTTGATTATTGCCTTTGCTATGTTATCTTTGGCTATACAAATTTTTAAAATTTCAAGTAGGTATGCATTTTTTTAAAAATAGCTTTTGAGATTCCTAATTTCTCCCCTACTCTTAGCATGAATGCTAATTTCCTAGATACTCTTTGAGGACTGCTTTTTGTACTCCTGAAGTTTATTATGAGTTACAGGAGAAAAAATCGGCTTTTTTTTCCAGACAGATAATTATTTAAATAAAGCAATTTTGCCATTTAATTAAAATACAAATTTTTATGTGTTAAGGTCTCTTATTGCTGTGGTTATGTATCCACTCTCATCCAAAATAATCGTAGTTGTACTCTTTAAAATACTTCTAAAATTGAGAGATAATATATAACATGAGTTTCAATTTCATTACAGCATAATGATTCAATATTTGTATGTATTCTGTAATGCTCACCAAGGTAAGTCTCCTTAACATCTATCACCACACATAGTTAAAATTGTTTTCTTGTGATAAGAAATTTTTAAGATTTACTCTAAGCAACTTTGAAATACATAGTTCGGTTTGATTATAGTTACCATCCTTTTCGTTGTATTCTTTTACAACTGGAAATTTGTATCTTGATAACTTTCACCCATTCCTCCCACTCTCCACCCCTGTTTCTGGCAACTCTTAACCTTTCTCTGGCAACTACTAATCTGTCTTCTGTATCTGAGTTCCAGGGGTTTTAAAAATTTTTCCTTTTATTTTCACATGAAAGTAAGATCATACGGTATTTGTCTTTCTCTCTCATTTATTTCAGTTACCATAATACCCTGAAGGTATATCCATGGTGTTGCAAATAGCAGAATTTCCTTTTTATGGCTGAGTATTTTGTTGTGCTTATATACTACATTTTCTTTATCCATTCATGAAAAGTTTTTTCCATGTTTTGGCTATTGTAAAAACTTCAGTGAACATGAAGGTGCAGATATTTTTGCGTTAAAGTGTTTTTTTTGGTTATTGTTTGGTTGGTTTTTTAAAAAACAAATCCTAGGAGTAGAATTGCTGTACCATATCATAGTTCTATCATTATTTTAAGAACCTCCATACTGTTTTCCACAGTGATTGCACCACTTTAAATTACCATCGATAGTGAGCAAGGGTTCCCTTTTTTCCACATCCTTGCAAACCATGTTACCTCTTGTCTTTTTTGATAGATATTTTAAAATGTATAAGGTTATATTGTGCCTTTTTCATTTCTCTGATGATTAGTAATATTGAGCACCTTTTCATTTACATATTGTAAATGATAGTGAGCACCTTTTCATTACGTGTATATCTTTGTTAGAAAGTTTGTATTCAGATTCTCTGCCCATTTTTTAGTTGAATTGTTATGACCTTTATATTGCATATTATATCCTGGATATTAATCTCTTGTCAGATTTCTAATTTGTAGACATGTTTTCCTCTAGTAGTTTACTTTTCGTTTTGTTTATAATTTTCTCTCTTGTGCAGAATTTAAAAAAATTATTTTTGAATTAATTTTTTACATTATTGTTCATTTTTGTTCAATGTTTGATCTTTCCTCAGGTGTCTTCATAGAATTACCACCACCAAGACACCCGTCAACTATTACCATCATTTCTTTGCTGTTCCCTTCCCTGTTTCGATCCATCTCCTTCCCCCATCTCCGGCTGAATGTCTCTGATTTATAGTTTGCTTGCTAGTTTTGTCTTTTTTTTTTCTTTTTTTTTTTTGTGTGTGTGGTTTCCCTATGTTTCCTATATGTGAAGCCATCCTATAATTTTCTTTCTTACTTATTTCACAGAGCATAATCCCTTCTAGCTCCATCCATATTGCTGTAAATAGCATGAGTTTGTCTTTTTTGATTGCTGAATAGTATTCCATTGTGTATGTATACCACATCTTTTTGATCCAGTCATCTGTGCAGAAACTTTTTAGGTTTATGTTGTTCTACTTGTTTATTTTTGCTGTTGAAGGGCAAATTTAAACTCATGAAAAAAAAATAGCATCACCAAGACCACTATCATGAAGCTTGCTGCTTATGTTTTACAGGGTTGAGTCTTAAGTTCAAGTATTCATTGCACTTTGATTTTGTGTATGATAGTAGTTCAGTTTTATTTTGTACGTGACTGTCCAATTTTTTCAGCACCATTTATTGAAGAGGCTATCTTTCCCCCTTTATGTGTTTTTGATTGCTTTGTTGTCAACTAATTGACTGGAGCTAGAGGGTTTAATTCTGGACTCTCTACTTTGTTGCATTGATCTACTTGTCTGTTTTTATGCCAGTGCCATACTGTTTTGGTTTCCATAGATTCATAACATATAGTAGTTTGAAATCAAGAGACAGCTTTGTTCTTTTAATTAGCAATAATTGCGCCTCAGATAAACCTCATTGGCTACGATACTGTCACTGCGCAAAGCTAGCTTTATTCTTTTAAAGGTTGTTTTGACTATATAGTGTCTTTTCTGGTTCCTTACAAATTTTAGGCCTTTCCTGTTTTTATGAAAAATATCAGTGGAAATGTGATGTGCTTTGAATCCGTAGCTTGCTTTGGTAATATAGACACTTCAATAAAACTAATTCTTTTAATTCCATGATTATGAAATTTCGTGTGTTTGTGTCTTAAATTTCTTTCATCAATATCACAGCTTTCAGTGCAGATGTCTTTCATTTCATTTCTGAAATTTATCTCTAGGTGTTTCATTCTTGTTGATAAAAATGAGGTTGTTTAAATTTTGCTTTTTGACCTATTTCTGTAAAAACACAACAGATTTTTATGCATTGCTATTTTTTATCATACAACTTAATTGAATTCACTTATTAGTTCTAACAGTTTCTTGGTGGAATCTTTAGAGTTTTCTAAATATAATTTGTCACCTGCTAATAATGACAGTTCTATTTTCTGATTTGGATGGTTTCTTTCTTTGCCTAAATTGCTCTGGCCAAGAATGCCAGTACAATGTTGAATAAAAGTGATGAGAGTAGACATCCTTGACTTATTCCTGATCTTAGCGGAAAAGCTTTCAATTTTCCATTGTCGAGTATGATATGAGCTGTGGACTTGTCATATGTGACTTGTGTTGTGTTCAGGTACTAGGAACCTCATTTTGAAGAGTAGATGAGATGGTCACTGCCAAAACAAGCTGCTACTTATAAGCTTTGGTATCTTTTACTCGGTTCTATACAGAAACTAACAATTGTGTACCCAAAAATGAAAAGTAGAAAGGTTAGAGAACTTAAAGTATGTCAGATAAAGAATACTTACAGAATCTTGGAAAATTTTAGCTGGGAGTAAAGAAGACTTAGATTTCTGTTTAATTAGAATTGCTTAAGACTAAAATTAAGGTGTACGTTGGAAACTTTGAGACATGAAGAAAAATTCCCTTTGAAGTAGATCTGCAATCCCTAGAAAGTTTCTTAGAGTATACTGGACTTTGAGAAACCAGAATAATGTTTCAAGAAATAAAAAAAAAAAAAACCAGCAAATATCTTAAGTTCTTCACAGTGAAGTTCTATCATATACACATTTAATCTAAGTTATATGAACTATGTAAATAGTGGTATAGAACTCTACTGTGTTTTTATGCATTATATTGCAGCTATTTATATGCTGTATTGTTCGCTGAAGAGTGATTTATGGAAATTTCAAGGGTAATCTTGACTTGAAAATTTTAATTATATGTACTGATGTGGATCCAAATCGTTATGGTAGGGTGCTCTTGGTTTCTATCTGATGAACAATTCCAAATTTTGGTTTTGAAATATTCCTGGCTTTATTATCCTCCAGTTGCATTTAGGTTACTTCTGGTCTCTCTAAATAGGCTGCACATACCTTCATCTTTGGTGGAGGAACTGAGTCATTCATCTCTAGAGTACAGTGCTCCTCATGGATGGTGGTTCAATGGAGATGTGTTGGCCTACTCCTTTATAGAGAGGGACTTGCAGGATAGGAAGCCTCATGATGCCCTGTCCTTTCAATGGAAAGTTTCTGTAGGTGAAACTTGATATTCTTGGGGTAGCTGAGCCATATGGAAAGGTAGAGATGTCTGTAAAAGTCAGGCGTGTAAAGGAGACATTCTGTTTGTTAATTTTTGGATGCCATATTTTGTCTTTAGTGTTTTTGGTGCTCACATAAAGTTTCTATTTTTATGTGTGTGTTGTTATTGTGTTAACATTGATTGACAATACTGTATATGATTAAGAGGTATAGGTTGAAACCTCTTCAGAGGTATGTTATACCACACCCTCCCCAAGGCACCCATAGTCTAATTATTTTTTAAATGGTCTCCCTCCCTATGGAGGTTTTATAGACACACTAGCTAATTTCAGAGTTATAGGTTCATACTTGGGATTGCTATTTTACGTAAAATAGAGCATTTACAGTTCTAAATTAAGATCCATAGTCTTCTAATTAGATGATTCCTACTTCTAGTTTTTAATTAATGCCATGGAAGCAGGAAAAGTAGTATTTTCTTCACACCTGCAGATTGAAGTTTCGTAAGTAGGGAACATCAACTACTAGTTTGGGCATAATGGGATTGAAGCAGGGTTTATAGTCATGTTTCTTAACTACTGTGCATGAGGAAAAAAAAGGTGATGGATAGCCAAAAACTTGTGTGGGGGAAGGGAAGGATGAAGTGAGGAAGAGAAAGGATACTTCTAATATAATGGGGGAAAAATTTACAAGTGCTCATCTCAATGTAAGATTTATATCATAGTATGTTGGAAGGAAATTTTTGGCTAAGGCCAATTTATTACAGCACATCTCTGTAGTACTTTAAACTTCATGAGTGTGCGTATTGAAGCTTTTAAAGTTCCATTGCTCCTTCATGTTATTAGATTAGTAGTTGAACCTTCTTTTTGATGCTTATCACTACTTCATGAATGAATGTCATGGTTATGCTTATATATGATATTTTTTAAATGACTGTAAAGTACTTAAAGCATATCAGCAAATGAACAATAGATTGTTCTCACTTACAATAAAGGTAAAAATATGTGCAGGCAGTTTCTAGAATAATCTAACAATGTGAAAGGTTTCTACTTCAAGAAATGATGTTCAATACTGGGGTTGATTATACAATACATTGTGACCTGTTCAGGCTTATATTTTCTTTCTCAGTTTTTACCTTATGACACCTGTGGGGCTGGCCACTTGGGAGGGGGACTTGCAGCAACTTGGGCAGGTTTTGGTTTTGCCAATAGTTGTTTGACTATAGTGGTTTGATCTTGGCATGCAAGGAGTAGGCAGAAAGCCCTAGGGGAGGACAGTGTAGTGGGAGAGGTAGTGCATCTCTACTGGGTTCTATGGATCTTGGCTCAGGTGTGCTGTGTGACTAGCTGATCCAACAGCATTGCTTGAGTGTCCATGGCATATAGGCATCTGATGGATTCTGGTTATGATCAGTCACTAAGTGCATGTTATCGAGATGTAAACTATCATGGGTTTTCATTTTGGGGGATAAAATACCCAACCTTGTAAAAGTATTAAAATATTGGTGAATCCACACATTTTGTGGGTAGGATTGTGTGCAGCAAGCCCTTCTGAAAATATGAGAATAGTCACTTAATGCTCTTTCACATATGCTGAAACCTGCAAACTAGACTGTTCCACATGGGATATAAAGTGCTTTTTAAACTAGTATATTATCAATAATAAAGATAATGATAAAGCAACACTTAGGTGATTTTGGTGCATGCTAAGCAAATGTTTCATATATATTGATTTTTTGCTCATCACAACCTTATAAGAACTGAGACCAGAGAGGTAAAGTAAAATACATATATTAGTAGTCAAGCTTGGATTTAAACACAGGTAATCATGGCTTTTATTCTTAACTATGCAGAGTTGGTGAACTACTAAAGCCCTGTAGTCAAACTCAGGTGTAAGTGCTAGCAATCTGATATTTAATACTGAAGTCTTTTTTTGCTATATGTAAAATTAAGATAGTACTAGATACTGATGAGTTCAAATGTTTTGGAACTGGATATCTCTGGCATATCATATGTGTTCAGTAAAGGTTAGCTTGTTATTTATAATGAAGGTAGAAGAACTGTCATTTGATGGGTATAAAATGGTCTGGCTTGTATTTCATCTTTATAGACCTACGTGAGAGAAATTATAGTTTGAGAAAGGCAAAAGGTACCCATATTCTTGCTGGGAAATATGTAGTTCAATCTACTCCACAGGGTTACTGTAGCAGGAATGCACAGAGAAACTTTGCCTCGGGACTATGATTCAACTTCCTTCATTTTTTGCAAGTTCACCTCACTTTACAGCTGAAAGTCCTGCACCTTATTTAGCTGAAAAACAGCAACTGTCAGGCTAATTTCCTCTTGATAATATTGTGAATTTCCTTCTCTAATTGGATAATAGAATTATTGAAGGTTTTGCAAACAGAAAACGGGACGAGCTGCTAAGGGCAGGAAGTGACAGCAGTGTGCTGGACTCCATGAGGGCTCACTGCACACAGTTCAACCCACAAAATTTGTGGATTCATCAAAATCTACTTAATTGAAATATTTTTAGCTTCCTTTCCTTTTACTGCTGATAGGAGTGCTATCACCACAAACCATCATTTTCGCCTCTTTAAGTAGTTTTGCTTTCCTTGACTAATTCATCCTTTAGCAGTTGAATATTCTAGTAAGAGTCAACTTCATGTATATAATAACAGGGTTTTTTGCTGGCGAACCAAAGCAAGAAAGAATCTTGAATTTAAAAAAAAGGGTTTGCAAACTCCAGTTATTGGAGTGTTTACATTTCTTACTACTTTACTAGCAAGAGCAAATCATAATTTTGTACTATCTCCAAAGAAATTTTTCATGTTGATGAAGTTATATGGTGTAAATTATCATCAGTTTTGGTGTATGTGAAATCATCAGCAAATATTTAGAACATTTAAATATTTTCAATTTCAACACTAGTGTTTGGGGAGTGCAGATAGCCTTCCTTTTCCCCTTCTTCCTTCACCTCTCCAAATATTCCTATAGTTACTTCTTTAAAGTATGTTATGTACATACAACAGCAGGAAAATGCATTGAGTTTCAGTGATTTTAAAGAATGTTGTGCAAGATATGAAAGTTTTGAAAATTAAAGTCTCATACTATTGAGTTGTTAAATCTTGGCAGACCATACAGAGAAATTTCCTTCAGCCCAAGAGTGGAAATATTAAGAGACTCAAGAGTTTCTTGGATTGCCCTTAAAGAAAACCTTAATAACTGTGTAGCATGTTTATTACAGTGTGGTTGCTGGTACACAAGGTAATTATGTTTAAAAACTGTTAGGTGAAAATAGAGTTGGGGCAAGCTCAGTGGGACTGTAGTTTAATGCTATTTGTCTTAATGTGGATGTTGTCTTGATATTGTTAGAGATTCTTGATCTTTTTTATTAAATCACCTGAACACTAGTCCTTGATAGTTGCTTGGCTGTGCTATCTGTTCAGTGAGAACCCAGTTTCTACTAAGCCTCAACCAACATGTTTCCAACTTGTTGTGTCCCTAACCATGGCTGGTGTTGAAGTTCCTTAGGAAGATCTCACACTTACTGATGGGGAGTGGGGTTCCAGGAAACTCAAGACCCACTGTCATATTGACTATATGCCAACCTTTCCAAGAATTTGGACTTTGTTTCTTGGGCAGCACTATGGGCAAATGAAACTTTGTCATGTTTCTAATTGGCAATAGTTTTGTGGGCCCCATAGAATATAATCTGACTAGATGGAAAAATGGCAGGAGTATATGGTCTTATATCACTTCTTAAATGTAGAGGCCTCTTGCTTTTCTTTTTCCTGGGCAAAGAGTTTCTTTTATTATAGGAGTTCTCTAAATACTTCACAGTTTTGCATGACTTATGGGGGCTCTAAAGCCAGACAGATGTGGTTGGAGTTTGTATTCACTTACCAGCTGTGTCACTTTGGCAAATTACTTAACCCCACTTCTTCTATAAAATGGGGTAATAAAGGCTATTATTGGATGGATGCCCATCAACACCGGTAAACAGTGTCACAATACTGGTAAGGTAGCACCACAGTGGAAAAGCATGCAGAAATGTGCTGTGCATTTAAATCTATCTGCAAAATTGTGGCCAATTAGTTTTTAAATTTGATTTAAAGCAAAACACTGAGTGTAAAAAAGTAACCCTACCAGGGCCTCCCCAGTGGCACAGCAGTTGAGCGCTGGGTTGCGAAGCTGCCTGCAGCCTCTGCAGCGCTGGTTCAATTCCCGGCTGCTCCCTGGCCACCGGAGGAGGGTCCCACATGGCTCGCAGACCTCTTCTGCCACCCACTGCTCCCCTCAGCAGTGTACTTCAGTCCTTCTGCCTCTGCTCCCCGCTCTGGCTCTGGTGAATTCTCTCACCCTCCTGCGCTTCTGACTGTACCCAGTGCTTGTATAAATAAATAAATAAATCTTTTTTTTTTTTAAATGGAACCCTACAATCCTATTCAATGTATTAACCTTGATAAACAAGAGTGGTCACTAAGAGCAAATTTAACACTATTTATAGATGCTTGTCAGTTTTTTTTGTTGTTGTTGTTATTACACACAACCTCAAATAGAGGAAATAAAAGAAGCACTTAGAATGGATTGCCTAACATTCATCTAAATGTTTATGACATTATTCATAACCTTAATTTTTTACTACCCACTCTACACTTTAGACATGAATAAGATGAGGCTTTTGAAACCAGAGATTTTACCTTAGTTAATAAAATAATACCTGCATAGATAAAATTGCTTTTGTTCTTATCATGTATATTTTCTAGAAAAAACATTCTTCTTTTGCTTTTCAAATAAGCTAGTGATGCCAAAATTGTTGCTTTAGTTCACTAAATGTAAGTCTCTGTCCTTGGATAATTATTAAGAAAGTTCTATGATTTAGCCAGTCAGATTTTGGCAAGTGATGATAAAATTATGTCAATAAAAATAATTCAGTTATTTTAGCGTATTTGTAGAGTAACTATAATATATCAAGTATGTGATAGGCGCCAGAGAAATAAAGATAAGGAAGATATAGAACTTATCCCTAAGGAGGTCAGTATCCAATGAGAACAAACCAGACAGGACAAGCAATGCAGAGGTTGAGTTAGTGTGTGGGATAAAAGAAGAGGTTTGAGCTAGTACATGGGTTAAAAAAAATTGAGGCTTAATGAATGTCTTTTAAAATGATTCAACTATATATGAAGATACTTGTTTTCCTCCTTTAACAAAGGAAGATGTTCTTAATTTATCCATGTGGTTTACTGCATTATAAAAATGAAACATATGGAACTTTAGTCCCCTTTATGACATTTAGGACTATTGATTTACCAGGTGATATGCTAAGTGCTTTCATAAATATTACTTGATTTATTCAAGTTCTTAACAAAACTGAAGCCCAGAATTTCATCAACTATCACACTACTAAGTAAAATGTTATAGTGAAAGTAGATTTTTTTAATCTATTTGGAATGTAGGTTAATATCATTTTGTTTTCTTTTACTTATTATCTCGATCCTATTTGATCCCTACATCATGCCTTCTAAAGTAAACTGAACCCTTTAGGATGGCTATTGTTAAATTTACAGAAACAAGTGTTGGTGAGGATGTCTAGATGTCAGAATCTTTTATATTGTGTATTGTTGATGGACATGTAAAATGGTGCGTTTGCTCTGTTAGACAGTATGATAGTTCATAAAAAAAATTAAAAGTATAATTAACATATCCCACAGTTGAACTCCTACATATATGCCCTGAATAATTGAAAGCAGTAACTCAAAGATATATTTATATATACATGTTCATAGGTGTTGTTAACACAGCTGAAAAGGTGAAAACAACTCAAGTGTCCATGAACGAATGGATGAAAAAATGTTGAACGTAAAGTGGAATATTAATCAGTCTTAAATTTGAATAAAGTTCTTATACATGTTGCAACATGGATGAAGCTTGAAGACATGATGCTCAATGAAAGGACACAGAAGGACCAATATTGCATCATGTCACATGCATGAGGTTCCTAGGAGAGTCACTTTATAGAGATGGAAAGTAGAATAGTGGTGATCAGTGCCTGGCGGAAGGGAGAATAGAAGTTATTACTTATGGTCACAATTCAGGGTGATGAAGTTCCTGAGATGGGTAGTGGTTAGGATGGTACAGCATTGTGCATGTGCTTGGTGTCAGAAATGTCCACTGAGATCACTGAAATATTAAAATGGTGAGACATTATACACATTTTCCCACAGTATCAATGAACAGTCTTTGCATATATCCACTCTTTTCTTTAAATGTTACTCCAGAGTTTGCTAGAATATTTTACATAGTGGTTTGAATGACTAATGAACTTGGAATGAGGCTATATATGTATTCACAAAGTGGGAAAATGGGCCTCCATCTTAGAGATGTCTCTAAACAAAACTTGAGCTATTGGGGAAACTGATCTAGCAAAATAACAGATACATTGAACCTACCCAGAAATTAACCCTTCACATCTATGCACTAGCCCAGCTTCCAGGAAAAGCAACACATCTCAATTTGTGTAAATGGGAAGCCATTGTCCTAAGTTCAGCTCCTAGAAAATGGCTGGAAGTCAGAGGCTGTCTGATTTGGCATCTCTGATGTCTGTCTCTGACACTTATGTCTAAATTAGACTGCTGCTAATTAAATCAACTTGTAAAGCCAGCATCATGCCCTGTCTCTCCTCCTTCATAAAGCAGGGCATTGCCATTTGGGGGAGCTGTCCATCTCCATCATTTCATAATTTCTAACCTTGGGCATAGCTGCTTAACTCAATTAAATGTGACCAAAGTGAACTTTGTTGAAAAACCTAACAGTGAAATAAATACATGGAGTAAAATGCTCAAGGGTGATTTCTGCAGCTCAAGTGAGGGCTGTTAATTTTGGGGCCGCATGTGTAGTTCCTAGTCATGACACTTTTCCAAAGAAATGTCTTCTGTCTGAATTGGGCTTTTGTGAGGGGAAAGATCACTCTTGGATTTAATACCCCCTCCTCTCGTAAAAGTTTCATCTCATCGAATGACCAAGTTTTTTTCTCATTGCAAATGCCATAACTCTACATTATAAAAGTACATAAAACGGTTTCAATAACTTAGATTATTAGGGCAAATATTATAGCTTTTTGTGGTTGTTACTCTTTTTCTGGGTCTTCTATTGCTTTTCCTGAATATAATCTTAAAGCCTGAAGGGACCTTTATCCAGAGAATATTACAATATATTGTAATATTCCATAGACCACAATTTTCTGAGAGGTGTTATTGAGATTACTCCTTGAAGAAATTGTTGGGTCAAATACCTTTGGCAAATTGTGATTTAGACAAAACATTAAAAAAAAAAAGCTCACAGGTCTTTCAAGAACCTTTTGCTTTCTAATTTGTGTTGTGAATTGCCAGGAGGAAACTTACAGAAATCAGTCTTCCAAAGTCTACTCACTGTGGACCTTTATTTTCCCAGAGGTTTATCTTAGAAGTAGGGAAAAATAAAATGGACTTTGAGCAAGTTGGACCAACTTCCTTCATTGAACAAATGGAGGAAGTAAAGCTTTTTGACCTTAGGGTTTATTTGGCATTTTACAACCTTAAATTATTTCCCACTTTGGGGTAGAAAGAAATGGGGTTAGAAGTCAAGACTACAGTTTGAGTTGCCCCTTTATTATTTGGCTAGCTTGGCACTCTCAGACATTTAACTAACATTTCATCGCTGAATCGGGGTCTTGCTCTCCCCTAGACTTGACTCATACAATTGATATTAGTAAATGAGATGATGTTCATGAAACAGCCTTGTGAACTGTAAAGAAGGAAAAATTACAGAGCATTAGTTTCATGAGAAGGAAAAGTATTGATAGACAACAACTTTGGTATTTACAAGTTCTGTGATTACATCAGGTCACAAAAATTTTTAGGTAATATAATTACAGCAACTTGTGAAAATAATCCTATGTCTAGAACAAATATCATTTAGAAGACACAATGTCCAAATGTTAACAGGATATTGTTTAAGGTGAGCATTTCTCTCCTTTTCAATCTTACCTAACAATTACAGTATATAGATTTTTCTGGTGAGTTCTATTTCCTAGAAACTCCTCTTCCCCCATTGCTGATGTATTAGTCCCATAACCCATACTGTGGCAGCTGTTTTTGGCTTTCTGCTTAAACATCTTTAGCATTTTGCCTTTGTCCTCAAGGTTCCAAGATGATTGCTATACCGCCAGGCCCTGCAACTGCATTCTAGGCAGGAAGGGCAGAGGGAAGTCTGGAGAATCTACTTTTTGGGAGGGTTGTGTGTACTCAAGAAGAAGGGGAGTGGGCCTCTCCAGTGGTGCAGCAGGTTGAGCGCCACACTGTGAAGCTCTCTACAGCCTCTACAATGCGGGTTCGATTCCCGTCCAGCCAGGGAGAAACCCACATGGTGTGGCAGACCTCTCCTTTCTCGCCCACTGCTCCCCTCAGCAGTGTCTTCAGTCCGTCTGCCTGTTCTGCTCCCTGCTGTTTCTGGTGAATTCTCTCACCCTCCAGTGCCTCTGACTGTATCCCAGTTCTTATATAAATAAAAAAATCTTAAAAAATGGGCCTCCTTGGTGGTGCAGTGGATTGAGCGCAGCTCTGTGAAGCTGCCTACAGCCTTTGCAGCACCAGTTTGATTCCTGGCCAGCCAGGGAGATTCCCACATGGTGCAGCAGACCTCTCCTGTTGTGCCTGCTGCTCCCCTCGGCAGTGTATTTCAGTCCATCTGCCTGTTCTACTCCCAGCTCTGTCTCTGGTGAATCCTCTTATCCTCCTGTGCCTCTGGCCTGTACCCCCAGCTCTTGTATAAAAATAAATAAATCTTAAAAAAAAAAAAAGAACTTAAAAAAAAAAGAGGAGGAGGCCCTTCTCTGTAAAATTCAATTTACGATTCATTTGGCCAATATTATGTTTTGTGACTGCCTCTTGCTGTGAAGATGACATGGAAAAACAAGTAGTGAGCCTTCTGACTTGTAGCACACAACTCTCAAAATGGGGTGCTCAGGTGAGCATCAGTAGCATCATCTGGGATCCTGTTAGAAAAGCAGATTGCCTGACCTGATTATCTGACAGAAACAGCTTCTTAATTGGTGAGACCCTGTGCAACATGAAAATGTGGAGCCCCTAATCCAAATATCACTAAAATTTTCAAGACAGCAGCCAAGCATTAAACCAAGATTAAGAACCTATGCAATGGCAAAGTCACAGGCTCATGAAGCTGGTCCTACTTTCTTGTAACTGAAAGAGTAAGAAGCCTACAGGTGATTCTGAGGTATGTTCAGGTTGGAGAACCACTGAAGGAGAGGACTTGGCAGCCTTCCACAGGTACCTAATTATTTCCTTACACCCTCCAGCTTCTTGAGATACCTACCTGGCTGTTTTGTAGAAAGATTCAGTCACCCAACAGTCATGTGAGAAGCAGAATGAATTTATTTGCTATAGGTGAGAAGCACCTATCATTGGGGACAAAAACCCCCTGGGAAATGAGTAGGACCCACAGGACCTTCTGTCCAACAGCTGTGGCCAAGGGTAAGTTTCAGATGAATAAGCTGGGTAGTGTTGCTCCCCTGATGAATGGTTGTTTCAAGGGGTTTAAAAAAAGCTGCAGATGAGCCTTCAATGAGAGTGAAATTAAAGTCATTTATCCCAGATCATTTGGAAATATCAACTCCCTTCTTAAAGAAGGAAAATATAATAAAGCTGGCTCATAAAGTTATAAAATATTTAACATGTGACTTCTGCTTTGTACCAATGTCACCTCTTAATGGTCCCATTATTTTGTTATGTTTAACTTCAATGAAAAATTTAGGAGGAAGGGTGGGCAAATGTTAAACCCAAATCAGGATTTTTTTTTTTTTTGCCTGAAATCTGTGATTACATCATTGGCACATTTATATTGCGAGACACTTTTACGATATAAGCATTTTTTCATTTGGACAGCAACCATAATAAATTGAAATAAAATTCAGTCTTGATTGATGTTGTAAGTGTCATGTACAGGGCAAGTCCCATCTATTAAGTGTGGTTTGCCAGGGCAGCAATAATAGTAGCATTTGAATGTTTTTCTTATTAAGGAGAAAAATGGTCAGTAACATTGGTTTGGACTCCAAGGACTGTGGTAAATGGAAAATGCCTGCAGCATGTGACTCCATCCTGGCTTTAGCGTGAAGGTGGTCAGAAAGCTGCAAGAATTGTTTGTCCTTTCTTAAAAATTAGGATAAACTATTACAGTCTGTGGAATGAAAGAGAGAGGCTGATTACAACATAATGGAGTGTACCATATTCATCTCTTTGAAATATGACCTCACCCGGCCTTTTCCATTTTACAATCGATTCTCTCATTCCCTTAATGAACCTTTGCATTCATGAGTCTTCCTTGGAAGTATGCACATGAAGTATTGCTGGAGCAAAGAATAATTGTCTGCCAAGTAAGTAAGAACAAAGTGCCTCTCTTGTCTTTCGGTTCAATAACACTAGAAACTGTTAATGCATCATGTTGGGCACTGTGTTGTTTTGCTTAGTAATTATCTAATTTGCCAAAGCTTGCTTTAAAAACAATGTTTTTGGAAAACTGGTGAAATAGAGTTATTTGCCTGTTTCTCTAAAGATGGAATGAGAGTGCTGATGGAAATGTGTTTAAATACAGCTTTAGTTTTTATGTTGCCTGGCGAGCCTAATTTCAACAAAGTAGCACTTTTCATTCCAACAGCAATCCCAAGAAAGTGATGGTAGAATAAAATTAGGGAAGGAAGTTGGAGGCTTGAATAGAAATTTATATGAAGTAATTATAGAACTGTTGGGTTTTTGAGTAATTCACATAATTTGGAATGTCTACACACAAATCATTGGAAGGTAATATGAAAGATTTCATGTGACCCAAGACTTAGAACCATTTTATTCTTTGATGTCTTCACTCCACTAGGAGGAAGTTGAACTATGCTCTGTTCATTGTTGGTGAGGTGTAAATTGAGTGACAATCTTAGTGTGAATTGATAACAAATTGCAGGAAAAAGAAAAGTATCTAGCCATGACTGCTCCTGTTAGGCACAGAATAACCTCAAAGGTTTACATACATTCCTGGGAAGTCAGGACACAAACTGCCAGTGTCTGAGGGATATTTTATTTATTTATTTATTTATTTTAAAGATTTATTTATTTATACAAGCACTGGGGTACAGGTCAGAGGTGTGGGAGGGTGAGAGATTCACCAGAGACAGAGCAGGGAGCAGAACAGGCAGAAGTACCAAAATAGACTGCTAAGGGGAGCAGCAGGCGCGACAGGAGAGGTCTGCTGCACTATGTGGGAATCTTCCTGGCTGTCTGGGAATCAAACCCGCACTGCAGAGGCTGCAGACAGCTTGACAGGGTGGCACTCAACCCACTGCGCTATCGGGAAGGCCCTGAGGGATATTTAAATTAAGCACAGAAGTATTATAGGTAGATATGAACCAATGAATTAAGAATTTCTTTAAAAAAATTAAAAGGATTGGAAAATAATGTGTATTCTCATGGGGCCCCTATCTGAAAGCAGAATAAGAGACTAAAACCCAAACCTCTGGGATTTTAAATATAAAATTATAAGCACAATGCCTACTAAGGCATTTATTGTAATCAATTCTTAAAAACATTTATAAAACATACCCATATTTTGTGATATGAATAAGTTTGCATGTACTGGCCAGGTACGTCCATTAGCTTCTCTATCTCTTCATCTGAAAGTTCATCTTCTTGTGATGCCCAGTTCAGCTTCCTTTAGGGAAACTTTTCTGACTCATAGTACGGGAATGTCTCTCTGTACTCACTTCTTTGGAAGTTCTTTTAAACTAGACCATCATCAGGCTTTAAGTATAGCTGATATTTTATTGAACAGTGAGTTATTATACCAGGTGCTAAGTGTTCATATTTCATCTTCATCCAGCCGCCTAACCATCTTCGGTAAATGATGTTATGATTACTTTGGTTTTACTGAGATTCAAGAAATTCAGTGACTTGTCCCAGTCCCTAGAGCTGGGAAGTAGCACATCTAGAATTTCACCAGACCTACCTGTCTCCAGAGACAATGAGCACTGCTTCTGAGACACATTTTTATTTCCATTAGGTAGGGAGGCAGTCATATACATTAAAACCTATCTGTAAATCCTTCAGGAAGAGACCAATTCCTGGAATAGAAATAGCATGAATTTCCATACATCACTTTCAGAGTCTTACATCCATCCTCAACTGAAACCAGTTCTTTCCCACTTTTTTTCTCCTTTAAAAAAGAAACACCTTTCAGCCTCCTAATTTTTGGTGGGATTCACTATTAGGACCTTTAAAATACAGACTCATTCTGTTGAGGACAACTTGAAATGATAGAAATGGGTAACTTTGATTTTGTTGAGAATTTCTGAAATTAGTTTTATAGTAGTAAACAGAAGATGTTGCAACTGTTCAACAACCTTCCCCTTCATCTCCTAACATGTCAATGATCACTAAACTTTGCTTTTCTCTCTCTCCTTCACTTACTCCCGCTGACCCCATCTTTCTCAAAAAAGAGAATGATGTGTTGATAAGAATATTTGTTGACATATATTTGAAGTAAAAAATGAAGTTGTAGCTTCTTTAGTAAATCTAGTTTGGTGGATTGGTTTGATGATGAGGCTTGACTTTGTTAATCTGGTTATGTGGTGGATATTTTATATAAATTACATATGCAAGATATGTAATTAATAAATTTTAGGTGTTTTAAAATTAATTAACTTTTCTAAATCTCTCAAAGTATAATGAGATGATTGCCTCATAAAAATATTTCTTGAAGGACAAGATTCTGTATGAAGCAGGTTGCGGGAGTGCAGTTACCCTGGTCCACTGACAGCTTATCTGAAGTTCTCAGTGACTTGTGAAATGATGTTTACATCTTAGAAGCATTTGAATGATTTGACATTAGTGCTTTGTTTTTGCTTAAACCCCCCTGGCACTGGGCAGGTGAGGTTACAACCTTTCCTCTAGAAAGGGCCACCAAGGCTCTACCATAGCATGACTTTGCCTCAGCCCAGGATAAAGACCTAAGGTTTAAACTTCTGTGCTCCTCCCACAAACCAAAATGCTTGCTTTAAAAATAAAAATGAAGGGGAGAAAATGGATTTTTCAAGATTTTTTTTCAATGGCATGGATTATCTTGAAAATCACCAATAATGACACTTAAAAAAAATCCTCAATATGTTAATGATATGACTCTCAGAGATTTACTGTAGAATTCTCTTCAAGATTTTGATACTAAAGTGGAAAATATTTTCTGATAAATTTTAAGGTCAGGACCAGTAAAGGGAACATATTTTGAGAATTACCAATATTTTATGTCTGGTAACATAGAAGGGCTTAAATATATCTACCATATGTTTTAAAAGAAGCTTTGAACTTAATTGAAAAAACATTTTGCTACTACAATGTAAAATAGTTTTAATGAGTTCTGTTTTATCATTTTTCTTGGTACCAAAGTCACAGATCCTAAAATTATGAAACCTATTTCTGAAGGCATGCTGTCAGGAATGCTACTTGGGAAATTTGTTTTCCTGAGTTATGTTGGAAGTATGATTATAAAGTTTGCTTCAACTTCATGTTTGTCTATTGGAATCAATCTTTTTCCTTAAAGTGGGTGGAAAATAAAATGCTAACTCAGAAAAGTTGGCCTCTTCCCTCTGGCCATTAATAAACAAATAGGGGTCTTCTTGAACTCTCAGCTCTAAAGTAGGAAAGATAGAAGTGTTTGGATAGTTAATGTAGCATGTATTAGTCTGAGTCCATTGAGAAACAAACACCAAGATGGGTCTAATTGTACAAGCATGGAATTTGAGAGTATACCTGTGAGAGGATATGGGGAGGAAGCCAGGGAAGATCAGGAGGTCCAGAGACTGGTGCAAATCTGACCCCGAGGAAAGGACACAAGGAAGAAGGCCAGAAAAGTATGCAGACTTCCTCAAAATCTAAGAAAGGCTCCCAGTGTGTGAGAATGTACCTGTCATTGTGAGTTGTGTTGTGTGGCTGCCACAGTAAATGACGATGTCTGACATACAGCTGGTCCTCTAACCCAGTTTGCATTACTTTCCACACTTGTATAGTCATGACCTGTCCTTCTGTGGTTTTAGTTTACTTGATTCTCTAAGTTGTATTTCATTAAAAAAAATTGACCTAAGTCTCTATGACGTGACTAAATTAGAGGTGGTGAATCTGTGATTTATTCATTTCACAGATAGTAGAGTGAAAAGCCATTTCCCCCTTATTCTGGGTGCTTGAGGTTTCCTGATTTAGTAGTTTCAGATGTGATTAGAATGGTGGTAAAAATGAGTTTTCTGAAATACAAATCCACTTATATGTCTTCTTGTTTTTCTCATTGTCTTACGGGAAAATCCAACAATTTAGCACAACATGAGAATCTCTCAGCTGACTTTTTGATCTGACCACATCTGTTCTCTCCCTGCTTGTCCTTTTGCTCCAGGATGGTGCTCAGCACTGCTGGCTGAGCTCTCTACCCAGACTCCTGATCTCTGGGGATGGCCCACTGACAAAGTTCTGGCTAGGAATGCACTGAGGAAGATGACTGTGGTGAGACTTTTTGAGGAGCTTTCTCTTTTCTGATTGAAAAAAAATACATATAGTTTGAGCTGGCAAGCATTTTGAACCTTGTCCTATTTTTCTTCCCATTTGCAACAGAGAAGCAGCAGTCAGTCTCTGAGGCAGCAAGGATGAGGGATGATTCCATACCAGTAGGATGGTTGATTATAGACACGTTGTTACAGCCAGATCTTGAGATCATCACTGAGTCATCATACCAGCCAATGATGCCTCTTGTCAGGATCTTAGATGAATTTGATTAACATCTATTTATACTGCTGAGTCAGGGTTTCTGTTATGAACATAGTCTTGAGTATTGTAGCATAGTCATGTTTCAACTACTGAAACACTTGAGGCTTGGTGTTTTCATTGTTGGTTTTCCTGTTGAGACTACTAGACTAGACAGTCAACTCTGCTGACTTTTTCTTTGGTAAAGACAAGGGATGATGGATAGTCAACTTAATCAATTTCCTGTTCTAAATAAAAAGATGAACTGTATTTGAAATAAAAGGTTCTGTGGGTAAATATCTGGTAAAAATACTGTCTGAATTAAAGTCAAATTGGTAGACACATCTCCCATCCCTTAATGTGCAAATGAACCTTGTGCATTGCCTATTGAGGGATCCAGTAAGCAATATTCTTCCAAATTGTTGACAATTAAGTAACTTTAATACTATTTTAGGGACATGTGGTCCAAGGACACTCTGAAAATTTTCTTTCTATAATTCTAACCTTGACCATAATTTCTAGAGATCACTGGGAGAGGGAGGTCTTATCCTTTATCACCCTCCCAGAAAAGCTTGGGTTTGCCTGGGATTTCTTTTCTGAACTTAGAACTGTGAAAAAGTCATAAGTACCAAGCATCCTACCTGTGCAGTGTTGCAGTATATTCCAAGGTTTTGGATCATGGGCAACTCGGAGAAAATTTTCATGTTTAGGTATTTGGCTCCTGGTGGAATAGTTTGATTGTTACCATCAGAATGATTTGGAATGTTTGGTACATTAAATTTTCTTTTTAAGGAGAATTAAATAACAATTCTCATATTAACCTCTGTAATATACAGTAGCTATATATTGTAGTGTTACCTTTTTTGCCACCACCTATTTTCTTTAAAACATGTAACAGAATCTACACCCGAAATTGCAGTCACCAATATGTCCTATATATTGAAAGCCAATATACACACAACTTTAGTCAAGGAAAATCAATGAAGCATGAACCTTAATAATTGGATCTTCTTGTTGATAAGACTAATACTTGTATGCAGTTTAGTTTAACATAATGAACCAAATTCATTTGCTTTGGTTTTAGTAGGAATGAGGTCAAATCAAGGACTTTGTGAGAGCAGAGAATAAATTGATTAAACATAAAGCCTTTTCTAGCTCTAAAATTACATATTTTTTTGAGAAGTGTCCAGGTTAGATTTTTTTTAGCTATCATGAAAGCCAATTCTCATAATAGGGAAGATCTAAGAAGGAAATGAAAAAAGAAATGCATTGAATTATACTTATCCTATCTCAATCTTACCTTTCTAGAACCATAAATTATCAGTACTAATGCATCTAAATGACTCACTTTTTAAAAAAGATTTATTTTTATTTATGAATAAAAGAACTGGGGTGTAGGTCAGAGATGTGGGGGTTGGGTGGGTGAAAGGATTCACCAGAGACAGAGTGGGGAGCAGAACAGGTGGATCTACTGAAACACATTGCTGAGGGGAGTAGCAGGCAAGACCGTAGAGGTCTGCTGTGTCATGTGGGGTAGCTCCCTGGTGGGGGATCAAACTTGTGCCACAATGGCTGCCAATAGCTTCATAGTGCTGAGACTTAACCGTTTGCTCCACCAGGGAAGCCCAAAAATGACTCACTCTTTGGAGTAAAACAAATTTTCCCACAACTTCTGCTCCTAGACCACACTGTGCCTTCCCAGATCTTCCAATTCTTCATGTGTATCTTCCAACTCTTCATCATGATCTAGCTGAATCCTAATTTTTCATGAATGTTTGCTGACAACTTCAACTGGAAAAACATACTATAAATAATATTTAGAACTAACATTTGCATAATGCATTAAATCTGTAGGAGCATTTTTATAAAAAAGCATCCTTTTTACTCTGCATGATAACCCTGGGAAGCAAGTTACTAACATGATGGTCTGTTGATAGAGGAAGAAACCAAGTTTCCAGATGGCTATATACCAAGAAGCTGTAGATTTCAACCCAAGGCAAGATTTATGCTACAAATTTCACATTCCACCTTCTATTGCTTGCTTGTCTTCCTCACTGAAATACCAAGACACTTAGTTATCCATTCATTTGACAAATATTAACTGAACCCCTACTATATTCTGCTAATATTGCACATTTCTCAATATGAATTATTGACTCAGCAACTAGTAAATAGGTGAGTTATGGCAGTCACATTAGTTTATCTAAGCACACTAATATATAACATATTGAAAGTTCATTAACAACAGCTGAATGCAATAAGCTGTAAGGAATGGGGTTGTGTGCACAGTGCTGATTTCTTGGTTCCCTCTTCCAGCCTTATTGTGGCTACATGTTCTGTTTTGGAAGCATTTATTATATTAGTCTTCATCATTTTGTGTTTTTATCTTGTTCCTAAGACTGTTAGCTTCCATCAGTTTACTCTCACCTTTTCTTTGTGTTTGTAAATTAGTCCTTTTACATAATGTAATTTTATTTACTAAGGATTCATCATGTCTGATAAATGCCACATTTTTATTAGGATTGTTACATTTGTTCTTGCTCCAGTTACAAGTTACATACAGTTTGAGTAGTCAGTCCTGACCTGTTTTACTCCCTCTGATGTTTAATGTGTAATTTTGCAGGACATATAGATTTTAATAATTTCTATATGGCGTGTTAGTATAAATACATTTGCTGAGTAACTAATGAATGTGTATATATGCATTTCTCCCGTCAAGTATCTAACTGATAATCTTTCTCTGAAATATTTGTCACAAAAGTAAAAAAATGAATGCTGGTTTTCAATTGTTTTAGCTAGGCATTATGAAAACCTATTATGTACAAGACACTTTATCATTTTATTTAATTCTCACAGCAAATGTAAATCTGGGTCTTTCTATCCCTGTTTTTGACAAAGGATTTGAACCTGGGCAGTCTGAGTCTATAATTCTTTTTTTTAACCACATAAAAATGTTAAATATTACATTTTATATTTAAAAAATTATCCATCCTAAGCCCAAAAAGAGGGGAAGGAGAGCCAGCAAAAAAAATTGAACTGCTTGTCTTTATACTACACCTTTTTGGCAGTAAGTTTTATATTTCTATGCAATTCAAGTCCCTTGCATACTAATGTCTGTCTCTTTCTACCCCAAACCCTCCAATAAAATCTGCTAGAAGAAAGTTATTAAAAGATAAATACAAGATAACTAGTTGACATGTAATCATGTAATGATAAAGTGAAGAGTAAATATTGCAAGTTCTTAGAACTTAGTCTTGTAAAAGGGAGTTGTGTTAAAATAAAGCTTGGTGCTGTAACAAACACTCCTCTCACCTCATCAAATCTCAGAGACTTGAAAGGCAGCTTTATTCATCACTCACCTAACAGTCCAACTTGGATGTTCCTGGTTTGGCAGCTCCTCCTTAAGCTTGAATTCAGTCTTCATTTCCTTCCATATCCTAACACCACAATTTTCAATGAACAGTTTCAGACAGCCCTGAGGTTCATCTCCATTATAGCCAACCAGAAGTAGAAAGGATCTTGGAGAGTTATGAGGGATGATTTTATGTGGAGATCGCAAAATGGTACACATCACTGCCTCTCCATTATCCTCATTCTTTGTGGTTCCTTCAAACCTGGAGCAATGTCATGTGTGTGTGCCCCAGAGGAAAAGGAAGTGCGTTTTGTGAACAGATAGCCAGTTTCTGCCACAGAGTTGACATAAGTTCTTTAATAGCTCAAGTTTTACTTCTAAAACTATTGCTTCCAGCAGAATAAATTTCTCTATAGCAAGTTGTGATAAATGTTATGACTTCATATTTTATTTTGTATCACCTCTGTTCCTTTCCTTCTAAATTGCCTAATTCATTTCATTTGGATGCTAATGATGAATTAAGTTGGACTGCTTAATAATTAAAATTATCTCTAGGATAAAATCATATTTTCTCTTGTAGAAAAATTCTTGGCTTTGTTCACAATGTAGGAGAACTAGAATTTTTAAATGAACAAACGTCTCCGTAACTGACATTGGATGGCTCTGTTTGATGGTGGGGGAAAAAATACACAGACTATAAAGAGGAACTTTTTACCACAATACCATAAAAATGAGATGAGGGGGCCTCCCTAGTGGCGCAAGGGATTAAGACTTAGAATGTTATGAAGCTATCTGTAGCCACTGCAGCATGAGTTTGATCCCTGGCCAGGGAGCTGACCCACATGGCGCAGCAGCAGACCTCTCCTTTCTTGCCTGCTGCTCCCCTCAGCAGTGTATTTCAGTAGATCTGCCTTTTCTCCCCACTCTGTCTCTGGTGAATCCTCTCAACACCCGTATCTCTGTCCTACACCCCAGCTCTTGTATGCATAAATAAATCTTTAAAAAAATGAGATGAGGGTGATACAAACTTCTAAGAATACCTTCAGGAATGGTAATCCTTGAATGAACTAACATCTCTATATCAGATATCCAATATCTGATATGTATTTGGAGGAAGATGGGAGCAAGCGTAAATGTCACCTAATGTCAGGGTTATCCAGTTTTTACTTTTTGTTTTTGCTACAAAGTAATATTTTCCTAACACTAAAAATATGAATAAAATGTATTCTATGATTGCTCCATAATAGCATCAGAACATCCATGACTTCCAAATTGGGGTTTATATGTGTTTGGGATATAGTCTCTTTGGAATAGTTCTTAGCTTTAATTTGGGTTGTCCTGTGACAACCCAGGCTTATGACTTGCTGTTATAAGAAGAGTTGAATCTTTAGATTGTAAAAACAGAGCATATAGTCTTTTTTAAAAAGTTTATGTATCCAAGCCTAAAAGATGACATTTATGAATGCTAAGAAGTATGGCTATGGGACCTTAGAACCATTTTTAGTGACTTATACATACATTTTCATCAAACAAATAATGCTTAAGTGCCTTTTCCATGCCTCCACACCATGCTTAAATATATCCTAGTGGAGTAGGGTGATTTGCTAGAAAGTTTAGAATGAGGGAGAAAATATGGTTCTATAATATAGTAGAGTCCAAGAGCCCCAAGTGTTAGCACCAGGCACATAAGAGTTCAAAAATGCATTCTTCCATCTATTACCTATCCTGGATGGGATAGGTAAACTCTATATCTCTATTTCTTCAAGTATCTAAGCATTGTTAAGAAGAGCAAATCAGTAATATATGTGACATACTTAATGTGGTGACCAATACACAGTAAACTCTCTGTAAGTGGTTACATTTGGTGTTACTAAATATTATCTGTTTAGTAGCCCTGTGAGGAAAATGGAGACTTGGTTAAATTATTTTAATAATTATATAAATGGAAAAAATAGTCAGGACAGAGGGCAATCAGGAGTATTTGAATAGATGAAGTTGCTAAGAGAAAAACTTTCTTTGTAATTAAACTAAGTTGCATTTGATATTCTATCTGAAGTTAGTATTCAGTGAATGTTTTCAATAACTATACTATACATAAAATAGCTGAAAAGAACTTGAAGCTGATGGTCGTTAGTTGCTCTCCTCCTTCTCTCCCTTTCATTTCCACTTTTCCTACACCAGCACTCAGAAAAACTCTTTAAGTGTCTCAACTCCAGCGAGAGGTGAGAAAGATATGAAAAGTTACAGGTTCAGCTTTTCACAAAGTTTTTCCCTTGAATATCTGAAGAAGTTATAATAGACATGAGGCAGTTCTTTGCTTAAGAGAGGGTTTTCCCACTTATATTTACTTCAGTTTATAGACAACTCTGGAGGGATATAGTAATTGTTTAAAATAAATTTTTGGGGTCAAATCATCTATAGCAGAGAATCCAAAATAATATAGTTAACACATTTCCTAACTCAAGGGAGTGAAAAATACCTAAAGAATTTCTGCATTAATGGTTTCCTATTTGTGTCTATCAAGTAGTGCAAAGTTAAATGCCAGAAATTTCTATCAAAATGAAATCACCTGTTTGAAAATAAAGTGACTGCCTACTCTGAATCTTTCAACAGTCAGCATAAAACTAAACCTGTCATGAACATTGGTCTTCTCATCCATGAGAAAGGTGTTAAATTCCTGGAATGTTGGGACTTACTAAAAATTCAAGATATTAAAAAAATTCAAAAATTCAAGATACTCAGAGTAGGAGATAATAATGCTATAGGATTATGGGGCCTGGGCAGGACAGATATTTGACCTTCTCAAATGGACTTATTCACACATTGCTAAGTGAAGATGCAAGTAAATAAATCATCTGAATTTGGCACGTAATACTTTTGAAAATTATATTTGAAATGTAAAGGCTAGAATTATTAAGCTACCAAAGATGTTGCTAGTTTGTCTTTATCTCGTGCATGTTAGAAATACACTAAACTGTGATCCATTTTTTAACAATTAAGACTTGTGCTGATTGTTGAAGTGAACTTAATACCTGGCTTTGCACACACACAAAAAACAGCTACTGTGTATAGGGCTAGAGATGCATGTTCCTCAAAAAAGTAAGTATTTAAAAAAAAAAAAACTGCTTGAAAGTTAAAATTAGCTCTTTAAAGCTATGCACCAAGTGAAGGGGGCGGAGGGGGGGGAAACAAAACAACTTTTATACTAGGCATTTCAGAAGCATTTTGTTGACTATAAATGAAAGTTGAAGAAACCAGGACAAGCTATTTAGAAGGGAAGGTTTTCCTTTGCAAATGCTCTAAACCCATGCTATTCAATAGGAGTGTGAAGCAAACCAAATATCTGATAAAAGCATTTTCTAATCATGTGGAGAAAATACTCGGGTGAAATGAACTTTAAGAATTTATTATTTATTTATTTATTTATAAGAATTTAAGAATAATTCAACATACAGTCATGTTAATTGCTATATTTTTTCATTTCTGAAGGGCCATATTTCTACTGTGTGCTAGCCCTGGTGGCAGGTGGCTGTCACATTGGGGTCAGAGAAATTCTAGACTAAAGGTGATACTCCTAAATTAGTAGGAAATCAAGCCTGACCCACAGGAGTGAAATCCCCCAAATTTTGCCTCATAAAGGAAGCTTCTCAGGCTTTATGTGTGGATTTGCCATGTAGCATTATCTGTGTGATAAGTGACTCTGGATCTATTCCAATTGATACATGAAATAAGCTTATTCTCAGCCATGGCACACTCACAGTACAGTATTCTGGAAATGTAATCAGTTGACCCTGGATCTATACAAATGCAGGTGAGGAGGTAAAGTATTAAAAGGAAAGGTCAATCTGTGGAGAGATAATGCAGTTGAAAGAATGGGATATCTGAAGCCAAGAAATGAAACACAGATTACCAACCTGGAAAAGGAAACCCTGATGTGTCAAGGGAGAGGCTGACCAGAGCGGGCTCTGAGGACTGGGCAGGAAGAGAGGGGACTACATGAAAGGCTGGAGCAGTGTCATACAACATATCAGAAGTAGAAAGCAATTGGAAGCATTAAGGAGTTATGTTGACTCTAGCAGATAATGAGATTTAATAAAAATCAGGCCTGCCAATATTGGTTTGTTTCTCTACAAGGAGAGAACAAACAGAAATGTCTGGGTTTATCTCTGATATTAAAAAATTAGTAGTAAGACATTGGAGAGTCATACATGTGATTATTTTTTGTGTGGGGAGTGGAGGGGGTGAATTTATCATTGTCCACTTTACTGATAGCTGTAAGAAGGGAAAGTTGGAACAAATTCATAGGGACACCCAAGCTTCCTTCTCTTCAAACCCTGATTTTCCTAACATTAGGAGAGCAAGACTTATATTATCTTAAATTTCTCGATCAGTGATGTTATATTCCAAGACGTTTTCTGTTGCCTCTTAAGTGCCTTTAAAAAAACCTGAAGAGTAGGTCCTGGACTCCTGTTTGTAAAATGACAACCTGGACTGGTTAAATAATCCGCTCCCTCTAGACATATTAAAGAACTAGTCTTTGATCCTAGATGACACCCATGATTTCTGATGATCAGAGTAGAGGAGTGTGAATTTTTAAAAGTCATTAAATGGATTTAGTTTAATGATTTTTACTGTATGTAAACTTGCCTTAAATATACAGAATTTAAAATAATTTTGACCTCTGGTAAACATTTTAATTTGTCTTGAAATACATCAAAAAGATTAATTGGTTTCAAAAGTCATGTGAAAAAGTTTAACAAATGTTAACAATTTTAGCATCAAAGTTGTGGGTCTGGGTGTTCATTGTACAGTTTTTTTTCCACATTTTGTGTATTTTGAAATTGTTCATAATTAAATGGGGAGAATTATTGATAAACCAATACTTTAGTGAGAACAAATTATATTAGACTGTTACCCCATGCCATATATAAAATTAGATTCCAAGTAAGTACACAACCTTAAATATAAGAGCCAAAAACTATAAATCATTTAGAAAAGGAGAAAATCTTGATGGCCTTGGATTAGCAAATATTTTATGACATCAAAAGTATTTGTAGAAGAATCGATAAATTTGACAACAAAATCAAAACTTATATGCTTCAAAAAAACATTAAGAAAGTGAAACAACAAATCAGAGTAGGAGATAATACTTCCAAATGTATTTTTATAAAAGAACTGATATCTAAAATATATAGAATATCAATTAGTGAATGGCTAAACAATATCCATAGTATGAAATATTATTCAACAATGAAAAGGAAAAAACTACTAATGCATGCTATCTCTTGATTGAATGTCAAAAACATTTTTCTAAGTAAAGGAGATTATGTACCAAAAGACCTCATACTAGAATCGTTCATTTCTATGAAATTCTAGAAAACATAGAGATAAAATATGTAAATTATTCCGAAGGAGATAACAGAGATTCACTGTGAATGACCAAGGGAGTTCTTTTGGGTGATGATATTGGTCTCAAGCTGATTGTGATGATTGTACACTTCTGTAAAATTCACTAAGAATCATTGAACTGTAAAACTAGAACTGGTGAATATTGCAGTATGAGTAATATCTCAAAACTATTTTAAAAGTAAACGAATAGAACAAAAAAAATGCAGTCTCTAAAGTCATATAATTGTTATGTAGTTGTGAGCAGGGAATCTGATGTACCATATCCTTCATCTTCACTGTGTGACTTCTAGAAGTTAACCTCACTATGATTTACTTTTCTATAAAACAAGAATAATATCTACCTTATACTAATGTTACAAAATATTAAATGAGATAAACAGTACTTTAGCACAGTATTTAGCATATTGCAAGCTCAATAAATGTCAACTCTTATTACTATGATAATGGTGATGTAGGCAAATTGGCCATAATTTCAGTGTTTGTGGCTCAAAGATTTCAACCTTGAATAAATATATTGACTCTCAAGTATTTGGTGTTGGGTTTTATTATCCTGAAAGGCCCTGAAGTGGTATTCTCTCTAGTTGCTTATCTGACTTCTTATTTTTACTCTGCTATGGTGCCTTAATTTCTCATCAGACTTCTTAAAGTGCTCCTTTGCAGCTTCCTACTGCTGCTCATTTGTGGCTTCCTGTGGTGCTGTTTAACTCTGATCAGCCTTGATTCAACTGTGTGTAAAAGTCCAAAATGACTAAATGAGGGTTTGAGGTCTTGGCCTACAAAATGAAATGACTGGGTTTTAATATGCATGTTTGGTGATGGCTTCCTTAGACTTAAGCTTATTTTTGTAATGTAATTTTTGGTTGATGTCAGTTGAGAGAAAATCCTCAGTTAAGAAAAATATTTTTGCAAGTTATTGTTAAATTTCTACTTACAGAAATTGGGAGTCTGCCAGTCATATGAACTGAAGAGACTGAATTTAAGATTATTTGAAAATAAAAAGCAATTTTATTTCTCTTCAAGAACACTAACAATGTGAACTAGCTGTTAACCAAGTGTTTTTGTGAAGTGGTCCTGCTGGGATTTCTTTTAATTTGGCAATTAGCAGCATCATTTACATACAAATAAAGAATATGTTGAAGTCCTTAAAAACAGTCCATCCCTACCCTCAATTAAGGTTAACATCCAAAAGAAAGCTTGTTAACCCTATTTATAGAGCAAATATTTCCTTAATATGAACTGGGAAGACAGATTTAAAGCCAACTGAGATAAGATAATCAGAGATTTAAAATTACAATTCTTTGAAATTGTATATCGAAATCTAAATATATCAAACATATATAAATTTATTATCTATCTAAATATATCAAATATATCTAAATATATCAAAAACAATCACCTTTCCTCTATTGTTAATTCCAATTTTCCAGGTCTCAAACATTTCATGGTCAGCTGTTAATTTCACAAGGACATGGAAACTAGGTTAAAAGTAGTTTAAAGCAATCTATTCCCATTCCCTAATTTTCCAGATAAAAAACTAAGCAGAAGGACATGACCTTCTCCAAGATCATAATACTTTAATTCAGTTGCACTGAATAGGAATTCCTTTCTGACTCCCAGTTCCATTTTCTAATACATTGTTTTGACTTCTGTTTCTGGTTATACCACAACCCATTTTCATTCTATATTCAGCTTTTTGGGGCATAAACTCCACAGAGTTTATTTTCTGCCCATGGCTCAGCTTTATCAGTCACTATTGCTCTTAACGTTGTGATTCATCTTTTACTGACTACAACCTTTCTAGCTCATCCTCAGCAGAAGCAGAATAAGATGATCATTCCTGCTTAGATAAGATTTGAGTAGCAAATCAAAGTCCAGTTTTACTTTTGATTAGCTTATTTAAGACTTTCATGGCATCACATTCCCTCTGGGGCAGGAATTCCTAATATTAGAGTAAGGCCTTTGGGTTAAGACTTCGGAGTGTAAGTTGACAATGGGGCCTCCCTGGTGGCACAGCAGTTGAGTGTCAGTTGGCAATGGGGCCTCCCTGGTGGTGCAGAGGTTGAGCGCTGGGTTGCGAAGCTGCCCCGTAGCCTCTGCAGCGCTGGTTCGATCCCCGGCCTCTGGTTGACCTCCAGATGAGGGTCCCACATGGTGCGCAGACCTCTCCTGCCGCCCTCTGCTCCCCTCAGCAGTGTACTTCGTCAGTCTGCCTGTTCTGCTCCCCGCTCTGACTCTGAATTGTCTCACCCTCCTGCACTTCTGACTGTACCCAGCATTGTATAAATAAATAAATCTTAAAAAAAGATTTATTTATTTACATAAGCACTGGGTATAGTAAGAAGCGCGGGAGGGTAAGAGGATTTACCAGAGCAGGGAACAGAACAGGCAGACTGACGAAATACACAGCTGGGGAGCAGTGGGCATGGCAGGAGAGGTCTGCGTGCCATGTGGGACCCTCGCCCGGCAGCCGGGGATCGAACCGGCACTGCAGAGGCTGCAGGCAATTTTGCAGCCCAGTGCTCAACCGCTGCACCACCAGGGGAGGCCCAATAAATAAGTCTTTTAAAAAAAAAAAAAAAAAAAGACTTCATAGTGTAAGTGCCTAACAACAAACAAACCAGGTGATGACATCTGAAAGATAATGTCTGCCTGTTTTATGAGAAAGGACTATTTCTGGGGTTAAGTGTTGCCAGATCACCCTGTTTTTGCTCCTTTTGAAAAGATATATCAAGTTTAGGTTTCTGTGTGAAGCCTCTGAATTAGTAATTTCTAGAAGAGTATGCCAAATATTTTCAACATTGAGTAGTCCTAGCACTCTGTTAATACTGATCATGAACCTGTTAGTTTGTGACTTCTACAGGTTCATGAACTATCTCATTCCAGATGTATATATTGAGATCCTGTTAGTGTCCAGTGCTGTGCTACATATATCTGAAGTCAATGAAAAACAAATTTTAAAAAATGCTGGTGTGTTTAGTGTAATGAGATTTTCTGGATCCCTCTGCTCTCTAAAGGTATAGTTAACAGAAGATTGTCCATTTTTCTCTCTTTTAACTTCTCCTAAGTTCAGTTTTACTCCAGTTATAGGAGCATGTTTTATCTTTGGTTAGATGAATCTGAAGCATTGCTATGATTCCATTTAGGTGACCTTACATCAAGACAGCCACCTGCATTCCTATGACCATGTGCCCATGCTTACCAGTGAGTTCCCTACCTTGCTTTTCAGCTCAGCATTTGTTGTTCCTCCTCCTCCTTCCTTAGCCCAGCAACCTATAACTGAGCTCTTTGAAATCTCTGCTATCATTGATTTCCCATCTCCCTCTCACATAATGTAGTACAGACCACATCATCTCTCCCCAAATAACTGCAGGAGTCTTCATATCTGTAATTATGCCAACCATTTCCCCCAGGTCACGCTCATATTCTACCACTCTGATCTAAGCCCCACCACCACAAATCCCACTGCCAGGGATTTAAAAGTGTTTAGTAGATGGGCATTATGATTTGAGTTTTGTGTTAACCTTGCCTTCTTTGATGCTGAGATTTGATTGCATCCAGCTCTGCTGAGAATCTTCTGAAGTGGGAAGGGCTTCTCGGGATATAAAATCTTAGTTCTCCATCATCAACTTGGCCAGGGATAATCAAATCTTGGGACAACTGGAGGAAGACTAAATTTATCCCCCAAATAATTGAGTAATTATAAATTTAAAAGCATAACTGACAGGGATTATATTTTTTCTTTGTTCTTAGATTCTTTACTTATATCCTGCCGACTTCTAAAATGATGACTTGTGGCAGATTACAACAAAAGACACACAAACAATAGAAATGTTCAGGCAAGGGTAAAAGGTCAAGAGACTGGGTCTTTTAGCTATTCATTTAGCACATTATTTTCCCAGCTGGGAAATCTATTGCAAAACTGAACTAAGATCAGAAGGGTGCTTCATAAATGTATAGGTTAATTCTAGCAATATATTTGAAGTGCTTAGATAGCAAGCCTCTCCCTATTTCACTATAATGGCCCAGCTTAATTTGTCATCTTTTTTTCTCTTCCTCTTAAAGCAATGCTGAGACTTTAAGATACTCATTGTGAATTAATTTGGGATTTGGCATAATAACATTAATCATGCTAAAAGAATTCATTTGACAGTAATGCAGTATAATTAGTGATGTACTAAATCCATCGAGATCTACCAATAATTATAGAATCATTATTTTAAAACCTTATATAGGCATTACTTTTTTCTTTTTCTTTTTTTTTTTTTTCCTATTTTGAATCCTGAACATGCAAAGACAAAGTCTCAACTCTGAAATTTGCTTTTAGAAATACTGGGCAAAGGTATCAAGAATAAACCCCCATAGATGTAACGTTAAACTTAGAGGCCCTTTGCATAGGGCAAGGTGTGAAAATTGCCTTAAAGAAGACTATTTAAGCTGGCCAAATCACAGGAGTTTCTGGGAAAGCTTGAGAAAATGGACTGACTAGCTCTAGAATTTAATAGTTTATGAAGTTTAAAGACTGGTAGAGCAATAGGGAATAACCAGAAATTCCTGTTCTTAGATTGTGATGAATATTTAATCTTTCTTAGAAGTAGTGAGAGTCAGTTTGGAGTGGGAAGAACTGAAGAGGGTTGTTTCTGTAGTTGCAGATCTTTAAAATATTTAAAATTAGATCTTTAAAATCAAGATTACATAATAATCTTGTATTTTACATAATAACTGAGGCACATGGAAATGATACAACTTGTTCAAGTGCAAAATTTGGTGACCCAGTCATGTCTAAACTCCACCTCTCTTACTCCTGTATCCATAGTCTGCTGGTGATAATCTCTTCATTTCTATAGGAGTTTAGAATCAGCCCTTCTCAACAGGAGTGACTACAGAAGATAGCCCCAGTGTCCTAAGGCAACCCTAGTACCTACAATTGTTGTAGTATGTTCCATCTTTGATAAAACTGTAGAAATGGTCATTAGGATGATTTTCTGCTTTCTTTGACTCAACTGAGGAACAATGATTGAGAAAGCCTTAAACTGTAGTACAGAGCAGTCCAATAGAACTTCCTGTGATAATAGGAAAGCTCTATATCCAGTATAGTTGCCACTAGCCAGATAGGGCTACTGAGCACTAGAAATGTTGCTGGTGTGACTATGGAAGTGAATTTTTGATATAGTCAAGTTAATTTTAAAAGATTTGTGACTGGTAGATACTGTATTGGGCAGCACAACCCTGTTTTTGCTCCGCCAATATATAAACCCATATAACAGCCATGTGATGTCCAAGATATACCATTGCTTTTGCATGTATCTGAATAGTTGACTCTCAGCCTGTATTTTGGGAGAAGCTTATTAGCATTGTGCTTTATAGGACATGGTGTATGGGTCCTGGGTTTAAAACCTAGCTCCAACAGCTGGGTGTGAACTAGCTAAGTGTAGTGACTTCTTGTAGAGCAATAATGCCCATACCCTACAGGAATGAAATGAAAAGGAGTTAGTAATGTGTACTGTTCAGAATACTTGGCACATGTGAAATGTCGATGGTAGTGAACCCTATCTGTGAGAATACCTGCTGGTAAGCACTACCCTTTAATTTTGGTGACTTATATATGGATTTGAGCCTTTAAAAAAAGAATTGGCATTGAGTTGTACAGACTAATAACATATTGAAAAGCGGTGACAATGGCAGTACTCAGCTCTAGTGACAAGGTCTTTTTATCACTAAAATTGTGATAGAAATGCTGAAGCCTGGAGATGATGCAGACTTTTATTTGATACTTCTTAATCATGTTAAAATTCTCCACAAACAATGCAAGCCTGTATCGCCTATTGCTGAACTTTTTTTTTTTTAATAATAAATTTTATTTTTATATTCCCCATACAATTTCAACCCCTGCATTCTGACCCCAATCCCTCCCCTCCCTCCCCCACCCCACAAAAAGTGTCTCTGGTTCATAATTTTTGTTGATTTTCACTTTCTTATAGTTATTCAATTTCCTGGTCCCTTATTTAAGTTTTCTAGATTCCTGCTATGAGTGAGACCATCCGGTATTTTTCTTTTTCTTTCTGGCTTATTTCGCTGAGCATGATCCCTTCCAGCACCATCCATGTTGCTGCAAATTGCATGTGTTTATCTTTTTTAAATGCTGAGTAATATTCCATGGTATATATGTACCATATCTTCTTGATCCAGTCATCTATTTTTGGGCATCTGGGCTGTTTCCAAAGCTTAGCTATTGTAAACAGTGCTGCTATAAACACAGGGGTGCAGGTGCTCTTTGGAATTGATGTTTCTGTGTCCTTTGGGTAAATACCTAGGAGTGGAATTGCTGGATCATATGGAAGCTCTATGTTTAGTAGGTCCAGAAATCTCTACACAGCTGTCCATAGTGGTTGGGCCAGTTTGCACTCCCACCAACAGTGCAGAAGAGTTCCTTCTTCTCCACACCCTCGCCAACATTTGTTGTTGCTGAACTTCTAAATACTATCACTGTCCCCCACTCAAGCCTGAATATCTTTGGGTACAGATGAGTAGCTAATAACAAAGGTCTAATCTTGTTATTCTCACCTTTCCTTCTCCAGTCATCTGACATGTGTCAATTAATGAAAAATTTATGACCTGACAAACTTACACTTTACATGCATACCCAGGGCATGTAAATATTTACTAAACACAAGAATATAGCATTCTCAGTGACTTCTATTTGACTTTTTGTTGTTGTTAAGGTAACATTGGTGTACAACACTTAGAATGGTTTTAGGAGTACAGCTTCACACCTCTTGAAATGTATGACATCACAAAACATCCAATCTCCAAAATTCCAAAATTGTGATAACCTTCCATCAATCTTGAATGGACTCCCCCCCCCAATACCTCTCCCTCCAACCCCCACCTCCTTTTCTTCTATAACCACCTTTTTATTGTCAGTCTAAAGATTGTTTTGTTCTGTTTGATCATTGCTTCATATCATTATATCCCACAAAGGAGTTTAATCATACCACATTTGTTTTTTTTTCTTCTGACTTAATTGTGCATAGCATAATCACCTCAAGTTCCATACTTGTTGCCACAAATGGCAAGATGTCATATTTTTAATAGCTTAGTAGTATTGTGCATACATACATCATCTTGATCCTTTTGTTAGTGGATGGGTATTTAGCTTGGTTCCAGTTCTCTGTTATTGTAAATAATGCTACAATAAACATGGGATTGCCTAAGAAAGAGAAAGAAACAAATAAACAAATAAACATGGGATTGCCTAAGAAAGAGAAAGAAACAAAGAGGTAGTTTTGTGGTAAGCATGAAGAGTTTGGTTTGAGATATATCAAGATGGAGAGGACAACTGGGTTAACTTAAGTAAATATAGCAAGGAACCATTTACACCCTGAACACATAGTAAGACATAGTTACAACAATTAATCTGTGTATTATGATATAGAACTACCAGCCTATTTTTTCCTCAGTATTTTATATACTATACACCAGTATATTTATTAAAAACATACCCCTTAGGTGCTAGAAATTTTTGTACATTTTCAAGACATGCTAATGCCAGCCTACAGAGATAGGATAAAAATTTACTGTTCTGCACTGAACGGTAAACACATCTGAAAGAGTACTCTTTTTCTCTGTAATGTTAGTTGCATTCCCAAACCAGATTCTCACTAACCATGTGCAAAATGATTGCATTATTGCTGAATCTTAATAAGGAAAGACCTCAAGAGTTTATATTCTTCAACAGAGCATTTTAAGTAAAAAATTGTCCTTATTGAGGATAGGAAAACAATTTGCAAAAGCAAAACTAACCCTGTGAAGGAATTTTGACATCTATATGGGTTTATACCACTGACCTTCAGTGGGTAAGATGCCAATGTCAGCTGTCAGTGTGTCCATCTCATATACCTTCTCATAAATAGAGAGGTAAATTCCTTATAGCAATACCCCTATTCTCAGTGTGGACAAGGTTTGAAAGATGAAATGCTTTTTGTAACAAAAATATGCCTTATCTATTACATTCCAATCTGTAATCTATATTCATACCTCAGTGTGACAAACCTATTTAGTAACTATTCTTTAAGAACTTTCAATGTTATCTTCAAATATAAAGACAAAAAGATGTAAGAACATCAGTTAGTCCTTGGCTTTTGAATTTTTTTTACTTAAAAGAATTTTTTTTTAATTGGAAAGCATTTTTTCTTTCAGTTAAATGATCCTATTCTTCCTGAAGTCTTAATTGATTGTACATTAGACAATCTCTGAAAATTCTTATTTTATTATTCTGGCTTTTCAGCACTGTTTCTTTTTTAGATGAAAGTGTTATCTCAATATCTGCTTACCCTTTTCAAGGGCATTTTAGATAGTCAAGTAAGGTCTACATACTTCTCCAGATATGATAGATATTTGTGGTTAGTTCCCATGCTAATCCCCCAAATCTTCAGATCCCCTTCCATTACAGGAATATTTTTCTTCCTCTTAGAGATCCTCTCTTCTTATATCTTAGACCATACACAGTGGTTTTGAGGTAACTTGGTATAACAAATCACTTTTATTTGGAGTTAGCAATTCCCAGAAATTAGGTAGTTTTAAAGAAACCAGTTATGTACTCTGATACAGCAAATGTTGAAACAAAAAAGAATCTAGCTGTCACCAAATTATCACTATTAAAGGTTTATTCATCATATTTTATCATAGTATTTATTATGTAGTGAAATATCTATATTGTTTAGAAAAAGAGCTTTGGAACTGTCATGATTTTAAAGCAATGAGATGGATATTTTCCTGACTTTGAAATTAATATCTTTGAAAGTAAGCTGTTTAATTAGCAAATACAACTACAAATAAAATATTTTTAAATATTTCAAACAGTGAAGAAGACAATGAAGTCAACAGGTTAATACTAATGGACTCCTTCCTCTAAGAGATGAATCCAAGTCCTAGCCTGCCTTAATATTTTAATAAATGATTTGAAAGTTAGAGTGCATAGTGAAATCTCTGAGTTTGCACATTACACTAGCTATTCTTATGGATAAATTATAGGAAGAACTCACCATGCTCTGAGAGTAAGCAGAAAAGTGACCGATGATCTTCAATAAAAATGTGTTTTAGGGGGGAAATGTCTTGAGCTATAGTTTATAATATGACAGTTTGGAACTATCACTTAAGAAAGAGCAAAGAAGTGCAGTTTCATTCAGCTATTTGAAAATATTTTAGGCAAAAGTTTGTTTTTTTTTTTAATCCACTTCATTTATTGCACAAATAATTGTTTATCTATTGCATAGTTGTTAAGTACTGTGCTAGATTCTGAAGATGTAGGGTTAAAAAAAAAAACGTAATTTATGGCTCATTCCTAACCAATCACATTGCTAAAGTCTCTTACTCCTTTCTCCCTCCTTTTTGTCCCATTTCTAAGATCTTCTCCCTAGCATTTCATAAGGAACTCCATTTTCAAACTCTTCCTGATGCTAATATCTACATTGTCAATGAGGGCTACCTGCAATGGCTGGGCATTGCTGCTATGTAGGCCAGTGTATCTTTGTTCTGTCACCTTAAGAAGCATTTTCTTAATTTGGGAGCATAATTATGAATAAATGATTACAAAGAATGCTTCTTAATCATGAACAACAATGCATATGTCATTTTAATTTGCTGCTTTTAATATTAATTTCTCAACATTAATTGATAATAATGTGGTACAGAGTACTCAATAGTTACAGCCTAGATACTTTTGAAAAAGGTTATTATAATGTCAGTCTGGAATCTATTTTTTTGGGATAATTCAGATGGTAAGTAGGTTTTTTTTTACTGGTCATATTGTCAAAAAACATTCTAACACCGAAAACAAACATATCTATTAAAGCAGAACTAATAACGAGGAAGTATAAAGTAAAATAATAACATAACAGCTGTCTGAATTTAGGCAGAGTGTAGAGCTCTCCTATGAGGGCCATGCGCTAGGGTCTTAGCCTTTTATGATTCAGAATAAAGGGAAGTTGGTAGGAGTGCAATACAGCTAGAACAGAAGCTTTACCACCATTAACTTCATGTCTATGAGTCCTGCTGGTATTTCAAAATATGGTTGTACTTAGTCTTAAAATTCTCAATCAAATTCCCCAAACCAAAGTAATTTTAATTCATAATTATTCAAGAAAGCCAATGAAAACCACTCAATAGGGCCTTGAATTATGCTTTGCTGTAAATTCCATCAGAGCAGGTGGTTCCTTGCCTGTTGTCTTTCTCATTATACCCCCCAATGCCTGAAACATGATAGGAGTTTCATTAATGGTATCTATTTTGTGCCAGACACTTCTCTAAATGCTTTTCAAATATTGAATGCTTAATCCTTATAGCAACACTATGAGAAATATATGCCCATGAAGGTGAAGAAACTTAAATGCCTACAGGTTAAGTAATTTGCTCAAGATTACACAATTTACAAGTAATGGCCCTGGGGTTTAAATCCAAGGAGTCTGGCTCCACTTTCTGTGATTTTCACTATTCCACTAAGCCTTGTTGAATTAAATTAAATTTGGGAAGATCCACTGATTGATATAATTCCTCCATTGTCCACACATATTTTTAAGTCTATACCAAATAATTTCTCTCTTCTGCTTTGAAAATACCCTCATCCTCCAAACACACATGAAAGAACATATGTATATTTATTGGCATGTCATTTAAGCTTTTCTTAATTTGACCCTCTTCATTTTCCAGTTTATTCGCCACACATCTTCTATGACTAGAATACAAGAAGAATAAAATATTCCAGTGGCCTAGATAGGCTATTTTGTTCTATGCATCAGTCATCTTGGCTTCCATATGCCCAACCCCATTTTTTATATTAGTCAAGTTCTGTAGATCTCTTGAGACCAGTTTAAATGTCATCTGTCTTTTGAATTTTGCAGGAAGTTGTCAGATTTGTATAATTGACCTAGACTCTACTATCATGCCAGGTATAAAGGACCTTATGGACATAATTACAAAAGTATGCACAGAACTGATCCTGTAGACTTCACACATATCTTCTCAGGCATCTCCACACATTGGTGGCCTATAGTCTACTATGTGAATGGTGCCACCTGGATTTGGGCATTGTAGACTGACATAACAGCACATGGCAGCTCTGATGGAAAGTAGCAAAGGCTCTGTATGTTTTTGTAGAATGAGAGTTAGGCAGTTATCCAGTCTGGCTATATTAGTGATTTGGAGAATACTGCCAAATTGTAATTGATTGAATTGTAAATGTAATTGAAGAATATATAGTTTCTGGACTTAGTTTCTAAACTTCGAAATCCATCCACAAACAGGTATTTGCTAGAAAAGTGAGATGATCCCAACTAATGCCTTTGATTTCCATCATGAACAGAAATTTCCAAGTTCTGGAACCTCTGGAAGAGAGTTTATGATCCCTCTATTCCAAGTGCCAGATGCTCTGGTAAGAGAACTATGGGCTTCAGAGTTGATCCTTTTTATCCAGGTTGATTGAAGTTACTTCCTTCATCAAGGTAACAGGCAGAGAGAAAGGAAATGAAGGCAGTAAGTCTCAGCAGTGTCTGAAAGTCAAAATTTTAAAATTGTGCTGAGCTTCCCTCTCACTTTGAAAGTCCCAACACCCAAATGAGGGGCATGGGAAGATCTGGCATTAATAAGTTTAATAACTCTCCCTTGCATAGTGAACTTTACCCCACTAGAATCCTAAAGCTGCTAATGCTATCTTTTATCATATTGACATACAATTCATTTTCATTAGCAATGGTAAAATGTAAACTTTAATGTGTTCTAAGTCCATATATGTGCATCTGTGTATATATATAGACCATCTGTGTATGTATATAGTGCATATTTCTGTTGTACTTTTTCAACAACTTCTATGTTTGTCATGGAATGATTTGATAAGATGTATCTAATTTAATCTTTTTAGTAATTTGAAATACTATATTCAACAAGACAGACAGGTTAATAGAGATTTTGACACATGGCTAGGATAGTATTATTAATTAAGCAAGAACATTCAGTAGAATTAAATCATAATTAATTGTTCTTTCAGTGGAGAAAACTACCACTGACTGACAGAATTCATGGAGGTGCTAATCTCTCTTCCATTTTTATTTCTCTCCCTTCTCAGAGAAAGTAATTAACCATTATGGAAGAGAGGAAGCCTATATAATTTGTTTACCAATAAAATATCCCTAAGTGAGGCAACAGCAGATTCATTTAAGTAGGCAGAAGAAATCTGTCTTTCAGAAAACTTAAAATGATTCAGATTTGTGTCATTTCAATTTGTGGCTATAATGTCATAAAAAAGGAAGAATAATTTTCTAGATAGGCAGCAGTGGTATAATTGGACAGAAAAACAATTTAAGGTTATTTCCCAGAATATGAATCTGAATTTATTTAAAAATGGTAAGTTTTATAAATCTTACAAATCACCTTTCAAATAATTATTTCAGTATCTGAAAGGAAAGTTGTTAACTTCTGATTTGAGGGGGAAATCCAATAACAGCATTTTACTATAAATTGTCTTTATAGATCTTTATGAAAATGCTAAAAACCCAAATCTATTAGGAAAGTATCTTTTACACCCTTCACATTGTCTGTTGAAGCTTATTAAAACATCCTTTAAATGTAGTTTAAAAAATACTGATTAGGAATTTTTCAGGAATCTAGTTCAAATAAAATTGAATTTTCAGACTTGTTAGTTTGGCTAGGTTCTTTGTTCAAGTCATGAGGAGGAGGAGGAGGCAGTATGGCCTGATGATTAGAACAGGCTGGGCCTTGACACTCAGCCTGCGCATCCACAGCTGAGCTCATCAAGGGAAGAAGAGATTAGAACCACTCAGAGAAACTAATGCTCTGGAAGGTCAAAAACCATATTATCTATCAAGTAGGTGCTTTAACAGTTTTTGAAATAGTTTATTTTTCCAGTAAATTATCAATAGGTTTTTACAGTCATGTTTCCAGAATCTTTTTATCTTTGTGTGCAATAAGATATGGTCTGGTAAGAAAGCATGAGACAAAATACTAAACAAAATACATTATAAACTCAAGTGCACATAAAAATATTTCATTCTATTTTTCAATAAGGCAATGAAGTATATAGTATATACATTCTAATGAGGGTATAGAAACCCTTCTTTAACATCCTTGGAACCTTTAAAGAACAAGCGTTTTGTTTTGTTAAGCAGCCTCCCCAGCTTCTCAATGAAGTTCCCTTTGAAGAACATAATGATAAATAATGGTGCTATTTCAATTGTTATTTTGCCAAAAGGTATTGTATGAGTTTTTGTGTGCATCATGACTTGGGAAATTCAGCTGTGTCCTTGGTCCTAGCTAGCCAGAGGAGGGGAAAGGCACAGGCGTTCCATTGTGGCTCTCTGTAGAGTAAAAAATCAAATGCCATGCTTTCATGGTCGTTAGTCTGATAACTGCTTGCCTACCCTTCTGGCTGAGGGGCGGAAAAGTTACCAGCACATCTCAGTCTGAATCAATGTAACCCAGAGATAATCTGGCAGATCTTTCTGGTAAGAATAGCTCTTTTAAATGTATTGTTGGGATGACTTTGAAGATTTAAATTGCTTTTGTCTTTCTTAGTTACACATCTGCTGAAAGATCATACCATAAGCTATGAATTTCTTTTATGAAGTTGTATTTGGTTTTGGGCTATGAATTGTGTATGAATAAATCCAAACTCTTCTGTTGATACAAACTTTTGACCTTTTGTAGTTTAATGCATGAAGCTAATAATGCCACACCTCTTATGCTACAGCTATATTTAGTTTAAGTGTTATGCTTTCATAATCAAAATATGGATAATTTTTCCTTCCATAAATTTATCAATTTTAATGTCAAGGAAGAAAATGCCTGGCTGTATTCCTATGTTGTTAGACCAAATAACCTTCATTTCCAAATTTTTTTTTTTTTATTGAGGAATTTGCTTCTCTGGAAAAAGTTTTTGAGCTATCATAAAGCATAAAATGAATTTAAAGTCTATGAATGACAAATAAGATTTATCAAGCAGCAAAAAGTAAATTGGTACATTTAAAAGTTAATGGTATTTTGGAGTACCAAATTACAGTGGGAATATGACAGAAATATTTTGCAATTCTGAAAAGCACCCTAAAGACTTGAAGTGTTTAACAAACCATATCATGTGGTGTTATAATATTGGTTTACATTCCTCTCGGACTATGATTGCATTAACTCATGTTTTCCAGAGGTGGGTATTTTTGAAAGGTGGCTGTATATTAATGTTTTGCCATTTTCTTCATAAAGCCCAGTAATGGTCTGTAGCTGGCTAATTTAATCTATAAGGCACTTTCATACTCTGTTGCAGGTTTTAAACAGAAGTCAAATTGCTTTGTTATGTTTAGGTATAGAACAAAGACATTATGTCATTCTATATGGATACATCCTACTGAGCTCCAGTAGTTAAAAAAGAAAATGGCACTAAATTCCTCCTTTCCTCTCTGGTGAGAGACCTTCAAAGCAAACAAAATGATCTTATCTTTCAAACAAAAAACAAAAGCCATGGCAGTATATGAAAGCCTGGTAGCCTATCCCATTCAAGCTGTTACTTTCTCTCTCAGCTGCCTTTTTTAATCGTTTCATTAAAGTCCATATAGTACTTGCTTATACAGTGGTCTGTTAAGCTTTCACAGAAGTAAATTTAATTTTAAAAATACGTTCATGTTGTGAAGCATTCATTTCTTAATTCAATAGGCTGATCCTGGAAAACTCAGTTTGTGCTGATTTTTCATAATTCTCAGGACATGGAATACACTGCCATATGTTAGGGTAAGACAACTTATGCTGGGAAATTGGAGTGTTTGCTAGCAGGCCTTGCAGGATGAGGGAACTTATTTAGATTCAAAAATTGGATTGTTTGTTTTCACTTTCTTACATGATTACTCTAATACGGCGTAATCATTGCTGAATTGTACAACATGGCAGTGTGTTGGCTTATTTGTATTGCAGGCCTTTTGGCAGAGAGCTCTCTTTGATTGTTCATTGTTTCTACTCATTTTTAATCTTTTCTCCGCTTCACTACTGATGAATTGGCACAGAATAGGTGAATTTTGTTTCATGATAATTTAGAAGAATATATAAATTGAGAAATTAATTTGGGGCAATTTGGATGGCTTCTGGAACTTGACTGTTTGAAACAGTGTAGTTGCTAAAGAGCCAAAATATATCTTTAAGAAAAAATTCCCTTAGGGCCTCAAAATTATCCTGTAGATACCCCTTTAATTTAAAAAAAAATTAAATGTATCACCCTGTTTATATTTATATGGAATGCAGCATTGGTATAATGCATCATAGATAGCTTTGTAATTATGAAATATGTGATGGTGATGGGGGGTATAGAATTCTTCAGATTCCATTTGTATTACAAATTAGTTTATTGAATAAAGAAGTTTTCTGAATTTTGTGTGTTAGGACCTCAGGTCACACAATAAAGTAAAAATATCTCCAAACTAATCTATAACATCATATACCTTCTCAGGACACCCAATTTCAGATAATCTTAGAGAAAAGTCAGAGTAATACAGAAGACTGAAAACCAGAAAGACATTTTTCATATCAGTTTAACCAAGAGTCTTAACCAAGGCAGCTAACAATCAGCCCAAATGACTAATTTGATTTTCTACTTCTCTTCCTTTCCTTAATCAGAATTCTGATAGAGGGATTAATTAGCAATAAAGCAACATGAGAAAGAAGGAAAGAAAATGAGGACATAGATAATCCACAAACTATATATAATCATCCCTGCATAATCAAAAGTTAACTGTCATTAACATGACATTTGCTTTTAAAGCCAGGCAGAAAATTATGATTTTTGGCACTAACCTAATCTTTAATTATAGAACAGTACCATTCTTTCCTTGTGTTAGTTCAGATAGCTATAAATTATATTAGTCTAGGGCTTTTGTGTCATTTCCTTTCCTTTTCCATGATTTATATACTCAGAATACTGACCTATAATTAAGTGTACTTGAGAATGGTCTCTGGTTAATTAAATGCTGTGGAGTGTGTAGGGTGTGCTTTGCCAAAATTCCAAAGGAAAAGGCCATCCCTGGGTTAAATATCTCTGAGGAGCCTGGATAAGTCTTCGGGGCTGTTGAAACTGCAGCACTATTGAAGCTGTCAGGAGAAATAAAAATGAGTCTATCTTAACTATTGTCTATTAAAGAATGTACGATTCATCTTTTTGTATAATTTAAGGGTATCTCTTGAAAGATTGTCTCATTTGCGGCATGTCCTGGATTTTAGTAACCATTAAAAGAGGTATCATATGGAAACAAAAATTAAACTCGTCTTATTTCCTCTCTTTATTTTTGTCCTTTATCTTTCCCTGTAACAGTTCTCCCTTCTTTACCAGAAACAATTAGTTGCCACTGAGTTTGATTCAGTACGAGGTTGAGAATTCTCTTCTATGTGCAGTGCAGTAAATCACAGAAGGGACTACCAACACCAGCAACTCTCTTGCTATAAGAGCCTACCCAAGGGCCAGAGCTTGCCCTCCCTCCAAGGGTAAATTAAGGCTGTAGCCTACTTTATCCCACTTTCTATCTTTACTATCCTCTCTGAGCAGTGCTTCCTCACCCAAATGCATGTATGCATCAGATAATATGGAACTTATCTTCATTCCAAGATTCTAAGGCAAATTCTAGTACCTGGACCAACCTAAGAGAAAGGATAAATAGGGAGTGAGGGCAATAAAGAATGAGAAAGCCATCATTCCTCTCTGTTTTTGGTGTAAAAAGAAAACTAGAACTGTCCAGGTGAGGTATCAAAACTGTTATTCACACAATTGCTCACCACAGCTGGGTCATCTGTCTATAGCAGAGGTTATGCTATGGCAGTTAGGTGAATGACGTAAGGCCTACAGAAACATTGTTTGGTATTTATTGTGTTTTTAAGAAAAATTGGAAAACTAAGATTACAATCCCAATCCTGATTTGACTTTTTTTGAAAAATCTGATGGTTGTCAAAATTGCATCTGTTTACTCCATACTAGACATGAGCAGACTGAAGATATGGGCAGTCATATTTACTGAGGTCCCCCTGATCTGTACATTACTGTTTGGTCCTTATGAGTTAGTTTTCTTTCCCCATTCCTCATTGTTACCCTCATACCCATATGTAAGTATGATCACTGACTTTGATAGTGGTGACTTCTTGGAGGGAGAGATAGAGAATTTAAGAGGTAATCAGAGAAACCTGATTGACCAAAATTAAGATGAGGTAGGAGGGTAGAGAGAGTGTCAAGGTAGCTGTCTAGGTGTTAAATTGAGCCTTAAAAAAATTGACATTTTTGTTGATCAAAAACAATCATCAATTTTTTTATCTACCATCTAAATCCCCAATACTCTTAAAATTTTTTCATTATAGACTAAAGTTTTCATTGCTCCATAGGAATCATTTAGAGAATTTTATCTTTTCCTTTCATACCCCTAAGATCTCAGTGTTCCATGTTCCCATTTCATGGAACAGTAAATCACTTCATTTCCCCCACATAAATCTCTGACATTCACTCTGTAGATATTGTGTAACTCCAATTTTAAAAATGGTAATGTACAGAAGTACAAACCATCTTGTGATGCTCAGACTCAAAATGCCAAACTTAGATAATCTGTGCTTATTATGGTAAACATATGACATAAAATAGACCATTTTAACCTTTTTCAGGTGTGCAATTCAGTGGTATTAAGTACATTGACAATCTTGTGCAACCATCACTATTTCTAGAATTTTTCTATCCAAAAAGAAATTCCACAGTCATTGAATAAGTCCCATTCTTCCCTCCCCTAGCCCTGGTAACCTCCATTCTAGTTTTTATCTCCATGAATTTTCCTATTGTAGGTACAGCATTCATGTAGAAGCATACAGTATTTTCTTTTGTATCTGATTTGTTTGACTTGGCATAATGTTTTTAAGACTGATCCATGTTGAACCGTGTATCAGAATTTCATTCTTTTTTAAGGCTGAATAATATTCTATTGAATATATATTCTACAATTTGTCCTTTGACCTATTGTATGGACATTTGAATTGTTTCCACCTTTTGGCTCTGGTGAACAGTGATGTGGTGAAAATGATGTACAAGCTGTTTGTGTCCCTGCTTTTTTGTGTGTGTTTATACCTAGAAGTGGAATTATTGGGTCATATGTTTATTCTGTTTTCAACTTCCCGAGGGATGGATTGATTGTTACAGAATTTTATAGAGGTGACAAATGCAAACTGTATTAAATAGTCCTTTTAAATCCAGGTTCTTAATCCCTTTAATACTAGAATAACATCAGGTCTTTTTGTCATAGAAAGTATCTATTAGCTCAGAGAAAAAAACAAACTCTTCAATAATCTAATCAAAAAGTTTTAATCAGGGTCTGATTTTGATTAAACATTGTTTATATTTTCAAGTCCTTATGCAACACTCTTTTGTTTTACATTGTTCTGATAATGATGAACATTTATGTTCCTCTATGAAAACTGTCACAACTTGTGAGACTGACCTTTGCAAGATTGCTAATTAATGGACTCTTATTCTTCTGATACTGGGGGTATTAGAGGTATTTGTAAGTATTATAGCATGTACACAAGTGACTTTGTGTTACCATATGTGAACATTTGTGGTTTCAGTGTGATACTAACACAGGTGCACACAGACACCGAGTGAAAAGTTACACAATACAATCTATGCACAAATAAGTTTGTGCCATGCTTTTCCTTTATAACATTGTCACTCATTTCAGATAAGCTGTGGTTATTATAAAAATAATTTACTCACTCATTTAAATACATTTTAATTTTAAAATATATAAGCTCTGGGGATGGCTGTGTAGAGTTAGTCAGCACTGAATCTCTTCACTGTTGACCTCAGTAGAAAAGAAATATCATCGGCAATAATCTAGACATGTCTCCTTTAAACGATGGTGTTGGTGTTGTCTGCAATCAAAGGTGTGGAGTATTGTTTCATCTTTTCATTGTACAAGGAGTTTCATTTGACATTTTCCTACCAAGTAGTCCTTTCTGTTCAGCCATGGAAATAATAAGAGCAGTTGAATGGGTGAGAATTTCTCTATTGGCTCAGAAAAGTCTCAAGACTAAGATACAGCTCTGCAATGTTGATGATGTGAGAAGAGATTCAATGTGAAAAAAGAGGAGGTGTAGGTCTTTTGTTTAAAGATCTAAATTCTATTTCCTCTTTTATAATAGGATAAGAGGATAGGAAGGATAGCTTACCATTTTGGTTTTGAAAATAATCATTCAAGTGAACTGCCAGGCTAAGCAACTCAGATTTCCTCTACATCTAATTCCTGTCCAGTGTTTTTTCCTTGTCTTGCCCCTCCATGGAAGTACCACAGGGTACCCTCTTTTGCTCAACCAAATTGAATTACTGTTCATGCATGGTCCCAGCATCGCCAACCAACCTAATTTTACCACACGCTGGGGGAAAAGCACAGGCCATAGGATTTCAAGGTGCCACTCAACATGTTGTGATGGGGGGAAAACACGTGGATGCTGGAGTTTCAAGGGGCCTGATAATGTCTCATATTGATTGTTATCAACTTAAATCAATTAACTTCTTGGACTATTGTTTCCTCATCTGTCAAGTTCTTTGTGAGATAATACAGGGACCCTCAGAGAAAATAAGGATTAGGACCAAGGGAGAAAAGGTCAATATGGAATTGTCTGAGCTGGAGTTGCCCAAGGGAATTTTAGAGCAAGTATAGGAAGCGTTAAATTTTAATTTGTTTATAATCTTATGCTATATGAGACTTCCCATTCAATTAGCACCTTGTAGGAAAATTATTTTTATTTCTAATATGTTAGAATGAGGCTGAGTTAAAGGGAGTTTAACTTTTGAACTAATAGAGCCTACAAAGAGAAGAGAACATTAACAGGTGAAAGATACAGGGTGGATGGGGAGAGAATAGGAACAAAACTAAAATAAGTGATTATTAAGAGAAACAGAGCATTCCTAAGCATCCTTGGAGATATCATACTAATTTTGGATTTCCAAATTTTATGTCCAATGATTTTTTTTTTTAAGATTAATTTATTTATTTATACAAGCACTGGGTACAGTCAGAAGCGGGAGGGTGAGAGAATTCACCAGAGCGGGGAGCAGAGCAGGCAGAAGGACCAAAATACACTGCTGAGGTGAGCAGCGGGTGGCAGGAGAGGTCTGTGCGCCATGCGGGACCCTCTTCCAGTGGCCGGGGAGCAGCCAGGGATCTAACCAGCGCTGCAGAGGCTGCAGGCAGCTTCGCAACCCAGCGCTCAACCGCTGTGCCACCAGGGAGGCCCTGTCCAATGATATTTTTAAAAATAGATAATTTTGAAAGAGGATATTTTAATGTAAAAGTGGGAAGAAAGCATAGAATAAACAGTCTTTTAAACTGTATGAATATAACTGAAAACTGAACTATATTGTTTCCTTAACTTTGCTTCATTTTCTTGTGAATGGTTGAATGCTTCATATGTACATCAGCATTTGAGAATCTTGAATTTATTTTCTATCCTCTTCCTCTTGTCAATCTAAGGAGATGGATTATTACATGAAGTAATTCAACCAAATTACATATTTGGGAGACCCAAAACTTAGTAGTAAACTACAGATTTTGTATTTGCAATTCTCTTTGCATCTCATCAAACATTCCCATTAGAGGAACATGTTGCTTATCAGGATTTCAAGCTTAAGAATTTAAATGTTTTCCCAAAAGAAAGATGAAGGTTCCACAGTGCAGAAATTTAGTTGTATTGATTTGAAAGTTTTCTTAGATGCTTCTTTGTCTTACCTCATTTTACAGACATCTACATTTATATTTAGAAGAATTAAGTGATTTTTTTCAAGGTCACATAGCTATTTGTGGTGAAAATGAAAATAAAGTTGAATACAGGTTTCACAATTCCTGGTTCATTCCTTTTAACAACTTTTAAGTGCCATCATTGCAGTGGGTGTTGAGAAATAATAAACAGTTATGTAGCTGTGTTCGTAACTGTTGAGATTGAAAAGATACCTTCCAGAAAGCAATAATTATAGATGTATGAAACCTTAAATTTGGACCTCAGAGTTTTATTCCAATTCATATGAGATGATGAGGCCCTAATATAATGAGGTAGTTTGGGATGAACAGACAGATTTGAGTAATTTTGATGTTAAGAGTCAATTAAACTTGATGACTAATTAGCCATGCACGCTATAAGATTGAAAAGTCAAAGATACACAAAGAATTAAGAAGGCTTGGAAGACTAACATAGTAATTAAAAGCAGACTTTGGAGTTCTCTCATTACTGCTTTTGAGGGAACTTAGTTAACTAAATCATGAGATTTCATTTCTTTGTTTTGTGAAGTCAGTATCAGTTTACATGTTGATAGGATCAAGTGATATATTGATATTTAAGTCTACATAACATTTCCTGGCACATAGTAAGTACAGAGTGAGTAATATTACTGTGGGATTGATCTCCCCCAAATGGGTCAGAAGGGCTTTTTCCAAAACATTGAGAGTAGGCCTTTTCTGATATACATATGTGTAACTAAGGTCAGTCAAGACCCTGTGGACTTTAGGAGAATCTTTTACCATTACTTAAAGGATGGAGATTATTTTGAGTTATGAGCTGTGAAGACCCTGGAGACTAAAATAAAAGCTCTTGTCCTTTCACTCCTTCCCTAATGAAGTAAGAGGTCTCACTTCTTGACTGTGCACCTTTCCTATCAAAGATATGATTACTTCTAATGGCCTAGGAGAATATAAATTTGGGAAAGCTAATATCCTTGTGTAGATTTATCAGTAAACATGTCCTCTCTGAGAAACTCATCATTTTACTTTTAGACTAAAGAAGTTATCACCTCATGTCCTCTTTATGCATCAGTTTCCTTAGCACAGGATGTAAACCCCTGGCTTATGCCACTTTATTTTAGAATTATGAGATTCTCTATATATATGTTACTAAATTTGACTTTTTCTCCTACTAATCTAATGCTAATTTCTTCAGCCTCAGGAGAATCAAAATGTAGGGGGAATTTTCCTCTGTGCTTTGACATTACCAAGAGCTTTATGATACTGATTTATAAGAAAACAAGGTATGTTAGTTTACAGAATTCTTTGTTCATTAACTTATGAAAAAAATTATTTGTGATGTCTCTAGAACTGGCTTCCTTCAACTTGCCTTTTTCTTCTATCATCCATCTATCATAGTTTTAATATTATTAAAAAGTTTAAGAGAATGAGGGTAGATTTGGGCTAGCAAAATTTGTGAAGACCAATACTTCAACAAGAATTGAATGAAAGATGAATAGGGCCTGTGTAGTGCAATGCGGGAAAAGAATGGTCGCTGGAGATTCTACAGTGTTGATTATGAACTCTTAGTGAATGATGTGAAGATTTCTTGACTAAGATACTGAAACCCAACAATGCAAGAGAGAATTCTGTTGGAATAATTTTAGTTGTTAGCACTACTTTGTAGAATACTTCTGAGTTTAGGGGGAGAAACCAAAAGCGTCACATAAAACAAACTTCTATTTCCTTTTATTGCACTTGGTGAAGGTTATTAAGAATGTAATTCTTTCTGCTTGCTATGTGATTAGCAGCCGAACCTTTTGGGGGTAAATTTCCATTGCTATGCTCTTGTTATCGCAAATGGAATTTGCATGCCTAATTCTCTTCCCTCCATATTGAATCCATACCCCTTTAGGTCTAATGACATGCTAAAAATGATTCCAAATCTCCAATGTTGATTGTGGGCCATATGTTAGCACTAATTATATAAATGAGACTTGGTGGAAATGTGACATGCTAAGCATTCTGAGCTTAAGGAATTATCTAAATGAATTCTAGCTTGAGTTAGTGCTAGCAGAGGCAAGGAAATTCAGGCGCAGGTTTTGAGCAGATGTTACCAGGTCTGCATGGCTCTTCATTGTCTTTATTTGTCTAACTATAAGGACTGTTGATGGAACATTGTGTCAGAATATTTTAAGGTGTCATTTTCCTGAAAATTGCATTTTGCACCTACAGATGGATCCATTTTCTGAGTAAGCATAGTGGAATGACAGAATAGTGAAGGTTAGAATCTGTAATCTTGCTGTGAGTTTGAAAGCTTGGCTTCATTGTGGCCAGTTTCCTGGGCATGGAGGCTGGAGACTTCCACATAGGTGTTCTGATTCAAAGCAAAAATGAAGAGCAGAATTTTAAATATCTAAATCTTTCTTTATGTATATTACATGATAGTGTCTTGGCATATATTGACTAAAATGGATAGGAGAGCTTTGGAACCCTAAGTGGTATTAAGATGGAACTCCAGATAATCACTCCCTTTACCTGGTAGTCATAAATTCTTGCATGTGTCCATGACTCCCTGTTTCAGATTCCATGATAGACCTAACTTAAATCTTTGTTTCTCACAGATACTTCTTGAGACTAGATTGGAGTATTGTTTAAAAGTGGCAAAAACAAGCTGATTGGCAGCCCAGCCAATTCCCATTCAATAAGCATGTTTTGGGCTTCTCTGACTGTGGCTCTTCAATCCTCTGTTTAGTCTTTTTCTATTTTTTTTTTATCTCCAGATTTTTATTCATTTGAGGATATAAAGTCAAGTTCTGGGTCCCCAGTACAAATCCAGTGCTTGATACATAACAAATACTTGTTGAAATCATAACTCTTACTGAGGAGCTACTTTGTACTAAGTATTTCACTAGCGTGATCTCATTTAAAACATACTTTTTTTGTTCTTAAACAAGTGTCATGTTATTTTCCAGGTGCAGAAACTAAGGCTGAAGAAAATTAAATAGCTTGCTTAAAAATCACATGAATAGAAGTTACAGAGATGGAATTTGACCCTAGGAATGTCTAACTCTAAATGTGATGCTTGTTATGGTATAGATTCTGTATTGTAGACACCTCTGTGCTAAGGTAACCATCCTCAAATCTGGATTTCTGGACATATTCTTGATAGTGAGTTTCCTTGGGTCAGTTGCTCTGTATTCTGTTTGGTTTTTGTTGCCCTGATAAAATCTATGTAGAATGGATCTAAGTTTGTTTTGATCCTCTGGATGACCATATTGTAAAGGTGTTTACTGTGATATTAGTGCCAACTTGTACAACTTTATAGATCATTATTCATTAAGAAACAGAGACAGGGCCTCCCTGGTGGCGCAGGTGGTTGAGCACCATGCTGTAAAGCTGTCTGCAGCCTCTCCAGTGCAGGTTTGATCCCAGCTGGCCAGCGAGAATCCCACATGGTGAAGCAACCCTCTCCTGCCTCGCCCGCTGCTCCCCTCAGCAGTGTATTTCATCAGTCTGCCTGTTCTGTTCCCCGCTCTGTCTCTGGTAAATCCTCTCACCCTCCAGCGCATCTCACCTGTACCCCAGTTCTTGTACAAAAATAAATAAATCTTTAAAAAAAGAAACAGAGACAGACAAATGTGGAGATGATAGTGTGTTTGTGTCAATGAAGATTCAGTAACATTAAGAGTTTTGAATAAAGAACTTTTAAATAAAGCTCCAGTTCTTTTTAAAAAAGAACTGGCATGGAGGGGAGGGGATTAAAAAAAAAAAAGATTTACACAGAATACCAAGCAATGGTGATATGACAACACTACAGAAACTCTGCTGTTCCCACCCCGTTAGAATCACTTTGGGAAAAATAACAGTTTCAACCAAACCTCTTTTGGTTTTATGGCTGTAGAGTACTTCACATAAGGAGTTTAGTGTCATGTTTTTGCATATTTATGTAATAACCAAATCTGTCAGGATTGAGAAAGAAAGCTCTGATTTTCTCTTTTCTTCCAAATTCATCTGTACTTATGAGTTGAAGGTGCTTATATCAGTCTTGGAGCATCATGATCCCCAGAGAAGAAACTGAAACACTGAAACTAGATCGGGGTAGGGATTGGATGTGTGCATGTCTGTGCACACAGGGATACCTGCTAATACTTCTGAAATACTAGTGTGTCATGGATGTTGGGGTGGGGGATTGACTAGACTCCTGGGACACACATTTGTTGATCTTGATATGAGCAACAATCCCTGAGGCAATTCTTGCCTTCTAATAGTGCTTTCTTTTAGATGTCTTATTTATTCACTTACTGTGCCAAAATAAGATAGCTTCTTTAAACTGGAAGTTTGCAGAATCCTGGTAACTCTTTTGCCAAGAATTAGAAGGAAATTCCCTTGGCACACTTGGTCATTAAGACATTGCAGTGTCTTTGTACTGGCTTCCAGCCACCAGTCTGCAAACCTGGACAATGAAGAATTTCTTGTGCTCCTTGACACCTTAGAAACTCCCTGTGGTATTAGTTCTCTCTGAAGTCAGTGAGGCATGCATTGGGCTGAGGAATGGTGAGCAATGAGACCAGTTGGCTGTAGTTAATATTCTGCCTTCAGACCAAAAAAAATTTACCCTTGGAAGTTTTTCTGTCACTGATCTGTTTGGAACACAGACTCTAATGTTTGAAACAATCCTGAGAAAACCATAATGTATTACTTAAGCCTAGTTGTAATTCAAAGTGGTTAAACAGTTATTGGACAATGTTTTCTTCATCATCTAACATAATTTTTACTCAGTCTGTTCAGTCATAATTACATAACCAAATTTATTTCAGACACTGAAGGAGTGGGAATCTGGGGACACTCAGCACATAGAGAATACTATGATTTCTTTGCAGAATGTTGTTGTAAATAAGGTTACCAAGTTAACTATAATGCAGCTGTTTCCTCTATAATACAGAATATGCAATCTTGGAAAAATCTGGAGTTCTGAAAAATGACACATTGGTAACAGCAAGGCTCATGGGAAAATAGTGTTAGAACAGACCACTCAAAAGATATGATGCAACTTTGTGATCTCAGCATGAGTAAACTTAATTAAAAATCAGTAGTGCCACTGAAGACAGGCAAAATTCCTCATCAAGAAGTGCTTTATATATGGAACTTTTCCTTTAAAAAAAAAAGGATAAGGTTGAAATGGTAAGGTTGAAACTGCCAAGTTATTCAGATTAAATGGGAGAACCATATGATCAGATCAGCTTTTCAAGACAAGGCATGGGGCCAAATTAAGCAAGAGAAACATAGGTGAACTGTGTATGTTACTTTCTCCAACATCTTTCTATTCCATAATATCTTGTGATCAACTGTTAGCCACTAAAAATTATTAATATACTGGGAAAAGTCATATACAACCTATATAACTGGTTCCTTAAAATGACATCATTCCTCTATTTACCAATCCCATGGTGCTAATTTGTGTTATGGATGCACATATTGTAGCAAAACAGACTGTGAGTTTATCAGGCTCTGGGAAGGATAATTTACCTTACTAAATTTCAAACATTTTATGTTGGAAGAGGAGTGTTGCTTCATTTTGATAAATAGAACATGTGTAAGTCATGAATTCAGGTTAAGGGAGCTTGAGGCTATAAGCTGATGTCTTCTGTATTCCATAGAAACACATATATCTTTATTGTATTTTCATGAATCTAAGAAAGGCTCAAATCCATGCATAACCTTCAGTGATGGTGGTTTGTGGCAAAAGTTTTCCATTTAGACGGATACGTTTTGAGTAACATCATTGGCTTCATTACTCTAATAAGCATTATCCATAACTATACCAATACAATTACTTATTTTTTCAAAAAGTAGCTATGTACATGTTGCTTAGTTTCCTGAGGACTGCTCTTTGCTACTGGTAGAATGGCAAATGCCTACTTGAGGATATCTTTACTACAGTCCAAATAAAACCCTCGTGCCTCTTTGAAATTATGACTCAAGGCTCATATCTGAAGCCAGCTGGCCTTAGGAGTATGCCAGATCTCCCGAGGTGATTGAAAAGATCTTTGAGAGAAGCACTGCCACCACACCTCCACTCCATGCACTTAACTGTGTTCACCAGAGTAGCATTGGTTCTAAAGCAGACATCTCTGTGCACAGTGATGGGAAGTTCATACAGAAAGGAGTTAGAGGAAGATGGAGAAAGAGACTCACAGATTGATCAACATTCTGTTTTCAAATCTTAGCTCCACACTTTCTAGCTGGGTGAAATTGCTTTCTCCATCTGCAAGATATGGAAAGTGGACCATACAGCGTGTGGATGAATAGAAGAAGAACTGATATTTGTTAATGCCTGTCTTTTCTATTGGGTCCTTTTATTTCAGGCTAGGAAACCTGTAGTGCTTCTTTCTTTGTTTAATGAAGACTGAAAGAAGGGCACTTCCCTGTGTCCATGGTCTAAAAAGGCACCTGCACCCCTATGTTTATAGCAGCATTATTTACAATAGCTAAGCTATGGAAACAAACCAAATGCCCAAAAATAGATGACTGGATCAAGAAGATGTGGTACATATACACAATGGACTATTACTCAGCAATTAAAAAAGATAAACTCATGCAATTTGCAGCAACATGGATGTAGCTGGAAGGGATCCTACTCTGTGAAGTAAGCCAGAAAGAAAAAGAAAAATACCGGATGGTCTCACTCATAGCAGGAATTTAGAAAACCTAAATAAGGGACCAGGAAAAAGACTAATTATAATAAAGAAAAAATCAAAATCAAAAAGCAACTATAAACCAGAGACACACTACGGGGATGGGGGAAGGAGAGGAGGGATTAGGGTCAATAAGGGGGGTGGGAATTGTATGAGGAATATAACGAAAATGAAAATGCATACATTGTGCAAAAATGATTAATGATGTAAGAATTATATAAAATAAAATATATTAATAAAAACTGAAAGAAGATTAAAGACAGACAAATATTCTCATGCCTAGACTCAGTGTGATTAATATCCCATTCATATGGCCTGTCTCATATTCCCTACCTATTATAAAGGAAATACTTTTTAGTTACCTAGAGCAAGGTTGAGGTTACTCCCTGACCCCACTGAAGTATTGGGACCTTTTCAGTCTGGTTACTAATTAGCCTGTATGATCTATTGCCTGCCAATTTGGGAAAACTAACAGTATATCCTTGTCCTCATTGCTTAGTTTTCTAATGTCAGGAACATAATAATGCCCACTATGGAAGGGGAGTAGAGCTATTCCCTGCTGGCCACCTCAGTGGTGAGGGTGAGTTCCATGGGAGAAAGGAGACAGCCACGATTTCACATACCCACGGTATGTTACAGATGGTGCCACTGAAGGGAAGAGTGATGGGGATGCACAGTTTTCCCGGTGATGGATGATGTGGTCACCCCAAATACCTCCTCCAGGACTTAGGGCAGATTGTACCAATAGGTGGATTCCCAATTTAGCTACTTGGGAAAGGGAACACAGTACAATGGTGGATCAGCTTGGGTAAAAGATAAATTGTGAAAATGACATTTTGGTAAAGTTTGTAAAATTATTCACAAAATTATTTTGTGTTTTTATTCTCCCCATAAAGACACATTACATTAGAAAATGGTAAAATAAAATATCACTACTAAATTTTGAAGTGAAAATACAAAAGTCTTAAAGATTTTGTGCCTCTGTGTAGGAAATTACACTAGCATCTCCAAGGCAAAAGAAAGTACTCTTTAATTCCAAATGTTGGTTTAGCAACTGGATGTCTTCTGAATGGACACAAGATGATTTTGATTCATTCTATTAATTTTTCTTCCAATATCCAGCAACTGAGTAGAAAATAATAGGCTAGGTTGGCACAGGTGTGGGGAACTGATGTAGGATGTGCCAGCCAGCCATATTTCCATGCCTTTGGAACCCACCCAAAATCAGAGGGAAGAGCGTAAGGGCAGATTGCCTTAGTTGCAACAGCGTGTAACAAAAATATTGTGCCATTGAAATGCTAATGTGTGTGAGCATCATGTTGTAAAACTCACATTGTTAGAAGGCAAGCCTAACCACTTGCATCACATAGACTGATTTTTATAGGAGACCTCTTATTTCATTCTTTGGGTATTTCATTTTCATCCTGTGTTTTCTTTGGAATTAATAGAGCCTCTTAAAAACAGCTCTCTATAAATTTTCTACCCTACATATGTCCCGAAACAGTTTCATTTCTTCATTTAAAACATTACAGGCATTTCAAAATGCCCTATTTTGTATTTAATTTCACCATCTCATATAAAATACATGTTCTTCACATAATTATGTAAAAATGGGTTTGCAAATGCCCTAGAGATCCATATGATGGGCACATTATAGGATTCTAAGTAATAATAATCTCCTGTTTACATGAGACCTGATTTTCATGCCAGTTTTTACACTTTAATATATCCAGAACACAGCTTTGCTCAAATATGCTAGTTTATTCTGGTCTGTGAAATACATCTGAAATACCACAGATTAGTTTGCCTGGCAGAATGTGCAGTTGCATCTGATATTTTAGAGGGGAATATAATGGAGCCAGAGACAGGAACCATTGTCCTATTTGCTGTGTGCGGAACTAAATAAAGCCCAGCAGGGCTACTGGAAGGCCTAAGGCATATGCAGAGGGGAGGAAGTAGAAAAAAGAAACAAGAATAGAAAAACAAAAAATAGGTCATTTGTCAAGAAGAAAGGGGTGCTGTATAATGTGAATGAGAATTTGAGCACATCATAAGCATTTAATAGAAAGCATAATGCAGAGTGCGTGATCCCTGTCACAGCAATATCAGCATCACCTAGAAATTTGTTAGAAGTACAGATGTTCAAGCCCTACCTTCTCATACTAAATCATAAATGATGGGTATGGGACCCAGGAATCTATCTGAGCAAGTCCTCTGGGAGACTGATAAGCACTTCAGTTTGAAAACTACTTGTCTACTAGAGAGTTACAACAGCTTCATTATTGTGTGCTGAGAATTTTGAGACTTTAAGCAGGGACAGTCAGAACTTAAGGACACTTAGATGACCAGAACAAACTAGTATTGACATCTGGAAGTAATTATTCATTATGGAGAAAATGCTTTCAAAGTAGGGCCTTTTCAATGATAGTAAAGGTAACTGAAGTCACAACAGAATTAAAGGAACCATGTAAAAGGCATGGAGAAAATCTTGTGCAAGCATGGGGCTATATGTTCTTTCTCACTACTCAGTGATGACCAGTTCCACTTCCTGATGTGTCATTGCCCAGGTTCAATTTACACTGTAGGCCAGACATTTAGGAGTGGCAGCAAAAGGCAAGATTCAGGCAGAGAACAAAGTTCATGCAGACAGGGAGAAATATGGTACCCTGGAGGGCAAAGAGGGGGTCAGTGCATCTAGGTCACAGACCAGTGAAGGAGTGATAGCCAGTCACATAGCTATGTGTACAAGGCTTAGAAGTCATTGCACTCCTGAGGAAGAAACTGCTATTAATTGGGTTTTGTGAGAATTGAACAGGTGAAAGAAAATGAGATTAGTGTCTGCAATAACAAAGTTTTGCAGCCCACAGAAGATGGGGTAAACAATTCCTTAAAACCCTGCTGGGAACTTACTGTGGAGATGTAGGTCCCTCTCTGGTACACATACTCTGGAACATGTGACTTTGCTCTGGTCCCAAAGTTTATGTGTACAAATACCTGAGAGAATGACCACCATTTTGTCTGTAGGAAACCAGTGTCAACCTGTTGACTGTTAGTAGGGGAGGAACGTCGCCACAGAAATGGGTGCCATTTTCCCCACCCCTCACTTCCTTGCCACTGACCTCTGAGACCTTGGCTTCCAAGTCCCAGCACACCATGAAATGGACAGCTGAAGAAGCAAAGCAGCTAGAAACTTGAGAGGAAATAGAGAAGAAGAAACACATGGGGAGTTGCTTCTGGCTTTTGGCCTCTGATGTTTTAACAGAGACAATGGCTGTTGTCATCTTCTTTGGTGGATTATATGATATTGAATTTTGGATCTCTCTTGTCCAGGCTCTCTGGGCCCTGCTGATTCCCCCACACATTTTTTTGTGGTTCCCAGACTTCACCCCTGGCTAACTTTCAGGCCTCAGCCACCCCACTTCGGGCCAAACTTGTTTGGCTGGGCATTTTCCCATGAGGGGATGGGAATTTTCAGTTTAATTGGAAGTTTTCCCCTTAATAGTTTGGGACACTGCATACCTGTCCATTTCAGTTGCAAACCTCCTTAAGAGGCAGAAGGTAAGAGTAGAGATACAGTTCCATAGGGTGTACAGTCTTCACATTCATGAAAATCTTCAGGCTAAAAAAATCAATTAACTTTATAGGTAAAGCAAAAATATTCGAATCATGCTTGCTTCCTTGTGGAGAAAAGTAGCATCTGCAAATTTGTAATATAAGAAACATAGTAATATACTTTCAGGTATGCAGTCCTTTGCAGTTAACTCTCTCTTTAAGGGGACTTATGAAAATATTTTACTATCTTTTCAACTAGACAGAAACTATTTCAGCCTTGTCTCTAACTTTTAAAAAATAACATTTTTTTCTGTCAGTGTTAAGTTTATTTTTTAAAACATTTCTGACTGAGATAACATTGACATACAACACCATGTATTTTTCAGAGGTAGAGTCACACCTCTTCTAAAGTATGTTATCACTACCACCAAGTCACCAATAGAGGTTTTAAGATTAAACTGATTAGAAAAATGTATTACTTTTTCATTTCATATCTATCAAATGGGTTTCTCCCAACTTTAGAAACTTAAAAGCACATCTTTCCTGAGATTTTAAACTCATCTATGATCCTCCCTAGAATTCTTCACTGGATTTTCTTTTTCTAAAATGCATTTTATCCAACATCATCCAATTGCCATGTTGTTGAGCTCAGAGGGCTTCCCTGTAAAGTCCCATAAGGGCTGGGTTCACCCTTAGACTGCTAGCCTCTAACAGTGCGTGATAGATATTCAGAAACATTAAACCAACTAATTGTTAACTGAAGACTGCTCTGTGAACCTCCTTTCTGAAGCTTTTCTTTCACATTAGCTCTTCTTTTCCTTTCTCCCCCCCACTCCCTGATGGATTCATTACAAAGACATTAAAACTATCCTCAATTTCTCTCAATTGTTTATGCAACTCAATGAATTATGTTAAAAGGTAACAAAGCTCCACAGTAAAACTTTTTTTTTTTTTTCATCAGGAGCTGTTTAATTTAGAGACATAACATAGCTCACAATGCACATTAATTGTGAAAAAATACGTTATATCCTATTGAAACTACTCATGGTGGCAAAATAGTGCTTTTGATTGTTTAGTGTCAAGTGGACTCCATTTAGTTGTAGTCCCTTCCAGGGAAAGACTATTAGGAAGCATGAGCTGGAGTTTGGGAGCATATAGATGCATGTAGATAAGAGTTCATGGGCAGGGTTTCCTGAAATTTGAATGTGAAGTGGTATTATGCATCTCTTTCATTTAAATAACCTAAAATGAGTAATTCATTCCCTAGAACATTTGATAAAAATCCTTGGAAGTTTGCCAGCAGGCATGGTGGGAGGAAGAAATGCATATTCAAAAGGAGATGGGGGGAGGGGGAGAGAAAGAAAATTAGGAAGAAAAACCTGAGAAAGCAATCTATCCCTGATTTATTATCTGAAATAAATTGGAATATCTTGCTTACAATTACTTTAAAGGGCCAGGGTCACAATTTATACCCCAATGCAATGCAGTCTTCTGGAAACACTACCTTTGAAACACCAGTGCTTTTAAGAAAAGTCCCCAAAACACTTTTCTTTGCATTGTGTTCACCTCAGGCGACAGATCCCATGAACTGGAAGCTGGGTTCTGGAGTGTCAAAACACCTACGTACAATGATGATCGTTGCCATAGAGATAACTGGATGATAGATAGCTAGATGATAGATAGATGCTGGATAGATAGTAGATAAATGATCTCATATGTCAGAGGAGGCCTTTGTGCCTAGGAAATTACAGATTTTTTTTTTTAAACAATTCTTCTGTCAAAATCAAAAATAGAACTCTTTGCTTTACTCCCACTCTATATGCATTCCCTTACTCTTCCAAAGCTTTTTTCTTATTACATTTATAATGTGTTACACCCATTCAATTCCTACTTGATTTCTTTTCTGGGAGATTAATTTTCTTCAGAGGGTTGAATGTACTACCAGTGATGGGGCAAGAGGGTAGAAAGCTGACCACTAAAGTTCCTCCACGTTACAATATAGTCTTCATTTCTTCTTATTTGTCTTTTGAATACCCAAAACACTTATTTCCAATTTTCTTCCTTTTTACTGTCTCCCTTTCTCTTGATCATTTTCCTACCCCTGCCACCCTTCTTGTTCATCTGTGTCCCACCTTTCCTACAACCTTGTTTTCTGTGCCTGCTCATTTTATGGGTACCTCTGTGTTTTTCTATTTTCAGAATTTCTAACACATTAAGTTCACTTGATTCTTAAAATGATGATGGGCAATCCCACTACATAAACATGTTTTATAAAATGATAGATAGGAAATTGAATAGCTCACCTTAAAATTTGGTTTGTGCCCACTGGTCCAGATCTTAGGAAGCACTTTGTAGAATAAATGGGTAAAAATGCAGGTCCAGTCCTATTTCCTCTGCAGTGTGAAAAATCAGACCCCCATCTTATGGACCATTAAGCAGCAGCTGAGTTCTGAATTGTGCTAGAAGACAGGAAATCATGAAGAAATCAGAAGTCAAGATAACACTCCTGGCACACCATTAGGAAATCATAGAATAAACTTATTTTATAGGTTAAATCAGAGAGAGGCGAGCTTACAACTTACTCAAACTTTTGTAACTATTAACAATTCCAGGAACCTGGAAGTTGAGGCTTCTGACATGTGATTCTGTGACTTTTTCAATCTACCTTATTACAGAAAGATGTATGAGAGAGCAGAGGAAGAATTTTTGGGCCCTTCTAGTTGGTGGGAAATTGAAATAGGAAATATTTTTAAAAACAAAGAGAAACTGAGGTCTATTTTGAGAATGAGGGGAAACAATAAAAATAATAATTATAAAACATTTCTTGATCTCACTTTTCTCATTTCTCAAAAGCAGATAACAGTTTTTCTTCAATCTCAGTCTGGTGTCATGATTAAAGAGAAAAATGATTTAGCATGCATAATAGTAAGCACTCAATAAATTGTATTTGTACAATTGTATCTGCATTTGTAATTTGTAACCATGCTCATAAAACTAGTTACTGCTCATGTCTTCATAGTATAAATTTGCTGACACTCCTTTTAGGTATGTTTAAGGTAACTGAGTTGCAAACTAACTATACTGTACTGAGGCCAGAATCTGAAACCTGGCCTTAAACTATTTGCTTCTTGACATAATACCAACCACCATAATGGGTGGTTTGTAAGTGTACCTTGGAATGGGTACATAGAGAGAGGATGACTCTTTGCCAGAAATGATTACTACCACATTTATGAAAAGACCTATAACTTGGCCTCGGCTCTGACAAAAGCTGATAAAATAATAGATTTTGTTGACATTGTAGTGACTGATCATGGTTATAGGTCTACAAAGGTTTACCAGTGGGCCTTGAGCTACTTTTTCAGGAAACAAATTCTCAACTGGATATTTTGCACAAAGGGAGGATATTGGCAAGTGCCCTTGGGGTATATACCTCTTAGATAATGAGGAAAATTGCATCAGACACAAAGAAGATTTCAATAGAGTTGCAACAGTTAATATACTTCCCCACAAGTTATGGAGATTGGGGCTAAATCTTTATACTACAAACCAATCAGCCATTAGATCCTGGCTGCCCCTTGAACAAATTGTGTATCTTCTTCTGAGGTAAATTACCAGCAAGGACCTTGGCCAAGAGCCAATATTGCTGGCAGTAGGAAAGTGGGATCTGGACATAGCACTACAGACCCACTAAGAAGTCCAAGCTCTCTGTATCTTCTTAAAAGGTCAGAGATGCTTGAAAAATGTTGGCTTGTTGTTCTAAGGGACTAAGGACTTTGGAATCCAAAGAAATGCTTGTCCTTCCATTAGAACTCTAAAATGACCTCCAAGCTTGAACAAAAACTGTACCCATGAGGAGACTAGCTGGAATCTTTGGTTGAAAATAGGCCCATTAGAGTCTCTTGCCTGTGGAACTGGAGCAAATACACAAAACCTTCCCCCAGTTTTCCTTAGCATTCAGTTGGCAATATGACCAAATGACAAAGCATACACAACCAGAATTGTGAAGAGGAAGAAAAAAGACTGGTTTTGAGTGAAGTTATGATTCCTTAAGGAATTTGAGAAAACACAATTTTTTATGTGACGCTGTGAGACTTAAAACTATCATTTCTTTCCCTGATTTTGTTTTGAGCCACTGTTAGAATTTTCCAGTCCAGATAATTTATTCAAATTTGGCCTCACTTTGTACACATTGATTTAAGATCATTGCTCTAGTATGCTAGCTCTAAAATAAGCTATATTATTCTCACATATTCACCAAGAATTTATAGCTTCCTAAGAATTATTTGTTAAGGCCACATAAAAGTAATTTTTGATAAGGATAATCAAGTGCTTGGAGTTCTCACAGATATGGATGAAGGTTGTTACTTTTTTCTTCTTTGGCCTTACAAAAAGAAGAATCTGTCAAGTTAATTCCCTGTTTGGTTGATTCTAGAATTTATTTAAAGATGTATTATAGTGATATTAATGTTACCTCTATTTCCTTCGAAAATCTTTATGGTCACTGCTTCAATTTGTATCTGATTATATGAAAAGAACAGTTAATCAAGGTATCTCAGATAAAGGCTATTTATCATAGGTGAGTGTCCGGAGAAGGGGCCCCAAATTGAAGCCACTGTTATTGTGGACTTGGTGTGTGAAGAGACCTTGTCTGAACCCCAGGTAGCTCTGGAAATCACAAGTACTGTGCTATTGGCACATTCCAGTCTGTGGGCAGCCAGTGGGGTGGCTGCTTTTAAATCAGGTATCTACCTGAGGTTCAGTCAGCTGTCAATGGGAGGGTCCAGGTCCGGAAGCAGTACAAAATGTGACTGTCTAAATAGCTCATGATGTGGGCAGATTTGATGGCATTAGGGAAAAAATGACTATCTCCATCATAATCATGTTAGTTATTATTTTCTCACATATATTTATACTCTACACATAAAATAGATGTAAACAAACTCAGCATCACTGGAAAATGTAAAAAAAAAAAAAGAGCAAATAAGTTTTGAGTATCTATTACATTTGCCTTAATATAATTGGATCATAAATTTAACCCAAACCCCTGAACATTTAATACCTTACTCTTAGGAATCAGGGAAAGCCAGTCCCAACATACCACCAATGGGGCTTCAGGAGCCCTAACTCAACTGCTGTTGATAGTTTTTCTTTGAACTTTTGTGCTTAGTGAAGGGTGTCAAGTAGGCATTCAAATGTTGAACTTGTTAAAATCACTGCAGAATGTGGGGGTGACCTGCATCTTCCCCAGGCAGCTAGGTTTCCTCAGTCATTATTAAGCACTCAGTCAATTTGAGAATTAATAGTTTACTCAAAACTCATTCTCTTTATATGCCCTCTAATAAAGGCAAAGAGAAAACTGCTCTTTCTCTTAATTAGTCATTTAGTTCCCAGACGTCTGCCAAAGCAACCATAAAGGCAATTTAATTAAACAAAAAACAGTCATTAAAATTCTCACACCCTGTTTTTTAGAAATGTATGCTGTCTCTTTAGGTTTTCTTGTATTTTTTTTCTTTTTTCATTATTTGTAAGTGTCCTTGTCACTTATTCTAGCATGACCAAAGGCAGGACTGGTTTGCATTACAGAATGAGGGCAAACCTCGTGAAAACTAACACTCTGACCAAGTTTGTACTTAATTGAATGGAATTTATGAAGTCCTAAAGTTTGTGAAACTGAGATTTTCTAATGAGATATTTTTTGATGCCTGATGGGACAAGATCTTTTGTCCATGAGCACCATATAGCCACTATCTTGGACTGGAGCTTGAGATTTATCTTTTCTAGGAAGGTTTTAAATCTAATAGGTGGCTGGGACTTTAAGAAAGAAAAGGTTAATTTGATAGTAATGTTAGGGTTGCGAAAATAGGAAAAATGGTTTAAAAGTAGATTTAGTTTGCAAACTTTTGCTATGCTGTTAAAAGTTTGGGATCAAGGTTGAGAAAATTTGTGTTTTACATCAGTTGAACCATTTTAAGATTTTTTTTTCCTGTGATTTTGACATATCTGCTGTCTTGTTTTGGCTATTGGCTAATGCCTCCAGATGGGTTGTTTTTTTTTTTTTTTTTTTTTTTTTTTTGGCTTGAACTGATGAACTGTTTTTCTAGGAATAGAGGACTTTTACTTTCCACAATGGACAAATACCTGGAGGGCTTGGTTTTCTTTCACACTGGAACCTGGTAAAAAATGATGTTCATCTGAGACTGCATCCCAACATCCATATATTCAATCTTCATCACCATGGAAATGGTGGCAAAAAGTGAAAGGGGGGAATTGTTAGGGGGAAAAGGATGTCCTAAAGCTAATTCCATACAGGCTTTGTGGACTCCACCCCCACCCCAGGCCAAAGCCAAAGACACTGGGAACTCCAAATCCCATCACCACCAAAGGGAAGGTGGCTGGGACCTGAGAGTGGGGTTAAGCAGCCAGGTTGGGATAAAGCCAGACACATGGGCTTTGGAGGGGTCCCCCATTTTGGCTCTCCGCCAGCTCACAGCATCCAGCCAGCTCTGAGAGTGACTTTGGGTTTCCAGGTCGGTGGATCGGGTGGGACGAATTAAAGACTTTATTTCCCTATTTTCTCCCTGAGTTGTACATTTTCCTTATTTCCTTTTCCCTTGTAAATAAACCTTTTATTAACCTTTTGTGTGTGCCTGCAGTGGGGTATTCATAAGTCCCTTTTAAGGGCGCAGGTGAGGACCCACAGCCAGGCAACCTGTTCAGTATTGGGGCTACCCTATAACAGTAAGATTTGTCCTTTTTGCTCACCTAAAGAAAGAGAGGTTTCTTTTGGTGAGCAAAAGAACAAGGGGAGCAAGGGGAATGAGGTCAAGAGCATTCTCCTGTTTCCCAAGACCACTATTTCTGTTTTCTTATCCTCACAAGTGCCCTCCCTATACATTCAGTATTACTGTGTTTATTTTTGCATTTGAGAAAATGGGAGTTTAGAAAAGTTAAGAGACTTATTCAAGATATAGCACTTGATAATTAGATTTAGGATTTGGTCCAAGTCTGTCCAGCCCAAGACAAGGGCTTATCCTCAAAAGAAATGATATATACACCAAACAATCAGTAAATCACAGGGGAAAGGATTCCCTGCACCTGTGGTCTTGTCTCTGACTTACCCAATTTCCCTTTTCGAGTTCTTCTATACTGGAGCAGTTCCTGATAGTTGAAATGGGATAATAACCTCCAATTTTGAGAGGAAAAAACTTCAATAATACCAAAATTCAAATTTTTACTGTGTGTGTATTTGAATCTCAGAAGGTAGCCTTCGAATGTTACTTTGATGCTACTGGTGAAATTGATATATAACATATTTTAGCAAATTGTAATTTATCACATGGCTTTTTATAAATATTGAGATGTGTTCCCAAGGAAACTAGTGTGACTTCCAGAAGAAAAAATTGCATTGAACAGGTTCATTCCAGGCCTACGATGAGCTGCATTTCTTTCAATTGACTAGGCATCCTGCCAGTTTGTGTGTGTATGTGTATGAACCCGCATGCTGTTTGGACTCAGGGCAGAGCAAGTCAAGGGTCTTGGCAGGAGACAATAGGGGAAAGGAAGATTTCTGACAGCCTTATGGATATGCTAAATTTAAACATGGAACCTATTACTTCTGTATAAAATAAACCCCAAATCAAAGGCTATGGATGAAATAATTTAATTGCTGATAATACAGCCACAATCATAGTGTACAAGAATAGAAAATTGCAAATAACATTTGACAATTAGGCTCTTTGATTTTTTTCACTTTGTTATACAACACATTTCATTTCTACTTATTTGGGGTTAATAGGTATGAAATCATAGCAATCTGGTTATTTTCCTCTTTTTAATAAAACTTGGAATAAAGTACATAATTTTTATGCAGAACAGCTCTTGGCATAAACATAAAATGTTTGATGTGGTTGGAAGCAATGACTATGGAAGGTACTTGTGGGAAAGGAGAGCAGACTATGAAATCTTGGCCATAACTAGTGGTCAGACCTGTGAAGGGAGCTTTGGTGGGGAGTAGGATTTAACTTAAATCTATTTGTCAATTTTAGTTACTGTAATTTAACTTGTTAAAGCAGTTAAATGAGACCTGAGAAAGTATTTTTGAAAACTTCAAAGCACTACTCTTATTTCTGAAATCAGGTTTAATAGAAATAGAAACCTAGAGTCTGCTCTGTACATATTTATTGAGACCTAGAAACCTATAGAAACCTAGAGTCTGCTCAGTACATATTTATTGAGAATATACTGTGCTAGGCACCCTGCTAGCATATTTATATGACTGCTATAATTATCCTCCTTTGCCCATACCAAAAACAAATATTGTGCAATGAATAAATTGAAAGAAACTTTCATATTCTCACTGAAATCTTCTTAGCAGACTAACAGCTTCATCGCTCAGTTTTGTGGGTATTAACTGATGATGAAATTGATAGATCACATTACAATTGGCCATTTTCTGTAACAGACTTTGTGAAAGCTGAATTAATTTTTTAGATCAAACAGTGCTCTACTAATAAAGGTAATAACTCATGATTTCTGTGGGATGAATCATCTGAAACTCTTGAGGTCATTTGCAGAGATGAATTCAGTGGAGCTCGCCACATTGCGGGAAGAAGGGTAAGACCTGAAGTTCTGATGGTGCTGGATGTGTCTTGTAGTATTGCAACTTAAGGATGAATTTTAAACAGGGGGGAGTGGAGTGGTGACAAACCTGGGGCTCCAAGAGGCTATTTGACCACAAGCAATGCCTATTAACTACATTGGGTTAAATTTGAATTAAATCTACTTTTAATCTACCCTTGAGAACATCGTGTACATAATACCTACAAAAACAAAGCATTTTGGTTTTCTAAAGTGTGTGTGTGTGTGTGTGTGTGAGAGAGAAACAGACAAAGAGATAAGAGATAACAGACTTAGTGTTGCATTTACAGTGTCTTAAAATATATCCTATATTAGGCTTCCCTAGTCTTGCACTTTTCATTTTGGACTGGGTAATTGTTTATTGGGGCCAGTTCTATGCATTTTAGGAATTTTAACAATACTTCTGGACTTAACCCTCTAGATAACAATAGTAATCTCAGTAATGACAATCAAAACTGGCTCTAGACATTGTTGACTGTCTCCTGGGTACAATAATCACCCCTGGCTGAAAAACACTCCCTTAGATGATATGATAAAGATATAAATGATAACTCTAGCATGTTAGGCACTAGAGTTTTATATGTGTTAGCTCATTGATTGTCATCGCTGTATTATAAATTAGAAGCTATCATCATCCCCTTTGACAGATGGGAAAATGATTCCTAATAACCATGCATGAATCTGTAGATTCCTTAAACTTATTTTGGAGATTGCTGTTGTTTTAAACAAAGGGAAACTGTCTTCTTCCAGAAGATGGCTTTCTCCTTGTACCTTTCGTTATTTGACATGGGGTAGGTTCTAGTCAAGTTTCTTTGCATATCAAGCAAAGGAGTGCATTGATATAAATGATTTAAAGAGGCTTTTCAGGGTTAAAACAAGGGGAATTCATTTATTCTGGTACTTGGTCAGTTGTGTTGTACTCAAAGCATTAGTTTCTAATGGCTTCCCCTCCTTGTCACGCACCTGGCTTCTTGATCTGGGTTTCCTTCTCCACTTGCTTTGGCCTTATTTCACTCTGAGAATGAGATTATTTTCCACTACATTATGACTATTATTTGCTTAATGAACCAAATTCAGGAACCTGAATAACTTTTAGAATAAACCCTCTAAGTCCTGAAACACGTAGTTGCCTTGGAGAAATCACAAAATCCTGGTAAAACTGCCCAGTCACACAGACAAGAGACGTTTCCTAAGCATGCGCAAAGTGGAGAGAAACTCATCTGTGTGAGCAGAAGGGCCCACTAGAGTGGAGTTCAGAAATATGCCCTTAGAAAAAGTCCAACAAAATTAAGAACCAGGAATAAATGACTCCCTTCTCTTCAGAAAGCAACTTATCTTGGTTCAATCAATAATTAATCCTTCAAAGAAATCTCAGAGACAAGTCCAACTGCAATTTTTTGGGGAAAAAAAAAATCTCACTTTTAAGAGCCTTTTCTAGAGTCCTAGTGAATCACCTGTGTCCAGTCTTGACCAGCAGAGGGCTTCCATACCTGACAAATGACGCCTGAACAGAACAAAGGGGACTAAGAACATTTCATGTTGTTTTAATGCTTTTCCTTTTTGTTTTTTTTCTCATCAGATTTTTATCACCAAAGTTTTTTTCAGGTTGTGTTTTTACTAAGCTGTTTTTGCTGTTGTTGTTCCTACATTTATAGGGTAGGGTATAATCAATTTTTCATGGTAAAAAGTAAGGCTAGAATTATGGAAATGGTTTCTACTAATTTTGTTAAAGGCTGTGGCTGAAGTGACTGATATTTTAGAGGAATTTACAAATCAAATAGATTCCAGGAAATCTGTTCATTGCTAACCTTCATTAAAAGAAATAACCTCTTTCTGCACACATCACATGAAACATTAGTTTGCATTAATGTTAGTATTTGCCTCTGGCAACTGTTCTTGAATCTTCCTTTCAATATCTGGCTGCAAAAGAGAACTTTTATCAGGCTTGTTTGAATATTCAGAAAACTTCCAATTCTGAGAACGTATCCAAGAGCAGTAAGGGCTGTCACATGACTATTCTGAGCATGTGAGGGGAGTAGAAGGCCAGTGGTACCATTGATGTTCATGCATGCCCCCCCACCCCTATGATTTGGTGCTCATAAGTTGGGTAAGTTGGAAGTGACCAATGGCTAATTTGATGAGTTCTTCAGTGCAAATGTAGAGATGAGGAGGAGGCACCCTAGCAATCTTCTAATTAGTGTGTTGGGCATTCTTAGCCTTGTGAGGGAGCTTTTTGTGGGCAAGTTCCTCAGTGATCCTCAAAAATGCTCATTTTTGTTGACCTTACTGATGAGCTTTACACAATTATAGGAGATACTACCAAATAAAGATAAGGCTTGAATTGCTTTGATTCTAAAGACAGAACTAGAACTGAATTCTGGATTTACAGAACTACATCTTGGGATGAATTGTCCTTTCTAAGTTGGCTGGTAGAAATTTCACATACACATTTATTTAACTCATTTCTAGTAAGGGTACAGTAGCTCATGACATCAACATGTATGCTTTCTTATTTTTTCCACTTCTTAATGTGTTTTTGTCAGATATTTTATGTTCATTTGAGTGTCCAGAAAAATATAAAAATGTAGGAAATCTAAATCCTGGAGTAGAATTATAAAAAAATAGTTAAATTATTAAAAAAATGTTAAAATATTTGAAGCCCCAAATATTTACATTGGAGTCATTTTGAAGATTTGACCTATCCTCTTAATGGATGGATGAAGTAGTAGATATAATTGTCTAGGTTTCTGAGTGACATAATTGGGATAGAGTTAAAAGAACAATAGATGGTATCAGAAAACCATCATTTTGGGCCTCCCTAGTGGTGCAAGGGGTTAAGCACCACACTATGAAGCAATCCACAGCCTCTGCAGAATGAGTTTGATCTCCCGGCCAGCCAGGGAGAAACCCGCATGGCGAGGCAGACCTCTCCTGTCTCCCCGCTACTCCCCTCAGCAGTGTATTTCAGTCAATCTGCCTGTTCTGTTCCCCATTCTGTCTTGGGTGGATCCTCTCACCCCCCACATCTCTGGCCTGTACCCCAGCTCTTGTATGCATAAATAAATCTTAAAAAAAAAAAAAAAAACATAGCTTGCATCATGGAGAAACAATTTTTTTTTTTAAAGATTTATTTATTTACACAAGCACTGGGTACAGTCAGAAGCACAGGAGGGTGAGAGAATTCACCAGTGAAAGAGCGGAGAGCAGAAGTACACTGCTGGGGGGAGCAGCAGGCGGCAGAAGAGGTCTGCGCACCATGTGGGACCCTTGCCCGGTGGCCAGGGATCGAACCGGCGCTGCAGAGGCTGAGGGCAGCTTTTCAACCCAGCGCTCAACCACTGCGCCACTGGAGAGGCCCAAGAAACAGTGTTTTATGGCCATGAGGAGCATGGATTCTGTACCAGATGGTTCACTTGAATTCCAAGAGCATCTCAAAAGGCCAATGGATGCCCTTGACCAAGTTAATTCTCTATATTTCAGCTTTGTCTTCTGTGAAATACAGGAAAATTTAGTACCTACCACATTGGGCTATAAGAATTAAAGAAAATAATATTTGTAAGATGCTTCAAAGATGACTGCTATATAGTAAATCCTCAATAAATCTTTTTGGTACTGTAGCAGTTACACAATTCTCTCACTTGTATTGGAATTGTCACTTTAGCTGAGTCCCAATTTCCATTTCTTCCTCTCCCCTGAATATCACAATCCAGAGCACTAAAGAAAGCATTGTGGTGTTAGTAATGCCTTTTGTATGTACATCTTAGCTGTACAGTGCAAAATATATCCTAAGTGAAAGTACATTTAGGTCTGGTGAACATCATTAAAGTAGATGAGTTAGGAGAGCTACTCAAAAAGGTTAAAAATACAGCTAAAGTATCTGATAACTTTCTAGGTTATTTTACATTCACTTTTCCTTGAGCTTTGGCATCTTTAATACTTAATTGCAGAGGCATTCCAAAGCAGAGAGTGGACATTTATATCTATGAATTTGGATGTCAGGGGAGAGAAGCACCAGGGAGAGACAGACAGCCAACAAGATTGAGGAGATTGAAGAAGACTAAAGTGGAGAATTGGGAAAATACCACCTAATCACTTAGAAAAAAACAGTTCTGGAAAATGAAAGACGGGGTTGAGTGTTGGTTTAAGACTTGGGGATTTTTGTTCATATTTTTCTCTTTACTATCACTTGTTATGGTATCAGCAGGTGGCTTACATTTCTAACCAACCCTGTTCTCTCGTTTCCCTGGTGATATTTTATGGTTTCCACACCTCAGTGTGTGTTTTTCTTAGCACACTCCTTGTCCTGATTAAGTGCAAGAATGTCAAAGGTCACGTTACCATCATCTATGTCTGACCTTGGTTTACATTCCTCACCCTCCATCACCCCTTTTCCTCACTCCCTCCCCCCACCCACCCCAAGGAGAAGCACTGTAGTAAAGATAGTGAGTGAGTACATAGATGTTCACAGACTAGGGACAGCAAAAGCAATGGCTAACTCTCTGAAAAGAATACCACAATTCAGACTCAGTTTTTACTACTTTGGTTATAAATGCTTAAAATAATTGATAGATAACTTTACTATAATTCAGATAGTGGTTCTGTACAGTAGTTAGTAACATCCTGCATTCATCAATTACATGGTCCAGCATTCTTCCCTGAACAGACAAGACATGTTCATTCTTCTGTACTTAGGTCATCCCAGAATGCTTTCTCTTCCAGCAAAAACCAGCTGCCTATCTTCAAAAGAAAATCCATTGGTATGGTTCATATGTTTTTGTGCTATTTTTAAAATTTGAGTTAGTTGCAAACACTTTAGAAGTACATGACGACACATACAGTTAAGGATTTCCATATCTTGAATGATCAGAATATCTGGCAACTTCTAAGCCCTTGATCCTCCAGAGCAGTGGCCAGAACTATGTGGTGAACTCTTTAACTGGTCATAGCTGCCACTGTGCACATTTTCTTTCCTTTCTCTGTGCTAGATCCATTCCCTTAAAATACCTGACTCTGTAATTCTTGAGTTTGTGGCCTTGGAGTCAAAGTTAGATCATCCCTCAATGTTTGCTGGATTTGCTCTATTTCCCTTAACAGCTTGTTAAGAGTAGCATTTGAATTTTTCTTTGAAATTTGAGCAGCTGCTTGTAACTTTGTCTCCTCAACTCCAATGGTCATCCTTTAAGGGCAGAATCCCATCCCTTCCCACTTTTTCCCTGAAAGCACCAAGTGTAGTGCTTTTCCCACATACATGTGTCTTTCAGCATATTTTGCTGGGTACAGAATGAACTGGTTGAGTGATAGTAAGAGCCTCAGAATGAGTTATTACCCTATCACTGGCCTTTATGAGCTCCTCTGCAGTCATGTAATTAAGAAGGCATTCAGTTTGCTTTATAGCACTATCAAAGTTTCCAAAATGAATAAAATAGCTTCATCATTAATAATTTGGATTTGTCATCTTTGACCCAAAGGCATCCCACACTAGAGACTGCAAATATTGTTTTAAGCAGTTTAATGGATTACTGGGCGAGTAACTAATGGATTAACAGGTCAAATAAATTAATGGGTAAATTGATGTGAACATGTGGTTGAACGACTTTCCAATTGTAATTGTAACTGTAAAAGGCAGACACCCTGAGGGGGAATTAAGCAGTAGCAACAAACACTATTATCATTAGAGTTTCCGGAAGCAAGCATAACAGACAGGATGTTTTCTAATGAAACTGTAAAACAATTATAATAGCTCTTAGGAGCTTTGGAGGCTTTATTTGTTTTTTTTTTTTTTTTTCATCGATGTAGCCAAAGGAAGAAGCTGTGTTTAGAGTATCAGCCAGTTAAGGTGTCACAATTATTATAAATAGCCATCTATTCGAAGGGCAAAAAATGGACAGCAAAGTAGACAATTAAACTTGTGCTACATAAATATGCATAAATCCAATACCATCTGCCACTTTGTCCAATTTGACTAGTTTTCTTTATATGCCTCCCACATAAATCAGTTTAAAAGAGTTCCCTGAAGCAGTGTTCCCTGTAATGACTGGGTAAGAGATCTTTATTTTTTTACTAAGACTATAGTTCTCATGTTTCCCATGACAAAATTAACATACTTTCCTTTTAGAAGTAGAGACTAAGTTAACTTTGCCATGCAATAAACCACCTTAGAACTTAATAGTTTGAAACAGCAACCATTAATTTAGGTTGTGATTTTATTGGACACTTCTGGGTTGAATTTGCCTTGTTGTAGCTGGGCCACCTCCTACTTCTGTCGTCAGCTGACAGGTCTGCTTCGAGGCTGGCTAGTCCCTAATGATATCATTTGTCTATCTGATGGTTGGCTGTTGGCTGGAGCTTTAAGGGTAAAGGTGTTACATATCTTTCATTCTCGAATAGCCTAACCCAGGCTTGCTCATATGATCTTCGTGGGGTTTAAAGAACAGCAAGGGAGGGCAAGCCCAAGAATGCAAGTATTTTAATTTCTGCCTTACAACTGGTATTGTACCATGGGCCAAAGCAAGACACATTGGGCTAAGCCCACAGTCAGTGTGGAAGTGGGTCACTCAATGACATGATGCTACAAAGCTCAAACAAATGAAGACAGTTACTCTCTCTAGCTTCCATAAGTGTCCTTTCATACTCAGGTCAATTCACATGTGCTTAGTGCTAAGTACTTTTCTGGGTAATTTAAAATACTTGGTCATCTTTGTAAATTAAGACTTCCTGTAGTCATTGAACTACCAATTTAGGCAAAGGAAAGGAAAAACTCATTTGTAATTCTGATATACTATTCATTTTGAATGACTTAACAAAATATATATAGATGGTAACTCCTTTGAAGTTGTATAAATCTGTATGAATATCACACAAATATGAAAATATGTGTCATCTAATGGATGTTTACTTCACCCTCAGTTTTCTTACCTATTAAAAACATGTAAAAGTACCTTCCGCATAGAGCTGTGAAGACCAAGTTAAAATCTTAATACAGTCAGTGCCCAACACATACTAAGCTCTCTCTAAATGTTAATTTGTGGTGTCTTGCTGCTGCCTTTGTTAAGCAGTAATAATGTCAATGAAATCTTTCTAAGAAGTGAGTTTTTGATCATATGAAAGCCTCAAATTTATCTCTCTAGGCCAGTCATTGTTTTTCTGTAACTTGCCTGCCTTTCAGATGTAGACTGAATCTTTGCATAATTGTGTATGTTTTCCCTAAATCTTCTTTATTTATGTGCCATTTCATTTCACCATACTAGAGCATAGATTCTCATTATGTTTTTCCAGTACATCAAATTGCCAAATAATTTTGTTTTAAGAAGAAGAGAGAGAGAAAGTGGGTTGAATTTCAATTATTGTTTCCTCACTAAGCCCTCTACGTAATTTCCAATGACTGTGATGAGGCACGAAGTTCTGCTTCAGAGCTTTGGATAATAGGGGATGGGGAGATGTTTCCTCAGAGAGTGGTGTGTCCATTTAGAGCATTATAGTTTCATTGTTAAATATAGTTTTAGCTATGCATTTCCTCCCTAGTCAAACCTTACATGTAGCTGAAGAGCTCTGTCTGCTACACAGTGCTCGAAGCTATCAGTAAATTTTTTATTAAAACATAATGTTTCCTAATTTTGAAGGAAAAATTAAAACCATCACCCAAAACAGGCATCAGAAAACTTTTCCTGCCAAAAAAAAGTAAGTAGTTTAGGTTTTGTAGGCTATAAGGTCTCTGTTGCACTTATGCAAATCTGCTTTTATAACAAAAATATCCATGGACAATGGCCTCCCTCATGGCACAAGGAGTTAAGCACCGCACTATGAAGTGATCCACAGCCTCTGCAGCACATGTTCGATCCCCGGCCAGCCAGGGAGAAACCACGTGGTGAAACAGACCCCTCTTGTCTCGCCCACTGCTCCCCTTAGCAGTGTATTTCAGTCAGTCTGCCTGTTCTGTTCCCCACTCTGTCTCTGGTGAATCCTCTCAACCCCCCACATCTCTGACCAGTACCCAGCTCTTGAATGCATAAATAAATAAATCTTTAAAAAAATATCCACAGACAATAAGTAAATGAATTGGCATGGCTATATTACAATGAAGCTTTATTTACCAAAACAACAGTGAGACATATTTGGCCATGACCACAGTGTGGACTTAAAAGGAATTCTGAATTTTGTAAGCAATCAGCAGAGAGAGAGGAGCGTCCACTTCCCAGTTACAGGTATAATTTCTTATGGCAGTGTGGCCTAAACTATCACCAATGGTCCTACTTCATTCTGAAATATGAATATCCATAAATATTTAAGATAACCAGTAAGGAAAATGATTCTTGGTCTTACAATGTCATTTGAGACTGTCTCTGTGTCTTACACATTCGGAAATGGATAGTTATGGAAATGGTGGTTTTTGTTTAATAACATTTTGTATTGACTTAACATTGATAGCATTATATAAATTTCAGTGATATAGCTCAGACTTTTGAATGCCACAGGCCCACAGATATAAATTTAAAAATGTGTTGGACTGGCACAGAGTTTCTAATTAAAATAAATGTCACTGAAGTCATTCAAACACATGCACAGATGCCCAGCCTCTTCACCACTATCTGCTATAACACTAATTTTAAAAAGCACTTCATTTTGGTACTGGGAGTAGAGAGGAGTTAAGAGTTTTTTGAGTTGAAAATAGTATATGTTCCTTACTGCTTATACTGTGTTGTGGAGTCATTCTAGCTCATAAACTTGTATTTCAGATTATTCAATCTGAAGGTTGCTGTTTTACCTGCTTCCTTTGTGATTATTCAGACAGGAAGAATTTGCAGGAGCTTTGCAACTTCTGTGTCAATTGAATAACCTTCCATAGGATACCCCAACTTTTTTTCTAGTAGTTACAGACACACAGGAGACTTGGTTCTGTAGCCACAAGGTAGTTCTGTTTCTTTCTTTTTTTTTTTTTTTCTTGCTGGCAGACATATGCGATAATTTATCTGTTCTAACAATCTGCTGGTTTTTCTTAAGGATGCTAATGGGATTGTCTTTAAAATTCTGTGAGGTAGGCATTTATTAATCTAATTGATAGGTGAGCAAACCACAGTTCAGAGCATCTGAGGAATTTGCTTAACTTCATGTACCCAGTCAGTCTTTTTTTTTTTTATTAGATAATAAATTTTATTGTTATATTCCCCATACAATTGCAGCGCCCCCATTCTGACCCCAATCCCTCCCCTCCCGCCCCTGCCCCCCTAAAAGTGTCTCTGGTTCATAGTTTTTTGTTGATTTTGATTTTCACTTTCTTATAGTTATTCATTTTCCTGGTCCCTTATTTAAGTTTTCTAGATTCCTGCTATGAGTGAGACCATCCGGTATTTTTCTTTTTCTTTTTGGCTTATTTCGCTGAGCATGATCCCTTCCAGCGCCATCCATGTTGCTGCAAATTGCATGTGTTTATCTTTTTTGAATGCTGAGTAATATTCCATGGTATATATGTACCACATCTTCTTGATCCAGTCATCTATTTTTGGGCATTTGGGTTGTTTCCAAAGCTTAGCTATTGTAAACAGTGCTGCTATAAACATAGGGGTGCAGGTGTTCTTTGGAATTGATGTTTCTGTGTCCTTTGAGTAAATACCTAGGAGTGGAATTGCTGGATCATATGGAAGCTCTATGTTTAGTAGGTCCAGAAATCTCCACACAGCTTTCCACAGTGGTTGGACCAGTTTGCACTCCCACCAACAGTGCAGAAGAGTTCCTTTTTCTCCACACCCTCGCCAACATTTGTTGTTGCTAGTTTTTTTAATATGTGCCATTCTCACTGGTGTAAGATGGTATCTCATGGTAGTTTTGATTTGCATTTCCCTGATGACAAGTGATGTTGAACATTTTTTCATATGCCTGTTGGCCATTTGCATTTCCTCTTCAGAGAAGTTTCTTTTTAGCTCTTCTGCCCATTTTTTGACTGGATTATTTTCTTTGTTGTTGTTGAGTCTCATCAGCTCTTTGCAGATTTTTGTGATCAGTCCTTTATCATTAGTGTTGGGTGCAAAAATGTTCTCCCAGTTGGTGGGGTTTCTCTTTGTTTTTGTTATTGTCTCTTTTGCTGTGCAGAAGCTCTTTAATTTGATGTAGTCCCAGCTGTTGATCTTTGCCTTCACTATCACTGCTTTGGGTGATGTGTCTGTAAAGATGTCTTTGATGTGCAAATCCCGTAGTGTTTCGCCTATATTTCCTTCTATATATTTTATGGTTTCAGGTCTTATGTCTAATTCTTTAATCCATTTTGAGTTGATTTTTGTGTATGGTGTGAGGTAGTGGTCAAGCTTCATTCTTTTGCATGTAGCGACCCAGTTTTCCCAGCACCATTTATTGAACAAACTTTCTTTGCTCCAATGCATAGTCTTTGCTCCTTTGTCAAAGATTAGTTGACCATAAATCTGTGAGTTTATTTCTGGATTTTCTATTCTATTCCATTGGTCTGTATGTCTGTTCTTGTTCCAATACCATGCAGTTTTGATGATTATGGCTTTGTAGTATAGTTTGAAGTCTGGGAGTGTGATGCCTCCATTCCCTTCTTTTTTTTTCAGGAGAGCTTTGGCTATTCGGGGTTTTTTGTGATTCCATATGAATTTCATCAATAATTGTTCTATTTCTTTGAAGAATGACATTGAAATTTTGATTGGAATAGCATTGAATCTGTATATTGCTTTTGGAAGGATGGCCATTTTAATAATGTTTATTCTTCCAATCCATGAGCAGGGATATCTCTCCATTTCTTTGTGTCTTCTATTTCTTTTAACAGTGTTTTATAGTTTTCTTTGTATAGGTCCTTTACCTCTTTTGTTAGATTTATTCCCAAGTATTTGATTTTTTTTGTTTCAATAACGAAAGGGATGGTTTTTTTGATTTCTTCTTCTTCAGATTTATTGTTTGTGTATAGGAAGGCTACTGACTTTTGCGTGTTGATTTTGTATCCTGCCACTTTACTGAACTGATTGATGAGTTGAATTAGCTTTTCTGTGGAGTTTTTGGGGTTCTCTATGTATAATATCATATCGTCTGCAAATAGTGATAGTTTGACTTCTTCTTTTCCTATTTGGATTCCTTGGATGTCTTTCTCTTGTCTTATTGCCCTGGCTAGGACTTCCAGTATTATATTGAAAAGCAGTGGTGAGAGTGGACATCCTTGTCTTGTTCCAGATCTTAATGGAATTGCTTTCAGCTTTTCACCATTGACAATGATACTGGCTGTTGGCTTGTCATAGATGGCCTTTATGATGTTAAGGTATGTTCCTTGTATCCCAAGAATTTCAAGGGCTTTTATCATGAATGGGTGTTGCACTTTGTTGAAAGCTTTCTCAGCATCTATTGATATTATCATATGGTTTTTATATTTCTTTTTGTTGATGTGTTGGATAACGTTGATTGATTTTCGGATGTTAAACCATCCTTGTGCCCCTGGAATGAATCCTACTTGGTCGTGGTGAATTATCTTATGGATACATTGTTGGATTCTGATGGCTAAAATTTTATTGAGGATTTTTGCATCAGTGTTCATTAGGGAGATTGGCCTGTAGTTTTCCTTTTTTGTGTTGTCCTTGTTTGGTTTTGGTATTAGTGTAATGTTGGCTTCATAGAACGGGTTTGGTATTGTCCCTTCCTTCTCAATTTTTTGGAAGAGTTTGTGAAGGATAGGCACTAATTCGTCTCTGAATGTTTGGTAGAATTCATTTGTAAATCCATCAGGTCCTGGGCTTTTGTTTTTGGGGAGGTTTTTGATTACCATTTCAATTTCGCTAATTGTAATTGGTCTGTTTAGGTGTTCTATTTCTTCTTTATCTAGCTTTGGGTGATTGTAGAGTTGTAGGAATTTGTCCATCTCCTCTAGATTGTTAAACTTGTTTCCATATAACAGTTCATAGTAGTTACTGATTATTCTTTTGATTTCTGCTGTGTCCGTTGTGATTTCTCCTCTTTCATTGATGATCCTGTTTATTTGTGCTTTCTCCCTTTTTTCCTTTGTGAGCCTGGCTAGGGGTTTGTCTATTTTATTGATTTTTTTCAAAGAACCAGCTCTTGGTTTCATTGATCTTTTGGATTGTTTTTTTAGTTTCAATTTCATTTATTTCTGCTTTGGTTTTTATTATTTCTTTTCTTCTACTGGTTTTGGGGTTTTTTGTTGTTCTTTTTCTAGATCTCTGAGCTTCGAGATTAGGTTGTTTCTTTGAGTTCTTTCTTGTTTCTTGATGTGAGCTTCTATTGCTATATATTTTCCTCTTATTACTGCTTTTGCTGCATCCCATACATTTAGGATATTGGTGTCCTCCTTGTCGTTCAATTCAAAAAATTTTTTAATTTCTTCTTTCATCTCCTCATTAGTCCAGTGGTCTTCCAGTAGTGTGGTTTTTAATCTCCATGAGGTAGGAAAGTTCCTTGCCTTCTTTTTATGGTTTATTTCTAGTTTGATGCCTTCATGGTCAGAAAAGATGGTTGATATGATTTCAATCTTGGTGTATCTGTTGATGTTTGTCTTGTGCCCCAGTATGTGATCGATCCTGGAGAATGATCCGTGTGCGCTTGAGAAAAATGTGTACTCCGTTTTTTTGGGGTTTAGTGTTCTATAGATGTCTGTTAAGCCCAATTGCTCTAGGTCCTTATTTAGAGCTTTGGTTTCTTTACTTATTTTTTGTCTTGTTGATCTATCCATTGTTGATAGTGGTGTGTTGAAGTCTCCCACTACGTATGTGTTTTCTCTGATGTCTGTTTTCAGAGAGGACAACAGTTGTCTGATATATTTTGGTGCTCCTTCGTTTGGTGAGTATATGTTAATGAGTGTTATTTCTTCTTGAAGTATTGTCCCCTTGATCATAATGTAGTGACCATTGGGGTCTCTTTTTATCTTTTTGAGTTTGAAATCTGTTTTATCTGATATAAGTATAGCTGTTCCTGCTTTCTTTTTTGGTCCATTTGCTTGTAGGATTGTTTTCTATCCTTTAACTTTGAGCCTATTTTTATCTTTTATAGCTAAATGTGTTTCCTGGAGACAGCAAAAGGTTGGGTTTTGTTTCTTAATCCAGGCTGCAACTCTGTGTCTTTTTATTGAAGAGTTTAGTCCATTTACATTTAGAGTTAATATTGATATGTTAACATCTGTATTTGCCATTGTGTTTGTCTTTCCTTTGATTTTATTTATTTATTCTTTTAATAACTTTTTTTTTTTTTGGCCTTCTTTCATTGTTATTCGTCCCTCTGAGGTTCTGGCTTTAGGACTCCTTGTAGTATTTTTTGGAGTGGGGGTTTAGTTGCAATGAAATTCCGGAGTTTCTGTTTGTCTGGGAAAGTCCATATTCTTTCTTCAAAGAGGAAGGAGAGCTTTGCGGGATAGAGTATTCTTGGTTGGCATCTGTTTTCTTGGAGTCTGTTGACTATGTCCCTCCACTCTCTCCTTGCCCGTAGTGTTTCTTCGGAGAAGTCTGATGTCAGCCTGATTGGCTTTCCTTTGAATGTTATCTGTTTCTTCCCTCTTGCCAGCTTCATTATTTTTTCCTTGTCCTGGATTCTTGGGAGCTTTACTATTATGTGTCTTGCTGTATTTTTCCTTTCGTCGTGGAAGTTTGGTGTTCTTCTTGCTTCTTGTATATCAATTTTCAGCTCCTCCTTCACATTTGGGAAGTTCTCTTCAATTATCTCTTTGAATATTTTCTCTGTTCCTACTTCTCTCTCCTCTCCTTCTGGTATTCCTATAACTCTTATATTTCCTTTCCTCATGGAGTCAGATAGTTCCCGAAGTCTTTCTTCATTCTTTTTCCTTCGTACTTCTCTTTCCTTTTCTGTTTTGGTTCTTTTTATTTCTGTGTCTTCAAGAGTACTTATTCGTTCTTCCATTTCATCAATTCTGCTTTCATTGCTTTTCCCAGAATTCTTTAGTTCTTCCATTAATTCTTTGATCTCCTGCATTTCTTTTACTTCCCTCTTTAGGGACTCAATTTCATTCTTCTGATCGTTGATTATTTTTCCCTTATCATTGTTTTCCTTTATGACTTCTGTCAGTTTTTTAATCACGGCAATTTTAAATTCTCTTTCTGGAAGGCTCAGAAGTTCTTCCAAGTTACTGTCGTTGCCATCTGGGGGCTGGTTTTCTTTTTGTGGTGTGCTTTTTCTCTGGAGAGTTGCTAGGTTGCGTGTGGTTCTTCTCCTCCCTACTGTCTGTTTTCTAATTTGCCGTATGCGTTGGGACACTGTGTAGTTGGGACTGGCCGGCATCTTGGGTGGGCTTCTCTGCTCCCCTCTGGTTCCTCCAGGAGTCATCTGTCAGTTTCAAGCAGTCTTTACTGGAGAAAGGTCCCTGTTCTAAAATGCTGATGTGGGGACACACTCCCCTGTGCGCCTGGTCTGCCCCGGCGGTGGGTTCCTGCTCCCCCTCTGGGCTTGGACTGCAGGCCAGAGGGGGTCTGGCGTGGGCGAACTTCCCCCGCTCACCTCTGGCTCCTGAGGAAGCCTTCTGTAGGTAGTCTTTACTGAAGAAATGTCCCTATTCTATAATGGTGATGTGGGACACACTCCCTGCGCGTCCGGTCTCAGGCACACTCTTCTGCGCGCTTGGTCTGCCCCGGCTGTGGGTGCTCGCTCTCCCTGTGGGCTCAGACTACTTGTTCGGAAGGGGCCCGGCGTGGGCTAACTCCCCAGCTGGCCACTAGCTCCTTCAGGAGCCTGTGCTGGCTTCAAGTCGCTAGGTGGCGCCAGAGATCTCTCCTAGAGCCCTTGGGGAGATGATTTTCCACCCAGTGGGACAGGGAGCAGAGCAGGGATGGTAGGGTACACCTCAACGGCTTTGGGGTGCTGTGTCTGCCTTGTGCCCCACCGTCATGGGGAACCCACGCCCCTAATTTCAGTCAGTCTTAACTGTGGTTTGAACCACACCTCTTTGCATCTTGTTCTCCAGCAGCCTACTGCTGTCCTGTGACTCCTAGTGCTTGATGTTGCTCAGGCTAGACACTTTGTATATTGCCCACCAGTTCTTCCACTTGAATTCTAAATAATGTGAGAAGCAAAATCTTACACATAGCATTTGGAAGATAATTTGGACAAATTTTTGAACATAGATATAACCGTCATTATAAATGTAGAATACCAGTGTTTTAAATCAGAAATACATCAATTTCAGTAATTCCATCTGTATCTTATATTGAGCATTTCCTATAATTTATATTTCTAGATAATTAAAGTTTACTCTTAAGTTTAAGGGCTAAAATTTAAATTAAAAAAATTTTAATTGCTGTTTTAGAAAACTCATGCTGAAATAGGTAGTATATACCTATGTAAGGCAGTAATGATGGAGATGAGCATTAAGTCAAGGCAGTGGCTTCAACATGTGGGGAAGTTATGCAGTTGGCTTTTCAGTCACCTTTTTATTAGCACAATTTGTGCTTGGTATGGTTCTGCTCTTTGGTGTATAAAATATATTTACTTTGTCCTAAAAACTTTCTATATCCAGAGGAGCCAAAAGATTCAGTAACTTTATGTCAAGCATTGAAGTAATCTCAATATTAGGAATAAACAGTAACTCTTAGAAGTCCCACTTTTAAGAAGTTCATTTGTGTTTCACATCTCCTCTTTGGTCTCAGTTATATGGAAATTATAATTCAGTTGAACCTTGACCAGCATGAGTTTGAACTGCACAGGTCTGAATATACAGCTCAGATTTTTTTCAGTGAACACAATTGACCCTCCATATTTGTGGGTTGTGTGTTGTGAGTCATAGATTTGTTCAGCCAACATGATACAGAACCTGTAGATATGCAGGGTTAACTATGAGGGAGGGAGAGACCTAAAACCAATCCACCCGCAGGTACTAAGGGATGAGTACAATTAAGTTACATGTGGATTTCCAGTTGTGTGGGGGCTGGGTGACCCTAACTGTATGTGATGGAATGACTTGGCCTGACACAGCGTAAGACTCTGTCAGGACACTGAGGAAAACTTACTTATCTATCATTTCCAAAAATTTCTGTTAAATAATGCTATTTCTTCCCATTAACACCATCTATGGAGTGATTGGGTTCCTGAGTTAGTAATTTAATCAACATATACATGTATATATAAAGAAATGTATGATATCCTTAAGTCTTAATATTGAAATACATAAGAAATAGAAAATGAGTATCAGCAAATGTAAAACTGTTCTGCCAGTGAACAATGTGAAAGGAACATTTTTTCCTCAACCAACCCTTAACATTTTAAAGAGGAGGAAAGCTTTGATGAGATCTTTAGAGACGGTTAGAAGTTGTATTCATACTTGTGATCTTACATCCCTTTCTGTACTTCAAATGGGGAAAAGGAAGGATTTAAATACTAATTTGCTTGTATCCAGAAATTGAGTCTAATACAGTCTGAGTCTAATTCAAAAAAAGTTTTTTTTTTTTGAGGGTGGGACTTAAAGTTAGCTTTTTAAGATTTAAATGTTCAGATTCATTTTTAGGGTGATGAAAATGTTTTGGAACTAGAGAGAGATGGTAGTACAATATTATGAAAGCTTTAAATGTATGGATTTTTCATTTTCATTTTATTTTTTTAAAGGTTTATTTATGCATACAAGAACTGGGGTGTAGGCCAGAGGTGCAGGGGTATGAGAAGATTCACCAGAAACAATGGGGAGCAGAACAGGCAGATCTACTGAAATACACTGCTGAGGGGAGCAACAGGCAAAAGAGGAGCAGTCTGCTGCTCTGTATGTGGGTCAGCTCCCTGGCCTGGGATCAAACTCATTCTGCAGTGGCTGGAGATAGCTTGATATTGCTGAGACTATAATCCCTGTGCCACCAGGGAGGCCCTGAATTTTTCATCTTTAAATGATAACATTAGACTCACCTCAAAAAGTGATAACAAAAAATGTTCATATTCTCATATTTTCTTGTCCTTCTCCTAAATTCTCCCAATAACATGAGTGTCCAGATCAGTGGCAGTTATAGGGACTTTAAGATACTAGGAAGAGATAGGAATCTTGGCTGTGCTTTCAGCATCCTTTTGCGGCTCTCTGGGCCTTAACTGACCTCAGCTGCAGGGGTATCTCCTATCTGTCTAGTCACTGCACACCCTGTTGGAGTGTGTGGTCAGATGTCATCTGCAGCGGGTAGCCCTGGCTCTCGCTCAGCTTGGTCAGGGCCCACATGCTCTTTTTGCTGAATTGGCTCCATCTCTGCTTTCCCTAGACCTACAACCTTCTGGAGACAGGCTATGACTGACCAGGTGGTCACCTTGCAGCTCTCTGCAGAGGGCTACTTTGTCCTTCTTACATCAGTCCTTCCAGCCTAATTTGCAAGAATATTGGCTAATCTCTGTGTCCCCTCTTAGAGTATGTGGGAATTTCAGGCTCCCTTCCAAACCACAAAAGAAAGCTCTACTTCTGCTTGCCCAGTCTGAGCTGCTCAATTACCTTTGATGTGGTTGTTCTCCAAGTAGAGTTGGGATGGGGAGGTTTGAGAGGCCATTCCTAAATCGAAAGCAGACTCCCTCCATCTTTGGCTCTCCTTTCTATTTGTCATACTTTCTCCTCTGGGCAGAAAGGATCAGAACACAAATATCTAACCCCCTCCCTTTCTCCTTTTCCCATCACTCCCTGGAGTAGCTGTTGTTTTAACTCTCCCACTCTGCCCAGTCCCAACTTTTCCTCTGTAGGTGATTCTTTATAATAGTTGCACAATCCCCAGGGGCATTTTGGTTTTTGGGGTATCATCATAATTGGCACACTCTGAGCAGTTAATCCAGACTTGCTGAATAACTTTCAAAACATGGAAGTCCTATCCAGCAACCCATATAGCTTGAGTCTTCATGACCTTCAAATATCCTTTCAGAATTTGCCATAAATGAGTAACTTGTTTAAAATGGTTTGAGCCAATAATCTTTCTTTTTACACATAAACACACAGAGAGACAGACACACACAGGATTTTCCATAAAGGTAACAACTGGGCAAAATGAAAAGATAATTTTACTTTGTAAATCTGCAGACATCATTGATAGCAATGCCTCTCCTGGTGTTTCAGTTGCCAGCAAAACACATGTGCTAGTCAGCATTTGTAGCTGTCACATTCCTGATGATATTGCATATGGGTGCACACATCTGCCAAGCTCATTATGTCTTCTAGTGCATTTGTACCTGAGCACTTCCATATGAAAACACATGTTATGTCTTTGTTATTCACATTCCTTTTGTTCATCCTTTACCTTACTGTTGGAGAACTGTTTTTGATTTTTTAAGTTATATTTATATAGAGGTTATATTTGCTATGAATTTCATTTCAAGATATTTAAAAATTGTTACAAGAAGGGTTTCTTTGGTCTGTCCTTCCCCTCCATGACCTCAGCTTCATGGCTAAAACATAATGTGGGGAAGAAAGTGATTTAGCTTATAACATAAGGGAAGAAGATTAAATCTTTACCTGTGTCTTAAAATGTCTCTCAAAATACCTATGTCTTAAGAATATAAAATAAGCAAAACTGAATAGATGTAATTACCAACAAAAGACACGCACAAATAAACAATGTAATAAGCCAAATGAAAAGCACAAGAAATTTCTGATTTATTTCTGTTCCGTTTTTATTCTTCATGATTCTCACTTATTCTGATTTAGGTTGTGATGAAACTGTTGCTGCTCTGTTAGCATCATTATAGATTAATAAAAGTATTTGGGGAAGCAATTTGGCTATATAATCCAAAGTCATTGCCAGTGCATTCCTATTGATCTGATAACACTTTCCTGAAAATCTTAGCTAAACCAAACAAAATGGATGAAATAAACCAAATGGAGGTATTCATTGCAACATAAAAGTAATGTAAATAGCGAAGAACAGGTGGAAATGTTAATAAATAGAATGCAATAACAATATGGAAACAAGCATAAAACAATTACATATACTATAAAATATGTAACCATTAGCTCATTTGTTCACTTGTTCATATTACTAATACTTAGGACATAATATTTAGCCTGTGCTGACTGGGATTATTATATGTGAAGAAAATGAAAAGAGAGAGAATATGTATGAAAGATGTGTTTTTTTTTTAATTCACACAACATCTTTAGCTTAGTAAAATGGGAGTTTAAAGAACAGTAGCCTGTACATTGCTGCTGCTCAGAAGTCTGCTGGAATCATGAGTGTCAGTGGGCAAGTCACATCTTTTTTCTGGGACTCAGTTTTCTCATTTGTTCAGTGGAAAGTTTATCAGAAGTCATAGGGATCTCATTGATTCTGCATTTGTCTTAAAAACATACTTGATTCTTTTTTCTCCATCTTAACCTGAGTGTTATATCCTACTAATCACCAATACTGCTAGTGTGAAAATGGTAAGGGCTACTTTTCAAAATGTTAGCAGTTAATGTCTTTAAATTCATAGTCCTTGTTCACAATCTAACTTACTAGTTAGCTTACAATACATGTTATAGATCATAAGAATTTCATTGCTCACCATGAAATTTAATGGGGCATTAAGATGGCATATGAATATCTTGAGACCTTAATGCAACAATTGGACTTAACCATTTCAATCATTACATTTTGCTTGTGGTTATTTTTGATGAGAATATTTCTCAACTGAAAAGTCTTACTTTTGGGTTTAGCTGTGTGTGGAGAGTATATGTGGCATCTCTGATAAACCTCAATGGAAAACCAAACTGATAAACCTTTGGTACAATAGGTTAGTTAATAATTTCACCAAAAGCTGTTACACAAATTTTAAAATATTAAACAAGGATCATGATTCAAGAAATACAAAATAGATGTCAAAAGCTCTTTGGTTTGATCCTCAAGATTGGCAAAGTATTAAGAAGAATTTTTTTTTTCCTTTTTCAAAAAGGAGAGATGTGGGCCTTTTGTTTCCAGAAATTTTGTTCATTTTTCCCATTTTACGAGCCATGCCTTTTGCAGAGCAGTTCTTCTCTTCTGTACTTCACAGAGTAGCTACAACAGCTGTGTTAATTAAATAGATATGTCACAGTGCTGAGGCCAGTGCCTGCTGCCACATTGGCAGCCAGGAGCTTCCATGCATGGCAGTACCCTGCTGCATTCGCAATAGAAAACTAACAGAGGACAGGGTGGACTGAACTGAGAAGACAAAAATAATAAACGAAGAACAGAGACTTAGCACTCATCTGTGTCCATATTAAATATGCCATGAAATATTTATGGGATTAAATATGAACACACTTTTCTCCCCAGTCTTAGAATATTTGAATATAATTCTAAAAACCATGGGAAATGACACCTAGAGTGGCTCAAGCTGGCTTTAAGTGCTAAACTATAAATGGTTGATTCTGAATACGGGACAATATAGTTCATTGACTCAGGAACCATTGATTGAATGTTTGTGTGTCCATCTTGTATTGGGGCTAGACAGACAGATACAAGTAAGGCAGAACTTGAAAATGATATAGATCATTTTCCATTCTGATAAAGATTTCCAATGGAGTAAAAGTGCAGAATATATTCTTTGCATCTGTAATTACTCATCATTACTAACCATTTGTCCTACTTCTCTCCTTTCTACTTAAAGGCCTTATCATGCAGCTATAGATCAAAGAGCCAGAAAATGAAAATCATTTAAGAAATATAAAAGAAAAAATCTGCAGTTCTGCAATTAAATCTTGCCAGAGTTTTACTTTTCCAAAAATTAGTTTGACTGTTTGTTGATTACTTTGGGATGAATGTCCAAATGGGTTTTGTGGTTTTAGTTAAAGAAATATTAATAGTAGTTAATGTTGTGTCGCCAAAGTTTAATTTGTCTTCTCTGGATTCTGCTTGCATAATGCTATTTTTTGTTCTAATTGATTCATAAAGATCATTAAACAAGAGAATAAAAACAATTTGTAGTTAATTTCTGGGAGATTGCAGCGTGTGTGTTTTATGGTTCAAATAACAGATGTTATTTTGGAGCAGCTAAGCAGTACTATAACTTCACTGGAAATCAGCATGGTGATTCACACACCAGCCCTCCCAGCCTCTCTCCTTCCTGGAGAGAGGTGTGGTAAACTCCTGCCCCTGTGCCAAAACAGTGGAAAAGCAAACCTTGGCAGTTATACTTCTCTGTGGAGCTTTAGGCTTCAGGTCCTAGCTGAAGAAAACTCAAGTAGCTTCATGACTTAGGAACCTTCAGAATTCAACTGTGGTCATCTTTCTTTGTCCAAAAAATCCGATAATCATGTAGAGAAATGTAGGTTTGGAAATAGTGTGTCTCTCTCCCAAGAAAATTCTAAAGAAACCACCTAGCTTTTAGAGCTGTAATTATGCTTAACCATTAGTAAGCTACTTTGACTAAAACTCTGGACTGCAAATGGCCAACAGGCATATGAAAAAATGTTCAACATCACTTGTCATCGGGGAAATGCAAATCAAAACTACCATGAGATACCATCTTACACCAGTGAGAATGGCACATATTAAAAAAACTAGCAACAACAAATGTTGGCGAGGGTGTGGAGAAAAAGGAACTCTTCTGCACTGTTGGTGGGAGTGCAAACTGGTCCAACCACTGTGGAAAGCTGTATGGAGATTTCTGGACCTACTAAACATAGAGCTTCCTTATGATCCAGCAATTCCACTCCTAGGTATTTACCCAAAGGACACAGAAACATCAATTCCAAAGAACACCTGCACCCCTATGTTTATAGCAGCACTGTTTACAATAGCTAAGCTTTGGAAACAACCCAAATGCCCAAAAATAGATGACTGGATCAAGAAGATGTGGTACATATATACCATGGAATATTACTCAGCATTCAAAAAAGATAAACACATGCAATTTGCAGCAACATGGATGGCGCTGGAAGGGATCATGCTCAGCGAAATAAGCCAAAAAGAAAAAGAAAAATACCGGATGGTCTCACTCATAGCAGGAATCTAGAAAACTTAAATAAGGGACCAGGAAAATGAATAACTATAAGAAAGTGAAAATCAAAATCAACGAAAAACTATGAACCAGAGACACTTTTAGGGGGGCGGGGGTGGGAGGGGAGGGATTGGGGTCAGAATGGGGGGGCTGCAATTGTATGGGGAATATAACAATAAAATTTATTAAAAAAAAAAAAATAGTATCAAAGAGAAAAAAAAAATAATTATACAAATCTTTTCAAGCTATCCTACTGATTTGAAGAATATATTTAATATTTTCTATTTGAATAAAATTTTGAAAATTCTTTAAAAAAAAAAAAAAAAAAAAAAAAAAAAAAAAACTCTGGACTGCAGGTGAAATGCATATCATAGTACAAAATTCAGAGGAACTGACTTATTCAGGGAAATATACCATTAGTGGTCCATTTTTGTTATTGCATTATGTTTAGCAGTCCATTTTTGTAACCTGACTCAAAAAATCAGTATCTTTTCCTTGAGGGGACTCATACCATTTTTTAATTAAAACATGTCATAGTTAAGACTAACACCAAGTAAAACTTACTGAATAGTCACGGGATGGAAGTCTAACTGGAAAGTCAGTTAGTGGCTGTGAAAGGGAGACCAGAAAGAAGAAAGGCCTTAAGGAGGAAAAATGATGCATTGTGAAGAATATACACTGTAGAGGGCTTCAGATGAAGGAAGGAAGGTGTTCCTCTGATGCAGACCTGTTAGAATATTCACTAGCTTTGTATCTACAGGATAAATATGGTCCATTTTTAAGACAAGAGACTTATATGTCTCCTGAGGGGATGTGCTATACAGCTAAAGGCTAGATTTTGAGAGAAAAATGTATGGCGAGATCATTTAAGTCTAAATCCTGGTGGAAAATAGAAAAGAATCTTCAAATTTGACTCCACATCCTTTTACATGGGTATATTCAGAACAAGGTAATGGATTTGAGATTTAGCTACATAGTTCTCTTCTAACCCTGCCTGAGTCCCATCCCGTGCATATTGTACTGTGAGACAGATCCAGCTAAGGGATGAGTCTACAGATGTATACCTTTGTACATGTCTGCTTAAACTCATATAAAGCAAGTAGTTGATGGCATCAACTAGTAGAACATAGAAGAAAGAAGCATGGGTGCATTAATGTCCAACAAGAAAATAGTAAAATGTACACTTAGGATTCTTTTATATATATTAACAATACAAATTAACCTTGCTTAAGCACAAAGGAGTTTATTAGTTCCTGTAGTTAAATTCTCTGAGGAAGTATATTGGGCTTCAGTCATGCTTGTGTGCTTTCTTCACTCCTCACTTCCCTCTGTTGTGTGAATTTTAATTTCATGGACATTTTCTCCACAAGTAGCAAAGATGTCCCTAATCAGCTCCAGGATTACTTCCTAATAGCCCTTGAAACAAGAAAAAGAGAAGGGGAGACCGACCCTCTTTCCCCTAGCAGTCACATTAATTCAAGAAAATATTTTGTGTAGCCCTGCTTGAATCCTGAGCTCATCCTGAGATCTGTGACTAGGATTAAGAGGCTACTTTGACTTAAAGTAGGGTTGTACACCCAGTTCAGTGGCAACAGAGATGAGGCTTCAATCATTACAAAGAGAGATGAGTGACTGCTAGAAAAGAATAGGGTGTTGTATTTCCAGAAGAAAGACAGGAAGCTAAAAATTCAAAGGGCTCATCTAAGCTCAAAACAAATTAATAAAAGCATTTCTGTACTGGTGCCATAGATCAATATTTCTAAGTATATTGGAAGTATTTATGTATTTATAAATGTATATGTATATATATACACATACATATTTGTTGAAAGTAGGAAGATTAAAATTTTTCAACAGGAGAAATTCTTTGTTACGTATAAATTTCACATGGACATTGATATATTTGATCTTGAAAGGAGCAGAATTTGGATGATAGGCTCTGCCAAACCATGAACCTCTGTAATTAAAAACTGGATGCTTGCAAGAACTTCCTAAGTTTTCAGTACTGATGCTGTTTTAAAATGCTTTATTTACTGTTTAGAAACAGAATGGGGAAGGCAGGGGGTAAATGGGGCCAAATTATTTATGTTAAGCTGATGAGACTATTTTCTACCAAAACTACTAAAAATGAAAACAAGTTTTAAAATTTTTCTAACCAAAATACATAACACAAAACCAGCTGTGGTTTTTATATCTAAATAAAAACACTTGTCAGACATAAAAACTTTGTAACAGTGGCCATGTTTTAGGTGTGTGAAGACTTTCCATTTAGAGTTCATTTGCTCAGAGGAACAAATGATTTTCATGAGAGGTGTTTATGTTTCATCAAATTATTCAGCAGAATAGTAATGTGTATCTTTTTGCTTTTTTCTAACTGCCCCCCTTAACATCAGGAGAAAAAAGATGAGTCAGTGGAGGAGATACCTTTTCACACACTAATTGTTAGCAAGTGTTTGATTCCAAGTTGAGTAGAAAGATCAGTTGTGTCTATGCTTACATCCCAAGTTGCTTGCTCTCTTGCCATTGTTATGGTGGTCTGACTTGAAAAATGTTAATAAATGTTTTATCTCATCTCTACTAACTTCAACTAACTTGGACAATTCTGATCCTGTATCTTAAATTCCCTTTCTGCTTGTAGCTTGTTTGATCGCAGAAGGGTGTGCACTGAATCCTATCACTATCATCTATAGTATGATTTAACAGATGGTGAATTTAAGGAGTGAATTTTGATTTAATTTGGGGCTTCTCAAATTGAAATGTAAAATCTGCTTGTTGCTTGATGACAGTCACTCACCATTTATTGGACACCCTCTCTTGACAATCATGTAGCAAGGTGTGTGAAGACATGAGGCAAAGGCACAGGTCCCACCTTGAGTAGAGTCAAGGGGAAACAAGAAAATTTGCATCTCACTGTGAAATAGAACTTTTACAACAAGAAATATTCATATACTATCTCCCAGTTTTTAGAAGAACATCTGACACAAAGGAGACACTGAGCTTTGCTTATATCAAGACACTCTCTACAGTGTTAATAACTAGGGTTTAGGGTACATCTGTTGTATTAAGTTAAATATTAACTTAATTTTTAGATAATAAAATTTACCACAGAAAATATAATATTTTGGAAAATATAAAACACATTTAGTATTTTGACACATTTCTGAATAGCTTTTTCTATGCTATGTATATCTTTGCACATAAATATATAAATCAGTATCTAAATTATTGTACACATATAAAATGTATATACATATATCTATGTGCATGTATAATATATTGATATTATATATTAATATATATACATTGTAAATGTAATTATGCCGTGTGTAACATAAATGTATACCAATTAAGAGTTAATATTCTGCATTTTTCTTTGCATACAAAGTCCACAATTTACCAGCTTACCGTTGGACAAGTAACATAACCCTTAATGCCTTGATTTCAGCTATAAAATGATGATAATAAACTTATCTGTCTTACAGTGTTGGCCTAGATCAGCTTATATATATAAAATGATTAGAAAAGTATCTAGTACCTGGTTAACATATATATTTGTTATGATTATACTTCTCACTGCCTCTACTCTGCTACTAACTAGTCCAGATTGCCAGGTCTCCTTGATTACTGAAGTTTCCTGACCAGTCTCTCTACTTCCCTTTGCCTAACTGTTTCCAGCCTTGCCTATATCACTTTCTAATTATAAGGAACTACTTCTAACCTTAGTGTTTTAAAACAATATCGCCTCACTATCTCTATTAGTCAGGAATGCAGGAGGAGCTTAGCTGGTAACTCTACTGCAGGATCTCTGATAAAGTCATAGTCAAACTTTAGACCTGGACTTAAGGCTTATCTGAGATTGGAGGTTGGCTTCAAATCAATTCACTTAAACTTCTGACAAATGTTAATTAAGAAAGTTCTGGGAACATGGGCTTCTTTAAAGGACTGTATGTGTCCTTAACATAGGATCTGGTTTCCCCAGAGCAAGTGGTCCAAGAAGAGTATAAGATGCACACCAGGTTCCTTGTGCCTAGAACAAGCCAATGACAATCAGTCCACCTCAGGACTCTTGCACTCTGTCCATTTTACCGTAGTCTTCCTTCAGGCACCCAAAAGATTTACTGATTTCCTTTTGGTCTCTAATCAATATCATTATCCGAAAGGTCTTTCCTGACAATCTTATGAACAAAATACCCTTTAATATGTTCTTTTTCTTTACCCTGCTTCATTTGTATTGATAGCACTTAAGAATACTTATATTTTGTATATTAAGGAGTTTGTCTAACTCCTTAGAATCAGTCAACCTTTATAAATAAAAGCATTTTATAAAAATAAGAGAAAAGTTAGATGACTGGGTATGGTGATGACATTTTAGATACAATATCAGATGTATGATCCTTGGAAGAACTAAATAAGCTGGACTTCATTAATATTAAAAACTTCTGGTCTACAAAAATGATCTCAAGAGAGAAGACAAGCCACAGACTAGGAGAAAGTTCCAAAAGACATAGCTGACAGAGCACAATTATCCAAAATATATAAAGAAGTCTTAAAAGGCATCAGTAAGAAAATAGACAACCCAATTAAAGAGTGAGCCAAAGCTCTTAACAGATACCTTACCAATGAAAATTGATGGTAAATATGCATATGAAAAGCTGTTCTATATCGTATGTCATCAAAGAAATACAAATTAAAACAAAACCACTGCACACCTATTAAAATTGTCAAAATCCAGAACACTGACAACACCAAATACCTACAAGGATATGGAGCAACAGGAACATTCATTCATTTCTGGTGGGTTGCAGTTAATTTGGAAGACACTGAGGCAGTTTCTTACAAAACTAAGCATAAACTACCATGCAATTCAGCAATCATGCTCTTTGTGAGCTACCCAAATGAGTGGAAACTTACATCTATACAAAAACCCACACACAGACATTCATAGGTTTATTTACAATTGCCAAAACTTGGAAGCAATCAAGATGTATTTCAATAAGTAAACAGATAAATGAATGGATAAATTAACTGTGTTTCATACAGACAATGGAGTATTATACAGCACTTACAGAAATGAGCTATCATGCATGAAAAGACATGGAGGATTCTTAAATGCATATTACCAAGTGAAAGAAGCCAATATGAAAGGGTTGCCATGATTATGATTCCAAATATGTGATGTTCTAGAAAGGCCAAGACTATGGAGATAGTAGAAACATCAGATTTCAAGGATATGAGATAGAGGAGAGATGAATAGAAGAAAGATGAGTGTTGAGCAATTATTGTGTGTCCATGTAGGTTCATCAAATGTATCCCTCTCTTGGGAAACATTGATGACAGGAGATCCTACACAAGTGTATGATTGAGAGGTATATGAGAAATCTTTGACCCTTTCCTTGAATATTTGTGTGAAACTTAAACTGTTAAGATAAAATCCTATTAAACAACCATGATTATTTCTGATTTAATCAAAGCCTATTATAAAAGGCTGTATTCATTAATTTCAGGTAATAAAAGAATAGGCTTGAACATGGGTTTGTATTATCTGTTCCCCTAGCTGAGAGCACTCTTACTCCCAGAATAAGGTATTACACGTCACAGTCCTGTTTTGTGTTTTGCTGTTTGAAGTACTTATTGAATTTTTTAAATTCACTAAATAATTTTTCAATACAATCATATGTTAATGTCTCCCAATGTAATATTTAGTAGTAATCAATAGTATTTATAACATCCTTTTGATTTCCAATGTCTTCTGAATGATTATGAATATTGCAAAGAATCTTGAAAGGAACTGACTTTGAACTCTGAGTTTAAACTATTAGCATCTGCCAACTACAAAGTTCTAACACAAACACAGTGATAATTAAGAATCTGCATTAAAACAAAAAGACATGACTCCTGAATCTTCTGATAACTACAAATAGGAAGGCAAGGGAAATTACAGCATCTGCCCTTTGACCTCACCCAAGTCAGTGGACATCAGGGAGGGGTACCTAGTAAATACAGGATGCCATTCTAAGTTTGGGACTCAATGCTTGTTACCAAAACTGTACTTGTATTTTTCTGAAAGCAGTGCATGCATTTGTTAGAAAACAGAAAACAAAAATAATGGGTCAGGGCCTCCCCGGTGGCGCAGCGGTTGAGCGCTGGGTTGCGAAGCTGCCCACAGCCTCTGCGGTGCCAGTTCGATCCCCGGCTGCTCCCCGGCCACCAGAGGAGGGTCCCACATGGTGCGCAGACCTCTTCTGCCGCCTGCTGCTCCCCTCAGCAGTGTATTTCGTCAGTCTGCCTGCTCTGCTCCCCGCTCTGGCTCTGGTGAATTCTCTCACCCTCCCGCGCTTCTGACTATACCCAGTGCTTGTATAAATAAACAAACAAACAAATAAATCTTTAAAAAAAAAAATGGGTCAGGGCAAAGGAGAAAACTTAAAAGTTCTGCTGCATCCTGGTTCACGAAGTATCAAGTGCCCATTGCACAATAAATGATTGTGTAAAAGTCACATTTTCTCTGATTAGCAACTCAAAGATACTTCACATCTCATTATGGCCCTTTAAGTTTTATAATGTTCTGCAGTCTGTTTGATGACTTTGTGGTGGAAAGAGACTGGGGATTGATGCTCATAAAGAAAGTCCTCAGTTTATGTGGTCAGTGGTTGTTAGGAACTGCAACTTTAAGTGAGACGACTTGTAACAAAATCAGTTTTACCAAAAACTAATAGATGAGGGCCTCCCCTGGTGGCTCAGCGGTTGAGCGCTGAGCTGTGAAGCAGCCCGCAGCCTCTTCAGTGCCAGTTCATTAGGCCGCTGGCGAGGGTCCCACATGGCGTGCAGACCTCTCCTGCTGCCCGCTGCTCCCCTCAGCATGTACTGTCAGTCTGCCTGCTCTGCTCCCCGCTCTGGCTCTGGTGAATTCTCTAATCCTCCGCGCTTCTGACTGTACCCAGTGCCTGTATACATAAATAAATAAATCTTAAAAAAAAAAAAATACTTTGCTAGAAAGTCACCACCAGTCACTATACAATTATTAAAAAAAAAAAAAAACAAAAAAACATGAAAACAAAAGTTTCTATGGCATATTTCTGGGCACATAAAGTTACCAAACTTTTAAGGACCCAAAGCACTTCTAGTACTGAAAAAATAATTTGTTTTCATTTATTTTCCAGTCCACTTGATTCAGGGTCCTGGGTTTCTGGCACCTGTCCTGGCAACTTCAGGTGCAAGTGACATAGAAACCACTCATGTTCAGGATACCCTTCCATTGAGGGATATGTGAGTGCACACGTGTTCTCACCCTCCTTCCCTCCTTCCCTCTCTCCCTCTCTGACTAGGACCATTTAGATACCCCATTAACCTCACATGAATATTTTTAGGATGTCCCTAGAAAATTCTATAGTATGTTTACATGTTCATTTGTGTGATTTGCTGCAGGAGATTGGCCTCTCAAGTCCCAACTGTCTTAGCAGTTCTAAGAGTATGGTTAAGTTCATCCTCAGATTCTGCCTCTGACGTGCAGCCTTCTTTGAGTTCCTCAGAGCACAATTTAAATCTCTGGATTCCTTGAGGGGAAACTGTAAGCTATCTGGCTGGCCTCACTGAGATTAAATAGTTTTTCTAGAACTTCTCAACAAATACTTGATTTGCTCTAGTGTGTCCACCATTTCCACAAGAAACTCTTTATTTCTGTCTCTTCTGAGTTATTCACTATTAGCCCGATCCTCAGAGCATTTGGTGTGAGCATTCCCAATTTATTGTATCCAGCAGTAAATAGTTTGGTGATGTGAACAACCTCTTCTTCCTCTGTATAGTTTCCAAATTCTTATCAATTCCAGTTTTTCTTATGGAACTTCTGCTGGTAAATGATAATTTATTTGAAACCTATCAAAAGTAGTTTTCCTCTTCATTAGTTTTAATACCTCAAGATCTCCTCAAGATCCTTATAGTGATCTTGAATTTGCTTCAGAGTTAAAGCAATGAAATTATATCTATTGGCCCAAAGAAGCAATGTGATCTGTTAAAGTCCCTGATCTAAGGATCTGGTGAAGAAATCACTTAACTCTAGTTATATTTGCTAAACTCTAATATCTCTAACTTTGTGACTGATAGAAAGCATGGGTGGGGATGTTAGAAAATATTGAGCAAAGATGTGTATCTACTTGGGTCCATAATTTTCTCATTTAGTTAATGGAGCAATTTTCTCTTTAAAAATGGTCATAGAAAATCCAGAAATAAACCCACAGATTTATGGTCAACTAATCTTTGACAAAGGAGCAAAGAATGTGCATTGGAGCAAAGAAAGTTTGTTCAATAAATGATGCTGGGAAAACTGGGTCGCTACATGCAAAAGAATGAAGCTTGACTACTACCTCACACCATACACAAAAACCAACTCAAAATGGATTAAAGAACTAGACATAAGACCTGAAACCATAAAATACATAGAAGGAAATATAGGTGAAACACTACATGATATGCACATCAAAGACATATTTACAGACATATCACCCAAAGCAGTGATAGTGAAGGCAAAGATCAACAGCTGGGACTACATCAAATTAAAGAGCTTCTGCACAGCAAAAGAGACAATAACAAAAACAAAGAGAAACCCCACCGACTGGGAAAACATTTTTGCACACAACACTAATGATAAAGGACTGATCACAAAAATCTACAAAGAGCTGATGAGACGCAACAAAAACAAAGAAAATAATCCAGTCAAAAAATGGGCAGAGGAGCTAAAAAGAAACTTCTCCAAAGAGGAAATGCAAATGGCCAACAGGCATATGAAAAAATGTTCAATATCACTTGTAATCAGGGAAATGCAAATCAAAACTACCATGAGATACCATCTTACACCAGTGAGAATGGCACATATTAAAAAACTAGCAACAACAAATGTTGGCGAGATTGTGGAGAAAAAGGAACTCTTATGCACTGTTGGTGGGAGTGCAAACTGGTCCAACCACTATGGAGAGCTGTGTGGAGATTTCTTGACCTACTAAACATAGAGCTTCCATATGATCCAGCAATTCCACTCCTAGGTATTTACCCAAAGGACACAGAAACATCAATTCCAAAGAACACCTGCACCCCTATGTTTATAGCAGCACTGTTTACAATAGCTAAGCTTTGGAAACAACCCAAATGCCCCAAAATAGATGACTGGATCAAGAAGATGTGGTACATATACACCATGGAATATTACTCAGCATTCAAAAAAGATAAACTCATGCAATTTGCAGCAACATGGATGGTGCTGGAAGGGATCATGCTCAGCGAAATAAGCCAGAAAGAAAAAGAAAAATACCGGATGGTCTCACTCATAGCAGGAATCTAGAAAACTTAAACAAGGGACCAGGAAAAAGAATAACTGTAAGAAAGTAAAAATCAAAATCAACAAACAGCTATGAACCAGAGACACTCTATGGTGGGTGGGGGGCGGGGAGGGCAGGGATTGGGGTCAAAATAAGGGGGTTGCAATTGTATGGGGAATATAAAAATAAAATTTATAATAAAAAAAAGTGTTACCTTTGGAAATGGAAAAAATAAAAAAATAAAAATGGTCATACATTTCATTTTTTTTACACTGGAAATAATTACAATAGTTATTCACACCTACAATCCTATTTAAAATGTTTGTGAACTTTTAAGTTCTGCTTCTCTTAATCTCCAATCCTCCTCACAGATAAAAATGGGTGATTGTTATCCAAATAAGTATTCAAATCCTGTGACTCTAGTAAGTAACTGTAATTTCAAGAAATTATTACAAGTTCTTCTAGATTCAGGTCATCTCCTGAGGGACAGGAGCTTTTTAATTGGCAGGAGGGAGTCACCAGTCACACTTTCTCTGGGTTCTTGGCTGGCATCATCCTCGAACTCTGGTATGTACCACAGATTGAGTCTCCAGGGATCCCTACACCAATCCCACTACAGCTTTCTGCTCCAACTTGCCAACTTCTGGGATTGTGAGTTGGGATTAGTGTTGTTCCAGAAGGCTTAAAAGGGGGATGGGAAATGTGCTTGTTGACCTTGTTCTGTCTGGAAAAGGTCAGAGTGGAATGACTGTGGTGTCAGAGTTAGGGGAAGCAGTGGAAGGGAGACAAGCAGGAAGGAAAGTATAATTTAACTGAACCCAATCTGAACCTTTAAGCAGTTCAGTTCAGGGTCAGTGCTGACGTCAAAGCTGTTTCTTATTTTATAAAAGCCAGGCAGTCTCATTCATGTAACCCCTCTTACCTTCTGCCAGTCCAAAGTACTGGGTCATGACCCTTGGGCAAATTGTTTCTCATAACCCTCATTCAGGTAAAGTTTTTCCTAGGATTTCTTAGGGTTCTAGTAGTTTTCTTTCCTACTGCGATCCACAGAACAGAGGAACTAAAGGAAACCTTAATTCTGATTAGTTTTAAACTTTGACTCCACTAAATTCAGTATCTTAAATAGCATCCTTTCCTATGTGATTCCATTCCGTCACCAACTTAAATTAGACATTGCTTTCTCTCTCCTATTTAAAATAACACAAAAATTTTAAGTTAATTAAATCATACTTTGGAGAATTGCTGTGAAAGTCAATTTTATAGCTGTGTATGCACAAAATTTTTAAAAAGCCCTATGTAATGACAATGTACAATGAGCCTGTTATGTTAAGGTTATCAGGCTTGGGAAGTATGATGTTTTGCTTTGCATGAAGACTTTTAATTATGTAACTCAATAGTTCTAGCATTCAAAATCTATGTTCACCACTATCCCTGACATTTTTTGTTTTTGAAGCAACACATCATTGTGGGAATTCAGTTTCAATTAAAGTTGGAGAATCTTCCATCTCATTGTTTTGAGATGAGAATTTTCATTTAACATTACAGCATCCCTGTGAGTGAGATTTATTTTGGTCTGTTCTAACAGAAAACCAAAAAAATATACCCTGCGAAGTTTGCTTATTTGCTCCGAGTCACAGTTCTTTTAGAGCCAACCTCTGTGACACACTTCTCACCATACTTCCCCTTTTCTACTCAGAATTAAATCTCCCCTTCCTTCAAAATCAAAATTCTGCTTGACATTTTTGCTCTTCTAACTTGTCTTCCAATTTACTGTCCTTCTGATCATACATGTCTCTCCACTCTTCATTATCTGAGTATGTGATAATTTAGAACAGGACTTTGTTTCATTTATTCATCCTCCCCCAATGCCCTGTATGTCAGACACCTGCTTAGAAGAATCTCATTATCTTGCATCTAGTTAATCAGCTTCTGTTTTACTCCTTTTTGTCAATTCCTTCATTCAACAAATACATACTGAATGCCTGTAGTGTACTGAACTAGATGCTAGGGATATGGAGATGAACTAGGTGAAAATCCCTGCTTTCATGTGACTTACTTTCTAGCAAAGGAAACAAGCAAGAAGCAGAATAAACAAGTGACCTCTATAGTATCAGATGGTGTTAGTGCTATGGAGAAAAATAATATAAGGAGCCAGCTGGAGAGAAGTTTTAAATGAAATAAGAGAAAATCTGAATGAGAGGAATGTTTGAATAAGACCTGAACAGGGTAAGGGAATGGGCTGTGTTGATTGATAGATAGATAGATAGATAGATAGATAGATAGATAGATAGATAGATAGATAGATAGAAAGAAAGATAGAAAGATAGATGTGTGTATGTGTGTATGTGTGTATATATATACACACATACACACAAACACACACACCATTAAAGTTATACATAAATATAAATTGTGTGTATCTATCTCCTTGACTTTTGTTTTTTGAATGGTAAAGTCAAAGGTTGGGGAATTTCTCCTTCCAGTCATAGCTACATTTGGTTAATGTTATACTATAACAGACCTTAGGAGGTATCTCATCATTCTTTCTCCATTTTCTAAGTAAGGAAACTGAGACTTAAAGCAGTCTCATGCACAATTTTGTCTAGTAGGCCTGAGATTGATCAGTGAAGCCATAACTACTTACTGAACATCCAACTGAACTTTAAGACCCAGGTCATTCTTGTATCCATCTGTTTACTCAGTAAACTCTTCCCTTAGATCTGTTTTGAAAATTACTCTGCTTTGAGGTGGGAAACAATGTGAAAGAAATGTTGGCATATCCTCAGTGGACTTCATAATCTACAGAGATGACTTGCCCCATAGCTAGGAATAAAGTATAAAGTATACCTAAGGCAAAATACAGGCAACAGTATGAATTCAAATTAAGAGCTTGATCACTGAGACATAGGTCAGAGCACTGAGTCTTGATCCAGTAACTAGAGGAAAAAAGGCACCTTTTGGGGGAGAGGCCATTCTTTCTAAACAAAGGGCACAAGGAGATTTCAATGCCAATAAGGCAGGAAAGATGGACATTACTCAAGCTGGGTTGGAAATCCCACACTGTAAAATTTTTGTGAAAAATACACCAATATAACACATAAATTTACTGTCAGTGTGGAGAACAGTAATTAAGCTTCACTTAGTTTCAGACTTGGACAGAGTACATGTCTGCATGTCTCTGGATTAAATTGGCCACTGACACTGAACAGGAAATTGAAGGTACTTCAAAAGTGTCTTGACATATATGTTAAATATTCCAAGATGATATTAACATCCTAAAATGTTATTAATATGTAGGAAATTCACTTTGATTTTTAGAGCAGTTTGTTTCTTATTGATAAGAGAGTGGTTCACAAATCTGACAAGCTGAATCACCTGGGAAGTGCTTAAAAAGCTATTCCTTGGTCCCATAGCCAGATGTTTTGCTTCAGAAGGTCTTGAGTAGGGCAACTGAATGAGTATTTTTAACAAACTCCACATGAATTCAGATAATCAGCCAGATTCAGAAATGCTTTATAATGGAGGGCTGGGTATTCCACAGCACTGTTAGCTGTTCACATCCGCATGTTAGAAACTTCAATGATACACTGATTTCAATTTGAACTGTCTTATTACACATGAAAGACCTGAAAAGGAAGAATGTCCTGTATCATTGCTTCTGCAGGTTGGCATGTTTTGACTTTCTAATCAGTGAGTTTCTAAATGTTGTTTGAGGTTATTTAGATTTCTTTTCCTTCAGGTGGTATATAAAATGAAACACTTTATCTTTTCAGGGAAAATTATCCGCACAGATATAGTCATATTCAAAAGCCCATGCTCATAAAATGAAACAATTTGATTGTCTTGCTTCATTGTATATAAGCAATATGGTGGCATGACTTGATAAGCCAAAATCCATAAATTATAGATTGGTTTTTAATATGCTTAATAACGTTTCTGGTACATAATTAGGATACCTACATAATAATAGTTAACTATTATTTAAGGATTTCTTTGATATCTTCTTCAGATTATACCCTGATTGGATGAGACAAATAATTGGGGTATTTGGAGGTAGGGTACATGGTCCATAAAGGGTCTGGGCAAACTGTTGCATCTGGCACAGACCATTTTATGTTGTAAATTTGATTAGTTCTGCCCAGGTACTAGACACTTATATCAACATGGACCTAGGCAGCATGTTGCAAATGGTATCCCCCTGAGGAAATGATCAAGCAGTAACCTTCCATCTGGAGCTAAACCTGGTTTAAGGAAATGTTTGCTTGAAGACCAAAGTTTTGCTTTTCTAAAGGATCTCAAAACTCAATCATATCCTTTGGTCAATCTGGGGACCATTTTAGTCTCCCGGAAATAGTCCAGTTGACAGATACAGGTGATCTTTGGTGGTTCCTTTAAACTAACTGATCTGTGCCTATACTGTATCAGCTTCCTCCACATAGTCCAGAACCTGCTCCTGGTTTTCCTGAAAACATGCTAAAATGTTTCATTTTCTTCATTGTTCCTCACCATCACATTCTGACTTTGACTCTAGTCCCATGCAGATTCCCTACTCATGACAGGAGAGCAGCGAACAGCTCTATACACTTACCACCATATAAACTTAAGCAGAAACAGAATATTTTTCCTGATTATTGTGTATGTTAGGCCTTTGAGTGGCCTATTTTTTCTCAAAGGTAGTCTCCAATTCCATATATCCTTTTGCAATATAATTTTGCAACTAGAAATGGAGTCTTTTATCCTATCCCTGGAGGCAGGCCTGGCATTGTTTTTAGCTTAGACCAGTAGAAAGTGATGCTACAGTTGTGCAATGCCATTTCTGGCTTCAGTTCTCAAAAGTCTAGGAATCTTTTTTCATCCTTCTTTTCCCTTCAACATTCATCTAAGGAAATTAAAGCTATCCATTGTAGGAAAAAAAGGCCACCCAAAAAGTGAGAGGCTCAGGAGTATGTGTGGCAATGTAAAAATAAAGGTCTCATGCTCGCTTCTTCGGCAGCACATATACTGAAATTGGAACGATACAGAGAAGATTAGCATGGCCCCTGTGCAAGGATGACACACAAATTCGTGAAGCGTTCCATATTTTAAGAAACTTCTCTGAAGAGGAAATGCAAATGGCCAATAGGCATATGAAAAAATGTTCAACATCACTTGTAATCAGGGAAATGCAAATCAAAACTACCTTGAGGTACCATCTTACACCAGTGAGAATGGCACATATTGAAAAAACTAGCAGCAACAAATGTTGGTGAGGTTGTGGAGAAAAAGGAACTCTCCTGCACTGTTGGTGGGAGTGCAAACTGGTCCAACCACTATGGAGAGCTGTGTGGAGATTTCTTGACCTACTAAACATAGAGCTTCCATATGATCCAGCAATTCCACTCCTAGGTATTTACCCAAAGGACACAGAAACATCAATTCCAAAGAACACCTGCACCCCTATGTTTATAGCAGCACTGTTTACAATAGCTAAGCTTTGGAAACAACCCAAATGCCCCAAAATAGATGACTGGATCAAGAAGATGTGGTACATATACACCATGGAATATTACTCAGCATTCAAAAAAGATAAACACATGCAATTTGCAGTAACATGGATGGTGCTGGAAGGAATCATGCTCAGCGAAATAAGCCAGAAAAAAAAAGAATAATACTGGATGGCCTCACTCATAGCAGGAATCTAGAAAACTTAAATAAGGGACCAGAAAAAAGAAAAACTATAAGAAAGAAAATATCAAAATCGACAAACAACAATGAACCAGAGACACTCTATGGTGGGTGGGGGGCGGGGAAAGGAGGGCTTGGGGTCAAAATAAGGGGGTTGCAATTGTATGGGGAACATAAAAAATAAAATTTAAATTAAAAAAAATTAAAGTAAACAAACCTTTAAAAATGGAAAGATGGTATACTTTCCTGTTCCCACAATTTTTACTCTGTAAAAATTTATATAATCAATGAACTTTTATAATTTGATTTTGTATGGCAATTGAAGCCATTTTTGGTTGGTTTATATAAAAATAAAACAGGTGCTTATAAAAAAGATTTAAATTTGGTTGAATAAACTCAGAAGATTAAAAAAATAAAAAATAGAAAAAATAAAGGTCTCCAAGGGGAGAACTAAGTTTTCTGAGCTGACAGTCAACACCAAGGCCACAGTTAAGTGAATGAATCTATTTTCAACCTTTTAGTTCAGCCCAGATGCCAACACACACATTAATAAAACCTGCCAATGTCATGTGGAATGGGTAGTCGGCTCCTGCCCAAATTTCTTATCCGCAGACTTGTGAACAATAAAGTAATCATTGTTTTAAATGACTAATTTTTGGGGTCATTTATTATCCAGCAATAGAAGACTGAAGGCTTTTCCATTCATCCCTAGAGATGAAGGATGAGATCAATCTACTAGAAACATATGAATTGAGAGTACAGGTTATATTGCCCCAAGAGAAAGATATCATAGGAATGATTGTGTAGATGAAACTCTCATTTCTCTCTCTACTTTGTTATAGTTCCTTAACTTTATATTTCTGTTTCTATTTTTCTTTATGGGTTCTCTAAGGAATAAAACCAACTTTTTGCATTTCTTTGAGTAGACATGTTGAAAAAAAGAAACTGTTTATGCATGGATTTGGAATATTTATAATCAGGACCTTTCCACACTTGGAGTTCTGTTGCCTTGAAAAAAATCAGGCTTTGAGAGTGTGTATATAAGAAGAAAAGGACTTTATATATATAGTCTGCTGAAGATTTAAAGTTCTGTAGCAAAAAATACGATGTTACTTTAGCTCAAAAATACCTAATAATACTTAACAATGTAACTTTAAATCAAAAAGCACAGAAGGAACAAGAAACATTATATATCTCGGATCCTTTACACACAAAAATTTAACAATTTTTATTTCTGAATTTCTTACTATGGTATATTTTGTGAGAAGTGTGAGAAATAATTTATACTTTGCAAAAACTGGATCTTTCATGGGGAGAAAATTATTTGCTTTACAACTAGTTAAAGCGTCTGTGAAATAAATTGAATCTTTTTGTCTTCAGAGTAGAGGTACGGTTGACATGCTCCCTCTTTTGTATGTGAGAGATTTTGTTTCAAGCCATAGGAAGTTCTTAATAGGATCTGTCAAGAATTCCAAACTGATATGAAGAATATATCTACTGTAATGTCTAGAAATTGCCAACCAATGAGCCCGGATCCCATTGCTTCCCTCTTGATGCAGTCTAAAATTTCTAAAAATGATTTACTCTATATGCTTGTTACTTACTGTAAGGTAGAAGGTTTTCTATTATTGATCATAGATGAAATAGATTTAATGCTTTCAGACAATATGTACACAAATATGTACTTCTATTTCTTTCAAGAAGTCAGTGGACCAGCAGTTAGAGTGAGAACAGACAAATGATTGTAAATATTGACCACCCCAAGATGCTTTGACTCTCCATAAGTATACCAGTATCCTTTGAGATGTCCGTCATCCCATCTGTACTTCAGCCATTGGTCCTACATGATCAGTGATAAATCATTCTTTGCTCTCCATATTTCAGGATCCAGCTGCTCTCTGCTACGCCTGTGTATTTGAAAATAAGAAAGTCATTCATTTATTTCCACATTATCCTGAGGTGGGAAACTTCATAGACCTCTTAAACAATTAAGAAGGGTGAAATGAAGTGGATTTTATCTAAGATGGCCACATCTTGTTAGGATCTTTCAGTTAAAGATGAAATAGCACCATACCTTACGTAATTTTATTTATTTTTTGTCAGCACTGAGTTATGGGTTGTTTTTAACCTTGTAATCAGTTTCCATAGGAAGTGTGTTCAGTAAGTTACTATCTATACTTTCTGTTGAATGGTGCCTACTTTAGTCTTCCTTAAATCTTATTTATGTGAATTGAGTCCTTTTCTTTCTCCTCCTGAATTGGCCTTCTTTTTCTCACCTACCTGTCCCTCCCTCCTTTTGGTATTTTTGTCTATATCCTAAATTACTTGTGTTAGAGTTGCTATTCTTTGCCACATCCACTCTTCTTGATAGCACTCAAATATAGATTATGGCTAGCCAGATACTAGCATCTTGCCTGCATTTGTTCGATCCCCTAAGATCTGTGGATTCTGAGAAATAACATACATTTCAATATGCACTCTCATGCATTTTCACTGCATGTTACTGGTTACAGTGAGACACTAAAGCCAATCCAGCTCTAAAAAGATGAGAATTTAATTTTATATCTTGTTGGAAAGTGGAAGGGTCACATAGCAGAAGAGTATGTGTGATGAAAGATATTATTGCTGCCATATTTGGAAAATACAATCTGCTACATACACGTTTGGATACTGGCCCTATCATTTATCCATTGACTAGTTTTTCTTTTCCCTATCAGTGTCTAAATTCAAAATCCCTAAAATGAGATTTTACCTCAGTTATTACCTATTTCATCTATATTAATAAAATGTTCTTCTTGTTTCAACAGACCCCAGATAACCCAGGCTATGTCTTCCCAAAGTTTAAACAAGTCATTCATCCTGTTAAAAAAAAAAAAAAAGTCTGCCATTTTGATGAATCTATTATCAATGTTAATTCAAATACAAAATTTAAAAGGATTCTAAAGGTCAGGGTTCCCCTAGAGCATTGGCTTATCTGGAGCATTTTTCATATAGTGTTCTAAGGAAGCAGTGTACCAAATAACTATCTTGACTTCAGCTGTTAGCTGTTTGATCAGATACCTTTGTGTTTAAAGATTAATATCTATATGACAGGGCATAAGATAGAAATAGGATGACAGCTTGTTAATACTGTCTCAACTATAATTCTTTTAAGGTAGAATAAAAGGAACTTTTAATAAGTACTACTAACAGTCTGAAGCAGGGCCAATCCCTTCCATTTAAAATGGAAGATCACAAATCGTCTCAAATCCTAATATGTAGATTGTTTGAAGTTCTAGAAGGCCCATTGAATGTTTAACTATGTGGATGGCATAACTACCATAAGTATAGATATGTTTCAGTAGAAAAAATATTGTACATGGCACATAGTAAATAGATCATATCTTACCTCCTGCAACTATAGTGCATCATAGGTGGCAAAGTACATTGTTACCAAAAACAAAAGCAAAAACAAAACTGTATAGTAATTCTCTTCAGCCATATCTCACAATAGCATTTCAGTTCTTGAACTGGTAGAATTAAATATGTCAGCAAATGAAAAGAAAGTTAAGTCCATTTAGATTATTTTCTTAAATTGTCAAAAAATTTAGTATCTTGACAATATGCTGAAAGTCTTAATTGAATGATAGCTTCTCTATTACAACTATTTCCCTCTTTGAAGCTGTTACTAATAATACGCAATTGTTAAGATGTTGTCTCTGCATCTTGAAAACTAGCACATTTCACATAGCAATGTGAAAAGACAGTATTTCATGTAGTTAGAAAAAGCCATTTTGTGTGAAGTCAGAAAATTGGGGAAGCCTGGTTCTAAGTCTGTGAAGTTTACTAACATGGAAAACTCCTTGATTCCTGCCAGCTCCTGAGTTCTGCCCCCAATTGGCTGTCTTAAAATAGTAAGTTTTCTTGGTAATTGAGGTTATGAGACTTTTGCCAAAACTAGCACTGAGAGTTTATACTTTCAAACTTTAATTTTATTTAATTTTGCCTTTAAACATACTAGTTAAACAGCCAATGCTAAAGCCCATTTAAAAACCTAAAGCCTTCAAATTAAAGATGTTCACACTTATGACTGGTTTAGTAATTTCGGAGCTAAATGGCTTCTACTGAGAAATGACTCTTGGGAAATCACCTTCTTGTGGTAGCCATGGAGTTCCCACACACATCTTGAACATTCCACTGGAGTGTTCACTAAGCTGTACTGGGCAGAGAGAATTTTATGCCTGGTATTGGATGATTGTTATTTTTTAAAATGCCCTAAAAATGTTGAATCAAATTTAGAAGTGTATTTAAGTGTAATAGAAATTCAAGAACTAAAAATACAGCAAAAAAAAAAAAAAAAAGCCAGCAAGTTGCTACAGAAGACAAAAAGAAAGAAAATACAGACTATTACAGAATATGATTTTTGGCATCTACTGAACCATACACTATTTAGATATATGGTAGGGCATAGTATATGAAGGAGTATCTAGAGAAATAAGCCATGCAGTTGTGGATGGTGCCAGGTAGGGAAGGCATATGAAGTCTAGGTTATATGTATGAGGGTGACAGTGATGCCAAATTTCTTTCATGTTGTTTTTTTTTTTTCTTCACAGGTTCATAACCTTCTAAAAATAACTCTTTGTAGCAGAAGGTTCAGAAAGCTTAATTTGCATGAATGCATGATGTGCTGTGAATGTGAATATCAGAGCTTTTTATCTGTGCCTCTAAGAGAGAAGCGGACAATAACCAAATCTTGTAACTTACTCAAAAGACAGACAGGAGGTAGGGTGTTCATTTCCATCCTCTTTTGCTGCAGGAAGAGGGTGGAGGAAGTTGCAGCATAGTATGATTCCCTAGCTTCTGAGGAAGAAACCCAGAAATCTATTCAAGGAGAAGGGAATTTTGTAAAATACTGTTTTGCATATAAGTGTAAGGTTGACCCAAGGAAAATGGTCTGAGCTCCCTGTTGGGAATTGATCTATGGGGAATCTTGCTTCATAGGCAGCAGGGTAGAACTCAGAACTAGGTCTTGCAAACAAGAGGGATTTCAGGTCACTGTAACAGCTGAAAAAACTAACACAGGGAAGCTATCTGTACATCTCTCAGTCCTGTTCACATTCTAAATCCTGGAGAAGAGATCACATTTTTTCTTACCGGTGGTCCCTTCCAACCTCCACAGAGTATGCATACATGACATTGAGATTTTACCCAAAACATACCTCAGAATAAAAGTAATTTATTCTCTAGTTTTTCTAAAGCAGTTGGTCTATGGGGCAGTCAACAATTATTTTATTTTGGACGGTCAAGAATCCTGTTTGACAAGTCTGATTAGCCTAATAGATTGTCCATTAGGTCCAAATACCTATAGAGGCCATGTGAAAAGAATCTCCTTGGAAAAAAGGCGACAAATTAAATGGCATTGTATTTCATTGGCTGAAAGGTTTTTGAAGCTCCCTTTCAAAAGTATTAGAGCAAGCATTTGTGGTGTGGAGATAACAAACACAAGATAAATAAATAAGCCATAAATTCTAAGGTCTTATGAATGCAGACATTAAAAACTTAAATTATCCAGTGCCATCATCTTACATATACCCCAAAAGTTAGCATCTCAAATGTAAATAAAATGATACCCTGGAAAAGTATTAATGATGGAATTATGGTTCTCTTTATGGTTAAGAAGACTTAAAATATCCACATGGGACTTTAGTAATATTGTTTAAGATGGTGAGTAGTATTTCTCAAAATAGTGTGTTGCTAGTACAATATAATTTTACATCCTAAAGTGAGAAAATAAATATCCTAAATCTATTTTTAATCACTTAAACTCTATTCCTAAAGTTTCCATGTTCAAGTATTTTCCTATCACCTGAGTAGAAAGCAAAAGATTGATGCATTTACAGTTATGACTATGAAAGCCATAGTTTATTCTCTCAATGAAATCAAAAGTGTTCTAAGTTGTCTCCTGTAGCTGAGCTATGAACCTACCTCACAAACACACCAGACAAAAAAAACAAAACAAAACAAAACAAAAAAACAGATACTAACAGGATCTGGACCAAAGTAGTGATGAGAACTGTAAGTAGGGACTGTCAGAGTTGTGGTCTGAAAACTTGAAGAATGGGCTTATAATTTTAGGCAATAGCAACCAGGATGGGAAAAGTAAAACTGATTCACCAAGGTCTACTCATTTACTTTAGGGTATTGCACACTAGAAAGATACTTAATCCAACTTAATGTGTCTTCCATTTTTTCAACAAAATTAATACCAAAGTTAAGGACCTCTAATGTTACAAACACTATTCTAAGTGCCAGAGAAGCAGTGGTCAGAGACAAAGTCAAACTTCTCTCGGCTACATATGTGCTGGCATTACAAAATTACTTTTAACCCTGGGATCTAAGACTTACCATTTTCATGCTTGGGCTTACTGAAGCAGCATGGTGTACTCTAATCAGAGTTGAATCTAGACATGAAAATATATTTGTTTTTATCATATATTTGAAAAATGTTGAGTTAGACACTAGAAAATAATGGTTATTAAAAAATAAAATTCCTGATCTCAAGGAGTTTAATTCAGTCTAAACTCTAGAGGGCAACAGAGGCATTGATCAAGTAATGACACAAATCAATAGTAAAATTGGTGAGAGAGGCAGGTGCTACAAGAATAAGTATTCACTAGCAGAACCTAAATAGGATTTTTGATTTTCTTTATCAAAGAATAATACATGCAGAAACATAAACAAATAATAGTCAATGATTTTTTACAAAGACAACATGACCAGCAGCATCTCAAAACTTTCTTGTGCATCTTTGCCAACTCAACCCAAGGGTAAGCAATATCCTGACTTCTAAAGCCATGGTACAGTTCTTGTGTGTATGAACTTAAAGGAATCACACTGCTGTTGTTTTGGTATCAACTTGCTTTGCTGAACATTCCCTTTGTGAAATTCATATCCATATTGTTCTGTGTGAGTAGCATAGCATTCCACTCTATGTATGCACTTAGTTTCTCTCTTCTGCTGATTTTTGTTTGTATAAATAGTGCTCTTATATGAAAATATTAGCCCATTTTTTTAGTGTAAATATGCACACATTTTTAGTGGGTATATGGGTGGCAGGAATGGAATTGTTGGATCAAAGTGTGATTATGTTAATTAGCAGTCGATATGGCCAAATCATTTTCCAAAAATGTTTGTACAATTGCCATTTTAATAGCAGTGAGAGTTCCAGTTCCTCCACATCCTGGCCCTTTGTACCACCAGTCTTTTTCATTTTAACTACTCCACTGAATGTATAGTAGTGTCACATTGTGGTTTAAAAGAGGGAGAGCAGGAAAACCTTCCTGGAGGAGCTGATAATTGAGCAAAAACTTGCAACTAAGGATGAACTACAGATAACTAGGAGAAGGACATAAATGAGAGCCTCCCATTACAGTGGACAGCAGTGCAATGGTCTGGTGGCAAGAGGCAGTATGGTGAGAATGAGCTGGTACAGGGAGCAGGAATAGGCAATTAGAAGAGCTGAGGGAGGCTCTGTCAAGAGTGGCCTGATGGGGCAGAACCTTGGAGGTCAAATTAAGGAGGTGTGGGGGTGGTGTGTGAGAGGATTCACCAGAGACACAGTGGGGAACAGAACAGGCAGATCTACTGAAATATATTGCCGAAGGGAGCAGCAGGTGAGTCAGCAGAGGTCTGCTGTGCCATGTGGGTAGTTTCCTGCCTGGCATTCGATCTCATGCTACAGGGCTGCGGCTAGTGTCATAGGTTGCATTTTAACCCCTGGCACCACCAGGGAGGCCCAAATTAAGGAGTTTTAATCTTGATATCCAGGGCATCAAAGGAATTGAGGTGATCAAATTTCCTCAGATAGCCACAGCTGCTCCATGAAAAAAGGGAGGGGGGGTAAATGGGTGGAAGGAGGAAGAAGGATATGGAAAACAGGCTGCTATGGTAGGTAGCCTGGGAGGACAGCTACAGTTCTTGAGTCCAGGAACAGCTTTGGTTGTGTGGCTTTCCTGGGCCTAGGAGTCAATAGTAGGCCTAATTTTAGTGCCTGATGTCTGTACAATTTTGGGATCTTTCTTTATAGGAATATAACCTGTTCCTAAAAACAGTAGGGACTAGGTGATATTGCAGAGTAATGTGAGAACAGAATGACCACACAATCTTAGTATTGGTCTGCCTAATCAAAAAAAAAAAAAAAAAAAAAATCCTTTCCAAGCTCTTGAGTAGGAGTTTGATGAACATAGTTGAAATGATGGATTCCCTTGTCTTTTCTTCATTTACTGAGGTTGACAGGAAAGCTAGCTGTGCCTTTATATTGATATAATGAAAACCTGCAATTAATAGCTCAGTGTGTGTTTATGAGAACTTAGAGGATAGACTAATGCAGCCAAGGTTTGCTTCAACATAAAATGTAGGTGACATGGTTTCATGACAAAGGGAGCTTGTCCTCCTTGCATCCCAGTCAAAACAAGAGTCTGGGTTTATAGACTCTGAGTCTGTATTTTTAGGGACCTTTGCCACTGTGGTTAGTCATGAAAAATAAAAATGTGTGATGTTTGTGTATGAAACAGCTATGAAAAGATAGAGTGGAAGTTGTTTCATTTAGCGAAACCTCAGTAGATAAGAACATTTGTCTAAATGGTCATTAAAATAACCACATAATGATCTAGAGAAATAATTTACACTAAATTAAGAAGTAATACATGCAGAAATCTCTCTAGATATGGGTGTTTGGGGAGGCTAGCTAGAGGATCCATGTGAGCATGGCTCTGTGTGTGCATGTGTTCTTAGGACTAACTGAAGATTACCATTAACTGTTAGACAACTTACTGTCCCTCTACAAATATTAATTTCTATATATGTGAAATGATGGTATTGGCTTTAGGTAGTCCTTAAGGACTATCAACTCTAATGTCTGAGTTTTCCATTATTAATCAGACATAATAACATGCTCTCTTGTGAGCTGTCCATAGCATCCTAATCCTTTATTCTCCATTCAGTGAATTTGGATAATTTGAAATGCAGAAATGCATAGGAGTTTTATAGATTTTACTTTGCAATCTCCAAAAAAAAACACCTGGTTATTTTTCTTGTTAGTTCTTAAAATACTTGTGATTTAATGAACATAGCCAAGATGCACTGAATTTGTTTATATTATTTATTGACTATTAATAAGACTAGCAGGATATATTAGAGGTATTTCTGAGTGGGAATTGCCCTAACTTTGAGACTATGGATTTACATCTTCTATTTAATCCATATAAACCAACTTGGTTAAAAGCGGTAACATTTGAAAGTAATTACAGAGACATTAATTAAGCAACATATTATGCCTTTGAGTTCAATGTCTATTTATCTTCTTTGCAAATAAGAAACTTACCCTAGGCCTCTTATCAAAAAAGCAACATAAAATCATCCTTAAAAATAAAGAAAAATAACCTGGTATCAGGTAGAAAACCATTATATGTGATTTTAGTTGCAGCAGGATATGAAATCTTAAGATTAAAAAAACTAAAACTAGAGAATACTACATCTTCCAAGAAAAGATCTAAGCATCCATGTGAATAAATATTTGATATCCTCCTTTGATGTTGTCCTTCTGAAATGCAGTAATTGTGACATTTGCATCTACATTGCACTCCCAAGATGAACTTCAAATGCCAATTAATTGTTTTCAATGGCTAGCAGATGCTCCTGGGAGTTGTCTTTCATTAATGACTTTGATACCAGTTGGTGTTGGGTTTGAGAGCTTTTCTCCTTTGAATTGTCTTCAAATATGAGTAATGTTTATATATTGTCAAACTTAACCCTTGAGGGTTGTGCTGAGTTCCAGGAAACCAACCCTTCTGGGTGTCCTTAACCCTTTGTATGTAGCCAACAAGTTGATGAGATATGAGCCAGCCAAAGAAGTGGGAAGTGAGACTAGGAACTCTAAGTGTCAGGGCTACCCCCACCCCATAAATGAACCTAATGCCAGGTGGGTGTTACATTGAACAACATGCCCTGAGCAAGGAATAAGGACAGTCTCTACAGAGTGCTTTTTGAGGGACTTGTTGCCAGTAGGTACATGACTACCACAGTATTGGCTGACTTTCTATGTTTCAGGAACACCCACATTCTCAAAGTTCTTAGGGCATCTGCTCAATCTTTAAATGGCAGGAGCTAAATAAAATTACAAATAAACATTTGTTCATTTTAGAATAAGCAATATTGTCTGTGGGTCATATGGGTTTCATCCATAAGCATCAGTTTGCAAAACCCACTTTAAGAATAAGAAATCTGAAGGAGGGTTCTAAGACATACAGTCAAATTCTATTAAATTGAACCATCGGAAACTGACATTTTTCTAGCTCAAAAAGCGGTCTGCTGCTTTACCTAATAGCTAGAAATTTCAAAATATGGGCACTGCTAGTCTGTATTTTCAGAACCAATGTGCAAGGTAGAGGAAACAGGAAATAGCACAAAATGAGTTTGCCTTATGATGAGTAACCATCCTACACACTCCTTTGACTGGGAAAAGCTCAGGACCACTTAGGCCCCTGCACATTTGCAGAAAGTTAAGAGATATGGTAGAAATGGAGTTGTGAGACCTACAAGTGAAGGATTTTATGTTAATGACCCGTGAATGAGGAGGTCCATATGGACCACAGTATATACTATGGTGTATCAGTTTGATAGAGCTGCCATAACAAAGTACTAAAAACTACATAAACAATAGAAATTTATTTTCTCACAATTTGGGAAGCTGCAAGTTCAAAATCAAGATGTTGGCAGGTTTGGTTTATTGTGAGACCTCTCTCCTTGGTTTGTAGATAGCTGCCTTCTCACTGTATCCTCGCATAACCTTTTTAACCTGGGGGTGCATGCCGCTGGTATGCCCAAATTACTCCCACTTATAAGGGTACCACTATGATTGGATTAGGGCTCATCAATATAACTTCTCTTAAGCTTAATGACTTTTTAAAGGCCTTGTATGCAAATACAGTTACATTCTGAGGTGCTAGGTATAGAGCTTCAAAGATTTGGGGGTCAGGCAGTGTGGGCACAATTCTGTTTATAAAACATGGTGCTGGTTAATTTTTAACTAACATCTGGGGTGAAAATTCTTAGATATAGCATGGACCAATTTCTGTGGTGTAATTTAGTCACAGCATGGCTGATTAGGGTAAGCTACTTGACTTAGTGAACTCAGCCTTGGAATGAAATATGCAGTAACACACCATGACAGTGCAGTCCCACCTTCCAAATACAGTAGATATAGATGACCTCATAGCCAAAGATGATAATGTAAAATAACTAGGAAGAAACAAGTTTTTAGGCATTTTTATCTTTGTTATTAATATTTTTATGAGCTTATATAGTTTATTTTATGAATGGATGGCTAAGCAATTAACTAGCAAAATTCTGAAAATTTAACAGTGGGCACTCAAGAGTCAATACATTCTAGCTCTTGCACATCAATGAGTCATGTAGTCCTTCAACAGATTACAACTTTAGGACAAGAAAAGTAGGATAGCCTCTTCCTAAGTTGTAAAGTGAGAATCTATTGAATATAACAAGTGAAAGGAAAAATAGGGGAGCTTGGAAGGGAGATTTGGGAGCAAAACACAGATTCTGTGAGCCTAAGTTTCTCCCATTATAAAACGCAACCCCCTCTGAATGATCCCTCAGGGCCATCTCAGCTCTAAAATACTGGACTCCTATCACTTTCCGTAAAATTGCCAATTCCTTTTCATTTATCTGTCTCTGCAAGCCAGTTTTTAAAAATATCCAAAGGTGAGGTGTGACAGTTTATGTCATATGATAGCCACTCCAGATGATACATTTTATGGAAAAAGAAACAATTCTGTTGTCTCGACTGCCAAGATTTTCATCAAAACTTTTTTCCCCTTATGACCCTTGAGACAATTACAAGTAACCCATTTAAATGTACATCTGGCTTGGAAGAACAACTATGTGGCATATATCAGAAAGGCAGCCCAGAGGGATTCTACTTTCAGTTCAGTAGTTAAGTCTCAGTGCATGCTTTCTGATTTGACTACATCACAGCAGGGTGCCTCATTGCTGTACTCTGGAAAAAGTATTTTTAAAAGAAAAATGGAGGCTTTGCACACTTAAGACCCTGCCTAGAAAAACTCAGATTCCATTGGCTCACAGATTTTTCATACTCTTCTGTATATGCCTTCATAAACATTTAAAAACTGTCTTATAGACAACATTGTGTTGAGTGGAAATCAAAGTAATGAGCTTACAATGGTTCATCTTCCCAACTACCGCATTTTGTGAGTTTATTCTTACACCAGGGCTTTTCAAAATGTTTTCCTGGACCAACAGCAGCAGCAGCACTTGAAAACCTGCTAGAAATGCAAATTCCCAGACCCTTCCTTAGCTGTGATGAAGGTGAATCTCTGAGCATACAGCCTGCATTTATGTTAACATAAGTCCTTGGGATAAATGATTGAGGCCCAAGGATGAGATGCTCTGCTGTAGAAAATTTGAGGGAGTCAGGTTTTTCACTTGTTCATCAGTTTTCATCATACTTTTCATTCTTTTGGTGGTAATTAAAATGAGGTCACTGAACCAGCAGTATCATCTTCAGTTGGGAACTTGGTAGAAATACAAATTCCTGGGCCTCACTCATACCTCTTCTATGAATAATTTGGGAGGTTAGATGCTGCAGGAAGGAGAGTTACTGCTGTAATGTGCCTTAAAATAATGGACTTAGGTGGGTTCACTGGAATTGGAAAGAGGAAGCCATTAGCCTGATAAAAACACATCAGCTTTGGAAACAGTGGATGTAGAAGAGACAGGAAGGAGCAGTCGAAGAATGATTCTGTGGTTTCAAGTTTGTTAAGATAAAGGGGAGCTGGGATTGAGGACAGCAGGTTTGAGAGGAGAGCCATTTATGTGGAAGTGAAAGGCTTGGTGGTCTTACCTCTCCATGACCTTACCATTCCCCATGCTTTTTCCCTTCTTTTGGAGTCACTACCTGTCACTGGCTTGGAGAGGCCCCAACATGTTCTCACCACAGTCTAGAGATGGTGGCATTGTTTCTCATTCTCCAGAGTAAAGCACATCCCCAGACAGATCTTGCAAAATCTTGGCCACCATATAGTCTAATTTGAACTTCACTTTAAGATCTTTTTATTTGGATAGAGCTGATATAGGCTCAGACAGCTTCTGTATTTAAATAGAGGGCATTTTACAGAAGATGAAAGTGTCTTGGAGAAGATCTCACAATCTGAAAGCTGAGTAAAATACAAACCCCTCTTTCCCTCAGGACTTGTCCTTTTAATAACCTTCCAATTTTCATAAAACCAAAGGTCAATATTGCAGAACTGAAGAGTCAAATGACTGATAGATTTCTTCCTCTTAGAAAGCAGAACAAAAAATAAGGTAAACTCCAAGGATAAGAAATAAATTAAGTGAATTGGTCTCCAGTTTGGCTCAACAAAGATTTGCATAACTGCTTCAAAACTAGTGACCTGGGAATAAATTCCAAGTGGTAAGTATTTCCAAGTTCTGTTTATGGATAAATGGCCCACGGGAGCCTTTTCCTTGGTCTTCATTGATGAGCCTTCTTAGCTTTTTAAAATGTGTGGCCATTAGGGAGTTCCTTTTCTCCATGTGATTCTGACCCATTTCTCAACCACTCCCCGACATCCTGACGCACCATTTAGCACTCTAGGATACCTAGTGTATTAAAGATAATCCTCTGAGAGATGTGGGTCCATAAAGCAGCGAATAAGTCACGTGTGGCACAGCAGTGCTGCTTTTCATCTCAGGAATGGGCAATTGGGGTCAGGCTACTATTTCATCCAAATGAGAAAAGGAAATTAACATGGGATAGAATAGAAGGCAGAAATTCTTTAGTTGCAGTTAGCTGCCATAGAACACTAGGTCCAAGACATCATACTGGACTGAAAATACCTGCCTGATGATGTATGAGAAGAGCCACTGAGTTTGGGGATGCATGGAAAATGGTGTGAGGCAAGACAAAGCACATCCCTCAGTTACAGTGTGCTGGGGAAAGCCTTTATTCCTCTGAGGGATAGATATCTCATGCCATCAAATCGAGCTTTCAGTGCTAAGAATGGAGTCATGCAGGGTGATCAAGTAGATTGTATTGCTGGTCAATGCCTTCTCTATTATGTTTCTGGTAAATAATTATTATCACCTGCTTGAACCTGTACAAGACTGAGAAAGATATGGCAGAGGAAAAACTATTGTATTGTTCAACTTCTACTTTATATTATGCTCCCTACATGTGTTAAAGCCAACAATGCCAAATGAAGATTATTCTTTTTTTAAAAAAATCATCAACCTAGAGTGATTTCTTCTGCCTCTTTCTGTGATCATTAAAGTACTTCAGGAATGTAATTCTGAAATTTATAATGAAAGAAAAATTGATGGGACAGGTCAACATTTAATTCTCTGTTCTTCCTTAGATGGAGTTTTGGTTTAAAAAAGAAACTTGATATCTAAGATACTATGATGACAAAGATGTTTAACTTTCTTGAGTGAGGAAAATAGTCATGAGGTTCCAGTAAACTTTTATAATTTTTATTACATTATTCCATACCTCTGTTTAACAATTATTAAAATAAATAAGTTGGAGCTTTAGAAAGTTAGGGTTTTCACAGTTGAATGTCTAAGGGGGCATTTAAGTCTTTTCGTATACCATTGAGGATGCCCTATGTCTTTCTGGAATACCCGTGGAGTATATCAGACCCTGCTAGGGCACTGGTTTTTATTTGTGATGCCAGAGCTCCCTTGAATTTACCAAATACAAGTTCTTTGAGAGCAAGAACCATGAGCTATTTTTTCAAGCTTTTCCAGTGCATTTTAGACACACTCACATAAGTGTGGTTAGCTTAGCAACCAAACCAACAAACAAAATCCTTTTCCCTTCTGAGGATAGGCAGCAGAAACTCAGTTTCTGAATATTCTCATCCTTCTTTCCAGTCACCTTCAATGATAGGAATTGAGACCTGTGCTTTGATGGCTTATAGTGGAGTTTCTCATTCTATGGACTTTTTGGGCATGATGTGGCTGAGGGCTGTCTTCTGCATGCAGGATGTTTAGCAGTTTCTTTTTTAAACCAAAACTCCATCTAAGGAAGAACAGAGAATTAAATGTTGACCTGTCCCATCAATTTTTCTTTCATTATAAATTTCAGAATTACATTCCTGAAGTACTTTAATGATCACAGAAAGAGGCAGAAGAAATCACTCTAGGTTGATGATCTTTACTCATTAAGTACCTGTAGTAACCTCTCCCACTATGTTGGGTTAACCAAAATAAACCAAGAGGTTGTCAGATGTACCTTGGGGGGCACAATTGCTTCCCCCTACTTTTCCCTTCTCCCAACCCCACATCGAGAGTCACTGGACTAGCGCAATGCCATTTAAAATACACACATGCTTACATATGAAACTGTAGCAAACAAACACAGAGGGCAGACTCTGAGCTGGTTTAGTTGTCACCCTAGCCCATAGCTTTTCCTATAAATTTACAAGGGAAGAGTTAGTGTTTTGAAGAACAGATACATCAAGTGTTGTTCCCCACGCCCCATTCCTTGAGAATACAGACTGGAGTAGTAGAGATGCTGTTGGGAGGTTAAGAGAACATAGAATGGCCCAGACAATGCTGTAAAAACTAAATATTCACTTGTGTTCCTTTATTCTGTTGACCTCCAAGTTTCTCTAACCTAGTGGACTCTCTCCCACTTGCCCTGATTATGTAGTCTACCCCTCAGGTTAGAAAGCAGGAGGGAACTGTCCCTAGTCAGATTTCATTCCATTAGCTGTATCTGAGACTATCAGCTGTATTTCAGAAGAAACAACTAAAGGGGAAATTCTTTAAATAATAAATAATTCTATGTCTGTGTGTGTTGTTTCAAGTTCTTAGTCCAGTTTTAGGGGATTAATGTCAATGCTAAAAAAACTAGAAAATTAAAAAAAAAAAAAAAAAAAACTAAGCCTGGCCTGAATAGAATCCACAGGAGGAAAACTACAAAAAGAAAAAGAACACAGTTGACTTTTCTAATATTCTATTGTTATAGCTAATGATTTATTATTCCTGGGAGAGTTTGTCCTGATTAAAGCCATTAGAAAGATTTTCCCCCTAAACATCCATACCCATCGACTAACCCTGTAATCAAGGCAGAGTATCAATTAAGCTAAAGTTATTTTCTTTCCCAAAGAAACTATTAATAGGACCATAATTCACAAATTTACTAATTGTTTTTCTCTGCTACTCATCTAGCCAATGTTGGTGACTATAGCTACTGTTGAAATGACATTGTAAAAGACATCCACAGTCAGGGAACTGTCTGATTTATCTTAATTAGTCCATAGCCTGCATAATGGAGCTTGCCTTTCCCCACCTTCCAGTTACCTAAAACAAGAACTGTAAAACAAAGGCAGCAAGAGCTAATAGCCCTATGGACTAGGAAAATCAGAATCCTTCCCCTCCTCCCAAGCCAGTTCTGGTCTTTAGTTGAAGTGCTATATCAATGCTAAGTGTCCCTGGATGGTTGTAAACTTAATCCCATCCCAGGATGAGTGAGACTGGTTTATTGATTAAGTGGATCTGAAGTGAAACAGAGGTGACAATTCCAGGTGGTATTGCATATTCAAAAGTAATGTTCACTTTAAACAACACTGATATACCATTATTCACCACCAGATTGGCAAAGGTAGAAAAGTTTGATAAGGACCTCCCTCATGGCACAAGAGGTTAAGTCTCAGCACTATCAAGCTGTTGCCAGTCACTTCAGCATGAATTCCATGTGGGACAGGGAGCTAACCCACATTGCACAGCAGACCCCCCTCTTGTCTCATCCACTGCTCCCCTTAACAGTGTATTTCAGTAGATCTGACTGTTCTGCTCCCCACTCTGTCTCTGGTGAATCCTCTCACCACCACCACCTCCCCCCACCCCTGCACCTCTGGCCTACACCCCAGTTTTTTATGCATAAATAAATATAAATCTTAATAGGAAAAAAGTTGATATGTAGGCTGGTTAGAATGTATGAAAAAAGGGCAATTTTATATACTCTTGTCTGAAGTCTAATTTGACAGAACATACATACAAGATGGTTCTGGGATTGAGATATCAGGGACAAGAATTTCAACTGTACCCTTTGTTCTAACAACTTGACTACTGAGAATTTATTCTATAAGTCTTGTATAAAGTACACAAGGATGTAAGTGCAAGATTGTATTGTGGTTGCATTGTTTACAATCATATAAATGGAAAAACTCATTTGTCAGTTCTAAGAGAATACATTCTGTCATGTGATACAGTATCTTGCAGTCCATAAGCAATTAATGAAACTTGTTAAGCTTATGTGTGAGTGACTTTTCAATTCAGCTTAAGTCATTCCTTCCCCTCACTCAAATAAGTATTGCATGTTTTCTGATTGCCAGGTGTTCACCTAAGTTTTTGCTACTAATAAAATTTGTACCTTTATTTTTTTTTTTTTTTTTTCATTTTATTTTTTTTTTAAATATTAAATTTTATTTTTATATTCCCCCATACAATTGCAAACGCCCATTCTGACCCCAATCCTTCCCCTCCCGCCCCCCAAAAAGTGTCTCTGGTTCATAGTTTTTTGTTGATTTTGATTTTCACTTTCTTATATTCATTTTCCTGGTCCCTTATTTAAGTTTTCTAGATTCCTGCTATGAGTGAGACCATCCGGTATTTTTCTTTTCCTTTTTGGCTTATTTCACTGAGCATGATCCCTTCCAGTGCCATCCATGTTGCTGCAAATTGCATGTGTTTATCTTTTTTGAATGCTGAGTAATATTCCATGGTATATATGTACCACATCTTCTTGATCCAGTCATCTATTTTTGGGCATTTGGGCTGTTTCCAAAGCTTAGCTATTGTAAACAGTGCTGCTATAAACATAGGAGTGCAGGTGCTCTTTGGAATTGATGTTTCTGTGTCCTTTGGGTAAATACCTAGGAGTGGAATTGCTGGATCATATGGAAGCTCTATGTTTAGTAGGTCCAGAAATCTCCACACAGCTCTCCATAGTGGTTGGACCAGTTTGCACTCCCACCAACAGTGCACAAGAGTTCCTTTTTCTCCACATCCTCGCCAACATTTGTTGTTGCTAGTTTTTTTAATATGTGCCATTCTCACTGGTGTGAGATGGTATCTCATGGTAGTTTTGATTTGCATTTCCCTGATTACAAGTGATGTTGAACATTTTTTCATATGTCTGTTGGCCATTTGCATTTCCTCTTCAGAGAAGTTTCTTTTTAGCTCTTCTGCCCATTTTTTGACTGGATTATTTTCTTTGTTGTTGCTGAGTCTCATCAGCTCTTTGCAGATTTTTGTGATCAGTCCTTTATCATTAGTGTTGGGTGCAAAAATGTTCTCCCAGTTGGTGGGGTTTCTCTTTGTTTTTGTTATTGTCTCTTTTGCTGTGCAGAAGCTCTTTAATTTGATGTAGTCCCAGCTGTTTATCTTTCTCTTCACTATCACTGCTTTGGGTGATGTGTCTGTAAAGATGTCTTTGATGTGCAAATCCCGTAGTGTTTCGCCTATATTTCCTTCTATGTATTTTATGGTTTCAGGTCTTATGTCTAGTTCTTTAATCCATTTTGAGTTGATTTTTGTGTATGGTGTGAGGTAGTGGTCAAGCTTCATTCTTTTGCATGTAGCGACCCAGTTTTCCCAGCACCATTTATTGAACAAACTTTCTTTGCTCCAATGCATAGTCTTCGCTCCTTTGTCAAAGATTAGTTGACCATAAATCTGTGGGTTATTTCTGGATTTTCTATTCGATTCCATTGGTCTGTATGTCTGTTCTTGTTCCAATACCATGCAGTTTTGATGATTATGGCTTTGTAGTATAGTTTGAAGTCTGGGAGTGTGATGCCTCCATTTCCTTCTTTTTTTTTCAGTAGAGCTTTGGCTATTCGGGGTTTTTGGTGATTCCATATGAATTTCATCAATAATTGTTCTATTTCTTTGAAGAATGCCATTGAGATTTTGATTGGAATAGCATTGAATCTATATATTGCTTTTGGTAGGATGGCCATTTTAATAATGTTTATTCTTCCAATCCATGAGCAGGGGATGTCTTTCCATTTCTTTGTGTCTTCTTCTATTTCTTTTAACAGTGTTTTATAGTTTTCTTTGTATAGGTCCTTTACCTCTTTTGTTAGATTTATTCCCAAATATTTGATTTTTTTTGTTTCGATAATAAAAGGGGTGGTTTTTTTGATTTCTTCTTCTTCAGATTTATTGTTTGTGTATAGGAAGGCTACTGACTTTTGCGTGTTGATTTTGTATCCTGCCACTTTACTGAATTGATTGATGAGTTGAATTAGTTTTTCTGTGGAGATTTTGGGGTTCTCTATGTATATTATCATATCATCTGCAAATAGTGATAGTTTGACTTCTTCTTTTCCTATTTGGATTCCTTGGATGTCTTTCTCTTGTCTTATTGCTCTGGCTAGGACTTCCAGTATTATATTGAAAAGCAGTGGTGAGAGTGGACATCCTTGTCTTGTTCCAGATCTTAATGGAATTGCTTTCAGCTTTTCACCATTGAGAATTATACTGGCTGTTGGCTTGTCATAGATGGCCTTTATGATGTTGAGGTATGTTCCTTGTATCCCAAGAATTTCAAGGGCTTTTATCATGAATGGGTGTTGCACTTTGTCGAAAGCTTTCTCAGCATCTATTGATATTATCATATGGTTTTTATATTTCTTTTTTGTTGATGTGTTGGATAACGTTGATTGATTTTCGGATGTTAAACCATCCTTGTGCCCCTGGAATGAATCCAACTTGGTCGTGGTGAATTATCTTATGGATACATTGTTGGATTCTGATAGCTAAAATTTTATTGAGGATTTTTGCATCAGTGTTCATTAGGGAGATTGGCCTATAGTTTTCCTTTTTGTGTTGTCCTTATTCGGTTTTGGTATTAGTGTAATATTGGCTTCATAGAACGTGTTTGGTATTGTCCCTTCCTTCTCAATTTTTTGGAAGAGTTTGTGAAGGATAGGCACTAATTCGTCTCTGAATGTTTGGTAGAATTCATTTGTAAATCCATCAGGTCCTGGGCTTTTGTTTTTGGGGAGGTTTTTAATTACCATTTCAATTTCGCTGCTTGTAATTGGTCTGTTTAGGTGTTCTATTTCTTCTTTATCTAGCTTTGGGTGATTGTAGAGTTGTAGGAATTTGTCCATCTCCTCTAGATTGTTGAACTTGTTTCCATATAACTGTTCATAGTAGTTACTGATTATTCTTTTGATTTCTGCTGTGTCCGTTGTGATTTCTCCTCTTTCATTTATGATTCTGTGTATTTGTGCTTTCTCCCTTTTTTCCTTTGTGAGCCTGGCTAGGGTTTGTCTATTTTATTATTTTTTCAAAGAACCAGCTCTTGGTTTCATTGATCTTTTGGATTGTTTTTTTAGTTTCAATTTCATTTATTTCTGCTTTGGTTTTTATTATTTCTTTTCTTCTACTGGTTCTGGGGTTTTTTTGTTGTTCTTTTTCTAGATCTTTGAGCTTCGAGATTAGGTTGTTTCTTTGAGTTCTTTCTTGTTTTTTGATGTGAGCTTCTATTGCTATATATTTTCCTCTTATTACTGCTTTTGCTGCATCCCATACATTTAGGATATTGGTGTCCTCCTTGTCATTCAATTCAAAGAATTTTTAATTTCTTCTTTGATCTCCTCATTAGTCCAGTGGTCTTCCAGTAGTGTGGCTTTTAATCTCCATGAGGTAGGATAGTTCCTTGCCTTCTTTTTATGATTTATTTCTAGTTTGATGCCTTCGTGGTCAGAAAAGATGGTTGGTATGATTTCAATCTTGGTGTATCTGTTGATGTTTGTCTTGTGCCCCAGTATGTGATCGATCCTGGAGAATGATCCGTGTGCGCTTGAGAAAAATGTGTACTCCGTTTTTTTTGGGTTTAGTGTTCTATAGATGTCTGTTAAGCCCAAATGCTCTAGGTCCTTATTTAGAGCTTTAGTTTCTTTACTTATTTTTTGTCTTGTTGATCTATCCATTGTTGATAGTGGTGTGTTGAAGTCTCCCACTACATATGTGTTTTCTCTGATGTCTGTTTTCAGAGAGGACAACAGTTGTCTGATATATTTTGGTGCTCTTTCGTTTGGTGAGTATATGTTAATGAGTGTTATTTCTTCTTGAAGTATTGTCCCCTTAATCATAATGTAGTGACCATTGGGGTCTCTTTTTATTTTTTTGAGTTTGAAGTCTGTTTTATCTGATATAAGTATAGCTGTTCCTGCTTTCTTTTTTGGCCCATTTGCTTGTAGGATTGTTTTCCATCCTTTGACTTTGAGCCTATTTTTATCTTTTGTAGCTAAATGTGTTTCCTGGAGACAGCAAAAGGTTGGGTTTTGTTTCTTAATCCAGGCTGCAACTCTGTGTCTTTTTATTGAAGAGTTTAGTCCATTTACATTTAGAGTTAATATTGATATGTTAGCATCTGTATTTGCCATTATGTTTGTCTTTCCTTTGATTTTATTTATTTATTCTTTTAATAACTTTTTTTTTTTTTGGTCTTCTTTCGTTGTTATTCGTCCCTCTGAGGTTCTGGCTTTAGGATTCCTTGTAGTATTTTTTGGAGTGGGGGTTTAGTCGCAATGAAATTCCGGAGTTTCTCTTTGTCTCGGAAGGTCCATATTCTTTCTTCATGGAGGAAAGAGAGCTTTGCGGGATAGAGTATTCTTGGTTGGCATCTGTTTTCTTGGAGTCTGTTGACTATGTCCCTCCACTCTCTCCTTGCCCGTAATGTTTCTTCAGAGAAGTCTGATGTCAGCCTGATTGGTTTTCCTTTGAATGTTATCTGTTTCTTCCCTCTTGTCAGCTTCATTATTTTTTCCTTGTCCTGGATTCTTGGGAGCTTTACTATTATGTGTCTTGCTGTGTTTTTCCTTTCGTCGTGGAAGTTTGGTGTTCTTCTTGCTTCTTGTATATCAATTTTCAGCTCCTTCTTCGCATTTGGGAAGTTCTCTTCAATTATATCCATGAATATTTTCTCTGTTCCTACATCTCTCTCCTCTCCTTCTGGAATTCCTATAACTCTTATATTTCCTTTCCTCATGGAGTCAGATAGTTCCCGAAGTCTTTCTTCATTCTTTTTCCTTCGTACTTCTCTTTCCTTTTCTGTTTTGGTTCTTTTTATTTCTGTGTCTTCAAGATTACTTATTCGTTCTTCCATTTCATCTATTCTGCTTTCATTGCTTTTCCCAGAGTTCTTTAGTTCCTCCATTAATTCTTTGATCTCCTGCATTTCTCTTACTTCCCTCTTTAGGGACTCAATTTCCTTCTTCTGATCTATCACTTTTTTAATCATGGCAATTTTAAATTCTCTTTCTGGAAGGCTCAGAAGTTCTTCCAAGTTGCTGTCGTTGCAATCTGGGGAGTGGTTTTCTTTTTGTGGTGTGCTTCTTTCCTGAGGAGTTTTTAGGTTGCGTGTGGTTCTTCTACTCCCTACTGTCTGTTTTCTAATTTGTCGTATGCGTTGGGACACTGTGTTGCTCGGACTGACTGACATCTTGGGTGAACTTCTCCGCTCCCCTCTGGCTCTTCCAGGAGCCATCTCTGTCTTCTGGGGGAGCTTTCTGCTGGTTTTAGGCAGTTTTTACTGAAGAAATGTCCCTGTTCTCAAATGGCGAAGCGGGATGCAGTCCCTGCGCCTCCGGTTTCAGGCACACTCTTCTGCACACCCGGTCTGCCCCGGACGTGGGTGCCTGCTCCCTCTGTGGGCTCAGACTGCTGGTCGGAAGGGGCCTGGCGTGGAATAACTTCCCGGCTGTCCACTGGTTCCTCCAGAAACCTTCTGTCCTTTTCAAGCAGTCATAAGAAATGTCCTGTTTTATAGGGTGTTAGTGACTTTTTTTTTCCTGGTCGCTAGGTGGCGCCAGAGATCTCTCCTATTGTCCTTGGGGGGCTGTTTTTCGCCTCCCCCCACCCCGTGGGACAGAGAACAGAGCGGGAATGGTAGGGTACACCTCAACAGCTTTGGGGTGCTGTGTCTGCCTTGTGCCCCACCGTCGTGGAGAAACCACGCCCCGAATTTTCGTGCCCCGGGTCTCAGTTCAAAGCCCTCAGTTCCAGGATGCGGGCTGTAGCCCAGTTCAGTGGCGCGGGAATGGCGCCTTTTGCACCGCTCCCGTGCCTGGGCGCCTGGTTCCTGCTCACTCAGGGAGGGACCTTCACCTCAGTGAGGACCTCCGCGCGTCTCCCCGCAAGCCTAGGTCGTCTCCCCGCAAGCCTAGGTCGCAGGCGCGGGGACCTGGGCAGCCGCGATCCAGGTCTGCACTTGCTTTTCAAGCGCGCCGAGCGAGCCGCTTTCCCGCGCCAGCTTACCGGCAGCCCGGGCTGTGTGCGCGTCTCCTGGGGTCTTTGTTCTTCTCTAATGGCGCCCGGAGCCGTTCGCTCGCCTCCGCGGCGGATCCTGCAGGGTTCGCCTCAGCTCCCGTTCACGGGGTGTGGTGGCTGCAATAGTTCCTTTCCACTCACAGTCCCGCTTGCTGCGTCGTTTGTTCTTGTGGGCCGTTTGGGTTTGTTGTTTCCTCCTCTCTGCTCTTGTGGGCCGTTTGGGTTTGTTGTTTCCTCCTCTCTGCCGGTGGGAGAGTGCCGCCTCTGTGGGCGGGGGAGGGGAGCAGGGTTCTGCGCTTCCCTCCCTTCTAGTCCTCTTTTATGGCCAGTTTCTTCTTCGGGCAGTTCGCTGGCGTCACCCGTTTATCTTCCATGTCCCAGTTCTCACTGGGACCTGCAGCTTTTCCTCCCTATTAACTTTTTTTAATGGGAGATCTTACTCGCAGCGTCTCCTCGCCCTGTACCTTTATTTTTAAAATAGATATGGCTTGATGATGCATACCATGCTAGTGATTCTATTTGTTCAGTCAATAATACTGGGTCTATTATGAGGCTCTAGGACATTGAGAATGTACAAGGGGATCCTGCCCTTCTTCCCCCAAGAACTTATAGATAGTGGAATAAAGATAAAGCCGTTATCAATAAGAGTTGCATCAACTAAACAGGGTTTAATCAGAAAGGAGAGCCAGTTGTTAATCTTGGGATTATCATAGGAACTAGATCTCAATTGTGGGAGGAGCTTGGAAGTAAAAATCTGACAGGCAGAGATAGTGAATCAGAGAAGTCACCAACCAGTAAAGCACAGGCACCTCCAGTCTCCTAAACTGTACTGCAAAGGGAAGTGTCTAGGCAAGCTAAGAAAGGCTGTGTCTCGGCCGCTCCTATCTGTGGATCCAATACATAGCAGCATGAAGCCCAAGAACATTGAACAATCAGGCCAATGGTCTAGAAAAGAGTTAGATGTGGAAGAGTATGGACAGCCAGAATTGCATACAAAAACAAGAAGAACTTGGGAAAATAAAGGCAACTAATGAATTTCCGTCTTCCAACTCTCAGGCAAATTACTCTTAACTAAATATAACTTGAACCCAAACAGATAGGAAGGTTTTGGTTGAAATGATTTCAGCTTAGCCAAGTTTACACAATACCAGATACTACAACTAATATTTGTTAGCTTAAACCTTCTATCTCACCTTACTGAAGAACTTACGTTCAAGAAAAGTACATGGGTGTTCCTCTTGTCCACCCCATCTTACAAAGAAGTTAAGAGTGAATATATATTGATAAACTGTCTTCATGTTATTGCCTGTTAAAATCTTCAAGTAATGCTAAGAACATGGTATGCAGTCAACCACAGCAAGACCTGCATTGCTCTGAGGTTATTTTTGAGCCTCTACCCTTTCGCTCACTGAAGATTGGATACAGCTCAGATCTCTTAGGTAAAAGTCAGGAGCCACAAGAGGATTGTGGTTTTGAGGGTATCCTGACACTTAGTGAAAGTCCAGTGTTTCTGCACATACTAGTTGAAAAAAAATGCTGAACAGTTGTAGATGAAAAACTGTATGAAAAGTGGTGTCTCTAGGCAGAGAGATGGATGCACATTTTTGTTCAGTATCACAAAGCATATGTACAAAGAGCAAACCTTCAAAAAAAAATCATGACCAAACAAAGGCATTCTAGGTCAACTTTAACACAATCATCTGCCATTTTTTTTGTGCCACAAGCTAAAAGTCCTTTCCCTCTCCCCTGACCCCTCTCTCTCACCCAGCTAAACATCAGTAAAGAAAACAAGACTGCATGTATTCTTCTTGACTCACAGAGTGATTGTAAACATTCTTAGTCACCAATATTTAAAACTGAGAGACTTTGCATCAGTCTCAAACTCCCCAGTGCCTCATGGAAATCTAGAAGAACTGGAAACACTGATCTCGTAGTTCCATGTGACAACTGTGGATGGAGTTCTGTAGAAGGTCCCCCGATAGGATGCAGTTCTCTATAGATTGTTATGACCCCCGCCACCTTCACTTGTCCCTTGACCAAAGACTGCTTGTCCTTTGCCATTTATCAGTCTCCATGTGATACAGTATTACTTGTAGGTAAAGAAATTTTGACAGATAATAACAAAGCCGTAGCAGTTTATCGAACTCTTTATCATGTGCTGTTTTAACACCTAAATTTTTTTATGTAACTCAGCTTTACAAGGTAGCTGGTATTTCCATTTTATTGATGAAAAATGAGATTAAGGGCGTTAAGAAACTTTGGAATTAAATCAGAGGGAGTAAAGTAGCCAGCATTTAGTTGCAGGAAGGTGGACTCTAACTCAAGATCCCAGGTAAATACTGAGTCAAGAACTGAGTCAGCAGACCTTTTCTGTAAAGGGCAGATAGTAAATAATTTTCGCTTTTGAGCTCCACAGTTTCTGTTGCAGCCATTCAGCTCTGCTCATTGGAGTGTGAAAGTAGCCAAGGAAAATATGTAAAGAAATAGATAAATACATAAATATGGATGGGGCTCTGTTCCAGTAAAACTTTATTAAAACAGTGTCTGGGTTGGTACAACAGGGTATAGATAGTGAACCATTGGCTACACCCAAATTCTGTGGTCCTCAGTGAGTTGACCACAAAGACTGGTTAGACATTGAATAACTGAATGGCAAACTGTCACAAAGGGCAATGAATGCTGTAACCTGACCCTTCACATGATCCTTCAGTGTGTGGAGACTTATGAGTAGAAATTCCATACAGCTCAACCCAGGTGTTATAACAATCTGTGGATGAAATTGACTAGTATTTACTTTTTTCTGATTGTTGAAGTAACCTTGTTTTACAATACTGTATATGTTTTAGAGGCTCATACATCTTCATGTGTTTGTTACCAAGACACACCCACCACCAAAGCATTAATCCTACACCATAGTATATTTACTTTTGACTTTGCTACCACTTCCAAATCCCAGTTGCTTCTGGCTCTTTTTTTTTTTTTAATCCCAGCCACAGGGGCAGAAAGAGAAATAAACACCAAAGGATTAATATGTAACGACAATAGCATCCTTGCAGGAGCTTAGTATTCTGTAATGTGGACAGAACTAATATTTCAATTCCTGGTGGAACACATACAGATGCATAGCACTCATCAGTCTTTGGGGTATTATTTGAAGCCACATGTCTGTGGCCTTAAAACCCAAAGCATCTTCAATTTACAGTATAAATATCTGAACTCCTTATTCTGAATTTTTATTAATTATATCCCTAGAAAGAAATAAGTAGACCCATAGGTCATATTTTCCTTTAAATATGCATGGTTTCAGCATTATTTATTAGGGGCCTACTATATACAAGGCATTGGGAATATGATAAATAAGGTAGAAACACAAGTCTGGAGACAAATTTTCTCAGTGAAAAAGCCCTCCCAGCCAGCTACCTGAGCTCACATCAGGTACCAAATGTGGTACTAACGCATGAGTTGTCTTTGTGTGGAGGCTGCTTTAAAGAGCAATGTGGTTTCAGGATGTCAAAAAGGCATCAATACAAGTGACACAGCCAACTGACTCCCAAGTGTGCTTGTTTGTGTTCAGGGTGGGGTGGGGATCTGGCCAGATTCTTTGTCATCTTGTCCAAGAGCTACATTCTTGTGTCTTATAAAACTGAGTATTGTCTTCTAACCTGTGGCATTTTCAAGGTCATGCATGAGAGGTGTCAGGTATGCTTCATGAGAATGGGGATTTACAAAGTTTGTATGTGTCGTGGTTTTATTCCCCTCTCCCCCTTCAAAATTACTATTAGACCTAAAAGAATCAAGAACTCAAACTTGCATGAACTCTTCAACACCTCTCCAAATTCAACAAAACTGACATTTATAGCTTTGTTGAAGCGGAGACATGGCATTTGGCTTTAGATTGTTTGGACTGTAGAGTGTCAGTATAAATAGCTTTGATTGACTTTTGTATCGTGCACATCTGGAAGCAATTTATGGCATTCCAGCTAGATTAAAGAGCATTTTAAAGGAATTTCACCAGCTCTTTTTTTGTTCTTTCTTTCTGTTGGCCATGGTGAATAAAGTTTCAAAGAAGGTTTAGCTGCTGTTCTTAATGTAGACTGTAGTGAAGTCAAATTCAGGGCAAATGCAGGGTGGGGGGAGAAGGAAGGAGGGAGGCTTGTTTTGCCAAAAGAGCTAAACTCAGAAGTGACTTTTCATTGGCTGTTTAGTTCACACTAAAATGAGAGGATGGTAGACACCAGGAAGCTGCTATCACTACAGAGAAACCATGAACTAAGTCATTTTTTAAAAGAGGAATGGATTACTCTAGCAGAAGTGAAAAGGGCTAGGTATGTATCACTTGGTTAAACAACCAGGAAGACTGGGGAGAAGAATGAACATTGAGTTTTAGTTACTAGAGAAGTATACTGGTGTTCATTTCATAAATCCTGATGGAGCACCTACTCTCAGGTGGGAGCAAGTTAAAACTGGAGGTAGATTCACTGCCCTCTAGTGAAGCAAAAAAGCATATATAGCAAAGACCTCATGCTGTTTAATTAACCTCAGGGTGCAGGGTGCCCTGACTACCTTTGGACGTACCTTATCTGGCAGGATCAGGGAAGGTTTTTTGAAAAAGATTAAAATTAACTGAAAAAGCAAATGGAAACTAGAAATGGAATGCCATTCCAGGAAGGAGTGGAGGGATGACTTATTTCCAACCACTAGAGATGGTATATAACAACATGGCAAAGTAGGTATTTATTTACCCATTTAAACATGGGAAGAATGAGGCTTCAACTGATTATACACCTTCCCAACTGCACTCAGCTGCTGTCATTTCCACTTTAAAGCAAAACCTACATGAACAGTGACTTAAACTTTGAATACTAATTGTCAACATAGGGTGAAGTCCCATGACAACTCTGGGCCTCAGTTTCCCCATTTTTGTGATGAGAGAAATCGATAGATTCTTGGAGTTGATCCTTCCAGGAAGTCAAGGCACCTATACAAAAATGAGTCTGTTTGTAGCATAGAAGTCATTAAATATAATGAATGCAATGGAAACACAACATTGAACAATGAAAATTCTATGGACAAACTGGGAGAAACAGTTAATTCCTCAGGGGGAAGGACAGTGCACCCTCGAGTTCCTCTACTTAGATAAGAAAATGAAATATCCATTATTAAATCAGAATCAGACACTTGGAGAGCCCAGCCCCACACATTGTTAGAACTCTAATATATAGGTCATTGTGGTCCTTTTTTTCCTTTTTGTTGCTGAAGAAAAGTGATGAAGTGGTGCCAAGAAAGTGGCAAATTGCCCTAAAAATCACATAAAAGTGCAATTTAGCACACACAGTTCTGCTAGAGAAAACCACCTTTGTTTCATTATTAGCTTCCCAGGGATTTCTTTCCTTGGTTGGCATTTAAGTGTGGAAACTTGTCCTTTTTTTCTTAACATAATGAGACAGTTCTTATGTTTTAAGAACAATAGAAAAAAGCATGAAGAGTGATCGATACATTACTTGAGATTTATTAACTACCAACTGGAGCCTTATTGCCAACCTCTGGGTATGATTTGGGGAGACAAGGAGGCATAAACCTCTGTTGTTTTAAGTAGAAATAGAAGGAAATCTAATCTCGGAGAACATAGAATGAAAAACATTCTATTAGGTATTTGCTTTGCCTCTTTCTGCCTTCATTCTGAGAGGTTCAGGCTTTGACCTATAGACAAAGGAGCAGCTACTTTGCTTAAAAGGTTTAGAATGAAAAGGGAGGTAAAATCTGAAATCATTTGTTGACATAATTTCTGGCAGTATTTCCTCAGCTTCTGTTTCAGTTCTCTTTCCACTTGTCTGTACAGGCTTGACAAAAATACATCAAAATAAAGCTGTGCTAATGTGATCACATATCATATTTCATGGACTCTGCAGTTGATTAGAGGGATACATCTGAGACAGACAAAGCAGGGTGAGGCAGGGGAGAAGTGGGAAATTAAGAATGTTGCGTCCTATTGAAGTAGCAGGAAATAGCTTGAGTTGAGACCAAATCTCAATGGATAACAGGCTGTGAATTAAAGAAGACAGAGGTGGGGCAGATCAGTACAACCTTTTTATCCTGTTGATGAAACATATGTTTTGTGTAAGTAAACCTGACTAGTGGGAATTTTTGGTTCAAATGAAGCATTCTCAAATGCATTAATTCATTTAATTCAATACTAAGTGCCACCAGTGTGAGAAGGGTTATATCAAGCAATAGGGATGCGGTAATCGGGACTCACATTCTAGGTGGACATGGGCATTAAATAAGCACACAATGAATTATATTGTTCAAATTGTTTTTTGCTTTCTTGAAAGTTATACAAGGCTGAGAAACCACTTGGGAATGAAAGCTGAGACTCAAAGTATAAGAAGCTGGAATTTCTTTTCTCCTTTTTCATCACATTTAATTTGAAAGTAAACTCTGGGCACTGTAGATAATTTTGGCTCCTGAGTCTTATCCCTGTTAGAAGTTCCCCAGTCTGAAGAAGTATCAAGTATGGACAGGGGGATGTTACAGGAAAGTGGAGAAAGCAAAGAATCTTTTCAAACTTTTCATGGAAAATAGAGATGGCCCCTAGGCAACTTAATTATTCATCACTTCTAGCTGGATGGAAGGCTCAGTGGTCTTATAGATTGGGATGGGAAGTGGAGAGAGGCCAAGCCTCACAGAAGGATTTTACTTGGCTTAGAAAAGAGAATAAGATGTTTATTGGAGAAAGTTAACTTAATGGTGACAACCTCCTGAGGTCCCCAAAGAGACCCCTGTTGGTCAGTCCAGGGGCATTTATGGTAATGTGGGCTGTGTGCACATTTTTATTTTCTGGTCTGAAATGTTTTGGAAAAAATGAGGGAAAAAATCTGTCAGCAGAGACAAAAGAATGTGGGGGAAAAGTGATTTCTTTAGGAAGCAAATTATTGAGTTTGGATGTTTCTGTGGTGATGGAATGGATATATACATTCAGTTCTCCTCTTGGACTTTTTAATATAGTCAGTAGAGTCACCTTTCAACAGGTTTCCATCCGTCTTGGGTTAAGGTAAAGCCAATGGAAATATTTTGTGGTTTATAGGGGTGTATAATCTATTACTATGCTTCTTTTGCATCATAACTGGTCACATGAGTAGAATCAATAATTAACATGTTAGAATTTGAAAGAAAACCTTGTAGAACCCGTTGTTACAAGCATTGTTTTGGGTATCCAAGGTCTATCTAGTGTCTGATAAGCTGGATTGGGTTCAAAGACAGCTAACCATTAGACTGTGAGGTTTGTTTTTTTTTTTTAAAGATTGATTTATTTATTAATACAAGCACTGGGTATAGTCAGAAGCGCGGTAGGGTGAGAGAATTCACCAGAGCAGGGAACAGAACAGGCAGAAGGACTGAAATACACTGCTGAGGGGAGCAGCGGGCAGCAGGAGAGGTCTGCGCGCCATGTGGGACCCTCGCCCTGCGGCTGGGGATCAAACCAACACTGCAGAGGCTGTGGGCAGCTTTGCAATCCAGCGATCAACCACTGTGCCACCAGGGAGGCCCAGAATGTGAGCTTTTTGAGGACAGGGATGTGGGGCTCTTTGGTTCATGCTATCCAAAACAGTGCTTGATATTAGAAAGGAACTCAGTAAATATGTATTTAATTGATTGAATAATTAGCATTTTATTAAGAGATTTTTCTTGCCCCTTAAAGAGATTGGAGGCAAAGGAGTTGTTGAATGATCTGTATTGCGATCTGATGTTTCAAAATAAAAATTATTGGGGATAGTTAATCTGAGATGAGTTAATTGTGTGCAAGATCTAAGCGATGTCATTCATTAACCAAGTTTCATGTTCCCCACCTGCAATATGAAGCATCTCTTCCAGCTCTAACATTCTATACTGGATGATTTTTTTTTTTTTTTACTGATGCATTTTTACCAAGTTTTTTAAAGCTTGTCATATAGCACATATATAATTAAATCTTTTGATACCACCATTAAGAGCTTGCATTTTAACAGGGCAAGATCTATAGATTAGGCTCTCAAATATATATTCTGTTCTTTGAAATTGTGTCTAGACCAAGCTTAAACAATGACTCACTCTTTCTAAAATGTTTTAGAATGGTATCAGTGTTTTACTACCCAGGAGTGTTAGACTCTATAGTCTCTTGCTCTGCAGAATGCCTGGTATCCTTTCTTAACTCTCCCCTTGACTAGTTGATATGAATCCACCCTTACTATCTCAAGATGCTACTTCATGTTCAGGCTAGAGAAGTGATAGTAAATAACCAGCCAAACTTATGTTCAAATGGGATGCACATCAAATACTACCTAATGCAATTATAATTTGTTATTGTCCATCCCCCCTCAAATGTGAGCCCCGGTATCATATATCCCTCATTCACTACCATGTCCCCATTACCTCATACCATTTTCTCAATTCTGATGCTCTTTTGTTGCTTATAAAGTCACAGCATCAGATGTCCTTCATCCAATACCTGTCTTCACAGATGAAGATGTTGAAAACATGAAGGCAGTTTTATAAATTGGATGTGTTGTCAAATATACTAATGTGAAGTTAGGGGAGCAGTCACCCAGGGCATTGTGGTCACCTTAAGCTTTCCATTTCTCTTCCTGTAGCTCATCTGTCTTCTTGTGTTCTATTTTTATGATCTTAACTCACCAAAACAATATTTTGACAAATATTCAAACATTATTCGAATACATTACTTTAATGTTGAATTCACAAGCTATACTTCTATGACATAATTATTTAGCAGTCACATAAACGTGTATCTGGTCATTCTTAACAGGCTCATTTATACATGGACCACATAAAATTTGCATTCTTACATTGGTGACTCATTTATTAATGGTAATAAATATACCTGGCAACAGGCCAAGCACACTTTGAGACTTGTAACTTGAGAATAGTCAGCATAAATGTAAAATCTAATGAGTTTTTCAGTTAAAAAATAAATTTTTAAAGAAGTGCTCCCAACAAGACTTGGGAGGGAATCCAAAAAAAAAAAAGAAAGAAAGGAAAATTTGGAATGATATATTAATAGATTCAAAAAGAATGTCTTTCTCTATAAAGAACGTTTATTCATAGCATGTTGTTTAAGAGAGGAAAGAAAAAGTGGGTTCTAAAGATCTTTCCTTCTTTAGAAAGACTTTATGGTTATCTGAAGATGACTTATATCTGAATAGCATAGTAGACTTCATAACTGAAGGCAGCCTTGGATGGTTTTGTGACCACTCATTATGCCCCCTACCATGCATAGAGTTCGCCCTGGCTCAGAAAAGCATAGGAAACCTAAAGTCTAGGGTAGGAGGTTAGACATATGCAATAAAAGGTAGTTATCCCATGAATATTGGTGAGAATCAATAGTGCTTAGTTTTGTGGTCTACTAGGAAACCTGTGGTTACGTTGTCCCAAAGTTCTTCTCAGTGTTGCTAATCAAAGCTGATGTCTCAGTGTCTCAGGCATCTCAGAATTTTCTGCTTTTTTAAAAAAGTTGAGTTTCAGTCCAATGCAATTATTTAAAATAAAAAGAAAATGAAGTAATGGCAGGTAAATGAGTTCAGGGAAGAATTTTATACAACAAAACCTTTTCAGTCAGTTCTAAATAAACTTTTCCTGCTTTTTTTGACCCAACATCTATTTAAGGTCTGTCAGCCCCCTCTACCTAATTCAAGGACTCATGAAAGTTATGATCTCACTTTTGTGTGGAATCGGAAACAGTGAAACTCACAGAGCCAGAGTAAAACAGTGACTACCAAGGGCTTGGGAATGGGGCCAAAGAAAGATGCTAGTTAAAGTGTTCAAAGTTTCAGCTATAATATGAATAAGTTCTGGATTCTAACGTACGGCATGGGGACTAGAGTTAATGATATTGCATACTTGAAGTTTGCTAAAAGAGGAGATTTTGTTGACAAAAAACTATAGTAACTATGTGAAATAATGGAGTAACCTAATTGTTACAATCATCTAACGTATACATAGATTGAATCATCACTTTATGCAGCTTAACAAATAACATTGCACTACCTAAAAAAATTGTCAATCATACTTCAATAAAACTGGGGAAAAAGTTATACCAAGGATGAAATTGTAGATGCTTGCATGATCCTCTTTTTTTTAAGATTTATTTTTTATTTATACAATAGCTGGGGTACAGGCCAGAGACAGAGTGGGGACCAGAACAGGCAGACAACTGAAATACACTGCTGAGGGGAGCAGTAGGCATGACAGGAGAGGTCTGCCATGCCATGTGGGACTTTCCCTAGCCGGCCGGGAATCGAACCTATGCTTCAGAGGCTGCAGACAGCTTCACAACTCTGTGCTCAACCTGCTGTACCACCAGAGAGGCCCTACATGATTCTCTTTTTATTATATTTTTTATTGAGTGTTTTACAATATTGTTTGATTCAGAAGTATAGGTTCACACCTCTTCAGATGTATATTACCACATCACATCTACCTCCAAGGTCCTCTATAGTCTTTGGGCCACTTCCTGCTTTGCTTTGCTCACCTCCCACACACTCCCCATTTGGTAACCTCAATTCATTTCAGTTGTATTCTAGGGTTTGTTCTGTCTGTTGTTTTGCTTTTGTTTTGTTTCTCTATACTCCACATATGAGTAAAATCATCTGCTATTCACCTTTCTTTTGTTTTTTTTCTTTGCATAGCCCTCTCCAGTTCCATCCATATTGTGGCAGATGGCAAGAGCTCATCTTTTTATAACTGAGCAGTATTCTATAGTGCATACATGTCACATTTTCTTGGCCCAGTCATTTGTTCTTGGACACTTAGGTTAGTTATGTATCTTGTAAATAGTAACTTCAGTGTATATAGGAGTATACGTACATTCCTTTGAGTTCGTGTTTTTGCATTCTTCAGCTAGATGCCTAAGAGTGGAATTGCTGGAGCATATGGTAGATATATTTCAAATATTTTGAGTAATCTCCACAGAAACTGGCCCAGTCTACATTCCCAGAGTGTATAAGGGGTCCTTTACATACACATTCTCACCAACACTTGTTTCTGGCCTTTTTGATATGGACCAGTCTCATAGGTGTGAAATTTACATTGTGGTTTTAATTTGTATTTCCCTGGTAAGTAATAATGAACTTTTTTTTTTTATGTGTCTGCTGATTATTGCATGTCTCTTTTTTGGAGAAGTGTCTATTTAGCTCAGAATTCTGCCCATTTTTTGATCAGATATTTTTTGTTGTTGAGTATTTGAGTTCTTTGTAGATCTTGGTTATTAGTCCCTTGTCAAATATATATATATATATATATATATATATATATGATAGGTATATATTTATTTCCATTTGTCAGGGTGTCTTTTTATTTTAATGATAGTTTCTTTGGCTGAACAGAAGTTTGGTGTGTTTCTATTTGCTTGTTTTCACTTTTGTTTTACTTGGCCCCTGCTGGAGCTGAATCCCATAAGAGATCCCTGAAACCAATGTTGTAGAATATTTTGCCTGTGTTTTCTTCTTCGTATTTTATGATTTCATGTCTCATAGCCAAGTCATTAATGCATTTTGAGTTCATTTTTTGCATACAGTATGAGATAGCGGTCTAATTTCAATCATTTGTAGATGGCTGTCCAGTTTTCCCGGCACCATTTATTCATGAAAACTCCCTTTCCCTGTTGTATACTCTTGAATCCTTTGTCATAGAGTAACTGTATGAGCATGCATTATTTTTTGGTCTCTCTATTCTATCGGTCTATGTGTCTACTTTTACTCCAGTACCATACTGTTTTGGTTACTACAGCTTTATATTATAGTTTGAAGTTTGGAAGTGTGATACTTTTGTTCCTTTTTCTCATGATTGTTTTGGCTATACCGGTTCTTTTGTGGTTAAATAAGAATTTCAGTAATGTTCTGTTTCTTTAAAGAATGCTTGCATGATTCTTAACATTTTATTCCCCAATTGGAATTATGTCAAATCGTGTCAGGTGGGATTATGAATGCTGGTATGCAGACCAAGTATGCTTGGTCTCCTCCCAGCATTCTACCAAACACACACACGCACATGCACACACACACAAACACACACACACACACCCTTTGTTAGTATCTACTAAATTGATATATAGATGGAGGAAAAGCTATTTTTATAGATTATAGGGCTTCAAATAACCCATGAATGATCCTTTATCAAGTCCTGCTGCAATCCTCATAGCCTATAATTGGCATGTCAGTGTTCCATATGGTAGGGCTCTTGGTAAATAACCAGTACATATCTGGCTCCTGAATATTCAAAATATTTTTGGGAAATTGAATGAATTATGTTACTCTAGTTCAAGTCTGGGAAATAACAGGTAATCAATTTGTTGCACACTGAAGAATACGTTGAGGTAGAGTCTACAGTGACTGAAATATTTTAATGTAAAATTCTTCCTAGTAACAATGGGATCAATAGAAAGCAAGCTCAACTGACTATATAAGGCCAGTCCTGGAATCTTTAAAACATTCCTTCCCCTGAAAAGCAGACCTATCTCTATTTATTAATTTCTGTTACTTTCAATGATAATTTTGCATCCGTCAATTTATAGCTTGAAGGGGAGTCATCAACCTTATAATCAGTCTTCCAGGCATTTTTCCCCCTAATTGGAGGAATGGACTATAATCCATGGCATCTAAAAGATAAAGTTCAAAAATAGGTAAAGTCCTGTTTGGTGTGGTATCAAGAGACCTTAGAAAAGAAGAAGAAAGAGGTCAGGTGTGTGTCTTATAAGTAGGGAATAATAGGAGATTGCTTCCTTGTAGAAGCAACTTCCCTAGCTTTTTCATGGAGAAAGAGTCTTAAATTTCCAAGTTGGAAAGAGAAAGTAAGATGTACATTTATATAATTGTCAGTAAACTCTTCTGGCTTCCCTCTTCTTGAATCCTCTCCCATAGTTAATAGAGTCGAGGAAGAGTAGGGTTCAAGATGGGGCAGGAGAGGGGGGTCAGGAGGCCCTTCCAAGAGAGAAGCGAGGTAACTATTGTTATCTAAGAAGTTGAAGTTCATGGACAGCATATTGGCTCCCTTCCAGACATGCAAAGCTGAGCTGCCTCCCTCCAGGGGAGTGTACTGTTTCTGTGTGTTCATTACTGGGGCCTCTGTTTGTGTTCAACTGTCAAAACAACTTCAGTGTTGCTACTTCTACTATAGAGTATGATTTGTTTTATGTACCAGAAGAAGCAGAATTGACTGAACAGATTTATTTTTTTCTAACACCTATGAAACTTTTTAAAACTGTGAGCTATGAACCTCTGGATTATAAGTCTCAAGTTTATAATCACTTCAGTAAATTATGAGCATGCTACTGGGTTTAGCTGCACTAGTGAAGCTTCAGAAGCTCTTTAGGTTCAATTTTTTTATTAGTTCTAGAATGAAATTTAATGTAGCTCTTCTTAAAATGTTCTAATGAATATGAACTATAGAGCAGTTCTAAATGTATTTGAATTATGACAATGTTTTGTATTCTATTATACATTGGAAAAAGGTTTGTTCTGATTTAATATTGATTAGTCCTAGGTCTTTAATTGTTTGGATAAAGATGTTTTTATTTGAAACTTACCATAACCAGGGCATAGTATACCCAGGGCGTAGGCCAATATGCTGGCTTTGTAGATCACGTATTCTTCCCAACCCTGTAGACTCTAGACCAGAAAGAGGGGTTCCTCAAGCTACCCTTCCTGGGGCCTGATGAAAAGTTAGGGGTAGATGAAGGTTAGGAAAGGCATGGAGAGAAGACTGTTAGTCTGTTATGTTCAGAGCATCCCTTAGAAAACTCCTGGACTAAACTGATGTGTTCACAGGCTGGCAGGACTGTCTTGCATATACCATTAAAAAAACATAAAAAAAAGAATCAAAATATGCAGTCTGCTAAATCTCTCCTATGTCATTAGGGACTGAGTAGATACAGGTCAATCATAGGCCAATTCTAGAATATATTAGAGACTGTGTTCTGGAAGATCGCACTCTTAAAAATAGTATGAGCCTTCCAGTGGAATATGGGGAAATATATTAATATTTTAATATTTAGGTTTTGTCAAATTAAGTTTTGCTACTGGTTAATCAATATGTCGGTCTGTCATAGCTGCTGCATATAATTTTTAAATATATGCACATATATTGTGACTGCTTGCTAATTTCTTTTTTTTTTTTAACAGATGAGATCTGTACTCAGTCAGGAACACTTATTTCCTAGGACTCAGTAGGGAGAATCTGCCTCATTAACTTACCCTGTGCTCAGTCTTAAAAATTTTCTCCAAATTTATTGTGTATTATTGGATCAGCCTTGTCACTAAGAACGCCAATGTCTCAAATAGTGAAAGAAAATATTAGCCTAATTCCTCCTTCATTTTCAAAGACTTCTGAAGGTATTTCAGCCTTGAACTTTACAGATTACTTACTGAAAAGAGCCCAGGAGTTATTGCTATCCATTGGGTAATTAGGTAATTCCAAGGAAAATAATAAAACTATTTTGTGCCTGGGAGATTAGAATGGCACACAGTGACTCATATTAGTCAGCTGAGTAATTATGTAATTACAAAAGAAGGGGAAGAAAACCCTTCAGATTGTTTTTCCTAAGAGACCCTTTTGGAAGTATTCCAGCCCATCAGGTACTTATGTAATTAGGTTGGGGGTGTAATCCATAAGGAAAGGCTGGGGGGGATTCATTTTCAAAAATGTTTATGTTAAACTGGTGCAAGAAGAAAAAAGGAGTTGTTAAATGATTTAACCAAATTCCAAATTTATAATGTAGGAATACCTAGTAAAAGTCAAGTAAAATTATTTCATGGTAACTTGAGGCAATATGTACATGGGTAAAACACAATGAAGAACTGTAGCATATTTTTGATTAATCACTGTTTATTAAGTCTGTGCTTGGTGCTCTCTTCCAAACTCTCAATATAGTGGCTCTTGTGTTTTCATATTTCTGCCAGGTAAACTGGGAGGCTCAAAGAATTTGGGTTCCAACATTGGTTCCTCCCAATGTACCACAATGCCTAACAGCATGTCTGGTGTGAATTATGCAGGTTGCTCTGCTTGTATAGATTAGCAGGTTAATTACTCATTTCATCTCTTCATTTTGTGTAAATATTGTCTACAAAGTGGAAAATATTGGATTGAAAAAATGGTTAACCTGGTGCTTTGGATCATCTAAATTACTATTTGGAATTTCCTACAAGATTGATCTGAATAGCTGTAGTTTGCAGAATACTTTCTACAAAGCAGCTCCATGCCCCTATATCCCAAAATGGTATCCCCCCAAATAACCCAGTCTCCCATACTTAACACATATCAGTAAAAACAGAATGTAGAGTGCCTCCCCTGGTGGCGCAGCGGTTGAGCGCTGGGCTGCAAGGCTGCCCGCAGCCTCTGCAGCGCCGGTTCATTCCCGGCCACCAGCGAGGGTCCCACCAAAAAAAAAAAAAAAACCACCTGAATGTAGATATTTTGAAGGAATACATTGTTATGTCAAAGGACTAATTTCACTGTATAATATTTGCTTATGTGTATTCACTCAAGTTGTTAAAAAAGTTGTAATTGTGTATTTTGGACAATTGTGTATGTGTTTAATTTTTTTTTTTTTTGCAATCAAACATAGCCTAGGTTTATTTATTTATTTTTTAAATAATAAATTTTATTTTTATATTCCCCCATACAACTGCACATGCCCCATTCTGACCCCAATCCCTCCCCTCCCGCCCCCACCCCCCAAAAAGTGTCTCTGGTTCATAGTTTTTTGTTGATTTTGATTTTCACTTTCTTATAGTTATTCATTTTCCTGATCCCTTATTTAAGTTTTCTAGATTCCTGCTATGAGTGAGACCATCCGCTATTTTTCTTTTTCTTTCTGGCTTATTTCGCTGAGCATGATCCCTTCCAGCGCCATCCATGTTGCTGCAAATTGCATGTGTTTATCTTTTTTGAATGCTGAGTAATATAACATGGTATATATGTACCACATCTTCTTGATCCAGTCATCTATTTTGGGGCATTTGGGCTGTTTCCAAAGCTTAGCTATTGTAAATAGTGCTGCTATAAACATAGGGGTGCAGGCACTCTTTGGAATTGATGTTTCTGTGTCCTTTGGGTAAATACCTAGGAGTGGAATTGCTGGATCATATGGAAGCTCTATGTTTAGTAGGTCCAGAAATCTCCACACAGCTCTCCATAGTGGTTGGACCAGTTTACACTCCCACCAACAGTGCAGGAGAGTTCCTTTTTCCTCACATCCTCGCCAACCTTTGTGGTTGCTAGTTTTTTTAATATGTGCCATTCTCACTGGTGTAAGATGGTATCTCATGGTAGTTTCTTTTTTTTTTTTTTTAATATTAAATTTTATTTTTATATTCCCCCATACAATTGCAAACGCCCCATTCTGACCCCAATCCTTCCCCTCCCGCCCCCCACCCCCAACAAGTGTCTCTGGTTCAGTTTTTTGTTGATTTTGATTTTCACTTTCTTATATTCATTTTCCTGGTCCCTTATTTAAGTTTTCTAGATTCCTGCTATGAGTGAGACCATCCGGTATTTTTCTTTTTCTTTTTGGCTTATTTCGCTGAGCATGATCCCTTCCAGTGCCATCCATGTTGCTGCAAATTGCATGTGTTTATCTTTTTTGAATGCTGAGTAATATTCCATGGTATATATGTACCACATCTTCTTGATCCAGTCATCTATTTTTGGGCATTTGGGTTGTTTCCAAAGCTTAGCTATTGTAAACAGTGCTGCTATAAACATAGGAGTGCAGGTGCTCTTTGGAATTGATGTTTCTGTGTCCTTTGGGTAAATACCTAGGAGTGGAATTGCTGGATCATATGGAAGCTCTATGTTTAGTAGGTCCAGAAATCTCCACACAGCTCTCCATAGTGGTTGGACCAGTTTGCACTCCCACCAACAGTGCAGGAGAGTTCCTTTTTCTCCACACCCTCGCCAACATTTGTTGTTGCTAGTTTTTTTAATATGTGCCATTCTCACTGGTGTAAGATGGTATCTCATGGTAGTTTTGATTTGCATTTCCCTGATGACAAGTGATGTTGAACATTTTTTCATATGTCTGTTGGCCATTTGCATTTCCTCTTCAGAGAAGTTTCTTTTTAGCTCTTCTGCCCATTTTTTGACTGGGTTATTTTCTTTGTTGTTGCTGAGTCTCATCAGCTCTTTGCAGATTTTTGTGATCAGTCCTTTATCATTAGTGTTGGGTGCAAAAATGTTCTCCCAGTTGGTGGGGTTTCTCTTTGTTTTTGTTATTGTCTCTTTTGCTGTGCAGAAGCTCTTTAATTTGATGTAGTCCCAGCTGTTTATCTTTCTCTTCACTATCACTGCTTTGGGTGATGTGTCTGTAAAGATGTCTTTGATGTGCAAATCCCGTAGTGTTTCGCCTATATTTCCTTCTATGTATTTTATGGTTTCAGGTCTTATGTCTAGTTCTTTAATCCATTTTGAGTTGATTTTTGTGTATGGTGTGAGGTAGTGGTCAAGCTTCATTCTTTTGCATGTAGCGACCCAGTTTTCCCAGCACCATTTATTGAACAAACTTTCTTTGCTCCAATGCATAGTCTTTGCTCCTTTGTCAAAGATTAGTTGACCATAAATCTGTGGGTTTATTTCTGGATTTTCTATTCGATTCCATTGGTCTGTATGTCTGTTCTTGTTCCAATACCATCTCATGGTAGTTTTGATTTGCATTTCCCTGATTACAAGTGATGTTGAACATTTTTTCATATGTCTGTTGGCCATTTGCATTTCCTCTTCAGAGAAGTTTCTTTTTAGCTCTTCTGCCCATTTTTTGACTGGGTTATTTTCTTTGTTGTTGTTGAGTCTCATCAGCTCTTTGCAGATTTTTGTGATCAGTCCTTTATCATTAGTGTTGGGTGCAAAAATGTTCTCCCAGTTGGTGGGGTTTCTCTTTGTTTTTGTTATTGTCTCTTTTGCTGTGCAGAAGCTCTTTAATTTGATGTAGTCCCAGCTGTTTATCTTTGCCTTCACTATCACTGCTTTGGGTGATGTGTCTGTAAAGATGTCTTTGATATGCAAATCACGTAGTGTTTCACCTATATTTCCTTCTATGTATTAATTTTTACAGTGGCAGAAAATTAGTAGATCCTTTGGCTAAAACTGATCTCAGAATTTTTTCCTCTTTACTAATCACTGTGCTTCATCCAGCAATGCTCTTGTAGTTTGAAGGAATAAAAAAGATACATCTTCAGAGAAAGAACTTAAGTTCAATAATGATATAACTGTGTCTATTATGAAGACAAAATGAGGCATAGTTTTCAGTGGATTTGGAAAAGTATTTTTTTTTTTTATCAGGTCTCATTTAAAATAAACAGTGAGACCCTCAGGAGTTCCTTGGAAGAATGGAGATCACATGAACTGGGAAAAAGAAAATGCATTTGGAAGAGAAGTTCCGATGGACAGGTCCCCAACTCGAGACAAAACCGTGTTTTCCTACTACAGTCTCTACAATTCATGTGATTTGACTCAAAATTGTCAAAGGTCCACCAAATAGTGCTTTACAGATTAAGAATTTCAGAATTGAATTTGGTGGAATATGTACAATTCAGACTGGCAACTATTTCCATCCCATCTGACCCTTCTTTTCCCATTTGAAATGCTTGTCAGGAAATACTTGGGAGACTTTCTGTATTTTAAAGACGAAGAGTTTTCTTGGAAGGTGAGGAGAAATATATGCCAACCATATAGCAGTTTTTCTAGTTTCAGAAGGTATATTGGGATGGCTGAGGATGAATCAAGCATAGAAAGCACTGCCCTCACCCCACCCCCCACCCCCAGGTTGTGGGTGTGGAAAGGGGTCTGGCAGGCAGCAAGTTCACTTTCACAGGGCCAGGCTGCCTGCTTTGGGCACATGAGACCCATTTCATTCCTTTACAATCAAAGTCTTCATGAAATAGTCAATGTTTTACACAGGATTAATCTAAAAGAAGAAACCCATAAACTGATACTTTTTAAATAAAATTTGTTTCTCAAAAGCCTCAGGATTTCAGAAATATTAAAATTATGCTCTGTTACATTTGATTGAAATAGTTCGGTTTTACATGTAGTCAGTCCGGGACGCAAGTGGTCTACCTTATTCCAGCAGTGATTCCTGCTCCTTTGAGGCAACAGTTTTCAACCATTTTATTCTATTCTAATGTTTATAAATTGCTCATCTACACTTTATTTTTTATTATGCAATTCTAAAAATCATTTACTGAGAACCAACTATAGACAATAAAGATTTCATTCATATCACACTCATCATCAATTTTCAACTCTCACTTTTTCATATATTTACATCATCATTTTATTTAATATTTACATGGATTGTTGTATAAATATTTCCCAAAATACAAATGCCATATATTATGATGATATTTCCTTCTGTCATATAAATATGCTTGATTCTTATTGACCACTCACTTCTCTGCAGCTCAACCCACTAGTTAATGTTTTAATTCTGTGGTCTAAGTTTTCCATATGCCTTCCAGCTACTAAAAATTTTACTGACATCTTTCATTGGCTCTTATCTCTTCTCCCATTCTCCTTAACCTTGTGAATATATGCCTTTAAGGAGGAGATAAGATAAATGTATCTTTGATATGCCATGTTTAACAAAAATAGAATAAGGCTGTCTGTGTGGAGCCACTGAAAAGAAAGGAGTAGAATTTTAAGTGATAGTGTTTAATCATCACAATGAAGCAGGTGTTGAGGTAGAGCAGAGTTTAAACTACTTGTCAGAGATACTAAGAAACACAGATAAAGCACATGTATGAAGGAGGAATCACAAGGTGTGATTGTCATTGTGAACATTCTTTCCATCCCTTTATTTTCACAAATAGAATGTTTGCAGCAATAAGACAGGTCTTGGTCTTAGAACTATAAAGAAAAAAGGAAGCTTTCAAATATTTCCAAAGAACTGTCTAAAGATGTCATGTCTAAAAATCAAAGTCTCTTTGAATCTTAAGTGCATAGACGTATGAGAAGCATGAGAGGAGTAGAACAGTATTTGCAAACACTAAGTTGCAAATATTTGAATTAATAAAGCAAAAAATATTGTCAATGATGCTTTGTTATGTCACTTACCTGTTTAAAAGTAAGAGAAGACACTTATTTCAATTGACATTTTTAAGGATGCTATTAATTCCTTAGGAACTGAGCTATCAGATAACAGATACTTTGAGGAGGTTACATTTCAGAAAAGATGATGAGACAAGTGTATAAATAAAAGTATAAGTAAAACAATAAAAGGTGAAGGAGGATAGGTCAAAATGAATGAGTTAAGAATTTATGCAGATAAGAAACTTTTTTTTTAAGATTTATTTATTTTTATTTATATAAGCACTGGGTACAGTCAGAAGTGCAGGAGGGTGAGAGAATTCACCAGAGCCAGAGTGGGGAACAGAACAGGCAGACTGACGAAATACACTGCTTAGGGGAGCAGCGGGTGTAGCAGGAGAGGTCTGTCGTGCCATGGGGGACCCTCGCCAGTGGCCAGGGATAGAACCGGCATTGCAGAGGCTGTGGGCAGCTTCACAGCCCAGCGCTCAACCACTGCATCACCAGGGGAGGCCCAAGAAACTATTTTCATGCTTAAAGAAAGAAAGATAGCATCTTAAATGGACTATGCCACATTAAGATCTTCCAGACCCCCCAAAAAAATTCATGAGAAATGGATTCTGTGTGAAAATACAGAATCCACAGTGACATTAGGCATTGATGTGCTTAGAGGACAACCAATATTGAGTTTAATCAAGAATATTCTGTTTGGTATTTTGAGAGTTGGTTCATAGACTCAATATAAATTGAAGCTAAATTGCAGAGGGCTTTTATTAAGATTTTTGCAAGCAACACTCATACTCTTTTACCTATGGGTTTTGAACACTTTGACATAAAAATAGGAATCAGACACACATTAAATAAAGAACAGAACTGCCAATAAAGTGAGCATGGGGCATGTGGTTTGAAACAGAAGCTAAGTCAGGCTTTCTAAAGTTTGCCCATTTAGTCCCAAAAGGGCATATAAACAATCACAAGTCTGCAGACCTAAGGGTGGAGTTACTGTGAGACAGGAGATTTAGGGACTTTTCATAACAGATTACTTGTAAAGAAATGAGCCAAAACCCAACTCTATCACATATATACAATGATATTTATTGCAATCTCACTAGGCTTGGCAGAAATTAATGTTCTCTTTAATGCTACTCTATCTTGGAAGAGAGACTTGAGCTAAAATTCCTTCTTTGGAAATGCAATGTGGAGAATTAAGTGTCTCTAACAACAGCACTGACAGCCAGGTTGAAGAATTTGTATGGAGTTCAGTAGTACATGGAGAGCTGTGCAAGCTTTGGAGTAGTATCCTAGGGTTAGAGTTAGCCTTTAGGAAGAAAACAGGCAGCTACAATTAAAATATTTCAGAACAAGAAGGAAATGAAGGTAGGGAAGTAAGGTAAGATTCGGTGATAATCAGGATAAATAAAAGGAAGGAAAAGTTTAAAGCAGCATATTGACAGTGGCTGTGGAACGATGGGACAAAAGAGAGGAAGGGGATAGAAAAATACAACCTACAGCACATGTAAGGGAAGCAGAAAAACCCAAAAGCAGGTGCTTTCAAATTTGGATCACTAGAGGACTCTATTCACAGTGATGGAGAAATTAATGGAAACAAACAGGAGAGGAAAGGAATTGTTTATGAACACAGTAAGTCTCAGTAGTTTATGGACTGATCCTAGGAAAATGTCCAAGAAGTATAAGGGAAAATGTGGGTTTGACTTCAGTGAATGTAAGGAACCTCAGTGAATCATTAGCTCACTGTTTAATTCAAGCAACCCCTTTTCCCCTAAAAAAAAAATTAAAAACTATCAAAGAAATTACATGTTGGTATACAATATGGCTGATGCTCCTTATCTTATCACCAGTTGATCCTTTTTACTAATTCTGATATATTACCAAACCCTTTTAATGGAAACTTTCCATTAATTGAGGTAAGTCACTTTACTCTTTAAATGAAATGGGGGTAATGGCAGCACTAAAGCACAGTTGTAAGAATTGGATGAGTTAATATTTGTAAATGCGTAGAATTTATAATGGCATTCACTAAGTCCCATGTAAGTGTTATGGTCCTTACTGTTTTGGTTTTGCTTTTGTAATTCATTTAATGATTAATGTTATCAATTTTTGCATTAGGGTATTATCAGATTTTGTGTACAGTATATCAGTAAATGCTCACTAGAATCTTAGGTTGAAAGAAAATCTTGAATACCACTTTTCTACTCAGGCTTGGACCTGTGTGACAATTTGTCAGAAATCACAAAGCTAATAAATAGCAAGTTATTAAGATTTAAGTGTAGGGCTTCTAATTTCAATTCAATGCTCTTTCCCTCCAAACCTAGGTTATACTACAAATCTAATGTAGTTCCCCCCAAAAGTATTTGTCACTTACACTACATACCCATTATAAGATATCCTGCTTATTGTAGAAATTCAGGGAGCCAATCTAATGAAGGCTCTATTTCAAATCTTGTGTCCATGATCCCTAAGGCAGGAAAAAGAACAAAGTTTCCATAGGAATTTCACTAACCAAAGCTAACTGGCCACACCTACCTCAACTGGATGGAAGAAGTGAAATTATTCCATATTTCCTGAGGTGAGGCACACCAGAATGCTTGTAAAAAAATTTCTGTCAAAATATGTGTCAAACATGGATACAAAGTCTATGTCTGATTCACTTCACTCTTGACTTAACAAGAGTGCCTCCCAAGTTCTGATACAGATTCATTGAAACTCAGTTTTGAGATACAAAAGATAATCACCAGATTTAGTGAATAAAAATAGATAAGCTTTACTCCATGCATTATTGGGACATACTTATACTCAAAATTATTATCTGGAATTTAAAATTATCTGGGTTTGTTTACCTATTATGTGGCAGCTTTACAGAAGAGCCCTACAGATCTAAAATAGGAGAGTAAATACCTTAATACTTCTGGATGAACAATAGCACAGTAGGGAGAATATGGTTAGATCATAATTGCAAGTAATTTCCTGAAGGTAAGTATAAAGTTCTTTCCGGAAATGTAGTGATGGTGATTGTGAAGTAACAATTACATTCATTCTTACCTTAACCCTAAAGAATTTCTAATACTATTTTAATATTTTCCATCTAGAACAAAATATAAATCAGTGACTTTTTGGGCGTGAGAAGAGAAGCCAGGCGTAGGAAGGGTGAGGCCTAAATTTATATGTGAAATAGTCATATTTTTTTAAGGAAGAAAAAAATGTATACTGATGGAGAAGGCTGGGAAGAACAGTAAGATGGCCCTCCTGGTTGACTAAACTCTATTTCTTAATAGTACATTTATTGTTTATAATACGGAGGCATTCCTGCTTCATTGGGGTGTGGTTCAGGCAGATCACAAAAAATTATTAAAATTGGGAAGTATCATTAATAAAGAGACAAAAAAAAAAAAAAAACCCTGAAGCTGAGGGTAGATAAGAGTTTTTCAACAAAGGAACAAATAACCTAGTAAATAGCATCACTCTGGCCCACATGAGAGTCTGAAGTATGACAGAGTTTGATGGGGATAAACCTGTAGGGTGAAGATTATGTAAGTCACACATTTTAGAACTTCAGGGCCAGGCCAGATGACAAGCTTTTGTGCCTGGTCCCTGATATTCCATTGATTATAGGGAAAGAAGTTAGATACCTAATGAAAAACATTCCAATGCTTTGAATGTTTAATAAGTTAAGAAATTAAGCTCAATCCCTTTTGATGTGAACTCCTAACTCACTCCTAGGTGGATGTGCAGACAGAAGGCTCTTCCATCAGTAAGTGTGCACAGGATAAGCAAAGAGGCTAGAAAGAGCAGGTGTGTGAATAACTTTCTTCTAACACTTACCCTGGGAAAGAGGATTGCAGGGGTGATACCAGCAGAAGAAAGGTGAGAAAACAGGGGCACTGTGGATGCTGACGAGCCTAAGACAGAGGGCTGGAAGCATGGAGCACTGTCTATTTAGCTTTCTTGCTAGAGGCGAGCTCTGCTTAGGAATCTGAAAAGAAAACTAGGATTATTTATGTACTACCACCAGCGATATATAAGGCCAAGAGGAGCCAAGAGTTATTGAGCTAGTTCAAAGCAATCTCGATTATTGAAAATGAGTGAAATTGAATTTCACTTCCTACAGTCATTTATTGTTAGACAAAAGCAATTAATATTGAAAATAAAATAATTGTGAACTTCTGAACTAAATTACCATGCAGATATAATGTACTGTCTCATCAGTCTTTAAATACTTCATGTATTAGAAAATTGTAACACCAGTCTCTGAACTGGGGTCCTCTATGTCATTCATATTTATTAACTCTGCTGTTTCCAGAAAGTAATCCTTAAGGCTAACAAATTAATAATTAAAGTTTCTAAAATATGATGCCAAATTTAAAATTCACAATCATGTTGAGGTTTGGGATTTCAGTCTTTAAAGCAATCCTGTCATTTGGTAAATTGAAAAAAGAAAGAAAGAAAACTGACCTTGTAAAGAGTCCCATAGTTGACTGATAACCCTAGGAATTTTTGCATATCATTGCGAATTTGGCATTATTGTGGAAAACCTGTGGCCAAGTACCATGATGAATGATTTTGTTGTTGGCTTCAAACATCTTTATGTAACTGATATATATACTGGGAACCCTTACAAATTCAATGATCACTTTATTTCATATAAATATTGCAGGGTGTCTATAAGAATTGTTCACTCATTATCTTTGTTCCTTACCACTTTGGGAAACTAGCTGTCTTGTGTAGGTTTCCCAGAAACAGAACTTACAATTAGGGGTGGAGTAGGAATGGATGGGACAGAATCACACAGGTGCTGGCTAAGGAATGAAATCACATGGGATATAGCATGCTCCAAAATGAGAAAGTCATCTTGAGTGAATGTGGGCAGTGTCTTGACAGCATCTGCCACATCAGCCTTGTTAATATTATACAATTATCATTAAATGGGAGAAGCTTTTAACCTTTCTCGGCCTTGGCAACAGTGAAGAACACAGGCCATCAGCCTGGGAAGCATACCCAACTTTGCTGGTCTTCTTGATGTGCTGGGAGAGATTCAAAGGGGCCAAGAGATCAGTATCCTGCCAATAACAGACTGGTGGCACAGGATTGACAAGTGCTAGGTAGGAGAAGATGACTAAAATAATGGAGGAAATCCAAGTTAGATAATGCCTTTGTAAGAAATAGCTTCATAAGAAAACACCGCCAAATAGCTTTGGGAGTGAGGCTTCAGGGAAGGGTGGAACCCTTAGCCAGAGATCAGCCCATCTGAAAGCATTGAAATTCAGTCTTAAGAAGAATGGCTGAACAAATTCTTGCCTACACAATTTGACCAGTTTGTGACATTGAGTGTCTAGAATAAATGACCTTGATATGAACATAAATATGGTTTGGACATGCCTCCCCTGGTGGTGCAGACGGTTGAGCGCCTCGCTGTGAACCTGTCCGCAGCCTCCACAGTGCGGGTTCAATCCTGGCCAGCCGGCGAGAACCCCACATGGCGAAGCAGACCTCTCCTGAGTTGCCCACTGCTCCCCTCAGCAGTGTATTTCGACAGTCTGCCTGTTCTGTTCCCCGTTCTGTCTCTGGTGAATCCTCTTACACTCCCATGCATCTGGCCTGTACCCCGGTTCTTGTATAAATAAATAAATAAATCTTTAAAAAAATATATGGTTTGGACAATGATGAAAAACTTTCTAGAATATAGTAGGCAAGTTTAAAGGGAGAATGTTGGACCCACTAGATCCTTGCCACCTGTTTAAAAGTTGAAACTCCATCTTAGAGAAATACATGTTCTTCATAGCAGTTCCATTGTTTATATCCATAGTTTATATTCAACACTTTGATTTGCTTAGTACTTGTATGTTTCGCAGGAAAGATGAATAAAACACTTATTTTGACTGAGAGTTTGGCAACAGCACTAAGGTAAAGCAGAATTCTTAATTATTCAACAAAATGTTACTTATCTTTTAAATATGAAATACTGTTTCAGCACAGTTATTTCTTTTCCCCTCATAATCATAATTAGGGGGAAATAATCTCCTTAATAACCAATAACACACTGCAGTCCATGTAAACTGATGAAATATAATATTGATTAGTGAGTCTTGAAGTAAGCCATACACTTAATATATGAGCCTTCATTGTTAGATCTTTCCAAAGTTAACTTCCATAGTGGCACTTTCTGGTATTTATCCTATGGAATAGGACATCTCAGGGGTCTCCATAGTGATTTACCATCAATGATCAGGAAGATCATGAAAATGATAGTTTCTAACCTTTAAGCTTACAGTTTGAGTCTGAATAGTCTCACAGCTACATTTAAGCTTTATGAATGTTCTGCCAGAATCCTGTATACTTGTTGCATTCAATATGCAAATCAGGTTCTCTTGCCAGTTATAAACCAGTAGGGAATAGACATCTTAGGAATCATATGTAATAAATTTTCTTGTGTGCTGATTATGAATTAAAGGAGAATATTCTATTTTTAGGGTCTTGGAGTTATAATTTTTAATACTGAATTTTAGACTAAGAATTGGGTTTTGATATCCTATTATTTTTTACACTTAAACTTAATACACAAACTTTTATTCTAGAGACTGAATTTTAAGTCCCATGTCTCTTAGAAAAAATATCATACACAAAAATAGTCTCAAATAATCTAGATTAACTTGCCTTACTAACTGAAATTGCCAGATAGTGAAGTAACTTTCCATTTCAGCTTATGCTGTGAAGACTTAGCATAGGAAATGCTTACTCATTTGTGGACCTTATGGGATGAAAGCAGCTTCAAAGGAAAAATGAAGACTACTTTTGTTTGTTGCTTGGTCTTTTGAATTATATTTGTGCTAGCTTTTATATTGCATGGAGATTATGAATTTTTGTTTACTCAGACTCCCTGAAGGATGGCAAGGCCAAGTGATGCAGAAAGATAAACTAGCAAATATTTTAAAAGAAGGAGAATGTTTTTTATGATAGAAAATATTTTCAGAGCTTAACTATTAATGTCCTTTTAGAAGACTTAGAGAAATTGATTATTGCTTAGATAAGAAAGAACATACCACTTTTGCTATTAATTTCCTTATGAAGCTTCTTTGTATAGATAATTGCAAGATAGACTTTGGAATAGTTAACCTTAGATATGTTTCTTCTGAATTAAACTATTCCTCTTTTGGCACCACTGAAGCCAGTATTTGTGCATTTCTACTTTGTTCATGTTGCAGAAGTAGACTTTAAAGCATGAATTTTCAGCCAATTAAGTCTTACCTAAATGTACTGCCATTCAGTTAATTATATTTGCAGTTCAAAGTTTTGATTATAACTGATTTACTAGGTGTAATCTTTGAAAAGAATACAATTAAATAATGGGCAGTACAGGTAAAGAAAATTAACTTTCCCTAAATCATAAATATCCTGGATGTTGATAAAACATACTTTGCTGCTGTATGGTAAAGTTATTCAAGCTCCAGGTATTCAGGTTGAGGTAAGAATTTACCAACCTTGGGTTATAGGAACTAACTGACCAATCCAATGACTTTGATTTTAAGATATTATAAAGCTTAAGTAGTTCTGTTACCCATGTCCATTGAACAATTTAATTAGATGTTCGCGAAGTTAACCAAAAAGATGCATTTCCATTCCTCATGGAGGCTGTAGTTAAGTGGGTGAACACATCAAAACCACATATAAAGAAAATAAGTATAATTATTGCAACATGTAAAAAAAAAAGTTTGGAAATTTAAAAACAAAGTGTCCTAAGACAACGAGTGAGAGGGGTATGGAGGAATAGATGATCTTATTTATATTCTGTATTGTTCATTATCACTAATTTTAATTTCCTTCAAAAGAAATTAAAAATCAACAATTATATAGTAGATCTGAATTATTTACTTAGTTTCAGTTAAAATTTCATGCTGAATTTTTGAAATGATTAATTCTACAAAGATATGATTATATATGTATGGGCAGGCATAATGTAGACATTTAAAAGTCAATTTTATAAACATAGTTTATTGCTCCAAAATATGTCTTAACAATCAATGCAGAAAACTTGAGAATTACAAAATATCTAAATTACCTAGTTATATCACCAAAAAGCAGTCAGTATTAACATTTTAAATGTACTCTCCCATTCGTTTTCTGACATCTAGCGATACATTATTTTAAATATTTATTCACTTATGCATACAAAAGCTGAGGTACAAGCCAGAGGCGTGGGAGGTGAGAGAATTCACCAGAGACAGAGTGGGGAACAGAACAGGCAGATTGAACGAAGTACATTGCTGAGGAGAGCAGCAGGCAAGTCAGGAGAAGTCTGCTGCTCCATGTGGGTTGCTCCCTAGCTGGTGGGGGAATCAAACTCATGCTGCAGAGGCTGCAGAGTGCTACATAGGTTGCGTCTTAACCCCTTGCGCCACCAGGGAGACCCTAGCTATACATTTTTGTGAGAAATTGAATCCTAGTCTGTCCATTATATTTCCCATTTTCTGTTACTTAGCATGAACACTTCCCACTGCTGTATAATTTAAACAACTGTATAGTACCTGATTATATTCTTGCATCTCAATTTAGTTAATGAAGACATTGTTTTTATACATTAATACTGTTCCAAGTTTTTTACTTTTGTACATTTGGATGCCTTTTTTCTTATTTTTAATCATTTCCTCTGAGCAGACTCCTAAGTAGAATTGTTTGCTTAAATGTCTAAGATTTCTGATATAGGATTAAAAATGTCTTCCCCAAAGACCACATAGATAGATAGATAAATAGATAGATAGAGAGATTGATAGATCGATAGATTGATAGATCGATAGATAGATAAACACACACATTGCTACAAGCTGGAAATTTGTCTACTTTCTCCTTGTGGCTTTTTCACCAGGTAATTGTCTTGACTGTAAACTTCTGTTCTTTCCACAGTCACAAAGTGACTACAAAAGAAAATGTTCTATACCTTATATACCTGAATTAAATACCAATATATATATAGAAGGATTTAAAATATTTAAAATATGTAATGTTGCTTTGAAAATAAAGCTGGAAAGAAATCCAATTTAGAGAAAATGGGGAGTCCTGGCATATGGGCATTCATTCTGAAGACAAAATTCAAGGTGATGCTCCTTTCAAATGTAAGTCAACAAATACAAATGAGAATATAAGCAATAGAAAGGGAAAAGAAAAAATAATCTTACATACAGAAAACAAAAATCAGAGTAGACAATCTTTGTCCCCAAGAGTCAGAATTTACTTTCATCTCTAGTAAGAAATTTATTTTCAACTGTTATGAAAATGTGGACTCTTAAATTCCCATGACAGTTCTCTTGAAAAAGATGATAGTGAAATCATCCAAAAAGGGTGAGTTGTTTCTAAAGACCACATACAAATAAAAATGGTAAATAGCTGAATCTTGTGAAAGCATCTTTCCCTATAATGGGTAGTTTTCACAATGAAATTATACTTAAAAAATTGAGTGACTATGTTAAATACAGTCACAGAAAATTAGAATTAAAGCAATTTGGAAGATTAACTCAGCTTCTTATTTTACAGATAAAATACAGTTCTGTGGAGATGAAGTAGCCTGCCCAAGGACACAGATCTGGTGAGTAAAGAACAAAGAAATAAATTCACACAATAATAAAATACTAAATTACTAAATATTTAACAATTTCAAACATCATGAAAGTATTCTTTAGGCTAATGTTTCAACAACCACACTTTGGCATATGAACATAGTGTCTAAATGTATGTGTTTTCAAACTGTTGGCAAAGATTGGGTAGACATGACTGTACCAGAATGGTGCTGAGATTTCCTGAGAAAGGATTAACATGCTTGGCATGGAACTTTTGCAATAAAGGAAACACTATAGTTTAATTCATAGTGATTTAAGAAGATGGACGATTTTTGAGAGGGGAAATTCAATTATAGTGAAAATAAAATTTCATTTACCCATCATTTCCTTCATTATTCATTTTTTTTATTGGGTAGAAAGTATGTACAAGGAATAGCAAAGAAAAACAAAGTGTATTAGGAAAAAATAAAGAATTAATGTAATGCTACTTAACTATAAATTTCTCATAATCATATTTTAATTTAATCTTCAAATGAACCTATCGGGTAAGTTCAATTGGTTATTTTAAAACAGAATTCCTATAACATTTCCAAATAACTTTATTGCTTTTTCCTAATTCATTTGGAATTTAATGTATTTTTTATGACTTGATAATTTTTTTTTTCTCTGGTTGGTGTAGTTACACATTCAGTAGAACGTTTGAAGATTTGACTATGGTTTCCTTTTGTTTTGTTGTCAATATTTTTTCCTTAATTCAGAGCTAGTTTTTCTCATCCAAATTTAAATTTATGCTGCAATAATTCTATTTACTGTTACAGTTTAACACCAATATATTGATCCCTTTAATTTTATGTTCAGAAAAAAATATGTACTAATCAAATAGCACTAATATTGACTGTGCCTTACAACTGAGAGGAAAATAAATGATTCCGGTTGATATTAATTTTAATTTGCAAGAATAAGTATATGAATTCAGTCTAGATGTTTTTTGAAAATGAAACCTTGCCCAACCTGATGAAATGGCAGTACACATTCTAATAAAACTTAAGTGATTGAGATATTTTGACACTGACTACAGAGCAAAGGAACAGATCATTGGAACAGAACATAGTCTAAAAAGAAATCCAAATATAGGGAATTAATATAGAACCAAAGTGGCTTTTCACCAGATTCTATTTATATGACATGCTCACAATATGGAGATAAGACAGAGTAGACTCTGTTGTCTGGAGTTGGGACTGGTAGACCATAGTCATTGCTGATGGGTACATAATTTCCTCTTTGGGAACTGAAAATATTCTAAAATAAGATCATGGGTTTTACATATCTGAGTATATTAGAACTATTGAATTATACACTTTCAATAGGTCAATTTTATGGTATATGAATTTATCTCCATTAATATTTTTAAATACTTTCAAAATAGAAATGAGGAGACTTAGGGCATGCAACTTTAGAGTCCATAGAATTTTCCTCTGTCTTTATAGGCAACAAGGCATGGGCTGTGTAAATTAGGACAACTTCTGACAGTGTTTCTTAGATAAGGAGTAATAAAGATTATCAGTGTTTCAGCCATCTGGAGTGATGACTTAAATCATATTAAAACCTATAGTGAGGAAATTATTTTATCCCACTTTCAATTCTCTTCCAAAACTTCTGAATCTGTTGGTAAATAGGTTATTTGATGGCATTCCTTCTTCTGTAACTCTTTTAACAAAAAAAAAATGCAGTCCTGGATTTCAGAACTATCCTTAGGCCATTTCATGTAACCAGGATTTAATGATATTGGTTCATGTCCATCCTTTTTATTTTTACAATTTATCTTCTCTATGAGGTAAGTAAAGTGGTTTTATCACTTACAGGAGTGTTAGCATGCCAATCTTCAACACTTTTTTTGCGGGGGGTAAAAACAGAACCGTGTCCTCTCCTAAATCTAGATGATAATAAGTAAGAGTGAGTTGCTTGCCAACAAGGTGAAATTCATGCCAGTGCCATGTGAATAACTGGAACTTAAAGAGCAGTTTAAAGTCTACAGCAGTCATAAAATCTTGGTGCTCAAAAGGATATGTAGGCCCTGGGAAGTTAGGGCTGTGCACAGTCACATTTTCAGACTTGAAGACTAGAGAAGCCTTTATCTTTTTATTTTAATTACTGAATAAAACTTTTTATTCCACAACAGGAAGAGGTCTCCAAAATATGGTTGGGTGACCGGAACCATAATTGGAAATTCCTGTGTGACTTAGTGAGACTCACTTAGACTTCCCTTAGTTAGGCAGGACTGAATAGCATATGTCAAAGTATACTCCTCTACCTATTTCTGGCTGCAGTTGAATGTTCTTGAACTTTTGTTGTCGGGGTAGCCATAGAACTGGAGAAGAGGGAATTATGAAAAGTTGGGAGGGGAGAAAGGAAAGATCTATCTTGCCTTTTTCCAAGTGCCAAAGCTAATTTTGGTGATGGCTTTAGCGATAGAATGATAACCAAGATTAAAGCAAGTAAGCATCCACTTTAGGATATGAGAACTGGAATTTTAGATTTCATTATAAGATTGTCATTTCAACAAAATCATAATATAATAGCAATGGATTTCCATTTTTTCTCTATTTCTGTTGAAATATTATCTCATAAATATACTTTGATACAAAAGAGATCTCTCAATTTCACAAGAGCTTGAGAGCTCTGTTTTATTCTTATGCTGACCTATTCCCAAAATAACTTTTTGATGTACACCTTCAATATTCAAGCCAATGTCCATGACATCAGCAATCAGAAACAGCATTATTTTTAGGGTTTTTATTCCCACATACTGTTGTAGGTTATCAAAAAAAGGGGGGAAGCCTTCTGCTTAGTCTCACTGGTCTTCTGTATACTTCCTTACATTATTATCAGGGATGTTTATGGCTCCTGTAATTAATTATTCTAAGAGGGGGGGAAGGGATCTGTGAAAATGACAACTTTACCCGTGCTATTCTAAAGTGTTACTCTATTCCAGAAGGAATATTTGTATTTTCTCTACTCCACTGTACTTGCAGTTCTGCACATTGGACCATTTTCATAGGAGTCAGTCTTTTCAAGTCTCACAAGTGTTTTATTCACTGAAGTTGTTAGCTACAATGATAGTGATCCAATATCATCAATGAGGTTCATTTAGATGAAGAACATAGAGAGGAAATATAAATATGAGTACACTTGATTTTTGTACCATTCTAAAACTTTGTATATGTTTTCCAGTTTCTGGAGTGACTCCTACTTCATTGTGTATTTTTTTATTAATCTAGTTACTAAACTTCTTAAAAGGAATCTGATATTCACCTGGTGTGTAATTTCTTTCTGTGCCAACTCTTGCTCTCTCAAATATTAACCCATTAAAGAAATAGTTAATGAGTTTACAGCTATGCTTTTCTTCCATATGGTCTGTTTAAAAAGCTCAATATAGTTTTATATTCAGAGAATGATGTTATGCTACTCTAATAAAATTAGTGAATCTTGGAAGTTAACAGTAGGACTGACAGTAAATAGTATTAATAGTGTTAACACTATTTAAGTATTATAAAAACATATTCAGTAAGCATATCCTGTATCTTAGTGAAGTGTTCTGTTGCTATAGTCATAATGAGTTAACAATTATTACCTAGATAAAGATTTGAACTTGATTGTTCTACCAAAAGTATGCCCATGACTATGATGGCTGCTTCATAGAATTCATGACTAATTCCCTTCACTACTGTAGATAGAGACAAAAGGTCCGTCCAACAAACAGGTAGTTAGGTAATATTTGTACTGTGTCTGAGAGTCCTGGATATTAATGCCTTAAACTAACCCATTTTACATGAGACAACATATGAAGAATAATGTCAAAGGGATGAGTCATGAATGGAAGGTTTTTGGTAGCCTTGGCTCTGGCCCTGTGAGAGGAGGAGGAGGCTACTGTTACCTGACAAACTAAATGCTTTTCACATTTTGAGACCCTTGAGATAGCTCTGTAGAATCACTCTTTTATCTATAAGAGTTTTGTTAAGGAAGAATTTTGAACTGTCTTCCCTTATGACCCATTAATTGTTGTGAAAAATACCCTCTCTCTTGTCCCCAACCGAATGCAAGGTAGAGGAAGTAGAACAGTTCAGCATGTAGGAAAAAAACAGATTTTTTTCTATAAGACCCAAGGTTCCGCTATTACGGTGATGTCTAAAGAAGATGCTGCCTTATTTTAATGTGAGACATAATTTTCCTGTTGTTTGTCAAGGCTGTCAGATAATAGACAAATTGCCTATGATAAAATGTGCTTTCAATTTTTCCAATGTAATATTCAATTTTCATTTTCATAAGGGCTTGTTTATTTTGATGGCTTGAATTGGTTGACTAGAAAGTCAGTCTCTAGTACTCATCAGTAAAGATTGTAGTCTGGGTTATAATTCAGGTGACATATGTTACTATCAAATTATCTGTAAATGCCTTTCTGTGTTTAATTCTTGAAAAGTCAGGAGTGACAGGCTATTTGAATAATTTTTCTTTATTCCTCCCTAAATTGACTTCAAAACAATGGCAATGTGGGCTACTTTTTATTGAAGAAAAATGTGTTTGAACTTCTGAATTCCAGCTCCAAAGATTCCTGCTAGTAGCTCACATTTCTTTTCATTTCACTATCCTGACTGTGTGTGTGTGTGTGTGTGTGTGTGTATACACATACCTTTTTCTGTCTTGCCAGTGTAAAAATACATATCAATATAAAAAGCAGTGCTTAAAGGAACTTTAATATTTTAACCCCACCATTGTAAAAGTAAGATATATACATTATAGAAAATCTGAAAGTGCTAGAAATAAAAATTTTCTGTTAAACCCTATATATATTTCTTTGTCCTCATCTTACTTAAACCTCTCAACAATTAAGAGATTATCATCTGAAAGGTTGTTCTTTTAAAAACTGTCTTAGCTCTCCCATCTGGGCATGTATTCACTATTCTGAGAGTCCAGAACCCCAGTTTATGGGCAAACCCTGTTCTAGTTCCAGTCAACAGTCAAGCAAACAGTGAACCCCTCCCATACTATACCTTGTTAAACACTGAAATGCACAACTGAATAATGCACAGGTTGCAACTGTTAGGTATGGACACTCATTGAAGAAGCACCCCAGCAAAGGTATGGCTAATCTGAATTGAAACCTGAGACAGGTCAACATTCCACAGCAGTTGTAGAGGGAGAAGTCTGCCTGGAGAGAGAAGTTGTGTGTTCTTCGAATCTTAAAGGTAACTGAAACCAGAGGTAGAGTGATGTTGCTGAAGAGAACTTACAACATATCTATTGTAGAAATAAGGACATATCACTTACCCATCTTAATAGCACTTAATGGTTAGCAAGAGGAGATAAGCTTGTGAAAGAAATTGAAAAGAAACAGAAGTTGTTGGAAAAACAGAATGTGATATGCAGTAGGCACAAGAAGAGACTGTTTCAAGATGGAGAAAGTGATCCATGGGTCAAATGCTATTTTTTTAATAAGGTCTGCAAGATAGTCATTGGGTTGAACAACATAAATGTTATTGATGAAACACAGAAGAGCTGTTTTATGATGAGATAAGAGAGAAACCAGATAGAAGTAGATGTGAAAGTATTGACAATGACTCTAAATTATATATTTTTATGTTTAATGGTTTATATAATTTTAATATATTTTATGCAGTTGTGATATTTCCATTACTGGAAATGTGAGTTCTACATGTGCACTGACTTTGTCTTATCTCTAATAACTCTAGTCATAGCAATAACTCATAGTCAATAACTCTAGTCAAACCTACCCTAGGAAAAGTACTGAATTAATATTTGGTAGATCAATCTGTAAGCCTGTTTTTTCTATTCTTCCTCTGCCATTTCCTTCAAATCTTTGATTCCTTTCTTCTCCTTGCTTCCTGCTTTTGGTGGGCTCCCAGGCTGTATCAATTCTCCTGCAATATCTCTCCATTCATAGTTTTTGGCAAGGGACAAATGAACTTCCTTTCCACCTGTAAATTAAATCTTTAGTAAAAAATTAAATTTAACATTCTTGAAATCTCTCCCTTTCCTCTCCTACCTCTCCCTCTTGTCTTTCCTCTTTCCCCTCTTTACTTCTCACTCTCCCTTTTTCTCCACCAACTTTTCTTCCTGCCTCCTCTCTCTCTTCTTCCTTGGCAATTCTATAAGAATTCAGTGCCATTTTGACCCAGACACTGCAATTTTACAACATACCTATTGTAGAAATAAGGCGTATCACTTAGCCATGAAAAAATATTTGAAAGACAATGAGGAGTAAAACACACATTGACATGAAAACCAAGAACAATCATTAATAGAATAAATTCTGAGGAATACCTAGATTAAATGTCTCAAATTCCTGAACAATGAAGATTGTCTGCCACTTTTGTTGCTTAATGGCACCAAGAGAAAATTATCAGAAAGGAGAAAATAGGATATAAACTATTGTTTTGTTGATCCTGTCCAAATGATGTCTTTTTTCCATTTTTTTATTTTACATATTTTTACATCATTTTTCATTTTTGCACAATGTATGCATTTTCATCTTGGTTATAGTCCCCATACAATTCCCACCCCCCCCCTTGTTTTGATCCTACTCCCTCCTACCCTCCCCCGTGTTTCTCTGGTTTATAGTTGCTTGTTGATTTTAATTTTACTTTATTATAATTAGTCTTTTTCCTGGGCCCTTATTTAGGTTTTCTAAATTCCTGCTATGAGTGAGACCGTCTGATATTTTTCTTTTTCTTTCTGGCTTATTTTGGCTCAGCGAATTAAGCAAAAAGATGTTTTAATCCTTCCATACTCATTCACTAAAAGGACTTGACCAAGCTTGTATGTCCTGTAGTACAGTCCCTTTGAACACAGCTCTGCCTGTACTGCTGAAGGATGAACCAGATGGAGGCAAGGAGCACCATCTATAATGGAGGTTTCATCCATGATGGCAGCCGCCTTTACCTCCTGTAATGCTCAAGGGAGGAGCAGCTTATCTTTAGGATGGCCAATTCTTTATGGTTAGTATCAGAAATGAGCCTATCAATCAGCCACATGAGACTTTTAGAGGGGCACTAGGGCCATAAACTTTATGAAAAAGGCTAGAGATTGCATTCAGCCCTCAAGCAGATACACAATTACCCTAAACCAAGTTCAGGGCAGGGAAACTAAATCTTCCTTAAAAAAGAAAAAAGGAAAAAAATCTTACAAAGTCAGGACCCCCACACTCATCACAGATTTTAGAAGCCAAGAAGTGTAATATAGCAATTATCAAACAGAAATTTAAAGAACAGGGAGAAAAGAAATAGGATAAGAAAGAAAAAAAAAACTGGAATGGGAAGAGGAGGGAAAAGACTGGAAAGAGGCTTTTTTTTTTTTTTTGAGATTGTAAATACTTGCCTGCTTATATGATACACTCATTGATATTGAGGGGACTTAAAAAATCCCACTGAGTTACTGTCGGCAGTAGTTAGAGAAAATCTCGTTTTGATGAGCTTTCCTTCCTATCAATTGCTTGGTGACAAAGAAAGCAAACCTTTTTTAAGGGCTTTCCCAGACAGTTTGACATTTTGTTGAATTAACTGGCATATATCGTGTCAGATTTATATGCTGTACATTTCCACCCAAGCAAAGAATGATTTTATACTGAAGAGGGCTCTTAGAGCACCAAGAGAATTCTGAAAATTCCCCAGAGTGGTCTTGCTTCCCAAGTCAGCCTGCAAAGTCTGCCCATGTCAAACCGCCCACCTGCCTGGATAGAATCAGTGAGGGCATTCTAAATCTCAGTGGGATTGTTGTGTGACACCTGAGTTCTGTTCCCTGAGGCTCCCTATGTAGTCACTGCATAATATGTCATCTGGAAGATTTCAAGTACATCTGAGCTATCTGGGAAAAGGTGTAAAAAGGAAAAGTAAGATGAAAGAGGGATCATTTTTCTGGGACAACTGAGTCCATTTTGGTCCTTTATTTGCAAATATTCTGTATATAAATGTTGAACCACAAAATGAACAGTATGTTTGTTATGTGACCTCCACTTAGGAAGCATATGCCATCCCTACTACTGATGTGAGTGATTCAAGGGAAGGACTTGTGAGTAGAGTTTACTGGGGCTGCTGGAGTATTTTTGCAAAGTGGGTGACTGAAAACAACAAAAATATATTGTCTCACAGGCTGAAAGTCTGAAATCAAGCCGCTAACATGGTCACGCTTCAGTATCCAGAGGATTATCCTTCCTTCCCTCTTCCTCATTTGCTGGCAGTCCTTGGAGTTCTTGCCTTGCAGCCAGACTCTGCCTTGACATCAGATGACATTCTCCCCATGTCTTTGTCTTCACATGGCCATCTTCTTATAAGACACCTGTCAGATTATAGGCCCATCTTACTCCATTATGGTCTCAAATAATTACATCTGCAATAACACTACTTGCAAATATTGTCATATTAAGAATGGGGATTTCAGAGTCATTTTTTTTTTTTAGAGTTGGGTTCACAGCTGCCCTTTAGTAATGACTATAGGAGATACTTGTTTGAAATTTTACTTGAATAAACTTATAGACACTTTTCTAATTCAACACACATGACTGAAAACCATTAGTATCAAGGACTGTGCCAGGTGCTTTAGAGTTGTGTAAAATGATCAGAATAAGACATTTCCCCCAACTTTCATATTCCTACAGGTTCCTGAATATAAAATATTACACTATTAAATAGCTTCAGGATATTGATATAATGGCATAAAAACTTTAGTATTTACAATACCTAGGACTGGGGAATACAGTTGTGTTAGTAATAACAACTAACATTTATAAAGTACAAAACCTTCTGCCAGGTACGATGTGCAATGCTTTACATTCATTTAACATTCAAAAAACAGTGCTATGTGGTAAAGTACAAGGCGGGTCAGGCTCTTAAGGAAATTACATCCTTAGGGATTGTTTTTTGAGTTCTTGTTGGTTTGAAGCATTTTGTCTGTAGAAGATAAACTCTGTAGTCATTTCCTGCTTGAATATGTCCAGTGCACAAGTAGTCTTGTCTCCACTACTTTGCTAGCTTTTGGGAAAATAAGAGGCACCAAGAGGGTGTTAACATTTGAAACGTGTCCATAATAGGTTTCTCTCAAGATCTTCCCTTCTTGTAGAGCACTGGCTTGACGTTTATCCGACTGAGTTTACCTTGTTCATTCAGTCTCAAGTGCCAAGGAAAGGAACAAATGGACTTACTAAATGTAAGAACTATGGCCTTTCAAAATTAAGCTCCAGGCATGCTATAATTTGTATCTGTTTATTGCTGCAGTGAATCTATCATGAGGAATTCAATAAATATTTGTGGAATTAGAGTGATTAGCAAACAATTCCAATCCACTGCTTAAATGGTAATGGGAAAAATCGTGTTGTTGGCTCTTGGCATTACAAAGAATATGTTTTGGCTATACAAGTAAAAATATGTATCATGCTACCTTGGATACTGATTTGAGACTTTACTAAAACACCACCACACTAAAAAGGCAAGCGATATGCCTTCCTTCTACAACCAAATCAGTACTGCAGATGCATTTTCTGACCTGCAAGCCTGGCTTGTGTGTGGCATGCCTGTTTCAAACTCCTTACTGAAGGAAGTAAACATAAGCAGGAAGAGCTGCTGCTTTGCAACCTTAGTTCTTTTACTTCCTGTCAAGACCACAAGGTTACATTATTTTTGGTAACAAAATAATCAGTTCACTTGGGTGATAATTATGGGATGCTGATATCTGACATAATTGAAAAAGTAAAAGATGCAAACTGGAAAATAGTTAGACAAGAATTTTTCATCTTCAAGTATAAGGAAGGCATAAGGTCATGAACAATAAAGTAAGTGATGGGACATTTTGTCAAACAAACCAACCTAGCTCCCAAAGAAAACAAGTTCTGTTTTCTAGGCAAAAAGTGCTGTGTGTGACATACACTTTTTGGAAATACAAGTAGATTACAGGCAGAACAGCTGTCTCTTAAGTTTGCTTTCCTCTTAAAGAAAAAAACTTGTTTTTGTGTTGACCTTTTCTGATAGACAGTTTCATGAGTTCCTTTGTGGTTATAGGATCTTCCCAAAGCCTTCCACTACCTCAAAATTTTGCAAACTAAAGCACATTTAATTTTAAAATTTAGAAAAATCATTTTCAGTAACTAAGTCATTTTTTAATTTTGGTACATTGGTTTATAATGCTATGTGATTTACAATAACTAGGATAGTTAAATCACACAACTGGGCGGGCAGTTTTACATGTCACCTCAAAAGAAGGACATTTTTGAATAGGGGAAATAGGGGATATCTTGGTTCTGGAGAACCAAGAACTGTCTTATGAAGGCAATATACTATGGAGCTATTTGTTAATAGATGACAATAACATCTTGAACTCCACACACCAACAAGACAAGCTGGTGATTGAAGTCTGAGCCTAAAAAGGTCTGAATTAAGAAGCAATCCCATTCGGAAGTAAAGGTCTGTTTCTGGAGAGCACAAGCAAGCCAACCTATAGTAATAATATTTTGTGGGCCCTTGCAATCCCCATGTTATTTTAAGAGCTGTTTAGATTAGCAGGTACAAAGAATGGGGCAAATACCATTTTGAGTCCAAGATGCTTGTAGAGGGACCCTCTTAATGGTTTTGTCCAACAGTCATGGAGGTTACTTCTGCTTGATAAAAAGGGGGTTTCATCTTTTAACACCTTTTCCCGTCCATCTGAACGTTGGCATTACTTTCTCCAAAATAGTAGGGACAACTAATAATCAAGAATATTCCATGTTGGGGCCTCCCTGGTGGTGCAGTGGGTTGAGCTCAGCGCTTTGAAGCTGTCCGCAGCCTCCGCGGTGCCGGCTCAATTTCCGCCTGGCCAGGGGAGATTCCCATGTGGTGCAACAGACCTCTCCTGTCTTGCCCACTGCTCCCCTCAGCAGTGTATTTCAGTCCTTTAGCCTGTTCTGCTTCCCACTCTGTCTCTGGTGAATCTTCTCACCCTTCTGCGCCTCTGGCCTATACCCCAGAGCTTGTATAAATAAATAAATCTTTAAAAAAAAAAAGAATATTCCAGGTCAAAAATTTCAATATCGTATTTAGCATAACCTGCCAGAATGTACCAGAAGGTGTATACCCATTATAAAGGGACTCTTGAGGTGATGCCAAGTTTGAATGCAGGCCCAGCCTTGCCATCAGGTGCTTCCATTCCTCCCCATGTCTATGAGATCATTAACTTTTAAAATGTGATACAGGCCGTTAATGTCTACCTTAGGATTCTGTGGGAGGGTTTCACCTCAGTGCATTAGTTCTGAAATAGTAAGAGCTATCCATAAAAGGTTCCTTCGTCATGACAGTTCGGAAAACACTGGGTTAAACAGAGCTCATTGGGGTTCTCTACCGCAGGGCTCCTTGGAACCTCAAATGTGTTCTTACAAATGTGTTCCTTACAAAGTGAACCTCCAACAGTAAGCTCTGGGTTCAGAGAATTTCCCAAACTCGTCTGACCCTTGGACCCCTTCCTAAGGATACTTCATCAAGTGCTTTGGAAGACTGTGCAGTAATCTACTTTGCAGTAAATAATGTGAGTGTAATTCCTGTAAGTGAAAATCTGAGGGGAACAATAATGTTGAAAAACAAATAGCCTGGCTGCAGTAAGGATGCCTATAAGTGACCTTGACAAGTTAGAAACCATGAATTCAACATTATAAAATAGAAGTGGGAAACAGTTGTGTTTTGTTTCTCATCAACTTACTTGTGAATTAGACTTTATCACTCATGGAGTGTTTTGATTTTTGAGTTTTAAATTGAGAGTGAGACTAGAAATTATAGGTGATACTTGTTCTGTAAAACTTATTCCTCCACATATGACAAAATCACGCTTCTGGTACTCATTCCAGAAATATTTCTCAAGCACTTACTATATATCTGCAGTATTCCAGGCACTGAGTAGTATCTGGAATTAAATTACTTGTCTAGCTAGTGCCAGTCCTCACCTAAATTCAGGGATAAAATTAAAGTGTGTTTTCAGTTCATTTTTGTCACAATGGTAAACTGTTAACACAAAAAGGAATAGTGTTTCCTCTCCATAAGGGTATTCCTGATATTTTGAATACACTAGCCTGGTCCACAAACATTTACCAAGCCATAATATGACCTGACTTATTTTATAGTTACATAGCATTTGCTACAAATGGCTTTTGCTTCTCTATCAGATGCTGAAACCCAAATGACAGGGTTGTATTCATTTTAGCCTGGAGTATTCCTTTGGACAAGAATACCACTGGTATTTCTAATTCCTAGGAATTTTCCATTTCTCTGTTCATGCTGTTCTTTGTCCTTTGTGTCATTCTGAAACCCCAAATATTTATAAATATTAAATTTCAAATCACATGCCACATTTCTATAAAGTCGCCTCACACCTTCCAACTGGAAGTAAGTACTTCACCCTTTGAAACCCATCATCCATATTTGTAACTTTCCTGTGGCTGTTACTATTTTCTCTCTTATAGAAGTTCTAATTCAATAGTTCAGTGTATAAATAATGAATAAACATCTATTTTGTGTGCTGTACTAACTGACAATGGGAGATAAAGTAGACACCTAGGTAAACATGATTCCTGCCTGTCTGACACACACAACCTTGCATATATTTGAAAATGTCTTTACTAAATATAAGCAATAGTCATTGAGCCCAGGATCCCATTTTGTGTATATGGAAATCAGTGTCTCTACATATTTGCAGAATAATTCATTAAGTATGGAGTTGGTTTTCCCCATATCTTCAAGCTTAGTTCTCAATCTGATAGTTTAATGATGCTTACGCCACGAATGTTCGTTTTCCTGAGAATATGTCAATTGCATTTTGAAACGCTGTTGACACCCTCTCTTTATTGCTCTAATTTCAATTTCATTTGCAGGTAAAAACCTCCTTAGTTCCTAGTCATCAGGCACAGAGAGTATATAACAGTATGAGATACAAGTTCTTCCAAGAATTTAGCAAGGGCCTGCTTGAAAATTACAACCCAATTAAAGTATGTCTACTTGTGTTTTGTCCTCGAATTTGCTACGCTTGTTTCCCCATGCAGATCTGACGCTCCTCTCCCATTCCCCATCTTTCTCCGTTAATGAAAATTGTCCTTCAATCTGTTTGTCCTTTAACCAACAAACTAGTTTCAGTAGCAGCATTATGGTTACAGCCCACAGAAACCTTTTCTGTGCAGTAATTTAGCTGTCAGTCTGGAAGTGGTAAAGCAGCAAAAAGATGGATGCTGAGCCTGGGGCATGCCTGAGCAGATACCCTGCACGTCCCTACTTGGATGTGCGCTTATTAAAGTAGATAACAAAATTGTTTGCCCTGGTTTCTCTTGACCATTACTGCATTGTAGCTAAGGGAAAATGATTTCTATGGAACACTGCTAATTACTAAAAACCTCTTGTTATCCATTGAGAGGATGATGGGGAGAGAGGGTAGAGAACACTTAGTGTGGGAATTGTCTTCAAATAAAAATAACTAGAAAAGCAAATGACTGTGACATTTGTTACAGAATCCCTTGATAGAAAATTATATTAACAGGGCATTTTGGAGTTATTTGACAAGGGTTAGCAAGTATGAATGTGGGAGCTTCCCGTAGAAAGAACTGCTAGTGAAAAAGAAATAATTTCACATCCATCCACTGATTACCACATGCACTCAACAAATTGATGAATTGCTTCTCTTGACACTTTGATTTGTAGACCAACAAGTTGTTTATTTGCACCATTAGGTGTCTGAAAGAGGGTGCTAGAAAACCCAGTCAGCATCTGGTTAGCAAAGTAAGTTTTCACATGTTAATTCAGAGATATAGTTTAATGTTTAGTATTCTCAACAGACTTTATTAGAATCAATCAATCTAGTCAAGAATTCAAGCCCTCAGTTAAATTAACAAGCCCATATACTCAGTAGGAAGCCCAGGGGCAGTTGATGTTTTAATTTGGGAGCTTTATATTGGCCATATATATAATGACAATTACTGGAATTCTGTGACTATTTTGGACATGAATTTACCCACATTTACTTCCCTTAATACTCAAGTGGACACCAAACTTTATTCTGTCTTAAAATAACCCAAATGTGTTGGAACTTATCTCTGCTGAGATTTTTAGTAAATCAATACCTCCATATTTAAGTTTGAAAAGTTTTCTCAGTGTATTCCCATTTTGAACAGTGGCCCTGAATATATGCATATTAAAGATTTAAGGTCTTCCAATAATTTAAACTAAGTGTTTAAAAAAATTTATAGAACAAAGTAGTCACAAAAGCTTCAAATCAGACTAATTAATGTGGAAGAACAAGAGATCCTATTTTGAGAAATATAAAATTCCCTAATGAAACAGTGCATCCTATGAGGCAGAAGTTCTGAGAGTGGGGTTTCTAAAAAAAAATCTAGTCCAGTGTGATGGGAGACATAAGTGGATATCAGGGTGACCACAGTTATCAAATCTCCTCTTATTCCAGTTTTTTACATCATTGTGTGGAAAAACGATTTCTCCTGGAGCCATTGCAGTGTAGCCTCTAAAGTGAGCCATCTCCACTGTAGGCCCAAGAAGAAATATGTTCATCCTCCCTATCTGGTCAGATCTTTTTGATCAGAAGATTTATGTGTACCTGAAATAGAATTTGTTTTTTCCCTAAATTATTCCTTATAATTTTTTCTTTAGTGATTAGTGTTGTCTAAAAAACAATTGCTTTCTCAAAGGTTACAAATATATTTCCTAGTGTTATTTTTCTAAAGACATCAAGATTTTATCTTTTATATTAGGTTCTTCAATTTACCTTAATTTTTGTGAAGTGTGAAGTTGGGATCTAGGCTCATTAATAATCATGTAGTTACTCAGTTTTTGCAACATTTATTTGATGAGTAGGCTGTCCTTTCTCCCTTGAATTAATTTAGCTGTTTTGTCAAAAAATCAATTGACCATTTAAATAAAGGCTCTTTGTTAGAATTTTCTATTCTCTTTTATTAGTGTATTTGTCCATCTTTATGATACTAGTGCATTACTTGATCGCTGAAGTTTTAAAGTAAAATCCACAAATTACTTTGACTTAGTTTCTTAGGGTATGATAATTTTGTTACTCTAGGTCCTTGCATTTCCTTATAATAGTAGAATCAGTTCTGCAAAACAAAACACCCTCTTGGAATTTTGATTGGATTTTGTGTTGAATCATAGATCAGTTTGGGGATACTTGACATCTAAATAATAATGAATCTTCTGACCCATGATCACAATATAACTCTCCATTTATTTCAATTTTTTAAAAAGTCTCTCACAATATTTTGTATCAGTCTTATACTTATTAAACTCATCTTTCAGTTTTTAATATCTGTATTATAAATGGTATTGTGCTTTTGTCTCATTCTTAAACTGTTCAATCCTAATATTTGGAAATAAGTTTGATTTTTACATACTGTATTTTTCCATCTTGCTAAATTATACATTCTTTATAAACTTCATTAAATTTTCTATGGAAACACAATAGTTGTATTGTCATTAAAGTTTACCTCTTCCTTTCCAAACCTTGTTTCTTTCTTTTTCATGCTGTGTTGTGCCAGCTAGGACATAGGGTATAATGTTGAATAGAAATGTGAAAATGGACATTCTTTTTATTAATATTAGAGGGAAAACATTTTTTACCATTATATATTATGCGAACTGATGTTTATCATAGATTGCCTTTATCCAGTTAAAAAAGTTCCTCTCAATTTCTAGTCTGCTGAGATTTTTCTATCATAAATGTACACTGAATTTTGATAAGTGCTTGATATCTGAGATGATCATATATTCTTTATTCTGTTAATACAGTGGATTACATTGATTTTTTTTAAAGATTTATTTATTTATGCATACAAGAGCTGGGGTACAGGCCCAAGATGTGAGGGGGTGTGAGGATTCACCCGAGACAGAGTGGGGAACAGAACAGGCAGACTGACTGAAATACACTGCTGAGGGGAGCAGCAGGTGAGCCAGGAGAGGTCTGCCATACCATGTGGGTTGCTCCCTGACCAGCCAGGGGATCGAACTTGTGCTGCAGAGGCTGCGGAGAGCTTCACAGGTTGAGTCTTAACCCCTTGCGCCACCAGGGAGGCCCTTGATTGATTTTTTTAATGTATTACTATACTTTAAATTGAAACCAAATTACCCATGATGTATAATCCTTTTATATATTGCTAAATTTTGTTAAGAATTGCTATTGCATGAGGAATGTTGGTCTATGTGTTTTTTTCCTATAATACTCTTAGAACTTAGGTTTTGGGTTTTTTTTTGTTTTTTTTTTTTTTTTTTTCATTTTTTTATTTGAGATAATGCTGGTTTACAACACTATGTGACTTAGGGCTCTTAGTTCACACCTCCATTGGGCCTCTTCCCTCTTTTATCCCCTACTTCCCATTGTCCCCTGCTAGTACATCCAATTCTGCAGATTTCTAGCCTTGTTTTGGTTTAGTTTTGTCAGTTTCTTTGCTTGGCTTATATTCCACATAAGATTGAAATCATTAATATTTATCTTTCTCCTTCTGATGTTTTCACTTACCATAATCCCCCCAGTTCCATCCATGTTATCAAATATGGCAGGATTTCATCATTTTCAATAATTTAGTAGTATTTCTTCCTCATAAAATATTCCATTTTGACCATTTTTAAGCCTGTAATTCTGTGGCATTACTTACATTTGCAAATTTGTGAGACTATCATTACTATTTTGTAATGTTTCATCATCCCATGCACAAACTGGAACCACTAAGCAGGAAGTCCCCAGTCTTGCATACCTCCAGACTCTGGTAACACTAATCTTTGTTTTTTTGCTTGAATTCTAGATATTTCATTTACGTGGGATCATAAAATATTTATACTTTTGTGTCTGTCTTGTATCATTTAACATAAAGTTATCAAAGTTTATCTGCAAGGACGATAGTAGCAAAACATTCTTTTTCATTGATAGATAATATTACTTCATGTTATATACCACATTTTTTATTATATGTATATTATACAGTCTTTATATTTTTATTAGTTTTAGGGAAATAATCTATATTTCTTTAGTTTCCTAAGTCTGTTTGATTTAATGTACACTCTCTCCAAATAGAATGCTGAAAACCTTACAGTGATATCTTTCTTTTTACCCTCTCCAGTCCTTTCGGTATATTTACCCCTCTGTACTTTCCTCTTATATTTTACATATTTTACAAACTCTGGTGCACAATGTTGTTATTTTTACTGTAAGTAATAATTTTGGTTATTTTAAGCAAAGTAAGGAACTAGAAAAATGTTTATTCATGTAAACATCTTTTCAAGAATTCTTTATTTCTTTGTATATACTCAAATTTCCCTGTTAGATAATATTTTTGCTTGCTGAAGTCCTTAAATTATGTTATACTGCAAATACTTTTATATTACCTTTGTTTTTGAAGACTATTGTTGTTAAAGAAGTCCATCTTGTTAGTTTTTTTTTATTTTGATTAATTTCAGTATTTTAATGATATTGCCTTCTGTACTGCATTGTTGCTGATAAACAGTGATTTCTTTTATCTTTGTTCATTTCTTTGAAATGTGTATTTTCCCCTCTGGCTGCTTTTAGGAATTTTTATCTTGTCAGAATTTGACGTACTTAGATGTGGTTTTCCTTGTAATTATTCTCTCTAAATATTAAGCTACTGTATGCTTCACAGTGAAAGTATTTTAGAATAATATGTAACATTTTTAACCATTCTTTTTCAAGTATGTCTTCTACCCCAGTCTGTATCTTTTCTCTCTTGAGAATTCTACTTACATGTATGGTAAGGCATTTTATATTGACATCACTAATGCACTATTCATTTTTTTTCTTTAATTCATCTTTGTGTGTCGTTTTTAGACAGTTTCTAGTGATCTTCAAGTTCACTGATCTTTTCTTTAGCCATTTCCTTTTGTTGTTGATCTCATTTGGAGATGTTTTCTGTTTCAGACACCATTTTACATTCTGGAATTTCCATTTGGTTCTTTCATAGTTTGCATTTCTCTGTTGGGATTTACCACTTGCTCATTCATTATGTTCATATTTTATGTAAACCATTGAAAATATAACTACTGAAATCTTATTTGCTAATTATAACATTTGAGTCATGTCTGTTTTTATATTGTTTTCTCTCACATGGGCATATTTTTCCTGCTGTTTTATTACCTAGTATATATTGACTATATGTGAGGCATGGTGAATATGGTGTCATTGAGAGTCTGCATTATATTATCATCCTTCAGATATGGCTGAGTTTTGTTTTAGTAGGCAATTAATGGTTGGAGTTTCAGGTTTGTTTTAGGCTTTCTGGGGCCAAAGACCTTTATATAGTTTAACTTGGATGCTTTGGATATTAAACAAAGTCTATTTACTTTGAGCAAAATTAAAATTTCTTCCAGTACTGCATGACCTTTAGAATTTTCACTCAAACTCCCCACCTACAGCCACTATTCTCTTCCAGACCCCAGTGAGTCACCCCTTCTGGATGGATATCTTATTTTTCAGATAATAATTCAATAATCTTTCTATATATATGACAAATTGTTCTGTGATTCTTTATGAATAGAATATTATTGGTATTTGAGAGGGATTTGTGAAATACTACTTTAAAAATGATATTTTAGCTGCTTTGTTAGGATTCATTGGAAATTGCTGGGAGTCTGTTTACTCTTATTTCTCTGGCAAATTCTATTGTTCTTCCATTTTTTTCCCAACTTAGGTCTTATCTGTTTAGCTTTTTAAATATTAGCTTCCAGTTGTTTTCATTTAATTTCTGTGTTTAATATGTGTATTTATTTTAATCCAAATTTTAATTAGGTTTTAAAGTAAGTTTATTTTGAGCATATTTTTTAAAAATAGCATTTGCCAACTTTCATAGGCCCCACCATAAAATCAACCTCATTTCCTAAATGCCAGGATTTTTGCCATCACTTCACCAAATACTGCATTTTGTATGCATGGATCATAACAAATAATTCATTGTGCAATTTCCTTTTGATAAGATCTGAATCAGACCTTGAAACTCTTTCAGTGTGATAAACTAAAGATTAATAGGATGCATTGTTTTGATGTTGACTTAAAACATGCATCATTTCAAAAGCATAATACCAAGAGGTGATGACTGTAGAAGTATCACCTGAAGTTCAAAAAATACTGATTTATTGAGATTTATTCTTTGGTAAGCAATATTATCATTTATTGAAGTATGAAAAGAAAGCAAGGTTTATTTAACAAATGAAACAAGAAACATAAAAAGCAGAATGATTGGGCATCCCACCAAGAAGCATGTGACAATCATTCTTGTGTTATCTTGTTTTCAGGATTTTTTTTTTAAATAATGGATATTCTTCTATCGTGTCATAGAAAGGAGAAAATGGAATAAATTGTCTTTATGCATTTTTTAGATTTAGTGAGAAGTTATTTTTGTTTTATTTTTTAGTGATCTAATTTTCTTTTTTTTTAAGCATTCTCACATTACTATCTTTTGTCCTTCCCTTCTTCTTTCCCAAATTGTTCAAATTCTGGCTTTTCATTTGCTGCTTGCTGAATTTTCTTCACATCCTTACCCATTTAGCTCATTTTCTTTTCTGAACAATAAAAACAGCAGAACACTGCTAATAAAAAATATTTGTATTTCTTAGTCTTAATCTTTTTCCAGAAAATTTGTTTACCATATGAAGATTTTTAATCAATTTTGAGTGAGTTAAGAGATATGTGTTTATTTTTATCTCAAATGTGATGTTAGGTGCAGTGATTAATATCATGTACTCAAAAGGCCATACTTCCTATGTTCAAGGCCAGGATCTACCATGTTTTGTGTATTTCTTAACCATGCAAACTTAGGCAAACTAATCTCTTTCTATAATAGTTTTTTTGATAAAATGGAGAAAGATACTACTAGTAAATACTTCAGTTTTGTTATGAAGAATAGATGAGATAATTTATATACTTGAATTGCTTGAAAGAATGCCTGGGACACAGCAAATGCTCATTAAATATTAGTTGTAAAAGTAATGGCAATTTTTATTTTCAATATTTATGTCTCAACCAAATACATCACATATTTTACAGGTATGGACAATTTTTGTCTTTAAAAGAGAAAGCTCTTGACAAATGCTAAATCTCAAGGATGAAAAACCTCTAGAAAACTATAGCATTATTTATTTAATTTCATGCCTTTTGCACTTGCTCTGCCTCCTGATGGTATTTCTATTTGTTTTCACACAAGTCAATATTTTCCTGTTTCTCCTTTTAAAATAGATTTTTATTTGGGGCATGTAAACAGTATCTGAAACAAGTGGAATTAAATTCTCCCAACTGTAGGATCCAAATAGAAAGGAAGGTATGAGCACGAAATCATGGTTCACAGGAAGGTTTAAATACCAGTAATTTTTGCTAGCAAAGAATCTAGAAATAAGTAGGGAGGAAAGGAAAGTGTTGTTTGATAACTAGGGATTTTACAGCAGAGATCTGGGATCAGATTCATATGGATAAAAACATTATTTCCCTAACTTTTTATGATCAAGGAAGAGCTTCATTTGGTTTTATATTAGCTTATTCACACTTCTCTTTGCTGTTTCTCAATCAATCCTCCAGTAAATTGATACACCATGTCTAATTCTTCATAAATCAGCTAAACTCTAGAGTGATATTGACAGTGGCTTTGCCGACTCCATTGTTTTCAGTCAAGAGTTTTCTTCAGCTTCAAAACAATTTGCTGTGAACGCCCTTGTTTGCTTGCCACACTGGTCTTTGTTAGGGTTGAAAACTTTGATTTATAACTATATATAATTGATGGCTATGGGGTAGGGGGACTATAGCTCATGCTCCTCCTCTTTTAATCTAGTTTTGCCTAGAAATCCATGTAGTGGAGCATTCTCTAGGGAACCAGGCTGGGAAATTTTCCATATACCCAATGGGAGGTCATTAATCACAGTGAGGAGGGTGTTTCTGAAAGTAAAGAAAACAAAAGTCAGACCACCTCAAGATGGCTTATCCAAAGACTAGATGTTAAAGCTAATGTATTCATTGTAGAGCATTTCTATAGAAAAGCTGAGCTAGTTGATGAGCCAAATGTATTTGCTATTCCACAAGTGAAATTTGACATTAGTGCTTCCAATTATTAATATTGAAAACCCACTCCATAGTTCCTCTTGACTAGCTCAGTTGTTGATTGGGGAGCAAGTGGAAACTCTTTAAATGGCAACAAGTCTTTTTTTCTATAATGATGAACAAAGAGGGAAAATACATGGTTTTTTTTTGTTTGTTTGTTTGGTTGGTTGGGTTTTTTTTTGCAGCTTCATCACAGTGTAGCTTGTGGTTCCTGTCATTCTAGTACATGCTGAATTTGAGACCATGTTCTCTCCTCATCTTGCCCTCTTTAGTTTTACTAATTCAAAAAGTCAGTGAAACTTTCTAAATTGCACATTTCTTTATGAAAGTAAGAGCTTTCTCAAGGTTTGGAAAGAATTAGCAAGTTTTTTTTTATTATTTAATTTCTATTGTGAAGATATCAGGCTTTATAAATTGTTTTTGGTTTATTTGGTTCCCACTTCATTAAACATTACCTTGCCAACTAAAGATATTTCATGATATTTCAACAACCTTATGGGGAAAAAGTTATCTATACATGTATGTATTTGCAAATGAATTTTATTGATTGAGAATGTTGATCCACCAAAAAAAAAAAAAAAGGAAATTACAAAGAAAATCAAAGCACTAGATAGACTGATGGGGACTGGAGCAGAGCCCATGAAAATACCCCAAATTAGGATAAAAGCTTTGTTGAAATACTGCTTAATATCACTTTACTCTATTTACTAAGTAAACAGTTATTACCATTGAAGTGGCACTTAAAATGGTCAGAGGCAAGCATACTGTGGTTCATTTTATAATGTGCCTGTTTTGATATAGGCTTTATTTAAAGTTGCTTGTTTTATTTTGCCTTATTTTATCTAAGATTCAGCAAGCCTCTCCTTGGAAACGAAGCCAAAAATATTTACAGTTCATTCCCTCCTCTTTACAGGAGTTTGAACTGATAAATAGCTCCCATGTGAATGATGCTAAAGTCAAAATGGAAATAGGGCCTTTCATAGATTGTACTCCTTGTTAAATCAGATTCCTTTGAAATTAGGAGAAGACAGTTCCCAGATGTTGGTGCATTAGCACTCCAAGTCCCCACTTAATGACACAAGAATCAATGGACCTTGGAGACTAATTCTTTAACATTGGCCTGAAGTGGGATCCAGGTCTACTGATGTGACTTATCAGAAAAATATTCATTAACCAAATGACAGAAAGCAGTAATTAAAATCCATAGTTAATCTGAATGGAAGCATGAAATAACACAGACTTAGGACATCTTTGAAGAATTAAAAATCCATTTCTTTGAAAGGGGTGAGAGGCAGACTCTGAGGAGTTAGCTTATCAGAAAGAACTTGGCACCTTTGCACAGCATCAGAAAGAAATTCATTCAAAATAAGACCCCTGAAGAGACGAGAAGTATGAAGTATAGTGTTTTTTAGTTCTTTCTTAGGAAAAATAAGTAGTCGAGAAAAGAAAAATTCTAACGTAAAATATTTTTAAGCCTCTCTAAATTTCTGATATTTGTTCTAACGGCTTTGCATTTCAAAACCAATATTTAACTTGCACAAAAATGTTTTAATGTTATGAACCATTTCGCTATGATCAATGTGTAACTCTCTCCCTTAAAATGAAAGAGTCGTACCTTGTCGTTTAACTTACAATTGCCAGTGTTCTTAAAAAGTTAAATCTTCAGGCCCTCCCTGGTGGCACAAGGGGTTAAGATGCAACTTATGAAGCTGTCCGCAGTCTCTCTCTGCAGCATAAGTTCGATCCCCCAGCCAGCCAGGGAGCAACCCACATGGTGCAGCAGAACTCTCCTGGCTAACCCGCTGCTCCCCTCAGCAGTATATTTCAGTCAATCTGCCTGTTCTGTTCCCCATTCTGTCTCTGGTGAATTCTCTCACCCTCCACAGTTCTGGCCTGTACCCCAGCTCTTGTATGAATAAATCTTTAAAAGAAAAGTTAAATTTTCAGGAAAAAAAAATAGCATTCTGGACATTTTCTGATTGCCTGAATATATTCATATAATATGGTTTGTGGTGCTATGAGGACAAGATTTTTTATTAGATCTTCAGGATACAGCCTCTTCACATAGAGTCAAAGTATCACCTCTCAATTCCTATATAAACAAAAATAAAATATTCATGATAGTAAGGAAATAAAAATGTCCCCCATAGTCTCACTTTTTAATCATAAGCAGAGAATTGCAGAAACAGCCAATATGTACTTAAATGACTAATTGCTGTGGGGTGTATCATAGCAAGCATCTCTTGTTCACATTCACACTCCATTTTTCATGTGAGAGAAAGATGGTTTCCTTCAAGAAATGTTTAAAATTATTCATGCTCTCAAAAGTAATACCTCCATATTGTTAAAATAAAATATGAGGCCTATTGGCTGTGTTCCAGAAAAGCTGATCTAGGTTAAAGGACATAATGAACAGTCATAGCTTTGCCTGCAATTATTTAATTGGGGAATAGATTTTTCTATCACTGTTCCTGGCAGTTTCAGCCATTTGATCCTGGGGCTTGGATTAAATGTTTCATCAGTAGGCCTATTTAAGAATCTTTATGGAACAAGTCTATCCCCTGGGCAAGCCCTTGTCAACTGCAATGAAGACTCACACAAATGAGTGAGAGGTATTTGGTTTTTTGGTTTTTGTTTGTTTGTTTTGCTAAATGTACAGAGAATTGGACATGCATGGTACTATCTACATGCTTTCTAAGATTTGAGGGTGCTCTGACTCCTGGTTGCAAATGTTGGAAGCTGACCTCAATCTGTCCATTGGATTTTCACAATTTCCTTAGGAAAATGAATTCTGAAGCTACATTCCCCTTTGTAAGTACAGGTGAGTCCTTGGCAAAAAGGAAAAGTGCAGAGAAACTGTGACTTGATTTTTTTTTTTTTTACTTCTAGGAACTAATTCCTCCAAACCAAACCTTCAACTGGACAGTTCTTTGCATTATGCCTTCTACCAAATCCACCACCTGTTTCACATCTGTTTATAGACATCACAATTATCTTTCAGTTTGGTTGTATTTGGATTAGTTTTTTCTTTCCCCCACTTACTCTCCAAGTGGTTGTAGATGTCAATTTACACAGCTAAGTATGACTGGAATATTTGTAAAGTGGGCACTAAAAGGTCTTTGTCACATTAAAACCATCTAACATTTAAAGGCATTGTGGAAACTGAAATCTGAACATCTCTTTAAAAAGGCAAAAAACGCATCATCTGTTGTAGCTACCATCAGTAGTCATGTAAAAAAGACTTAATTGGGATTTTATCTTTCCTCCTGTGATGCTGTGATCTTACTGGTTTTGTCTGCATGTTCTGTAAGTTATTTCAGAACTGATAAAAATGCATCCTACAATATGGTTGCACCAGAAGATGTTGTGTGGAGATTTATTTTCAGGATCTGGGGATGTGTTGGAGTATGCTGTTTCACTCAAATTAAGAAACCTATTGCAGCACAGTGTTCTTTTATAGACTTCTAGTATTTGGATAATTGAATGGCTATGCTCTGCCTCACTGTAGCTTAAAGAAGCATCTTTCTGAGATCCAGGAACAGTGGAAACAAGTACTTTTACAACCAGGCTCCAGGAATCTGCTGATGAGGCACTTAGGAGAGAGGAGGCGGTCCTGTTAGTTGCTTAGAAAAGTTCTCAAAATGTTTCCCATCTGTTAAGTGACAGGAAAAAAAGTAACCAAATCAAGAGGTTGCAAACTCTTGTGATGTTTGAGCTCTTTTGAGACAGAACAATAAAGCAAATATTCTAAATGCCTTTTTTCTCTTAGTTTGCTGTAGGACTTTTTCGTTGTCCATTTGTTTGCCCAAGATCATTTTAAAATATGAGACTCTGTCCTTGAATAAAATATGTTAATTATGCTAATTTATAAGGAAGGCATTGTTCCCGAATTTCAATATAATTTAAAGTAAAACTACTTCTTTCATGCTTTTGTTTTTGTTATTTCTAATACGAGGTTTGCCAGTCTATGGATCAGGCAAGCAATTGCTTACCTCCTGCCCCAGCAGTTGGCCCCCAAAAGTCATCTGTTATCTGGAAATGGTCGTTTTTTCACTCCAATTGCATGCTTGATCCTATTTTTCCAAGAAAAAAAAAAAGTAAGACAGTATTTATAAGTTTGCAGAAATTTTATGAATACCTAATTTATAAAATGTGCCTCTGAGACGTATATTGTTTTGCTATGCGATTATTGGTTAAAAGGTCATTTTCCCACTAAATGATTCCCAGACAGTGTCCCCTGAACATAGGTTCCAGGTGGAAGAGAAGTATGTTTGAGGTAAATTCCAATTTTTCTTTGTGCTATGATTCAGGCTGTAATGTTCAAGTAGAAGACAGGATGAGAGGACTGAGTCAATCTGCAGTTCAGAACAAGTAAGACATTTTTTGTACATTTTTGTACAGTTATTAAATACCTACTGTGTTCCTTTAGTGAGGGTACAGAGATGTTTAATACAGCTCTTCCCAAACTGCAAAATGCATTCGAATCACTCGGGGTTATGTGAAAATGCTAATTTTGATAAAGGAAGTCTGAAGATAGACCTGAGGTTCTCAATTTTGAAAGTATGACCCAAGTCATATTGATTGTCCTGGTCTTTGGGCAGCAAGTGCAGAAGACACCCACTATGAATTTACAGCATATAAGGTTAAACATGAACTTGCACAAATAACAGGGCAAATTGTGAGGAGGGACACAAGTAGTGAACATCAATAACCTATTATGTGAAAATTGCTTGCTATGTTAAATGACTTTGGCATGGTTCCAGAACCTTAAGATACCCTTTATTTGGTTTAACAGACAGGCATGTAAGCCATGAATTGCATTAGAAAGTGATAAGACTCTGTAGCAAGATGGCAATGGTATAGATGGGAAGGAGGGACTTTGATGTGTGGGTCAAGAAGGCCTCACAGAGGTGACCTTGTTCACATCAAAGGGTGAGAGTCTTCCAAGCTGATGAGGTAGTAAAGTGCAATTTCATTGGTAAAGAGGCATAATGTAGCATAGTGTGTTTGAGGGAACTCACAGTCCCTGGGGAAAAGGGCTGCCCATTTGTGAAAAGGTCTGGAAATGCCACTGGTATTTATAAAATATGGCATAAATGTCATATACGAGGTACCTCGCTTTTATTACTTTTTGTCTTAAACCTGAAAAGGAAGTAGTATCATTCATCTTTTACAGATTAGCAATCTGAAGTTCAGGAAATTATAGAACTGGTTGACAGTTACATCCAGTATCTGTTAACAGCTGGACTGGGTTCAAGCCCAAATCTTGGTGACAATAACGGCCTGACTATTGCCTTTCTGCCAAACTTGACAGTTATCAGAGACTATATCATAAGGAGCCATGTAAGCTGCACTAAGAAGGTTAAAACAGATCCTATTAGCAGCTGGAAACCCTAGAAGACATTTAGGTAGAGAGATGGCATTTGGAATTTTGATTAATTAATTTGGAAGCTCTATGGAGGCTAAATGAAAACAGGGCTTTGTGGGAATAGCTAAGAAATTTTTTTTTTTGAGGGTTTCTTTTTTTTATTATTTTTTTTTAAATAATAAATTTTATTTTTATATTCCCCCATACAATTGCAAATGCCCCATTCTGACCCCAATCCCTCCCCTCCCGGCCCCCACCCCCCAAAAAGTGTCTCTGGTTCATAGTTTTTTGTTGATTTTGATTTTCACTTTCTTATATTCATTTTCCTGGTCCCTTATTTAAGTTTTCTAGATTCCTGCTATGAGTGAGACCATCCGGTATTTTTCTTTTTCTTTTTGGCTTATTTCGGTGAGCATGATCCCGTCCAACACCATCCATGTTGCTGCAAATTGCATGTGTTTATCTTTTTTGAATGCTGAGTAATATAACATGGTGTATATGTACCACATCTTCTTGATCCAGTCATCTATTTTGGGGCATTTGGGCTGTTTCCAAAGCTTAGCTATTGTAAACAGTGCTGCTATAAACATAGGGGTGCAGGTGTTCTTTGGAATTGATGTTTCTGTGTCCTTTGGGTAAATACCTAGGAGTGGAATTGCTGGATCATATGGAAGCTCTATGTTTAGTAGGTCCAGAAATCTCCACACAGCTCTCCATAGTGGTTGGACCAGTTTGCACTCCCACCAACAGTGCAGAAGAGTTCCTTTTTCTCCACACCCTCGCCAACATTTGTTGTTGCTAGTTTTTTTAATATGTGCCATTCTCATTGGTGTAAGATGGTATCTCATGGTAGTTTTGATTTGCATTTCCCTAATTACAAGTGATGTTGAACATTTTTTCATATGTCTGTTGGCCATTTGCATTTCCTCTTCAGAGAAGTTTCTTTTTAGCTCTTCTGCCCATTTTTTGACTGGATTATTTTCTTTGTTGTTGCTGAGTCTCATCAGCTCTTTGCAGATTTTTGTGATCAGTCCTTTATCATTAGTGTTGGGTGCAAAAATGTTCTCCCAGTTGGTGGGGTTTCTCTTTGTTTTTGTTATTGTCTCTTTTGCTGTGCAGAAGCTCTTTAATTTGATGTAGTCCCAGCTGTTTATCTTTGCCTTCACTATCACTGCTTTGGGTGATGTGTCTGTAAAGATGTCTTTGATGTGCAAATTCCGTAGTGTTTCACCTATATTTCCTTTATGTATTTTATGATTTCAGGTCTTATGTCTAGTTCTTTAATCCATTTTGAGTTGATTTTTGTGTATGGTGTGAGGTAGTGGTCAAGCTTCATTCTTTTGCATGTAGCGATCCAGTTTTCCCAGCACCATTTATTGAACAAACTTTCTTTGCTCCAATGCATAGTCTTTGCTCCTTTGTCAAAGATTAGTTGACCATAAATCTGTGGGTTCATTTCTGGATTTTCTATTCGATTCCATTGGTCTGTATGTCTGTTCTTGTTCCAATACCATGCAGTTTTGATGATTATGGCTTTGTAGTATAGTTTCAAGTCTAGGAGTGTGATGCCTCCATTTCCTTCTTTTTTTTTTTTTCAGTAGAGCTTTGGCTTTTCAGGGTTTTTTGTGATTCCATATGAATTTCATCAATAATTGTTCTATTTCTTTGAAGAATGACATTGAAATTTTGATTGGAATAGCATTGAATCTGTATATTGCTTTTGGTAGAATGGGCATTTTAATAATGTTTATTCTTCCAATCCATGAGCAGGGGATGTCTTTCCATTTCTTTGTGTCTTCTTCTATTTCTTTTAACAGTGTTTTATAGTTTTCTTTGCATAAGTCCTTTACCTCTTTTGTTAGATTTATTCCCAAATATTTGATTTTTTTTGTTTCAATAATAAAAGGGATGGTTTTTTTGATTTCTTCTTCAGATTTATTGTTTGTGTATAGGAAGGCTACTGACTTTTGCGTGTTGATTTTGTATCCTGCCACTTTACTGAATTGATTGATGAATTGAATTAGTTTATCTGTGGCGATTTTGGGGTTCTCTATGTATATTATCATATCATCTGCAAATAGTGATAGTTTGACTTCTTTTCCTATTTGGATTCCTTGGATGTCTTTCTCTTGTCTTATTGCTCTGGCTAGGACTTCCAGTATTATATTGAAAAGCAGTGGTGAGAGTGGACATCCTTGTCTTGTTCCAGATCTTAATGGAATTGCTTTCAGCTTTTCACCATTGAGAATTATACTGGCTGTTGGCTTGTCATAGATGGCCTTTATGATGTTGAGGTATGTTCCTTGTATCCCAAGAATTTCAAGGGCTTTTATCATGAATGGGTGTTGCACTTTGTCAAAAGCTTTCTCAGCATCTATTGATATTATCATATGGTTTTTATATTTCTTTTTGTTGATGTGTTGGATAACGTTGATTGATTTTCGGATGTTAAACCATCCTTGTGTCCCTGGAATGAATCCAACTTGGTCGTGGTGAATTATCTTATGGATACATTGTTGGATTCTGATAGCTAAAATTTTATTGAGGATTTTTGCATCAGTGTTCATTAGGGAGATTGGCCTGTAGTTTTCCTTTTTTGTGTTGTCCTTGTTCGGTTTTGGTATTAGTGTAATATTGGCTTCATAGAACGTGTTTGGTATTGTCCCTTCCTTCTCAATTTTTTGGAAGAGTTTGTGAAGGATAGGCACTAATTCGTCTCTGAATGTTTGGTAGAATTCATTTGTAAATCCATCAGGTCCTGGGCTTTTGTTGTTGGGGAGGTTTTTGATTACAATTTCAATTTCGCTGCTTGTAATTGGTTCTATTTCTTCTTTATCTAGCTTTGGGTGATTGTGGAGTTGTAGGAATTTGTCCATCTCCTCTAGATTGTTGAACTTGTTTCCATATAACTGTTCATAGTAGTTACTGATTATTCTTTTGATTTCTGCTGTGTCCGTTGTGATTTCTCCTCTTTCATTGATGATCCTGTTTATTTGTGCTTTCTCCCTTTTTTCCTTTGTGAGCCTGGCTAGGGTTTGTCTATTTTATTGATTTTTTCAAAGAACCAGCTCTTGGTTTCATTGATCTTTTGGATTGTTTTTTTAGTTTCAATTTCATTTATTTCTGCTTTGGTTTTTATTATTTCTTTTCTTCTACTGGTTTTGGGGTTTTTTTGTTGTTCTTTTTCTAGATATTTGAGCTTCGAGATTAGGTTGTTTCTTTGAGTTCTTTCTTGTTTTTTGATGTGAGCTTCTATTGCTATATATTTTCCTCTTATTACTGCTTTTGCTGCATCCCATACATTTAGGATATTGGTGTCCTCCTTGTCATTCAATTCAAAGAATTTTTTAATTTCTTCCTTGATCTCCTTGTTAGTCCAGTGGTCTTCCAGTAGTGTGGTTTTTAATCTCTATGAGGTAGGATAGTTCCTTGCCTTCTTTTTATGGTTTATTTCTAGTTTGATGCCTTCGTGGTCAGAAAAGATGGTTGGTATGATTTCAATCTTGGTGTATCTGTTGATGTTTGTCTTGTGCCCCAGTATGTGATCGATCCTGGAGAATGATCCGTGTGTGCTTGAGAAAAATGTGTACTCCGTTTTTTTTGGGTTTAGTGTTCTATAGATGTCTGTTAAGCCCAAATGCTCTAGGTCCTTATTTAGAGCTTTAGTTTCTTTACTTATTTTTTGTCTTGTTGATCTATCCATTGTTGATAGTGGTGTGTTGAAGTCTCCCACTACGTATGTGTTTTCTCTGATGTCTGTTTTCAGAGAGGACAACAGTTGTCTGATATATTTTGGTGCTCCTTCGTTTGGTGAGTATATGTTAATGAGTGTTATTTCTTCTTGAAGTATTGTCCCCTTGATCATAATGTAGTGACCATTGGGGTCTCTTTTTATTTTTTTGAGTTTGAAGTCTGTTTTATCTGATATAAGTATAGCTGTCCCTGCTTTCTTTTTTGGTCCATTTGCTTGTAGGATTGTTTTCCATCCTTTAACTTTGAGCCTATTTTTATCTTTTGTAGCTAAATGTGTTTCCTGGAGACAGCAAAAGGTTGGGTTTTGTTTCTTAATCCAGGCTGCAACTCTGTGTCTTTTTATTGAAGAGTTTAGTCCATTTACATTTAGAGTTAATATTGATATGTTAGCATCTGTATTTGCCATTGTGTTTGTCTTTCCTTTGATTTTATTTATTTATTCTTTTAATAACTTTTTTTTTTTTTTTTGGTCTTCTTTCGTTGTTATTCGTCCCTCTGAGGTTCTGGCTTTAGGATTCCTTGTAGTATTTTTTGGAGTGGGGGTTTAGTCGTAATGAAATTCCGGAGTTTCTGTTTGTCTGGGAAGATCTTTATTCTTCCTTCATAGAGGAAGGAGAGCTTTGCGGGATAGAGTATTCTTGGTTGGCATCTGTTTTCTTGGAGTCTGTTGACTATGTCCCTCCACTCTCTCCTTGCCCGTAGTGTTTCTTCAGAGAAGTCTGATGTCAGCCTGATTGGTTTTCCTTTGAATGTTATCTGTTTCTTCCCTCTTGTCAGCTTCATTATTTTTTCCTTGTCCTGGATTCTTGGGAGCTTTACTATTATGTGTCTTGCTGTGTTTTTCCTTTCGTCGTGGAAGTTTGGTGTTCTTCTTGCTTCTTGTATATCAATTTTCAGCTCCTTCTTCGCATTTGGGAAGTTCTCTTCAATTATCTCCTGGAATATTTTCTCTGTTCCTACATCTCTCTCCTCTCCTTCCGGAATTCCTATAACTCTTATATTTCCTTTCCTCATGGAGTCAGATAGTTCCCGAAGTCTTTCTTCATTCTTTTTCCTTCGTACTTCTCTTTCCTTTTCTGTTTTGGTTCTTTTTATTTCTGTGTCTTCAAGAGTACTTATTCGTTCTTCCATTTCATCTATTCTGCTTTCATTGCTTTTCCCGGAGTTCTTTAGTTCCTCCATTAATTCTTTGATCTCCTGCATTTCTTTTACTTCCCTCTTTAGGGGCTCAATTTCATTCTTCTGACCATTGTTTTCCCTCTTTAGGGACTCAGTTTCATTCTTCTGACCATTGTTTTCCCTCTTTAGGGAACTGGAGCCAGCCTATGGTACTCTTGGGAAACTTGAACCTCATGAAATTCAAGGCACTTACAATGTAGTCCAGGAGAAAAACTTAGATACATGAGACAAAATGCCAGATACAAGCTCTGTGTATTCTCCTCATTTCACATAAACACCATTAGTACTTACAGTATCTGAAGAACAAACCAGCTTGTATATGACTGTAGTTTAGACAGAGAAGGAAAGAAGTTGGAGCTCAGTTCTAAGGCCCTGTGTTCCCAGCCACTGAATTAAGCCACTGAATACCCAGCCACTGAATTAAGCCAAATTGAATTTTCATGTATCCACAGTTGTCTACTGTCTGCTTGTGGAAAGTACATGATGCTGTTTTCCAGCCTTTACACTAAATTCAGTTTGAAGTTTTTCCAAACGGTATACCCTCTCCATCTCAAGGGATGATGGCATACATGTATGTATCTACACCCATCCAATATGCCATCCCAGTCATTTCTTGAGCACCCACTACTTCCTGAGCAAATAACAAAATTACTCGGGAGGAAGTCTGAGAGGAGAAGTTCATGTCTTCTTTTGTAAAGCAGTAAATTGCAATTCAGAGTAGTTCAAATAACTCATTCAGGTCACAGAGCTGGTGAAAATTAGGATTCTTTTTTTTTTTTTTTTTTTTTTTTTTTGAGTGTTCATTTTTATTAGTTTCCATATTTTTAGGTTTTTATATATATCTTTTTGAGAAAGTAATATATTATCATTATAAAATTTCATACAGTATAAAATGGTATACAGTGAAATATAAGTCTTCCTCTAATCCTAGTCCCCCTTCCCTTAGGCAGCCATAATGTGACTGCCATTGTTTCTTGTCTATCCTTCCAAAATATTTTACGCATAGAATATGAGACACATACACATGCAATATAGCACATGTATATATTCTGAATCAGATCTTCCTCATGCCAGAACCTCTGCATCTTGCTCTTGGTGGTGATGTTGCCTCCCTTGGCACTCTTGCATCTCTCAGCTCTATCCTCAAGTCCAAAATAGTTTTACTTGTTTGATGTATTTTTCTTCCTTCAGATGCTTGAGAGGAAATAATGGGATAGTTACTGCATTTGACAGATGAGAAAAATATCAGAGAAATAGGACTGTCCCACTTATTGGGGGGTGCTCTTCTTGGCCTCTGGCTTAATGATTCCCACTTCCCGGTTTTGACTTGAGGATTCATCCCAAGTGGTTCCAAACCTTAGCCATATAGTGCAGTCACCTAGAGATCTTTGAAAAATATTGATGCCTGGCTTCCATAGACATTTCAGTTTACTTGGTATAGCATGTACTGGAATTTCCAAAGCTCTTAGGGTGACCCTACTATGCAACAGAGTTGGGAATCACTAGGTAGCATTTGGGACTGGTTTAGAGTAGTGGTTAAAGTGTGATCCCTGCGCCAGCAGCATCAGTACAGCTTGGGAACTTACTAGAAATATAACATTTTTGGTTCCACACCAGACCTATCAGAAATTCTTGGGGTGAGATCCAGAAATCTGTGTTTCAGTAAGCTTTCCAAGTGACTCTAATGAAAGTCACCCCCTTGGCCATATTTTCTCCCAACAGGTTTTTGGTGTGGAACAAGGGGACCAGCTGTCTGCTGTTTTTACCGAGGCCAGACCTCAGGGGAAATATATTTGAACCCAAATGACAGTACAAGGCATTCAGATTTTTATTAAAAGATGCATTTCCTGGTAGTATAGGTTGCCAACTGCAGGAATAAATAACTGAGGGAGGGTTTTGGAATCTTTCTGGGAGTGGCCAGAGTACTGTACCATCAAAAGGAAAAAAGAAAAAGGAAGAAACCAGCCTCTGGATAAAAATGAAAGCAATAAATATTGTGATCTGATTTCACTTTAGTTATTTATGGGCCTTCCTTCCTCCACTTTGAAGTTAATGGTGGTGTCTCCCTAACTCTGGCACCTTTTGTTTTTCTCTTGAAAATCTCCATGTGCTTGAAGTCCAGAGTTCTATGTTTTGGCAAAAATGAAGGCCAGGGCCATGAATGGCAAAGTGACTCCTCCCCTGCATTTTTCCTATTATGGGGACTACTTGGTTGGCACCATTTCCCTGCTACCACAATTATTTTTCAACATAGTTTTAAGAAACTCAGTATATTAGCCAGTTTCCCCAGTGCCCTTTCTTGCATGCTTATTTGATGTGGCAGGGTTTTGTCATGTTTCTCAAGTGTTCCCCCATTGGACTTCACTGTGTTGCTGCTAGGGTTAGGTTTTATTGGTTCTTATAACAATGGAGGGTGAAAGAATTAGTCTTATATAATGGGGTGGCGGAGGTGTTAATGAAATAGAATTGTTTATTTTTATTATTTTTATTGAAGTAACACTGGTTTACAACATTGTAAAATAATATTACTTTAAATGGAGAACTGACAAAATCCCAAGAGGAAAGGGAAGGGAAATATTTATGCAAGGCTGGATACTATTGGAGAGATTGTGGGGAGAGTTGGAGGAAACTGTATCTAAATTTATTATACAAATTCAAAAAATCCAGCTGTTTGACATTAGTCATTAGTCACCTATTCTAAACTCTTTTTAATATATGCAAAATATCCCCCTATAATTTAGTAAGTTATTATTTTTAGTTGTACCATTTCAACCAATAGCTGACTTTGAGATTTGACTTTGGCATCATTTGACATTTTCTACTTCCATCTTATAGTCAGGAACCTGTATTTAAAAATATAGTATAAACATTGTGGAAAAGAGGCAAGGGCAGGTAGGGAAGAGGGCAGCTTAGTCTCTTTTACCTGGGCTGGGTGGATATATTTCCCTTCCTAGGATCTCAAGATGATTAATCTGAGGGCGGACTCTGCATCTTAATAATCTGTCAGCTGAGGCTCCTGGGAAGACTAATCTATTCATAGACAAAATGTTGTCAAAAGAGAATAGGCTCCTCATTTGGAAAATGGTTGGGTAACTGCTTCTTTGCTAAGAATCAATGTAGAATATGAAATGATATCTCATTTGACGTTACCTGAAAAACCTCTCAGATAAAGACTTCCCCAGCATGTGGGATTGAATGGGGGACAGACAAACCTTTAGTACTGGCAGCTGAGAATAAAGGGGACTTCTGAGCATATCCCAGTGACCTTGCTTTATGGGTTGTTATTTCTTTTAGTTCTTTATAGTGATTTAGCAAAAAGAATGCAAGTGATTTGAAAGGTCAAGAAAGAGCAAACAATCATTGACAGTGCAGTAAAGATTTCGCCCATCATGTTTCCATCTTTGTTCAGAAACTCAAAGACCCACTGGAGCAAAACAACCTCTCTCAATAGACAATGTACCAAGACTCTTCGTAGAGATAAACCAGAGACACTTTGGTAATTACAGCTACAATTTAAAACAGAGAAACTGAAAGAGAAGGTAGAAATGAAAGAACATGAAGTAGTATAGGTTAAAATAAAAATCAAACCAAAATATATTTCCAGGTTTTGAAAAATAGAGTAACATGAACACACTTAGGGTATTACTTGAATCTTTTTATAGGACAGTAGTATGGCTTCATCAGGGAAGGGGAGGGAAACTGATTTCATTCACATGACCTATGAAAATCTATGCAATAAAAAATACTTTCCAACGTGATAACAAAAACCATTTTACCTCACAGAGAGCAGTGCCATCAAAGACAATAGGCCCCTGGGCATTCCTAACTACAGTTAAACTCATGTCCTCACTGTTGTCACTTTTTTTTTTTTTTTTTTTGTGGGACCCTCTCCAGGGGGCGGGAAGGCTGCGGGCAGTCTCATAGCCCAGCGTTCAACCGCTGTGCCACCAGGGGAGGCCCTGTTGTCACTTCTTTAGGTTAATTTTCATATCCATGTCTCAGGTGTGGATGAGTCCCCTCCTAGGGAATGTATTCTTCACTTCCCTTTATAGTCATCCAAAGCATATTCCCACTCATGAATTCAGAGTTTATCCTCCATGCCAACATCTGGCTGGACCCAAGATGAAGAAGTAAAACAGTGGGACCTGCCTTGAGGTACGCACAGTCCTTTGGAGATTAAGACATGGGAATAACCAGTCCACAGCACCATACTGCCAATGTTTATTTATCTTAACCTTGGTAAAAAATAATGTATGTACAGCAAAGTATACAGATAGTTCTGTGGGTTCACACCAGGTACAATGGAAGAACTGTAAGAAGCATTTGAGTGTGGTGTGCCTCAGGACTCTTGTGAGGCTTTCATTAAGAGGTGAAGCTGGGGGCCTCCCTGGTGGTGCAAGGGTTAAGCGTCAGCACTCTGAAGCAACCCATAGCTATTGCAGCACAAATTTGATCCCCCAGCCAGAGTGGTGAGCCACACGGTGCAGCACACCTCTCCTGTCTTGCCCGTTGCTCCCCTTAACAGTGTATTTCAGTCAGTCTGCCTGTTCTGCCCCCCACTCTGTCTATCCCACTCTGTCTATGGTGAATCCTCTAACCCCTCATGTCTGGCCTACACCCCTCATGTCTGGCATATATTTGTATGCATAAATATATCTTTCTTTAAAAAAAGTGAGGGCCTCCCCTGGTGGCGCAGCGGTTGCGCACTGGGCTGCGAAGCTGCCAGCAGCCTCTGCAGCGCCGGTTCTATCCCCAGCTGCCGGCGAGGGTCCCACATGGCGCAACAGACCTCTCCTGCTGCGCCCACTGCTCCCCTTAGCAGTGTATTTAGTCAGTCTGCCTGTTCTGTTCCCCACTCTGGTGAATTCTCTCACCTTCCCATGCTTCTGACTGTACCCAGTGCTTGTATAAATAAATAAATCTTTAAAAAAAAAAAAAAAAAAGCTGAAGCTGGAGATGAGACCCAGAGTAGTAGTAAGAAAGTATGTATTAAGAAAGTAAAGTAGGTAGAAGAGGGAAGAGAGAGTGGTCATTCCAGGTCAGGAATTCTTCCAGTCCACCTTCCCCAGAAGTTTTCCATGACTACATCTCACTGATCGACTTCAATTAATCACAGCTGGTTACCCAAATTACAGCACATCACTTAGAAGTCAGAGACCTCTAATACAGTATGACTTCAGATACAGTATGCTGTATCTCCTAGGCTTGTTTTTCTCCATGTTGGTCTTTATCCACCAACTGCATATGGTCATAGACATAGGATGAGTGAGAGAAATTTATTCTATGTACCATTGGGTATAGGATTCCCCATAGAATAGATTCACATTTCTTCACTCTAAAGGGAAAAAAATAAACCTAGATCTGGCTTGACATACTATGCCTTCAGGCCAAGTCCAGCCTACCACCTGTTAGTATGAATATAGTTTTATTGAAACACAATCAGTCACCTATGTGTACATCATCAATAGTAACATTTGAGCTGTTGCAACAGAAACTATCCCATCAAAACCTAAAATATTACTGTATTTTCCTTTACAGAAAGTTTGCTGACCACTGACTTGTACATTTTGCTTATTTATTATTGTTTAGTCCTGCATGCTTTTAATATGAAATTTCTCTTTTTAAATTTTTTCTCTTCATCCTCAACACCAATGCCCTACCCTTGCATCAAACTTAAATTATACTCTTTTATTTTGCTTCTTATTTAAGGAAATTTGTTTAATGTTTTGCTCCAAGTTATTTAAGATGCTAAAACCCTATGGCATTCCTACTCTGGTTGGACTGTAAAGTCCGTGTAGACAGGGGCTTGGGTCCTTCCACTGCTGCAAACAGAGGGCCTATGTGTTGAGCACAGAGCAGTCATGAAAAAATGGCTCTGGGCATGATGGAGCAATGATAGCAGAACAGGTAGGCTTTCCTCAAATCCTTAGGCTTTAAAGAAATCATTTCAGTTGTCTGACACCCAAGGAATACTGCTTCTCTGCCCTAACCTTTCCTGACTCCTTGATCAGAGCTCTGTGTTTTCTGTTAATCCTTGTTCTTGTTTCAGAGAAGATAGGAACCTATTGCAGACAACAGGCTTTCTTTTGCAGCATTGAGTAAAAGGGTGGGCTGCATTGCCACGACCAGCTTTCAAAGGAAAAACATTTATGTCGCAGAACATGAACATAATGAAACATTTCATTTGTAATGTCTTAGAAAAGAAAAACTTGCTAGGGGAAAAGTTCATCTGAAAAATACCAAGATTTAGAAGCATATGTATCATTGAATCAAATTATATCTTCTTAGATATTATTATACTATTAGCATTTTTCCATTACTGTCAATTTTCCTCTAACTCTCTCACAAGTGTCTTCAGAATTAAAAAAAAAAAAAAAGCTTTCATTTGCAGTACAGGATGCCTAAATATTGTGGGAAGATTTTATTGAAGTCTATGCATGGTAAGTCTTTGGAGACATCGGTTTGGCCACTGCGGTCTTTGTTTCTCTTCTCCAGTGCTCAGTAATCATGGGCAGTTTGACCACAGTGCATCTCAGAGTTTCTTCCATAGAGCTTGTTGTGACTTTCCACATGGCTTTATCCCACATGTGGGTGTAGTCCCTGACTGACATGTAGGAAAACTGGGAAAATATTAGTGGATGTTAATAAATGCTTTTCCTTGAGACCACCCTGACATTTTTATTCAGTATAAAATTTCTTGGTTTCAGCTGGGCTTTTTTGTACTAAACAAATGGATTTTTTTTTTGGCTTTTATTTCCCTTTCCATAGGGGTCAAGTCTCCAAAAATATCTTTATCACTGATGTCATAGAACATGTCACTAATGTTTTCTTCCATGTGTTTTAATGCTGCAGGTCTTTGTTTAGAACTTATTTTTGTGCATGGAGTCAGAGTGATCCAGCTCAGTCCTTTACAGGTTGCCATCCAATTTTCTAGCACCGTTTGTTAGAGGGACTTTCCTTTCCTAGTCTATGGTCTTGGTGTTAAGTATATATGGATTTTACTTCTGGGATTTCAATACTGTCCTGCTGATCTATGTGTCTATTTTTATTCCAATACCACATTATTTTAGTTATTGCTGCTTTATAGTATAAAGTCAGGTAACATGATGCCTCCATTTCGCTCCTTTTTTTCTTGGCATTGTTTTAGCAATGGGTAAAGTGGTGGGCTGAACATTTAATGGGTTCATATAAATTTTAACATTTTTGGTTCAATTTTTTTTGAAAAATATTGGTATTTTTATTGGGATTGCATTCAATTTATATATCACTTTAGGTAGAATTGTCATTTTGACTGTATTGGCTCTCCCCATCCATAAGCATGCAATGTCTTTCCATTTCCTTATGACTTGGTCTATCCCCTTGAAAAGCATACAATAGCTTTATTGTGTAAATTCTTCACCTCCTTGACTAGCTTAATTTATTTTTTATGACATTGTGAATGGAAATAATTTCTTCTCATTCATTATTTATATATGTATAAACATATCTATGTATGTCAGTGTAAACATTTTTGTATATTGATCTTATTATCTGCCACTTTGCTGTATTCATTTATTCTTTTTGATAACTTTTTGTGGAGTCTTTATAGTTTTCTATGTACAGTATCATATCATCTGCACATAATGATAGTTTCAGTTCTATTCCAGTCTGAATTTCTTTTATTTCCTGTTGTTGTCTGCCATTTCCATTTTTGTAAAGACTGTATTATATTATTTTGTGAAGTAGCACCAAAATTTAACTAGTTTTATATAGATAGATCTTTGTAATTTTTATTTTGTAGTTTTCCATTTAATATATAATGAGTTGGGATATTTTTTCAGTATTCCCATGGGATATTTTGCAGTAGGATTGCTAGATCAAAGTGCATGTGCATTTTTAATTTTTAAAGAAAATTGCAAATAGCCTTTAAAAACTTCATACCAATATAAATTCCCACCAGTAGTTTGAAGGTCCCTGATTCACCAATTCCTCTTGAACCCTTAGTACTTGTAATTTTTTTAAATATTTATTTTATTTATACATACAAGAGCTGGGGTATATAATCCAGAGGTGCAGGGGGGGTGGGGGTGAGAGGATTCATCAGGGACAGAGTGGGGAGCAGAACAAGTGGACTGACTGATATTCACTGCTGAGGGAGCAGCAGGTGAGACAGGAGAGGTCTACTGTGCCATGTGTGTTATCTCCCTGCCCGGGGATCGAACTCATGCTGCAGTAGTTGCCAATAACCTGATAGTGCTCACTCTTAATCCCTTGTGCCTGTGTCTCTTTGATTTGTATTACTTAAAAATTTGTAATAAAGGGTAAATACCCAGAGACATGAGGTTTGAGAAGAAGGGCAGTTCTAAGCCTGATAAAAATCAGCAGTCCTTTATCTAATACACTTGCAATTTTTTATATAAAATTCAAAATGCAAGTAGGATTTGTTCCAGGACACAAAGATGGTTCAACATCTGAAAATAAATCAATGTAATTCAACACATCAACAAAAAAATATAAAAACCATATGATAATATCAATAGATGCTGAGAAAGCTTTTGACAAAGCACAACATCCATTTATAAAGGCCCTTAAAATTCTCGGATACAAGGAACATACTTCAACATTATAAAGGCCAAGTATGACAAGCCATAGCCAATATCATTCTCAATGTTGAAAAGTTGAAAGCATTTCCATTAAGGTTTGGAACAAGACAAGGCTGTCCACTCTCACCATTGCTTTTCAATATAATATAGGAAGTCTTAGCCGGAGCAATAAGACAAGAGAAGGACATACAAGGAATCCAAATACTGAAGGAAGAAGTCAAACTATCACTATTCACAGATGATATGATAATATACATAGAGAACCCCAAAAACTCCATAGAAAAACTAATCAATCAGCTTACTAAAGTAGCAGGATACAAATCAACACACAAAAAATCAGTAGCCTTCCTGTACACAAACAATAAATCTGAAGAATAAACCAAAAAAAAAAACATCCGTTTTATTATTGAAATAAAAAAAAATCGAATACTTGGGAATAAACTTAACAAAAGAGGTAAAGAACCTATACAAAGAAAACTATAAAACACTGTTAAAAGAACTAGAAGAAGAAGAAGACACAAAGAAATGGAAAGACATCTCCTGCTCATGGATTGGAAGAATTAACATCATGAAAATGGCCATCCTACAAAAAAGAATTTACAGATTCAATGCTATTCCAATAAAATTTCAATGACATTCTTCAAAGAAATAGAACAAATATTGATTAAATTCATATGGAGCCACCAAAACCTCAAATAGCCAAAGCTCTCCTGAAAAAAGAAAGAGGGGAATGGAGACATCACACTCCCAGGTTTCAAACTATACTACAAAGCCATAATAATCAAAACTGCATGGTATTGGAACAAGAACAGCACACATGAACCAATGGAACCGAATAGAAAATCCAGAAATAAACCCACAGATTTACTGTCAACTAATCTTTGACAAAGGAGCAAAGAATATGCAATGGAGCAAAGAAAGTTTGTTCAATAAATGGTGCTAGAAAAACTGGGTTGCTACATGCAAAAGAATGAAGCTTGACTACTGCCTCACACCATGCACAAAAACCAACTCAAAATGGATTAAAGAACTAGACATAAGACCTGAAACCATAAAATACATAGAAGGAAATATAGGCGAAACACTACATGACATACTCCTCAGCAACATCTTTAAAAACTCATCATCCAAAGCAGTGATAGTGAAGGCAAAGATAAACAGCTGGGACTACATCAAATTAAAGAACTTCTATACAGCAAGAGAACAGTAACCAAGACAAAGAGACACCGCACCCACTGGGAGACAATTTTTGCACACAACACTAATGATAAAGGACTGATCACAAAAATCTACAAAGAGCTGAAGAGACTCAACAAAAACAAAAAATAATCCAGTCAGAAAATGGGCAGAAGAGCTAAAAAGGAACTTCTCCAATGAGGAAATGCAAATGACCAACAGGCATATGAAAAAATGTTCAACATCACTTGTAATCAGGGAAATGCAAATCAAAACTACAATGAGATACCATCTTACACCAGTGAGAATGGCACATATTAAAAAAACTAGCAACCACAAAGGTTGGCGAGGATGTGAGGAAAAAGGAACTCTCCTGCACTGTTGGTGGGAGTGTAAACTGGTCCAACCACTATGGAAAGCTGTGTGGAGATTCCTCAACCTGCTAAAGATGGAGCTTCCATATGATCCAGCAATTCCACTCCTAGCTATTTATCCAAAGGACACAGAAACATTAATTCAAAAGGACACTTACACCCCTGTGTTTATAGCAGCACTGTTTACAATAGCTAAGCTTTGGAAACAACCCAAATGCCCAAAAATAGATGACTGGATCAAGAAGATGTGGTATATATACACAATGAAATATTACTCAGCAATAAAAAAGATAAAACTCATGCAATTTGCAGCAATATGGATGGAGCTGGAAGGGATCATGCTCAGTGAAATAAGCCAGAAAGAAAAAGAAAAATACCAGATTGTCTCACTCGTAACAGGAATTTAGAAAACCTAAACAAGGGACCAGGAAAAGACTGATTATAATAAAGTAAAAATTAAAATCAACAAGCAACTATAAACCAGAGACACAGGGGTGGGGGGAGGAAGGACGAGGGTCAAAATAAGGGGGTTGGGAATTATATGGGGACTGTAACCAAGATGAAAATGCATATATTGTGCAAAAATGAAAAATTATGTAAAAATACATAAAAGAAAAAATAAGCATGTTTTTAACCAAAAACACATTTAATCATCCATCACATGATCATGCCAATACCTTTTCTAGATATTCGGATTAAAAAAAATTTAAAAAGCATAGATGTCATTTTAGGTATAACCACTGCCAACCTAGTCAGGCCAGTATTCAATAAGCCAGAATATTAGTACTTCTGCAGCAAAAATATAAATGGGCCCACAGGGTGGATTATACTAAGAATGATATGTACTCTAAAATCAGTTCAGAAAAGGTTCTTGTCATGAAATACTTTTGAATCATAAGAAGTCTTACCTCCTAATGAGTGACGAAAAAGAATTTGTGGAGTTTCTATTTGGTTTTCAGAATTACAACTACCAAGAGATTGTTCAGAGAAGTATCTCTTGAATAGAGGAGGTTCATCCACACTGAGTAGACAGCACCGCGGTGCAGTCCAGGGATGCTGGAACCATGGAGAGGTAACCAGAAGGAGCTGCTAAGCGAATCTGATTGTTTTTTCCAGTTTCTGTGGTTTGTTTTTATTTTGGGGCATGGGGGAAAGGACTGTCAAGAAGGGGAGGGCTGTCAGAAGGGGAAGAACATAGAGCGCTTTAATACTATTGGCTAGTGGTGCACCTCATTGCTAGTCATGAAACAGTATGAGGAAATCTGCTAATGATGTGGTGAATAAATGAGTTCTTCACAAAATATATCAGAGGTGTTTTGCATCATTGTATGCATCAGAGAAAATGGCTTAGTTCCTTCTCATGAGTCCATCATTACTTCCATGCCTCCTTTTTGTTTATGGATAATGATTTAAATGACCCAAATGTAAGTGTCTTGAAGTGTTTTTGCTTTAGATAAAATTGAAAAAGTCTTTATACTCCTGATGATTCATAGTCATTGCCTAGACTCCTGCCATCTTCAGACTTTTAAAAATCATACTAACTCAAGTATGCTTGAATTAGCAGAAATTGATGGCTTATCAGAAATGGTAAATGATTAGTCTCCAGGAGAAAGAAAACTGTCCTTGAGCATGTGAAAGGAGAATAGAATTGAACCCAACACAAATCTTTCTTTAAGTTAGTTCTCACAATAATGCTTTCTAGAGATGAAGTAACATGCCAGTGTCACTTAATTCAATGAGTTGAATGTTGCTGCCTGAAAGCAAATCATACCTACTTGATAAATTCAGTATTATGAACCTTCTTTTCTGCCATAATATATGGCAGATCTGAAAATTGAGCTCAGGGTAGTCTACCTAACCTTCTCCATTATTCTTATGTTTTTGTTTTTCATAAACTTCATCTGGTGGATAAGATTCCTCTTATGAGTTTATTCTGATTGCTTGGAAGTGACTGGGTAATGAATTATACTGGGAAGGATTCTGAAGCAGAATCTAGTTCCAGTGATAGATTAGGAACATATTGCAAAGACTCAGGCAGGGGTGGGTGGTTCAGTGGGTCGAATGTGCTATACATTTGCTGTTCCTCTTTGAGGCCCTTTTTTGTCTCAGGTTTATATAAAGTGTGCATTTATTTAAAACGATGTCAGAAATGTCACTCTGTTTAACATCATTGCAGGAATATCCAAATTAAAACCATAGTGTGAATTTACCACATGCCTACCTGAATGGCTAAAATGAAAAAGATAGTTGACAGCAAGTTTTGGTGAGGATATGGAGTGACCAGGACACCCCTACATTGTTAGTGTGAATATAAATCAGTACAGTCACTTTTGAAAACTCTCAGTGCCTATTAAAACTGAGCATGTGCATGTATTATGACCTATTGATTCTATTTCTAGGTATGAACTGAACAAAAGCATTAACATATTTTTATTAAACACATGTACAAAAAGTTCACACTATTATTGTACCTAATAGTGTAAAACTAGAAAACACTTAAAGGTCCATCAATATTAGAGTAAATAAATAAATCGAGGTATAATCATGACAGCAGAGTGTCATATATCAATGAGAATGAGCAAAGTACAACCACAAACAAAACTTATCACCTTTGTTAGAAGTCAGGGCAGTTAGAAATCACCTTTGTTAGAAGTCATATAATTTCCCTGGAGAAATAGAGGTAGTGACTGTCTGCTGAGAAATAATCAGGCTATAAAATAGTGTTTACTTCAGAATAGGAATCATGGTGCAGGTCCATGACAAAGGAGCAGCCCCAAGTTGTATTCTATCAGGATCAGGCATAAGGGAATTTCAAAGTATCAGGCAGGGAAATGGTCTGAGGATAGGTCAGTTGTGGTAAATGTTAGATTAGTTCTCAAGTCCATTCATCAGTCTTTGGTGAGCAAAAGTCTTCAAACAGAATTCTGTAGTGTGGCATCTGCTGTCACGGTCACCAGATGATCTCTTACTTTCTTAGAGTCACCAAATGGCCAAATCAAGCTGTTTAATTTTCACCTAGAAGTTTCAACTTGGCTGCCTAGAGACAAGATGGAGTCTGTCTGAATCAGAGCAAGTTCCACAATTAGAAAGGGAGCTTCTGCTTGTTGATCATGCTCTGTTCCTTATTCTGAATGGTAGTCACACATGTTGGTGAAAACTCATTGACCTGTACATTTAGAATTTGTTCACTTTTCCATATTATGTATAGCTTTTAAAAAGTTAAAATATTTAATAAATCTTAATGAAGATGTTCGAATTCAAAGATTTTTGCTCTAAAGGTAAAATATTTTCATAATCATTTTCAGTGTAAGAGAATTTTCATTTTGGCTCCCCATAGTTTATACCACGTACAAATATCCAGTGTCCCCACAGAGAATCTACAAGCGCTGGATGTTATTCCTCCCTACCTAATGAGCTTGAGGATGTGCACCGGCTTCTCTGAGACCTACTGTAAAAGAAGAAAAAAAGAAAAAGACAGTAAAAAGATAGTAAAACAAGTGCTTTGATAGCACTTTTTAAAAATTCATAACAGGTATAAAATGAAGTGACAGCTGTTTAGTGTATACATGTGCAAAAAAAAACTTTTAAAAGATTTGTGGTGCCATAAAGGGTATCAGTCATGTGTTCTGCCAAGTACGACTGCATTGCTTCTGATATAATCGTCTCAGTTCCTTTTTGGCCTTTATCTTGTGAATAATGGTTTGTCTGTTTATTGGCCTCAGTGCATTTGGAAAGAGGGATTGGCGGAATATGATCACCAAATTTGCACTCTACTGAAATTTTCCCCAGTATGTAGGTGAAGCAGCTGCTATTATCCACCTTGCAGGTGGAAAGTTCCCCATACCCAGTATTTTCACTTGTCGGTCATTTTTACCCATGGGCTAGCTGGCCTAAATCATAAAATCAAATCTGATTATACAAGCATTGCTATTTAAAGTAAGTTATATGCACTTTATAATATCAGTGTCCTGACAGATACCTCCTTTTTCTATGCATTATCAATTTTAACATAAGAGGAAAATTAAAGTGCATTCCCAAGTGTAGAAATCAAATGTAATCTAAATGCAACCCCCAGGTCAAATGCACAATAATGGTTGGTAGTATAGCTCTTACTAATCCCAGCAGGAAAGCAGCATAGATCAGTTACACAGTTTATAGTACATGCCCAGAATGATATCAGTGCAAAGATAACCAACACATTAGAATGCGAGCCTCGGCAGCAACTTGTGAGAATGAGTTTTGTGACTCACATAAGCACTAGAGGTTGTTTGCTTCCCATAAAATGAGAATGCATTAAAAAATAGACTGTTCCTCTGTATTATCAAATCTAAACCCCATCTGATTTTCAAATAGAATTAATAGTTATGATGCTTCATAGGATGGTTTCTCAGATAAACAAATGCACAGTAATGTTCCATCATTTAGAAATTGCTGTTCCAGATGAGAAAATTTCCAGTTCACTAAAGCACACCCTCCTAGGCAACAGGATATTTTTTTTTTTTTGCTCCAAACTATATTTATTTCTCTCTGATTTATTTTATTTTTTTTTTAAATATTAAATTTATTTTTAATTTCCCCATACAATTGCAAACGCCCCATTCTGACCCCAATCCTTCCCTCCCGCCCCCCACCCCCCAAAAGTGTCTCTGTTCATAGTTTTTTTGTTGATTTTGATTTTCACTTTCTTATATTCATTTTCCTGGTCCTTATTTAAGTTTTCTAGATTCCTGCTATGAGTGAGACCATCCGGTATTTTCTTTTTCTTTTTGGCTTATTTCGCTGAGCATGATCCCTTCCAGTGCCATCCATGTTGCTGCAAATTGCATGTGTTTATCTTTTTTGAATGCTGAGTAATATTCCATGGTATATATGTACCACATCTTCTTGATCCAGTCATCTATTTTTGGGCATTTTGGTTGTTTCCAAAGCTTAGCTATTGTAAACAGTGCTGCTATAACATAGGAGTGCAGGTGCTCTTTGGAATTGATGTTTCTGTGTCCTTTGGGTAAATACCTAGGAGTGGAATTGCTGGATCATATGGAAGCTCTATGTTTAGTAGGTCCAGAAATCTCCACACAGCTCTCCATAGTGGTTGGACCAGTTTGCACTCCCACCAACAGTGCACAAGAGTTCCTTTTTCTCCACATCCTCGCCAACATTTGTTGTGCTAGTTTTTTTTAATATGTGCCATTCTCACTGGTGTGAGATGGTATCTCATGGTAGTTTTGATTTGCATTTCCCTGATTACAAGTGATGTTGAACATTTTTCATATGTCTGTTGGCCATTTGCATTTCCTCTTCAGAGAAGTTTCTTTTTAGCTCTTCTGCCCATTTTTTGACTGGATTATTTTCTTTGTTGTTGCTGAGTCTCATCAGCTCTTTGCAGATTTTTGTGATCAGTCCTTTATCATTAGTGTTGGGTGCAAAATGTTCTCCCAGTTGGGGGTTTCTCTTTGTTTTGTTATTGTCTCTTTTGCTGTGCAGAAGCTCTTTAATTTGATGTAGTCCCAGCTGTTTATCTTCTCTTCACTATCACTGCTTTGGGTGATGTGTCTGTAAAGATGTCTTTGATGTGCAAATCCCGTAGTGTTTCGCATATATTTCCTTCTATGTATTTATGGTTTCAGGTCTTATGTCTAGTTCTTTAATCCATTTTGAGTTGATTTTGTGTATGGTGTGAGGTAGTGGTCAAGCTTCATTCTTTTGCATGTAGCGACCCAGTTTTCCCAGCACCATTTATTGAACAAACTTTCTTTGCTCCAATGCATAGTCTTTGCTCCTTTGTCAAAGATTAGTTGACCATAAATCTGTGGTTTATTTCTGGATTTTCTATTCGATTCCATTGGTCTGTATGTCTGTTCTTGTTCCAATACCATGCAGTTTTGATGATTATGGCTTTGTAGTATAGTTTGAAGTCTGGGAGTGTGATGCCTCCATTTCCTTCTTTTTTTTCAGTAGAGCTTTGGCTATTCGGGTTTTTGGTGATTCCATATGAATTTCATCAATAATTGTTCTATTTCTTTGAAGAATGCCATTGAGATTTTGATTGAATAGCATTGAATCTGTATATTGCTTTTGGTAGGATGGCCATTTTAATAATGTTTATTCTTCCAATCCATGAGCAGGGGATGTCTTTCCATTTCTTTGTGTCTTCTTCTATTTCTTTTAACAGTGTTTATAGTTTTCTTTGTATAGGTCCTTTACCTCTTTTGTTAGATTTAT